>NC_056065.1:74323718-74930052 GCF_016772045.2 Ovis aries | reverse complement strand
GAGTCAGACACGACTGAGCGACTAACACTTCCAACTTTCCCTAGGATTGTCATGAGAATTAAATGAAACAAGCCAGGTAAAGCACTTAGCACATACTAAGGCCAAACAGACGAGCTGTGACCATCACTACTGCCTGAAGTTATTTAAACTGACTGCTACATAGGAGGGAGTTGATAAATGTTTGTAGAATAAATGAATGTCTACATCATAATTT
Source organism: Ovis aries (assembly GCF_016772045.2). Classification (NCBI taxonomy): domain Eukaryota; kingdom Metazoa; phylum Chordata; class Mammalia; order Artiodactyla; family Bovidae; genus Ovis; species Ovis aries. Next base: position 74,929,838 of record NC_056065.1, on the reverse strand, counting down.
TCAAGTAGACTCTGAGTCCTTGAAGTTCAAAAGGGTGAAGAAAAGAGGAAATTGCCCATTAAATCATAATAAGAAGCTACCTTTAGTGAGTGCTGATCATGGGTTGGGCTCTGAGCTAACTGATTTCTGTACATTCTCTCATTTAATCCTGATGTAATATGATTTTTGCCAGCTTTCTTAGAACATGTTTTCCTTAAAGATCCCAAGCCCCCAGACCAAATTTTGTGGGCTGTCCATGTCCTGCACAAGATTTCCAAGGATTCTTGGGGGATGGACTGACATTTTCATGATCCTGGTTTCTTATGAATTCCTGCTCAAGCTGAATTCACAGTTATTTTCCTGCATCCTCTTAGTCTCAGAGCAAGTTGAACTCTTCCCTTCCTTCTGTCCGGAAAGCCCCCAGAGCACAGGGCCATTTTGAGTGGAAGACTTTTACTGAAGGTCAAGAGGCAAGACAGGAAGTTATAGCGCCACCTAGAGCGAGCAGTAGCTGGAGCTCACCACAGTAAAGCTCCCCATCTCCCTGGTGCCTGTGCCTTCTCCCTTGGCTCTTTTGCTACCCAGAGCCCTGCTTGCAGCCATTTTTCCTTCCTAAGAGCCCTCTCCTCCATGTCTCTGCTGTTCTCCACCTTGCCCTGAAAACATCAGCTTCCTGTTACTTAGTCACACAAATACATTTAGCTCTTTGAACAAATGTCTCCAGTCTGGGCTGTTCTCAGTCCTGGGTCAGAGGAGCTAAAGAGATGGTGGGATATAGAGCAGCTCAGCTGCTTGTCTCAGCCACGAAAGTTTACCAGAGTGTCCTCCTCAACAAATGAGCCACTGAGATGAGATGGCCTGAGATGGCCTCTGAGATGACTCCTGCCCCACTTAGAGTGAAGAAATATGGCAGTCCTATTTTCGCATAATTTTTTTTCTTCCTGTTATACTTGTGGTCATGTTGCAGGAAGGGGAACCCCTTCTAGGACCCGAGAGTGGGCTTCTGTCTTACACTCAAAGACAAACTGCCCAAGACACACATTGACAGAGCAAGAGACTCTACTGGGAAGGGGAGCAGGGGTGGAGAGTGTGGGAGGCAAGGGAACCCAGGAGGACGGCTCCGCCACATGGCTCACAGTCTTGGGTTTTATGGTTGTGGGGTTAGTTTCCAGCTTGTCTCTGGTTAATCATTCTGACTCGGTCCTTCCTAGTGGTGTGTACATTGCTCAGCCAGGATGGACTCCAGCAAAGAGGATTCTGGGAGATTAAAGGACTGTCGTCTCCTTTTGACCTTTCCCAGATTCCTCCGGTTGGTGGTGGCTTATTAGGTAATACCATGTTCCTTTCCGGGACCTGCTGTCAAAATAACTCATGCAAATAAATGGTTACGGGCCAGAGTGGGTGGTGCCAGTCAGTGTTTCCCCTAACAATCATGGTAGGAGGTAGATAATATTATCTCCATTTTTTTCCAGATGAGGAATCTGAAAGTGAAAGATGTAAAAAGAAAAAGTGACCCACTCAAAGTCACACAGCTCCTTCAGAGCTGGACTCCCAGGGCGGGCCTGTCTGATTCCAAAGCCAGGGAGGCGGATCACGACACCATGTGGTCACTTAATGCAGCTCAAGCTGGTCTGAAGTGGTTCTCATTCTAGAGCAAAACTTTCTCAGGAAATCTTTCTGTGAGGAAGGCAATGTGGGTCATAGGAAGGTGAGTTGATTGACTGAAGACCCAAGACATTAAACAGATTTAGAGCTAGAAATAGCTACGTATCTATAGCTTCATGTATGAGCCCCAAGAGTTGTTGCTATTAATCACTGCTGAGTGATTATTCTGATTGCTTCAATTTCGTTGATGCTACACTTGCTGAATCTGCTGTGCTTTATTCAACCTTGGGTAGGGCCTCTTCTCCAGGAAGATAAAAAAGGTTTTCTTTGGCTTATGGAGTTCTGGCTTCATATGTAAGACATCACTTTGGGAGCCCCTTCCCGTCTGTGAAGGCTGGCCGGTAGCTGGGGCTCTTATAAAGAGCTCAATAAATAGCTATGGAATGAATGAAAGAAAGGCTCTTCACTCTCCCTAATTTGTCAGTTCTCTTCCCAAGGCAGGAGCTGGGCAGAAACAGACAAAGGAGCATCCATCCCAGCTGGGCAGCTGGCAGGAGCACCAAAATTGTTCTGACTCAAGAACATCGCTGGAAATGGGATGAGGCTACAGAATTTATCCGCTCTCTTCCCAGAAAGAGTCACCAATGCAGTTAGAATTCTTTAACAAGCTTCTGGGGTGGAGGCATCCAGATTTTACCACATAGTAGCAATGTGACCCTGGATTTCTCTTCCTTAAAGTGGGGGTTTGGTACTTATCATAAGGGGTTTCCCCCTCAATGAAGTGTGATAATGGAAAAATTCTAGCTTTTATCCTTACTTACTCTTCAATCTACTCTAATCCGGTTCCTGCCCTCCCACACCCCACTGATTGCTTTCACTGAGGTTACCGATCACCCCTTTGTTGAAAATTCCACTTCTCCATCGCTTGGTGGCATTTGACACAGAATAACAGAACTTCCTCCATGAAATAATCTCTTCCCTGGTTCCTTATGACCCCAGGGCCTCCTGTCATAAAATAATTTATGCAAAGCGTTGCCAGCTAGAGTGGGCAGTGTCAGGCTTAACATTTGCATGTCTCCTTGACCATCCTTTTAAGTCTCCATTTGAGGCATCCTTATTAGTTATTTGTTGCTGCATAATAAATTACCCCCAAATTTAGCAGCTTAGAACAGCATCGTTTCTGAGGGTTAGGAATTTGGGAGCAGTTTAACTGAGCTGTTTTGACTTGGGCTTTCTCTTGAAATGCAGTCTCACTTGATATTCATTCATGAAGATTCTCTTCCAGCTCTTCAAGCTCCCTTGCATGGTTCTGGGCAGGCGGCCTCAGTTCTTCACACGTGGACCTCTGCACAGGACTGCTGGTGACGGGGAGGTGGCTTCCCCAGGGTGAGGGGTCCAAGGAGAATGAACACCTGTGGCTGAGATCTCAGGGGTGCTGTCCCATCACTTCCGCCCTTGTCACACTGCCCGACCCTGGTACAACATCAGGGAGGACCACACACCAGTATGAAGATCAGAGACAGCACTGGGGGCCAGCCTGGATGCTGGCTACCATGGCAGCCTTCTTGGCTGACCCTAAAAAGTCAGTGCTCCCCGGAGTTCCATCCCGACACCCGTCTCCTCTCCATCTCCACACACACCCTTGACAGCTTGGAACTCCCCTTCAGTTACATCTAAATTTTAAAGTCATCCAAGTCTGTGTCTCTAGCCAAGTTCCCGCTCAGAAACTTCAGCTTGTACACTCTCTGCCTGTGTGCATGCGTGCTTAGTTGCTCAGTTGTGTCCAACTCTCTGCCACCCCATGGACTGTAGCCCGCCAGGCTCTTCTGTCCATGGGATTCTTCAGGCAAGGATACTGGAGTGGGCCGCCATTCCCTTCTCCAGGGGATCTTCCTGACCCAGGGACTGAACCCATGTCCCCTGTGGCCCCTGCATTGCAGGCTGACTCTTTACCTCTTTCTCTCATATCCAACCACCATATTAAGGTTCTTTGTTTTTCCATTGTTTTTCCCATCTTTTGTTTTGAAAAATGTCAAAATATAGAAAGAGTTAAAAGATGAGTAAAACGGTCCCCTATTGGCTGGATTACTTCTAGGTTCACAATTGCTGATATTTCATGTCTCATTTGCTTTCTCTCCCTGCTTCTCTTCCTTAGGTTTATGTCTTTTCATAGTAATGTTCAGATGCTATTTGCAATTCTCTCACAGATGTACTGTGTGTGTGTGTGTGTGTGTGTGTGTGTGTGTGTGTGTGTGTGTGTGTGAAGTTTCTATGTAAATACAGTGGTTGAAAGTAAGTTACAGGGAAAGAATCTGAAAAAGAGTGGGTACATGTGGGTATATTCTTCGTTGCGTGCCTGAAACTAACACAACATTGTAAATCAACTAGACTCCAATATAAAAATTAAATTAAAAAGAAATAAGATGTACTGATAGATGATAAAGAAAGAAAGTTGCAGATATTATGACACTTCATCCCTAAAGAGTTCTGCATCTGTTTCCTAAAATGTTTAGCCTTGCCAGGGGCTCAGAGGTAAGGAATCCACCCGCAATGTGTGAGACGCAGATTTGATCCCTGGGTCGAACCCTGAAGCGGGAAATGGCAAGCCACTCCTGTATTCTTGCCTGGAAAATCCAACGGACAGAGGAGCCTGGCGGGCTGCAGTCCGTGGGGTTACAAGGGAGTCAGACACAACCGAGTTGACCAAACAACAAAACCGCTCCTGAGAACAAGGATGCTCTTCCCCTAGGCAACCACAATGCCATTATTATTCCTGCGGCCACCCTTCCCGCTCTGTCTCCTCCAGGCTGTGCGCTTTCCTCATCATCGCTAGTGCAGCCATCTCCTAACCGGCTCCTCCTCTGATCCATGCCCCATGCTTCTGCCAGGGCGAGCTTTCCAAAATACACATCTGATTATGTCACTTCCCTTCTCGGGACCTGTCAGAAGCTCTATATTCCTTTCAAAATAAAGGTAGACTTCACAAGGCATATAAGCTTTCATCATCTAGATTCATTTACAGCAGTCTCGCCCAGCACTAGAAATATAATATGAGCTACATAAGTAACTATTCACAGAAAATTTGCTTATTTATTTTTGGCCCTGCCGAGTCTTCACAGCTGTGTGGAGGCTTCGGTAGTAGCGGCTCTCGGGCCCCAGAGCTCGGGCTCAGCAGTCATGGTGCTGGGGCTTAGTCGCCCTGTGGATCGTGGGATCTTCCCCGACCAGGGATCAAACCTGTGTCCCCTGCATTGGCAGGTGGGTTCTTCACCGCTGGGCTGGAAGAGAAGTCTGGTAACTTTACATTTTAAATGCTGCCACATTTTTAAAAGCTATTAAAAAAACAGGTGAAATGAATTTTAAAAATAGGTTTTCTATAATCCGATATATTCAAAATCTTATCATAGCAGCATAAGCCCAATATAAGAACTATTAATGAGATGTCTTACTTTTTATCCTAAGTCTTCAAAATCTGACCTTTATTTCATATGTACAACATACCTCAATTCAGATGCTCACTTTCCAAGGGTAAATGAAAAATGAATTCAAAATAACAAGATTATATTTAACAAAAAAATTTATATTGTTCCAGCTGACTTAATTAAAATTAAATAAAATGGGAAGCTCTGTTCTTCCTTCACACTGGCCACATCTCAAGTGTTTAGTAGCCACAGGGGCTAGTAGACCCTGAAAAAGGGAATTCCTGAGCAGCAGTTCTCGAAGTGTGATCCAGGACTGGGGGTCCTGAAGACCTTTCCAAAGGGGTCACTAAGGTCAAAATTATTTTCATGATAATTAAACGTTATTTGCCTTCTTTCACTTTTTTTTTCTCCCATCAGTATAGCACAACGGAGTGTTCCAGAGGCCACATAACATGTAATATGACCACAGATTGAATATAGAAGCATTTGAGAGAATCAGCAGTTTGTATTAAGCAGATAGTGAAGAAATTTACCAAATTGCGAAACAAAGCTTCTCCTTTCCTGACTTGCTTTTGTCCTGGAAAGTATAATTATTTTCCATTAAAATGTGTACATTTATATACTCAATGAGGTTATTTTTAAATGAATTAATGAAAAGGTTGAAATGTTCTCGGTTTTACTTTCTGATATGGTAATTATCGATGGGGAGAACTCTCACTTCTGTATGGTGTCAGAGGGCTTTGAGAAGAGCTGGCCTCCAGCAGCCTGGCTCTGCAGCTTCATCGCTAGTGATTTCCTCTCCTTGCTCATACTTTTCACATGAACATCCAGCTCCAGACAAGATGAAGCAGATCCACTTTCTCCCTCTTCCTCTGGTTAAGTGCTTCCTAAAATCCTGAACATCACAGATACAACAAACATCTGAAAGGCAAAGCCAAGGCTAGGGACCTCAGGACTCAAGGAGTGACACGGCACCAAGGTGGTATCAGCAGAGACCTAGCGGGGTTGCTGAACTTCTGCTCTGGTCCAGCAATAACGAGATGCCTGCCACTCCGCAAGTGTCGACGGCTGCATGGAGACCCTAGACTTTTATCCCCACTTGGCGGTAGCCAGGAGGTCACCCTCCACCCCGCCCCGCCCGCCCCGGCAGAGCAGTAGGAAAGAGGCCCTGCTGAAACAGATCAGGCTCACAACACAATACCTGAAGTGTCCAAGATGCAATTTAAAATCCCTCATGATGCCAAGAACCAGGAAAATCTCAACTTGAATGAGAAGAGATAATTAGCAGATGCCAACACGGAGATGACAGAGATGTTGGAATTATCTGACAAGGATTTAAAAACAACCGGCATAAACATGCTTCACTGAACAATGATAACATTGCTCAATAACTTAAAATAAAAGAATGAATAGCAAGTCTCAGCACAGAAACAAAAGATGGAAAGAAGGATCATATCGTCTGCTGCTGCTGCTAAGTCACTTCAGTCGTGCCCGTCTCTGTGTGACCCCATAGATGGCAGCCCATGAGGCTCCGCCATCCCTGGGATTCTCCAGGCAAGAACACTGGAGTGGGTTGCCATTTCCTTCTCCAGTGCATGAAAGTGAAAAGTGAGAGTGAAGTCGCTCAGTCGTGTCCGACTCTTTGCGAACCCATGGACTGCAGCCCACCGGGCTCCTCCGTCCATGGGATTTTCCAAGCAAGAGTACTGGAGTCATACCATTTACTTGCGCATTTAAAGCATCACTCGTGTTTCTGGGATGGCCACCCTCAGCTTGTGCCTGGGCCAAGGCGTCTGCCTCTTCTTAGAACACCCGTCTCTCCTTTTTAAATCCTGCTTGTCCCCGGGGTCAGCTGAGATGTCACCTCCTCTGCGAAGCCTTCCTTGACTTCCATGCCCCTTCCTCCCGAAAGCTCCCTACACCAGAGCACTCACATTCAACTCCATTGAGTTGAGTCTGTCATCTCTCCCTCCACACATACCCAGTGTAAAACCTTGCCAGAGGGACTGTGTCTTATCCCAGGTGCCTGGCATAGTACCTGGCTTAAAATAAGCACTCAGAAAACTGTTGAATAAATGAATAAATCTGTGAATAAATGGAAACTCTGCAGTGACTCTCTCTTTTGTTGAATACATCTAATTAATGCCTGTGGTCAGCCATTACATGCCCTACACAAACTGTGATACACATCTTTTTGGTTTTTGGCTTCCCTTCATACCTCCTACTCCTCTGCCACACTGGAAAACAGTGCTTTGTTTTCCTGGAACTTCAAAACACTTTTTATTTGTCACATACAATGGTTAATTTCTTTCTTTAAAAAAAATTTTTTTTATCGGAGTAAAGTTGATTTACAATGTTGTTTCAGATGTACAGCCAGATGAATCAGTTATACATACATACATACATACATATATATATATATATATATATCTCCACTCTTTTTTTAAAAGATTCTTTTCCCACACAGGTCATGACAGTACTGAGTAGCGTTCCCTATTGAATAGGTCGCCAATGAGGACCTGTTGGGCTCCCTGGTGGTTCAGATGATAAAGAATCTGCCTGCAGTATGGAAGACTCAGATTCAGTCTTTGGTTTGGCAAAATCCCCTGGAGAAGGGAATGGTTACCCACTCTAGTATTCTTGCCTGGAAAACTCCATGGACAGAGGAACCTGTCGGGCTACACTCCTTGGGATTGCAGAGTCGTACATGGCTGTGACTAACACTTTCACTTCATTGTACACGGACTTGCTAGTCATCTGTTTCATACAAGTAGTCAATCCCAGTCTCCCAATATATCCCTGCCCCCTTCTTTCCCCTCTGGTAACTGTGAGATTGAAAACAGTATTTTTTTTTTTTTCTTTTTTGGCAGCACCATGGGGCTGGTGAGATACTAGTCCCCCAACCAGGGGTAGACTCTGCAGACACTGCAGTGGTCAAGCAGAGTCTTAACCCTTGGACCGCCAGGGAAGACCCAGAAGACAGTGTTCTGAAAGGACCTTTTACCTCCCTATATCCCCATCTCCACATACACGTATGTATGCCTTTCTATCAGCCTCAGACATTCCCAGCCATTTTTACAGCCCCACTCAGACATCGCCTGGCGGTAGCCAGCCCCTACTCTCCCCTGCTGGGAGGGGTCCCGCCTGCCTCTGGGAACAGGGCACTTCATTGAATCTTTTCTCGGTTACTTCTCCCTCTCTGCCGCACGTTTGTTTATTTTGGCTGCGCTGTGTCTTCATTGCTACGCGCTGACTTCGTCCAGCGGCAGCGGGCAGGGCCCACTCCTTGTTCTGATCCCAGGGCTTGTTGTTGCTGTGGCTGCTCTAGTTCGGGAGCCCAGGGCTTCCGTAGTTGGGGCCTGTGGGCTCAGCAGCTGAGGCTCATGGACTCTAGAGCCCCACTTAGTAGTTTGGGCGCGTGGGCTTAGTTGCCCCGTGGCATGAGGAATCTTCCTGGGTCAGGGATTGAAGCCATGTCCCCCGGCATTGGCAGGCGGGTTCTTAATCACCGGACTGCCAAGGAACTTCTATCTTTGTTTTTATGTGTGTGTTTGAATGCACTTGTATTCGCCCCAAGATGTAAAACTCTGTGCGTTTGAGACTCCCTGGCAGTCCAGTTGTTAAGACTCCATGCTTCCACTGCAGGCGGGGGCGCGGGTTTGATCCCGGGTGGGGGACTAGAATCCCACCAGTAGGCGGCACTGCATGGCCAAGAAAGATCCGTGAATTCAAACTCACGTCTTGTTCGTCTTTGCCGCTGCCACCGAGTCCCTAGCATAGGCCCTTGTTACTCTCAGGGAGTTTCCATTTCTTTTTCTGAGATCATAGAACCTACTTCATAGGGGTTCTGTGGCTACTAAACCAAAAATACGCTATTTAAATTTTGATACAGCATCTCAATTTTGATACAGCCAGTATTCAATAAATGTTAGCCATGATTATTGTTATTATCACTTGAAGGAACAAATGATGGAGCAAGTCCTACCTACTCTACCTTCAAAATGTCCTTTTGAATTCCACTTCGTCTCCCTACTGCCGCTATTATCGCCCTGCTCCCAGCGGTGACCATTCTTGATCCCATCTCTACAGTCTAATGGGCCCCAACCCTTCCGGTTTTGCAGAAGACAATTTTTCCACAGGCTGAGGAAGAGAAATGGTTTGGGGATGGTTCAAGCACGTTACCTTTATTGTACAGTTTATTTCTCTATATGCGTTCTGCTTTATTATAAAGCATTTTCAAGGGAAAAACCAGGGGGCCACTCTGCCACCAACACATATATCCAGTCTTAGGGGACAGTCCTCTTTTTCCATGAAATGAAAATTTAGCAGAAGATACACCTAGGTACATTTTTCCACAATCCAAGGTTAATTCTCCAGGGCTGACTGCAGGCAGAGCAGAGGGAACCAAGGTCGGGGGACTTGCTTGGCTACCCAGACCTGAGAAAGCACCCTCTGAGGAAATGCCCCAGACACGAAGCCCCAGACCTATCCTGACCCTGCCCTCACCAGCTTCAGGACATCCAACTGCAGGAACCCTGAGGTCCCAGCACAAGAGTGGGGAAAGCTTTGGATTCAGGACTTCTGAATTCCAGGTGGTCCGGGCAAGCTACCTCCCCTCTCAGGGCCTCAGTTTGTAACTATGCCATAGGTTGCCCTCCAATCGTCACCGTCTATAATTAAATGAGCTTCAGGTGTGGAATCCTCTGGACTAGGCTGTTTATGGGCTGGGCTGCAGGGGAGAGAAACCCAACATGGAGGCAATAGAACCAAACTGAGCGGTAGGAGCTCAGCACGGCCATCAGGTGGAGCCATTGCCACACCAAGATGCTCAAATCAAAGGCGGGGGAAGTTCTGATTCCTCTAGACAGCAATGGGTCCCTCAGGGCAAGCTGTCCAGCAACAAGAAGAACCAGTTGCCACCCCACACTGTCCCTTAAACACACACGCACGCACGCACGCACGCACATGCACACACACACACACACACACACACACGGCTTGCTCCCAAAGCCTACACATTCTGACAAACTCAGGGTAATGTACTGTTACAGGTTGCTGAGCCTGAGGCTGACAGCATATTGAAGGGCAGAGACATTACTTTGCCAACAAAATCCGTCTCGTCAAAGCTGTGGTTTTTCCAGTAGTCATGTATGGATGTGAGAGTTGGACTATAAAGAAAGCTGAGCACCAAAGAATTGATGCTTTTGAACTGTGGTGTTGGAGAAGACTCTTGAGAGTCCCTTGGACTGCAAGGAGATCCAACCAGTCCATCCTAAAGGAAATCAGTCCTGAATATTCATTGGAAGGATGTTGAAGCTGAAACTCCAATACTTTGGCCAGCTAATGTGAAGAACTGACTCTTTTGAAAAGACCCTGATCCTGGGAAAGATTGAAGGCAGGAGAAAGGGACGACAGAGGATGAGATGGTTGGATGGCATCACTGACTCAATGAACATGAGTTTGAATAAACTCCGGGAATTGGTGATGGACAGGGAGGCCTGGCGTGTTGCAGTCCGTGGAGTTGCAAAGAGTCGGACACGACTGAGCGACTGAGCTGAACTGAGCCTGAGGCTGAAGGAGTTTCAAAGACCCAGCTGCCTTTTCTCCTCCTGGTTTCCCGGGAATCTGTACCCCGTACCACCGGTCTTACCTGGCCAGACTCTCCTCCAGTCATTCTCAGGGCAGGATGTGTGACCAGATAGAGGCCAGCCTGACTTTTTTTAAATTAACATCTTCCCTTTCTCCAACCCCCAGCCGTCACCTTCTAAGGAAACCTCAAGACTTCCTCCCTTTGCCTCCCCGAGTCTTGGGGAGGAACCTCTGGTTAGAGCAGTGGGAGAAAAGCAAGGGGGAAGTGGGGCGGGGGGCGGGGTGTGCTGCTGAGGGGAAAGGTCTGGCCTGGGCCAGATAAGCCTGGAAGGATCCTTTGTTTGGCCCCAACTACCTCTGCCATTGTTGACACACTTGGGAGCCTTTCCCGAAGGTCCTGAATGTCTGACAGCTCCCCTTCCCCCATTTCCTATGGGCTTGGGTGGAGTGGGGGTGTCTGGGCTCTGGGGGTGGGGGTGTCTGGGCTCTGGAGGTGGGGGTGTCTGGGCTCTGGGGGTAGGGCTTCGCTTACAGACAGTTTTGCAGTTACGCTGCTTTCTTAATGCAGAGGTGGAAACCACCCCCTCCAGGGGCGGGCAGCCAGATCTCTTAGAAAGACGTTCCCACACTGTGTCTCACTGTTGTGCCCGAAGCTGGGGGCAGGGATGAGTGACAGCTGAGAGTTCACAGGCCCTGGTTCCTTCCCATGGCCTGGCATCTTTTGCATATGTACCTCTTCTCAGAAGGTGTTCACGAAGGGCATGGCTTCTAAGTCCTGGGCATTCTCTCTGCTTTTCTTTCTGCAACTAGGAGCATCAGCTTCCCTGAGAGCATTCCTGTCCCCCCAGAGAGGGGAGCAGTCAGTAGGCCCAGACGAAAGGCAGCATCCTGGTTGGTACCCTGAGATGGCCAGCCCAACCCCCCACATCCCCGCATGGTCCCCTTAGGTCTCGTGGGGAGACCTCTGCTCTGGTCTTCAGACACACCCAGCTGGCACAGAACACAGACAGACGTGTTTCAGTATCACTTTAATTACATTATTTACACACAGCATTTTTTATTCAGAAAAACAAACAAAAAAATCCACCCCATCTTCCTATCTCTGGAAAGTTCTATTTCCAACCGTCATTGAAATCAGGATCCCTTTTCACCCTTCTGGAAAAAGAAAAAAAAAAAACAAAACCAAGGACCTGGGTCACCTGCAGAAGAGGTGGCTTGTGGTGAGGGTCCTCTGGAGAAGTCCTGGGGCCCTGACCACACGGGGTGCAGAGCGGCTAAAGGGTTCAGGGTTAGGGAGACAGAGACAGAAGGAGTCTGCTGGGAGACTGAGGCCACAGCTCAACCCAGGAGTCAGGGAGAGGCGGGAGGAGGCCGTCGAGACAGAGGTGAAGGTCAGAACCTAGCCTCAGAGCAAAAGGCTTCCTTCGAAGCTCACGAGTCAAGAGATCTGGTCCCATGGTCCTGTCCACTCTGACCCACTGGCAGAAAAAGCAGCCCCAGCAGAGGCTCTCCGTGGCCCTACAGAGACCGGGACCAAGCTGTGTGCCCTCACCCCTCTGCCCTTTGAGTGGGAACCCATGTGTCCACATGTATCACCAGGTCAGGTCCTCCAAACACACAGACTCTGGACCTTGTTCTAAAACTTGGAGTCCGGTTCCAGGCTCAGCCAGAAAAGCTGCACAGGCCTCAGTCTACAGAGGTGGCGGTGGGGGTGGGGGTGATTTACCTGTGGAGCTCAGGGACCTTAGAGAGCAAGAGGGGAGCTGGTGAGTAAACGCTCAGTGCCTCAGAGAGGGGAATGGTGGAGATGGGTTAAGATGGCATGATTTTCTGACCGGTCATTACAAAGGGGCAAGTTCGAGGGATTGCTTTGGTGTTCCTAAAGTAGAGAAAGAAAAATACAAGGAAGAAACAGGAAAAGGTAACACCTCTTGGGACGAAATCACAGTCCAGAAAAGCCCCTGCTTTGCCCTGGGAATTCCTATAGTGAGGCAGAGAGCAGGAGGAGGAAAGGGGCCCCTCTGTGGAAGCTGCAAGACCATCTGCCCCCCCACCCTCCACCCCCCGAGGAGCTTCTCAGCATCTTGGCTGTGCGCATCACACCTTTCCTCAGAGTAGCCCAATGGTGGGTGCAGGGAGGTGAATGCGTGGAAGGCAGGAGGGCCCCTTGGCCTGGTACAGGGCGGGCCTCCAGGGATGGCTTCCCTGGGTATGTGCACTGGGAAAGGGGGGATGGTGAGGGGGCGCCGCTCTGGCGCAGAGGCTGCAAGCGCTCAGACCCAGGGAGGGGCTCCTCCCCCGGATCCCTCCTGGCCTTGCCCCTCCCCAGCCACGTCACAGTTCGGTATCAGCTACCACACGTTGTCTCGCGGAATGGCCGTTTCTGGAGGTGGCCTGGCCGGTGCCATTCTCCTGAGCCCCTCGATTCACAATGGCCTTTCCCTGAGCCTCGGGGGAGGCCTCAGAGCCTGAGCTATAGCCCTGGCCTCCACCGTTCTCCACGTAATAAGGGTCTTCGCCCTGGATGGTGTATAAATAAAGGAGCATTATCTCGTAAGCATGGGAGCCAGGCGAGGGGGAGGGAGAGGGGGAGGCGGGGGAGGGGGCTGCAGCTGCGTGTGCAGACTCCTTTCTTCCTGAAGAGCGCTCAGGGTTCCAGCTCCTAGAGGAGAAAGGACAGAGGAGAGGCGCCACACAGTGCCACGGCAGCTCGAGAGCCAACTCGCGCCAGGAACTGGGCCGTCCCCAGAGGAAGCCAGGGGCCAGAGGCCAACAGCCAAACCCTCCTCCAGACCACTTCAAGAGTCGAGTTTCCTTCCACATGTCCCCTTCTTGTGAGACACTGGGTACCCACGGGCCTTTACTATGCTTGCAAAGAAGTGGCTGCTTTAGCTGCCTGTTCTGGTTTGTACCCAGCTAAACTATCCCAGGGACAACAATAAATCGATGACGCAAACCAGCTATTACCATGGTGAGGGGGCAGGGCCCCAGTTCATGCCACCCTCCACCATCTACTACATATTGTTTCGACTCGTCCACAGACACAGTAAGGTACGTGCACACACATTCCTGTGTGAGGGCACAGAAGTACCTCTTCTGGTATTTCTCCTCCCCTTCCGTGACATTCATGGACCTCCCCAGGAGACCTAGCTTCCTCATGTGCTTTGCCCTGGAGCCCAGAACTGACCAGCCTTTCTCCTGCTGGGCTCCAGCTGCGGCGGTTCATCAGGAAATAGCACGTGGTGATCAGGATGGCCAGCAGGATCCCCGAGGTGACCAGTGCAATCAAGGTCTTCCGGGAATAGCTCTGGTGGCTGCTGACATCTTCTTCAGAGATGTCCTGGATGCCCATCTTGAAGAGAAGCCACAGAAAAGTGAGCCTTCCACTTGTGGGACGTGAGTCCTAGAAGAGGAGCCCAGCCCATGCTAGACGCCTCTGTGTGACTCAACACTGAATACACCCAAGAAGACACAGACCTCAGGGGTTTTCTAAACAGGACTTAAGACTGGTATCTCTTCATTAAGCCAAACTGTAAAATTTCATTTCAAAGATAGAAGGGCGAAGACTGTTGGAGAAGGGTGGAGAGGTAGGAAGGGTAGGTAGGTCTGGAGAATATGATTACTTTCTCCCCTGAAACCCCTCATCTCCATGAACTTACCTCTCTCAGGTCAGACTGGTACCTTTTCAGAAGTCTGATCTTGCTGGAACTTTCTGGAATGAGAAACAGAGTTTGCTGCGTCCAGAAGCTCGAACAGCTCCTCCTGCACTGTTCTAGAAGATGCTCTGACAGTGAGGGTAGATCTCAGAGGGTCTTTCCCAGACTCAGCATGGCCCTGCTTGCCGGCACCTCTGCCCTCTGAGCTACAATGCCTGGTTTCTACCCAGCATCCTCTATCCTCAGCCCACCTCCCCCTCTAGACCTCAGCACAGACCTGTCCCTTACCTGTCCTGTTGGCCAGGACCAGCAGCAGGCACTGAGGCTTCACGTCAGACTGGGCCAGGAGCAAGGAGCACACCTCTGCCTGTTCCTCCTGACACAGGACTTGGGTCAGCTTCTCTTCGTTGTTCTTCTTAAACTCCTCCTGGGACAACAGAGAAGAGTGGTGAGCAGGACATGGGATTGCTGGTATCCTCTGCACTGTATCTGGAGTCTCAGGCTATAATTTGGATTAAAGTCCCACTGTTACCCTCAAAACAAAAAGAATCCTTTTTCCCCCCCTAAAATTCCAAGTGAAAAAAAAAATCTTGCAAACTTCATATGTGCATAAACACAATAAGAAAAAAAAAAAACTCCAAAATTTCCCAAGACCAAAAGGTGGTCTTAGCTGGCACTCTATGATGTCAGAGAACAAATTTAGGAACCATTACCTTACTGAAGGATTGCCCATGTAAACCTACACTATCCAAATTAAGTTCAAAAGAAATCACCAATTACACAAAATATTACCAGTGCAATACTGAACTCCGGGAGATGGTGATGGGCAGGGAGGCCTGGCGTGCTGTGATTCATGGGGTCGCAAAGAGTCGGACACGACTGAGCGACTGAACTGAACTGAACGGAACTGAATGCAAAATGAAGATAAAACCCTCTGTTCCAAGTTTATAAGAGGCCCAGAGATTGAAGGAAAAGCCAAGGGAGGTGAGGAGCAGAGAAGAAATTTATGACTATAGATGCAATGGGATCCTCGCCCCTTCCCTCTCAGTCTCCAAGGGGTCTCACAGACAGCATGGCTCAAATTCAAGTGGGGCTCTTGTCTAGTCTTCCATTCCCTGTCCCCACCAGAGACACAGAACCCAGTTTTATATGAGGTGGACAGGTCGCTCCAGGCTGCTGGCTGACTGGTCCATGGAGTCAGACGCTCAGACTCAGAAGACAAACTCTGACAATTCTTCAACAGTAAAGTCCCAGGAAAGGGATGAATTAGAAGCCCTGGCTGTTCCCCCTCCTCAGTCTTCCAGGATTTATTCCAGCAGCCTCCGAAGGGAGTGGCCTGCTCTACCCAGAAAAAGAATCAAAACCAAGACTCTCTCCTCGGTCCGGATGGCAGATGGCGGGGGAGGAAATGCCTGAGCAGCTCTGACAGCTTTCCTGTGAGGGGAAAACTTCTGGGGCGTGTGAGGGGCATCAGAGCTGAGCCTCCGTGGAGGAGAACGCTTCCTGTTTGCGGAGCGGTGCTGCTCCGGGGGCAAGGCCACAGGGCCCTCCCAGCTTGGCAAGCAGCCTGGGTATTTTCCTACTGCTGCGGCCCAAGGCAGTAAAACCCAGGCTCCTTTGCTCCTGCACAAGGCAAGGTCAAGATTGGCCTCACGTCCCAGCTTTCTTCTGCCAGCTGGAATTCGAGGCTTTGGGGAGGCCAGACAGCAGGGCGAGTCCAGCGGGAACCTCAGAAGGTCCCCAAGAGCCAAGCTTACAGAGAGATGAGTCCTCAGGCCACGGCTCCTTCTCCCTTGGGAGGACAGATGAGGCGGGTCTCCAGGGAAGTCCCAGGATAGGAGCTCCTCACAACAGCATTCGCTGTGGGGAGTCTGGGCACCGCACTGGATGTGATCAGCAGTCTCCTTCCTATCTGGGCTCGCGTCCCCTCGGACTTGCCTTGCTGCCCCGCAAGCACCTTCTGGATGAGGAGGAGGGAAGTCCCTGCCTGGATGACTCTGGGCTCGTAAGCTGTCTCTGGCTGACATGTGTCTCGTTCCCGAGAGAGGCAGGGGGACGGGGCTCCTGGACAATCTAAACAAGTCAAACAAGAAGGCCCCTCCTCGGTGTGCTGAGTCCTATGAAGCTCCGCCTCGATCAGACTCAGCTGTTCCGATGGTGATCAGGACTGCGTGAATCCCTCCGTGCGTGCGTCGTGTGTGTGGTGTGCGTATGGAGCAGGGCGAGCAATGAATTCCACGTGGTCAGAGCTGTTGGTGTGTATGCACGGCCATGAAGACAGATGCCGCCTCCTATGTCTCAGGCACTGGTTCTAAGTGCTCTCTGCATGTTGACTCACTTATGTTTCACACAACTCTGTGAGATGAATACTATTATTCTCCCCATTTTATAGATGAAGAAACTGAGGCACAAAGAGACTTCAGAGTTGACAGAGCTAGTCACATGGTAAGAACCCTAAGAGAGGTACCATGGACATGTACAGGAGAGCAAGCACACACCTACTTCGGGGTTATCAGAAACATCTCAAAATAGGCCTCACAGAATGGACAGACTGTACGCAGGAGAAGCTGGGGAAGGGCCTCGGGAGTGTGGGCGCCACCCTGAGGATGCTCAGGCATGCATGAGCCTGCAGCCTTCACAATACGGGCTGCCCCGGGAATGAAGCATATGGCCTTTCCCCTTGGAATTCCATCTTTCAAGACTCGATTCCACCTCCCCTCCTCAAAGAAGCCAGTCCCCGTGTTCCAGCAGACTGGGTGTCCGTCCTTGCTCTGCTATTTACTAGATTCTTTGCAAGTCATACAGCACATCTGAGTGTGAGGTTCCTCAGCTGAAGACTCAGTAGGGATGGTGACTGGAGAGCTGGTCTGTGAAGAGTGTCTGACAAGTGCCCAAGCGGGCACGGGATAAATGGCAGCTGTTCTGAAGCAACACCTCCTAGACTGTTCACCTAGAATCTACACGTCGATGTTTAATCACATTCTGCCTTACTGCTATTATCATTTCTCTGTGACTAGACTGTAAGGCTTCTTAGTGGGGGGTGGGGGGATGTAGGTGGACGTTAAATAATTTTGAACCCAGACTACACGAAGCATAGCACCAGAAAAACAAGAACTCAGTGAACTCCTGTTCATCTTAACGCCCCAAGTGGTTTGACTTCCACACAGGGGCCCTCCGCCCCTTGTTTAGTTTCTTGGACTCGATTCAGGGGAATAACAGTAGCCAGCCAGGCTCCCTCCTACTCTGGAATCCAACAGCATCAGTGAATTGTGTTTGAGCCTGGACAGAAGCAGGTGGATCCTGAACAAAGCACAATGCGCCTCCGGATGCTTGAAATAAACATCCTCCCCCAAGAGAGGCTGCAGGCAGGCATCATGGGACAGTGGGCAGGAGGAAGCCACGGCCTCACCATGTTGCTCATGGGAATCAGACTGGTGGACCCCTAACTTCATCAGCTAGCACATAATATTTTATAAAAGCAATTATCATCATCATAATAAAACCACCTAAGTTTTCTAAAGCAGCATTCTCAAACTTTGCAAAGACTCAGCATGTTAAAGAAGCACATTAAATATTGGAGTAGGGGGAGAGAGGGACAGGTATTTTTCTAAACTTTAAGATATTACTCAATCTTAAAACCCTAGGATCAGTCACCTCTCTATCTCCCTTCCTCCCTCTCTCTCAGTATTTTATTGACTTTGGTGTAAGCTTGGCAATGCAGCTAAAATCTCTCTTTTCATATAGAGACTGGAATAATTAAAGGACCCATTACAAGTCACACAGGTGGGCAGCTGACCAAAAGTTAGGGTGTCCCAGATCTCAGGTTCTCTCCAGAAGACACACTGTCTTCATCAGTCCCCCATCTGCAAGTTATTTTTTCTGCATGGAAACTGACATTTAGTGTTTGAGTGGAGGGCAAGGAAGACACGGGCTGGGGGACATTATCTGGAGGCAGCCTGCCTCCGATGAAGTGACTGTGACAGCACAAGGGGCACGTGAGCCAGCTGAGCAAATATCACCCCTGCTCATAAACATACGTGGTTCTAAAGACAGGCAGCTCTGAAAGACAAATTGGAGGGCAAAGGACTGGAATAGAGATTTCTGCAGAGAACATACACAAACGGTCAGTAAGCACATGAAAGGATGCTCAGCCTCATTAATCATTAGGAAATGGCAATCAAATGCACCTCACATCCAATCAGATGGCTACTATGAAAAAACCGAAAATAAAGAGTGCTGGTGAGGATGAGGAGAAACTGGAATGTCTGCGTCCCATTGGTGAGAACAGGAAGTGGTGCAGCTATTATGGAAAACAGTATGGTGATTCCTCAAAATTTTAAAAATATGATCCATATTTTTATGGATCATAAAATATGATCCATTTTACCATATGATCCAGCAGTTCCATTTCTGGATATATACCAAAAGAAATGAAATAAGAGTGTTGAGATATGTGAGCAAACATGTTCATAACAGCACTATTAACCATAAGCCAAAAGGGGGAAGCGACCCAAGTGTTCACAGGTGAATGAATGAATAAAATTGGATATGAACATACAATGGAATATTATCCAGCCTTAAAACAGAAAATTCTGACACATGCTACATCATGGATGACCCTTGAGGACATCAGACTGAGTGATTATATATCAGTCACAAAAAGATAAATACTGTATGATTCCACTCATACAAGGTACCTAGAATAACCAAATCCATAGAGACAGAAAGAATAGTGGCTATCAGGGAGAAGGAGGAGGCGGGGGAAAAGGGAAGTTGTTTAGTGGGTGGAGAGTTTCAGTCCTGGAAGAT
Source organism: Ovis aries (assembly GCF_016772045.2). Classification (NCBI taxonomy): domain Eukaryota; kingdom Metazoa; phylum Chordata; class Mammalia; order Artiodactyla; family Bovidae; genus Ovis; species Ovis aries. The sequence continues at coordinate 74,910,778 of NC_056065.1, read as the reverse complement.
GAAACGAGTTCTAAACATCGATCACACAACAGGGTGAGTGTACTCAGCAGTACTGAACTGCACACCTAAAATGGTAAAGTTCATGTTATGTATATTTTACCACCATTAAAATGACTCCTTGGTAGATTCCCCTGGATCTGTAGATAATAAGAGAATGAGGGCTTCCCTGGCAGCTCAGCTGGTAAAGAAGGTGGTGGAGTCTATCTGCAATGTGGGAGACCTGGGTTTGATCCCTGGCTGGGGAAGATCCCTGAAGAAGGGAATGGCAACCCACTCCGGTATTCTTGCCTGGAAAATCCCATGGATGGAGGAGCCTGGCAGGCCCCCCAGTCCATGGGGTCGCCAAGAGTCGGATAGGACTGAGCAACTCACACACGCATGAGAATAAAGTAAGCTTACATTCTGAAAACTATGTGGGAAATCACAACCACAACAAAGTTAATTAACCCGCCGTTGCAGCAGGGAGAACGACGTGGGTGACACGTTCTGCAAATAAGGCTCCTGAGATGCAGTGACAGCTGCTTGACAAGAGTATGGGATTACCGTCCTCTGGCTGACGCAGGTGACCTCTATCTAGAGGTGAAGCACAGGAGCAAAAGCAGAGTAGCTGGGACAGAAATGTCTGCAGGATGCACGTCCATGAGGCAGGCCGAGCAATCCCCATAGCAAGAGCTAGGAGACTGGACCCTCACTGTCTACCCAGTGTAAAATGAGTGTCTGGAGAGCTGAGAACAATGCTTATTTCTGTTATGGGAACATATTAGATGGAAGGGCATGACAGCGCTACATAAGTACTCGAGGGTGTGATGTCAGGGGGACCCACGTCCTTCATGCTTCTCATTAGGCCTGAGTTTCCCCTTGATGAGAACCAGGGCCATAAGGCCCTCTGACGCCCAAGGTACGAAACCAACGTAAGGAAGATGAGGAGGCGCCACACCGCTGTGGGGGAGAGGCTGATCATCAGAGAAGCATGCAGTAGGGCTCATGGAAAAGGAATCTGGGGAATAAGAGCTGTGGCCTAAAACTCTGGAAGGATTGCTGACTGAGGAAAACAGGAGGCAATGCTGCCTGAGGGCTGGGGAAGAGGAACCCCCCAGGAAGACAGGGATCAACAGCGGCGGAAGGAAAAGGAAAAAAAAGAAAACCAGCACTGCATAGGTGCTGCTATCGAGTTGATTCATCACGGGCAGCACAGAAGCCTTCTTCAGGATATTGGAGGAATTACTATCTTTCCACATCCCTACTCGCAGATTCTCCCCAAATTACAGTAGAGTGCGGATCTTTTCAGCTATGGCATAAAGTAGATTAGAGAGTAAAGGCCTCAGAGAGAGAGAGAGAGACTGCAGCACAGGAAAAGCCGTTATTTCTGGAGCAGCAGTAAGTTTCTGGCACTTATCTGGTACGATGACCCTCGTTAAACGTGAACTTTGAAGAGCAGTGGACAGACATTTAGAATAAATCGTCTGCGATTAGCTCTAAATCGTTTGTATGAAGAATTAGTATTCTGGCACAGAGCACCGCAATGCACAGGAAAATAAGTGCTCAGCCAAGATAATACAGAGAGAGAGAGAAGATGATCATTTCTCTTGGCTATAATTAGCAAACTGTTGGGCAAAAAAAAAAAAAAAAAGTTTTTTTTTAAATGAGTAGAGTTGAAAATCAGCATCAGAAACACACAGAATCTTAACGTGGACACCCTGTATATTCATGCTTAACTATTTTACAAGTTGCACTTAGCTATTCCCATTGCGTGAACCTATGTCTTCCAAATTTTTGTTGTTTTTTAAAATTGTAAGCTAAATAATTTTCTTAGGTATAATTTTAGAAGACCTGTGAGTTAGAATGACCCAACTGATAATCACAAGATACCAACAGTCAAAATGGACAAAAACAAGTAACCTAACACCCTCTATAGACTACAGTATATACCCAGACTCTTTCCAAAATACATGCATGTCACATGTCATATATATGGTTCCCTGAAACGGATTCCCAACTTGTAAGAACATGCTTTTTTTCTGGAAGTAAATATCATTCTTCCTATCATTCTTTCTTTCATCCAGGAAATTGTTACTGTCAGGAAACTGGATTTACTGAAACAAAGCAAGGAGATCTGCTATCATCATTAAAAATTAATACAGTGCAGAACAGTTTGCCAGGTGATAAGACAGGAAGTGGCAAGAAGAGGCATTACTACTAAAAAGCAAGACGAAAGCAACATATTATGAGAAATGCCATGAAGGTTTACCTTAAAAATGAAAAATAATCATTAAAAAAAAATCTCCTGGAATTAATAAGCATGTTGAAGAAAATGGCTAGACCCAAGATAAATATGAAAAACTCAATGAACTTTCTAATATACAAGAAACAATCAACTGGAATATATCATGGAAAATCTATATAATAAGTCTTAAGAAATCCATAAAACCTATAACATTTTAAAAATTAAAAAAATAAAAAGACACAGAACAATACCAGAGGAAAAATCAGAAAAAAATGGTGAGATTTTAGAGCAGTTCCAATTAAAATTTTAATGGTTTTGTGGGTTTTTTTGACTTGCTGTTTCTAAAATTTTTCTAAAAAAATAGATGAAAAATGCCTTATACACAGGTCTTTGTATAGCAAAGACCTGCTTGGCTAGATCTTGAAAGTGTTGATGTATAACACTATAAGGGCTTCCCTGGAAGCTCAGCTGGTAAAGAATCCACCTCCAGGGCAGGAGACCCCGGTCCAATTCCTGGGTCGGGAAGATCCCCGGGAGAAGCGATAGGCTACCCACTCCAGTATTCTTGGGCTTCCCTGCTGGTTCAGGCAGTAAAGAATCCTGCAATGTGGGAGACCTGGGGTCGATCCCTGGGTTGGGAAGATCCCCTGAAGAAGGGCATGTACCCCACTCCAGTACTCTTGCCTAGAGAATCCCATGAACAGAGGAGCCTGGCAGGCTACAGTCCATGGGGTCAAAGAGTCAGACATGACTGAGCGACTAAGCACAGCAGAGGGCACAGAAAAACTTAATACAAACTAAAGGAAGAATCCCAGTCAATAAAGGAGAGAATCACTGGAAAAATAATGCTAGGGGAACTGGTTATATGGAGAATGAAGCATTTACAGCAAAAAATTCTCTCTATATTAAAGAGTTATATGAAAATAATAATAAATTGATTTTTTAGGTGACTATATTTCCTGAAGGACTTTCTTAACATAAAAGCAAACCTAAACCGGACTATATATTACAATATGCATGTGTGCGTGCTCAGTCATATCCAGCTATTGGCAACCCCATGGACTGTAGCCCGCCAGGCCCCTCGGTCCATGGGATTTTCCAGACAAGAATACTGGAGTGGGCTGCCATTCCCTCCTTCAGGGGAATCTGCCCAACCCAGGGATGGAACCCATGTCTCCTGCACTGGCAAGCAGGTTCTTAACCACGGAGTCACCTGAGAAGCTTATACAGTACAATAGAGGAGGGGGGAAAGAAAATTTAAATAAAACCATCTTTTCCTTCTTTGTCCACCAGATGGGGCCTCTTACTCCCTAAATCCAAAGCTCAATATTCAAAGCAGCCTGTCCATGTTAAACTGAGCCTGCCTCCACCCAGCTCACTCCTTCCAAGACTCACCTTAAGGAGGTTCAGAAGTAATTTCGGGAGGAGAGGGAGGGGGACAGAATGGGCAGAGGGGTTTGACTTACACAGCTGGAGGTCTCATTCAGCTTCAGGCAGATGCTGTGGGCCAATTTCACTTCTTTGACTCTGGAACATTTTATTTCAGTCTGTATTTTTTAAAAAAAGTAAATAAGTCAGCATCATTTCTTCCCCACCTCTTTTCTGGTTTGATTTCTATGACATAGGTTTTAAAGAGGTTTCAAAAAAAAAAAAAAGAAATTTAAACAGGTTGTTAGGAGACTAGAATGTTATAAGACACACTCTTCTTTCACCTCACTTCTTAACACATCGGATAGTCAAAACTTTAGTTACTAGCCTGGGCTTGCAGGCAAGTAGCTATTTGCAATCTTGGTAAACACTGGCTTGAATGCTGCCCATATGGACAAGGGTAGGATCTTTCCCCTTGGAGCTGTTTTCCCTCCAGCGAATTACACACTTGCAGGGGAACAGATAATGAGGGGGCCAGGCAGACTCTGGTGATACTCATTTTACTTCTGGGCCCTGGGACTCTCCAGATTTCTATTCTGGTTCCCTTAAAAACAGAAACCAGGCAGGTCTCCCATGCCTGCTGGCAGGCTCCATGCCCTCACATTTTCGACTCTTCCTGCTGAAAGTTGCTGATAGCCACAAGCCCCAAGACTGAACAAGGCAGAGTGAGCTTAACATCCCCAGTCTTCTTAGCTCCTCACTCCCTCTCTACACCTGCTATACCACCAAACCCTCTGGCAGAAAGGAAACAGTATTTGCCCTAAACATTTTGGGAAAAGCAGCACCATTAAATGCAAGATAGTTTCCAAACATGCCCAAAGGAGAGGGGTACCTTGGTCCATGCCTAGACCAAGAGGTATAAGAAAGAACCACCAAGGCTTAGATGGATTCCTGAGAATCCTCTTCACTCTCTACTCTCTGAAAACATTATACCCATGGCACAGATCAGTCTTGCCACCAAACCCTCCCCTTTCCCTCCCCTTTCAGCAATCTTTAAGCTGCATATTTCTCATGTGAAATCCTATATGATCAAAATTCATTGGTTTGGATAAGCAGAGGTTAAGGGGAAGGGAGAGAGCTTGCATAGATATGAAGTCAGGGGGTAATCTGTCATTTTTAGCCCAGTTCACCCACCTTGAGGATATTTTGGGTAGGAGAAAATGATGGAGAGGTATTAATGGAAGAAGTCACAGGGCTGGTACTATTGTATAGGGAATCCGAAATATTTCCAGGAAACGTGCTGGGCTGCAGAGTCGCCTCTGAAGTCGCAAAGCTGATGAGGGTAGAAGACGCCGTGGTGGCTAAAGAGGTCTGTGGTTGGACAGAAGAGTTCACGGCTCCAGAGGCTGGGAGGGTCTCAGAGGCAGACGTGAAATTGACTGTAGACGCTGGAACTGACCAGTACACAGTGTGAACACATGCACAACGGCATAAACACACAGACAAACACACAAACACATCTCAGTTCATTCTCATAGGCTCGGACTTCAACCCAGAAAAGGGAATCTGGGGAGTCAAAAATTACTTCATGTCCTAACCCTTGGCAACTCATTTCCAGCCAGCTGTTGAAACCATAGCTATAATCTACAATGTGTTAGAAATGCCCTCCAAGACGCTGAAACTGACCATTGAAACTGGTACCTTAGAGACACCAAAGACCCCCAATTTGTACGTGGTTTGCTTTCCTTAGAAAAGATCATAGATTCTTCTTTATCACTAAGTTGGACCCAGGAGTACAAGGAGAATTACTGATCAGAATGAGCAGCCCAGACATTGACTGGAGAAAGCTGTCACTACAGGAAGAATTGTCTAGAACATACTTCAGGGTTCCCTAAGCATGATACTCAAGCCATTATTAAAAGGAGCTTGTATGTTTCCATCTGTGGGGGAACATAGAGGACAGAGGTGGTTTGCAAATATCCTAATGCTTCACCCAAGTGCCAGTAGCATCCTTCTGGGGGCTTGAGATCTTTACCTGAGGTGACTGCTGTGGTCCCATTGCTGTCCTGAGAGACATTGTAGAGGTTGGTGCTTCTAAAAGTACTTGAGTTCATGCTTTTCCAGTAGGACGTAGTTGTAGGGACAGGTGAAGATATTCCTGGGTTGGATGACACTGTGGCATTACCAGTTATGGCTGTATTTGTGAATTCCATAGAAGCTATAGAGAAACAAAGAAGAGATATCAGAGTGCAGATCGTCCTGAAGCCTCATAGCATCACCTGATTCAGTTTCTTGACATGAGGGAGAATCCATCTAGAACATCCCCTGGCAACAGAGCAGAACAAAGACCCCCTCCTGGACAGATGACTCATTTCCCACTAGATTTTTTCCCAAGGAAACAGAGAAAGAAAAGTTTGCATGCACCAAGCAGCTAGCATAGTGTTATTTATAGGAAGGAAAAGTGGCAAGCAACTGAATGAGTCACAACAGGGTGAATGTTATATGCACTCAGCATACCGTAATCACTACAAACAAAAGTATGCCACAATTAGAGCAGCACGAGAATATGAGGCAACGCTCATAATAGGCTAAGCAAAATAGAAAAATTTCAAATTACACCTGAATAAGTATTGCCAAGATCTAAAATGTGGGAAAAGATGCGCTTCTATTTCCTTTTGAATGTATCCTTCTCTCCATTCAATTTATTAACTCGGAATAACCACTAGATTCACACCGTCTCTATGCAATCCTTTAAAAAATCTTCTTTCCTTCGTAGATTGCCCCATTACCCAAATCCTTTCATTCTCTCCCTCAGGGCCTTAAAACCTATTCTTTTTTTTTTTTTTTTTTAATTGAGGAACTGTGGCTCACAAGCCCAAGATTCCTTTTGGGAAACTCTGACCTAGGAATCTAGCTGATGGACTAGAGAGCATATGACTTGGTTTCTCATCAAACGCTGTGGGGACAGACAGCTGGGTTCTGGTTCTGCCAAAAATTCGATAATTTAATGTGTGTGTGTATTAATTTTTAAATGAGGGTCTTTTCTTATTTGGATTGTTGGGGAAATCAACGAGATAACAAATGCTATAGTATAATGTTTCCAGAAGCAGTTATTCTCTGAAACTTTTCCTGCAGGTTCTTAACCCTCCCGTGTTCCCTGTGGTGCCCAGCAGCGTTATCCTCAGGTCCAGGAAGGAAAAGCTACCTGTATGGACCCTGCGCTTAAGAGCCTACACACTGTTCCTTCTCCTGCCCTCCCTGTTCCCAAAATGTGAGGAGTCCATGGGGCCAATGGAGGGGCACACTCTCTTCTAGATCGTGCGTTGGGACCAGAACTCCTTGCCCAAATGGCTCTTTGCTTACTGGAGGACCTGCATGGGTCTCTTCTCCATCCTTCCAAGGGTGAACTGCAGCTCCAGTGAATATTCTACAAGCTCAAGGCCACCAGTGTGCAGGGAAAAGGCGAGAGCTCAAGCATGTGGGTGGGGTGCCCCTTGCCTGCACGCACGGTCCCTTACAGTGTGGACCAGAGCCCTGGGTAAGAGGAAGAGAAGAGGGTGGGCAAAGGCCGAGGACCATCTCTTCCTGCTAAGCCCCCCGTGACACTGACCCCCAAGGCTCTGAGAGTCTTAAATTCAAATCTGGCCTTCCAGGTGGCCATGAAGGTACATTTTTAAGAAGATAGAAGATATTTTATTTACCAGTTCATTGGCCTGATTTATAACTTGAAGTATTTAGACATATAATATATGGGATATGGGTCTCTACTGTATTCTTGGCTTGAGCCCTAGAAACAATTAGAGGTAGACTTGGCATCCAGAGCTCACACCCAGCAATACTATCCTCAAGGAAAGGCCCCCCAGGGTCTCAGGGCACCCTAAAGCTTGTCTCTAACTTTTCTGATTGAGATCTGGGTCTGTGCTTTTCAGAGGTTTCCAGGTAAAAGCAGTGCAGAAGAACACCTCTTCTTTTCCGCAGCCTCAAGGCAGCAGTTAGGCAATGGTTTCAAGGCAATGAATTTTCTCCCAAAGGTGGGGTCAAGTCTCACTCTCTGTCATCCACCTCTCTTCCCAGCCTGCTACAGGCAGGCTAGTACTCCTGCTGAGTACAAAGCACCTATCTGAAAATGATGGGGAACAAGCGGAGGAGAACACGTGGTATTACTATTTCCATTTCAGAGATAAGAACCTGGATCACCAAGGTTTCAGCCGAGGGGGAACGCTGTCATTCATGCAGGGCAAGGAGCCATGGGGCGCCCGAGGTTTAGCTGACCCTTGAGTAGAAGCAGCAAGAGGGTCCAGGGCTCCAAACTGCTAAGGATCAGGATGCATCCTCCACACTTCGGAGAGAAAAGGATGGGCTTCTCGCTGGCTGGGGTTGGGGGCAGGAAGGATGAATCTCTCAAAATAAAATAGATGGGGAAACAGACCCAGTGGTTTTGCCCTTAAATCAGTCCCTCTCGTCCTCTGTCATCCCCTTCTGCTGCTGTTTTCTATCTTTCCCAGGGGGCCACAGAGGAGGAGACAGTTGGATGGCATCACTGACTCCATGGACATGAGTTTGAGCAAGCTCCAGGAGACAGTGAAGGACAGGGAAGCCTGGCATGCTGCAGTCCATGGGGTCGCAAAGAGTCGGCCACAACTGAGCGACTGAACAACAATAAGTCCCTCTCAGCAATCTGACCCGAAGGTCTAAGTTCAGTGCAGGGGGCAGGTGGTGGGAACATTTGGACACTGAACTGAAGGACCATCCTCCCAAGGTTACCATTCCAAAGCACCACTGGCGATCCCCCTCGACATCCCTCCTGCCCACCCTGTTTTTCTTCTTCCCTCCAGGACACCGATTCTTGGGAATCCCATCTGGCCCAGCCTGGCCCAGCCCTCTCCTCTCCGCAACAAAATCTGGGCCTGGCTGAGGTTACATCATGCTTTTGAACCCCCTCCCCTGGGGCCTCCTTCACCCAGACAAACAGTTTTGAACTTTTCCAGATGTGAAGAGAGACCCACTGCCCGTTCTGAGCACAGAGGTGGTTGTTCCAGAGGAGTGAAGCAACCCAGCACCCCAGCCAGCTCCTGAGCCACCGGGGTCAGGCTCCTGGCTGGGGCTGCCTTCTCCCATACCCCCCTGCCCCTCTGCTAAGAATGGACGAACAGGTTGCAGGATCTGTCTGCAAATGAGGAGGGAACCCCAACCGCAGATTCACATCCCCAAGCCTAGGCGGAGTGGGGAAGCCGGTGAGACCCTTGAAAGACAAGACAAAGAGGGAAGGCAGGAGGGCAAGGCTGAGCAATGCGGTATGTATGAGCTGGTGCAGGGCAAGGCGACCCCTTGGCAGAGCCCTGGGGGCCGATCCTGACCTAGGCACCGCGCCTGGAGACTGTCGGTGAGGAGGGCTCTTGTTTTCACAGCCTCTAGGGCTCCCTCTCTAGTGCTCCCATGAAGAGATGGGTCTTGGAGGAATGCAATGAAAAGAATCAAGACCGGCCACAGGTCTGTATTTATCCTGTCTTCCCTGACATGCCCCTGGCATTAGACCATCCAAGGCGGATCTTTCTCTATCTCAGCTTCTCATCCCCCAACTGCATGTGGAAGTCATAGCAGCCTCCCAGCCAGAGCCAAGAGATGGTCGATGAAGCTTCTACCCCGTTTCACTCTAGGAACTGGAGGAAGGGCCCTTACCCCAACCCAACAGAGCACTATGCCACAAGTTAAACCTGAACGAATGCCTGTCTTCTGCTGTTCACCTCTCAGTCCATCTGTACTAGCTGTGTCTCCTGAAGCACACTATTTGCCCCTACCTACCCTACTTGATCTCAGCCCGTGCACTCGGGATAAAAGGAGACAAGGGCTTGAGCAGTTAGAGACATGAGGATTCTAAGAAGCCAAAGAGATGTCATGAAATTCATGTTGTAAGTGTCATGCATTTAACCACAGGTACATATTTCAGAGGCAATTAGTCGTGTTTGACACAGAATCCTAACAAACATCTTGATCTGCTAGCCTAGTCAAAGCTAAAAATTAGTAAGAGACTACTAGAAGCAAACAACAAGGCAAAGCGACAGCTGAAAATGAAGAAAACAGCAATAAATTAAAACCAGACGCGAGCATTAAAACCCACACTAGTCTGGAACCATTTGTGGTCAGAGTAAATAAAAAATACACACTTTCATAAGTATTCACACTCAATGGACATGAACCTGAGCAAACTTCAGGAGACAGTGAAGGACAGGGAAGCCTGGCTTGCTGCAGTCCATGGGGTCGCAAAGAGTCGGACATGACTTATCGACTGAACAACAACGAGAATTAACAATGGCACTGAGTTGCACCGTAAGCAGATTATTTTCCTGATACATCTAAGTCTGAAGGTTAAAGCCCTTTTTTCCCCAATACACCAAGAAAGCAGAAACGTATGTAATAGGTTTTTAAAAGATTTCTACCTACAATTAACATATTGAAAATTCTTTTAAACTTTAAAGGGCATTTACAAATCTTCAGAGATCCAGAAAGCTCTGCTATCCAAATTACTAAATTCCTGTACTTTAAGAGATGTTTTTTCCCTGTTATTTGGTCTTGTTTTTCACAGCCCTCTGAGTTACAGTGGCGCTGTTTTTTCTTTTTTGCTGGTTCTGTGAGCCAGTCAGCCCCATTCTGCCCACCCTTTCAGGTTCTGGCACCTGGCCTGAGAGCAGTTTCCGGGAGGAGATCTTGGATCTCTTAGATGCAGACCTGGGAAGAAGGAACAAGCCGGCTCTGCTGAGACCCCACAGTCTGCAGTGATGGCTGATGAGAAGACAGGGGAGCCCTAGAACAGAGAGCTCAGACTCTGTAATCGGACTGTGTTGAAAGGTTCCTCTACCAAGTTCTAGCTTCATGACCACAGGAAGCTTCTTCCCCTTTCTATACCTTATCTGTAAAAGAGAGATAAAAATAGCCCCTTCCTCCTTGCTCTTTGGAGGAATAAAGGCGACAGGAGGTGTAAAGCAGCTGCCTATCTGCTAAGTGATTATCTTTAGGACAAAGGACAGGTCCCTTTTCTCCTGCTTCTAGGAGACGTTAAGACATATATCTGCACGACTTATCTGGCAGAAGACCATATACACTGTTTCCTGAGTGTAGGTCTTGTCACCTCAGTTACATTGCAGATTTCCTGAGTGCTGGAACCCTCTCTTAGACTTATTTTTAACTCAAGGCGCTGAACACAATCCTGAGTTCACAATATGCACTTGGGTTGAATGGCGACTGCATCAGGCGTGTTCACACTGACCACTTCTCTGTATTGATAGAACCATCTCATTCAATGCTATAAGAGGAAATTAATTTAATTAAGGAAATGCCCTTGAGAGGATAATCAGAATTAGGAAAGTTCTAGAAACTAAGTCATATGGCTGAGGGCTTAGTGTTATTTCACCTAGATCAATAGTTGATGCTTGGTGCTGGTGGACCAAATCTGACCCACGGGTTGTGTGTTGTTTGGCCAGTGAGCTAAGAATGGCTTCTACAGGTTTAGAGTGTTGTAAAATAAAACAATGTAAAATATGTGTCACAGACCACATATGGACTCCAGAGCCTAAAATATTTACTATCTGGCCCTTTACAGAAAAAACAAAAAAACAAAACTTCACTGATCTTTGATCCAGACAGGAAGAATTTGAGGAGAGAGAATAAACAATCTTCTTCAAGATTCATTTCACTTATTTATTCATTCTTAATTTTCCAAAGTACCAGCGATGTGCAGAGGACCAGACTCAGCACTTTGGGGAGCACAAATGAACACCTTTCTACTGTTCGGTGTTAGTGTCACTAGAATTTAAATAAATCCCTGTCCTCAAGGAATTTGTAATCTCATGGGGCAGACTAGAAAGGTTGTTAAGGATTGTCCTGAAGAAAGATCAGATTTAATTCTATGAGAGTTCAAGGAATAGAATTACAATCAATGACTAGAAGTTACAGAAAGGCTAGTTCCACTGCAATACCAAAAAAAAAAAAAAAAAAGCTAATAATCATAAGATTTTTCTTTAATAGAATAAACGACTCTGGGAGACAACAAGGTACCCGTGTTCCTGGGAGCATTCAGGAAGCCGCCACGCTATGGGTCTCGGCGGGTTTGGGTCATGTGTGACTGGATCAAAGTTTTAGGCTGATGCCTTCCTGTGCTACAGAGGCTAAGTTGAGGTGTGAGCACAAACCGAGAGTCTGTGGCCTGAGCGTTCCCAGGGTTCTGAGACTCCCCTTTAATGCTCAAATAGCACATCTTGGACCCCTATCCACTTCCTGGGGAACCTTAATACCGTGAGCTCTCTCAGGGGGCCTACGCTTCTCCCGGTCACCTCTTCCGCTTTCATCATTTCCAGGAACCCCTGTTTTATAGCTCTGAGCTCAGGCTTCTACACTGCTGTACCACGGGCTTGCCAGATACCCATTCCTTGATTCCCCCTACCCAGAGCAGCACTAACAGTGCTGCAAGGCCAGTGTGAACTGACTGGAGGTTTAAGATCATGCAGGGAGATTACAACACAACCCAGAAGAGACAACAGCATAGTCTTGAAATACCTGGCATTCCCGTGCTAAACAGCCGGGCCACACCATAAGGAATTTTCCCAGGCAGGTCTTTTCCACCCTGCACTCACTACCGTTCCCCTATTGCTCCAAGCACTTCCCTCCTCTCTCTATGCTTTCCTGGGCTCGGAGTCCTTTAGCCTTTTGTCTCTTGGGTTCATCAAATACAAAGTTCCACTTTATTTTATCACGCTCAGCAATTCAACTTCCTGTCTGTGCTAGGGTCCCGGTTTTCTCAACCAAAGACACGTTAGGGCATTTTCTTAAACAATGGAGCAGGCTACCTAGAGATGGTGCTCTCCAGGAAGGTAGCAGGGGTGGATTCTTTGCAGTTTTTTTCCCTCTTAAATCAGAAGCAGACTTCCCAGTGAAGCCAGAGGCCTTTTCCTTTATGTCCAAAGGGAAGTGATTCACTGTAGCAGGCTTTAGGGTGTATGTCCTGGGACACCACACACCCTGGTATATACCCCTCCTCATTTCTACCACATTCTCCCAAGACACATGCATCTTTCTCCCTAGCAAAGTCGAGGGCCCTTGAGACTAAAAAGTGTAGACACTATGTTTTTATTTCTTAGCTGAGGAAGGAAGAGAATGTTCTCATTAGGAAAGTCAAAGCCCAGAAAAATATGGAAATTCTGCCCTGGCAACTCTGAGCATTTTCTTTTGGATGATGGTGTTTTATTCCTTTTCCATACCTTCAGATTTTCAGTTCCCCACACTCGGGGCCATTTAGTGACATCCAGCAAAGTCAATGGGAGAGGGAGACCCAGGCACCCTCAGGGTGGAGCCGGGTAACCACCCCGCCGTGATCGCAGGCCTGTGCCCTCCTGCCCAAGGAGCTAAAGGAAATTGGGCAGCGAGGTGGTAAGAAGTGGAATTGTTGCTCCTTTTGATTTGCTTTTGTAAGAGTGCTAGGCCTGAGTTTATCTGCTGCAGTGTGGTCCTTCTGGCCCTGAGCTTTGGAAGACAAAGACTCTTCCAAAGGAGATGAGAACTAGCGAACACAGAGGCCCAGGAGGTGGAGCCAAAGGGATGAGAAAAAGATGCCCAGGCTCCTTTTATCAGTCAAACAGGAACGCTGAGGGAAACCTGCGTTTGCAGAGGCAGTGCCAGCTGGGCCGGCCCTAGGAGGGGGAGTGCTGGGGACCACGGAATTAGTCAGAGGTCCCAAGGCTGCTCCATCTCGGTCTCCATGTGGCAGCGAGTCAAGGGTGGAGTCTCTCCCCTCCGGAAAATATCTGATAAAATTCTTTTCCCTTTTCTTTTTTCCCCTCTTACACACAGCCGCAGACAGGATATGGGTGTGGGGTCAGCAGGCACGAAGGACCCAGAGGAAGAAGAGGAATGTGAAGGGGTGGGACACACTGGACAAAGAGGAAAGACAGGCCTGGAGGGCTCGGAGGAAACAGATACCCTGGGCCTGACAAGTGGGCTTCCCTAATTACCTGCAAGGTTTCTCCTCCCAGCTGGAGGTGTGATTCTGGTCACACACACACATGCAGGTCAGACCCCACCCTGCCTCTGCTCACCCCACTGAGTAACCCTGTCTCCAACGGAGAAAGTCCACCCTGGTTCAAGCCCGGAACAGCTTCTCACAGGAACGGAAAAGTGACCTTCCCAGAACAAAGCTCCGGGACAGGAGAAAACTCCAGGCCTCCCTTCTGTGGGTGCCCTAAAGTTCACGGTAACCATACCACAGAATTTCTGCAACGTCCCTTGGTTAGCATTTCAGGTACAGCCACTCATTTCATCTACCCCACAATACATCAGAAAATGATTCCTGGTATTAAATAAAAACACACCCCAGAAAGTTCTTGGGGAAGGCATAAAGCTACAAACTGGCCTGAGCAGTGGGGCAAGACTGAGCGGAGGCACTCAGGCTCCGTTGCTCATCCCCAAAGAGGACACGCTGAAATTCTCTGTGTGTCTGCCCAGGGTTCTGCAGAGGTTAAATCACTTTCGCGTCCCCTCCACTGCAGGCCAAGGCGAGACTGAGACTGGCCAGCTGAGGAAATAAGAAAAGGGTGGGCCTCACTCGGCCGAGGACCAGGTCATCATGAGCTGTGAAGCCAAAGGAGCCTGGAGCATCGGTTAGGAATCCGAGCTGCCGGTCAACTCAGCTCGTTGTGAGGTACAGACAGCCCCCAAGGCCGTTCCCCCATTCTAGAGCTTCAACATCTTAGCAACAGCTTTTTCCCCGGCCCCAAACAGCACGTCTGGGTCCACCAAACAAGTCAACCCAGAGCCTAACAGAGCTTCCCCTGGCCTGGAGTCTCTCTCCAACTGGGTGGGCCCAAAGGGAGAGGCCTGGCTGGCTGACCCAGGTCACTCAGAGGGGCCATGGTGGGTGGCTTTTAGGATGCAATTAAGACTAGGGAATTGGGAGCCCGGGAGCCTGGAAGCAGAACCTGGAGCTAACAAGAGAATAATATATAACATTTAAATTCATCTGAGCTCCATGAGGTGAGACCGAGAGTGTTATCCCCAAATGAAAGCAATTACAAATATTGATTGCGTGCCTACCAATTTTTTTCTTTTCAACAGAAATGACAGCAAGAGCTTAAGAAGTATCCAGGCCTGCCTGGATAAGCAAAGGAGTGCACCCCGGTCTGCAGCTCTGTCCACTGGTTAGAACTTGGAGAATAGGGCACGGAAAGAAACCCCCCCAAATGCAAAGAGCTTGAATTTGTGCCGGGGTGAGCGGCTGTGATGGGGAGAGAGACAGCAGAGTACAGAGCAAATTCCAGTCACGCGTCCCTTCTCTCCAGCGAAGCAGGTGTGGATGCCCGGAGAAGGAGTCTTAACCCAGCTTTCCCATCTTAAATGCACTCGCACGGGCTCTTCTTCACTGCAAACTCCCCCTGTCACCTAGCTTAGCCTACCGCCCTGGCCTCTGGACCTCGGACCGGGCCTCACCCCAAGCGGGCTTGGCTCCCACTGCTTGAAGGTCCAGTTCTGGCTCCCCGTGTCCGGGTGGTACGTGGGCGCCAGCGCTCCCTTCCCAGCAACCGGCTCGGCTGCCGCTCGCTTTCTGAACCAACCATCAGCTACAAACTTTTCCTTTCCTTTCCTTTTCTTCTCTCCTCCCCTCTCCCGGATTCTGGCTCCAGCTCTGCGCTCCGCGCACCTTTGGCATCTCCAGAGCGCTTTATTTCAGAGAAGAGTCTCCCGGCCTGACTCCGGGAGGCCTGGGGCGCGCCGCCCGGTTTACACCTGGGCTACACTCAGGGGGTCCCCTTCCCGTCGCGTCCCACCCCCACCGACTCCCAGGTGAGGGGCCGGTCCCCAACGGGCTGTGTTGGAGCGGCCTCAGTCCCACCACGCCAGGAGCTGCGGCAGTGGGCGTGGGCGCGGGGAGTGGGGCGGGGGGTCCCCGGGGCGGGGGTCCCCCTGGTTCCGCGGTCGCCTCCACCCGGCGCGCTCTGCCCCTGGGAGAGCGCCGACCCTCCCGGCCGCCCAGCCGGGCGGGCCGGGCGCGCGGCCCGTACTCACGCAGCAGACTCAGCAGGCAGAGCGCGGTCCAGCCCCGCGCCATCCCGCGCCCCGCGCGCGCGCCCCTGCGGCCCAGCATCGTTCCCGCGGCGACCCCGGAGAGATGCGCAGAGCGCGAGACACTGCCTGGCCCGGCCGGGACGCGCGGCTCCCCGCCCCTCCGCCCGAGCGTGGGGTGGGCGAAACGCGCTTTTTCCCCTCCCCTCCCTCTTCGGTCCTGGCACGGCCAGCCCCTCTCCTTGGCTGCCACTAACGTGAGCTTTCCGCTTAGTCCCAAAGGCCGAGGAAGTTAGGAGCGAGGCCGAGGTTGCCGCTGTCGAGGCCAAAAAAGGTTTTGTAAGGGCCCCCAGATGCCTTGTTCAACTTGATAGAGCGACCCCAGCTTCTTCAAGCTCACTTCCACTGAACTTTTAACCCCTTGGTGTCAGCCTTACAGGTATCCAGGTCAGGTTTCCTCATTTTTTTTTTTCTTTTTCCTCATTTCCTTTCCTTTTTGTTTTCCTTGGTTTTTAAGTTTTAAGCTGAGAACAATCTTGCAGAAGGAATCTACTGGTAAGGACCTGAGTTTACAAGTGTGAGCATTTTTGCTAATCAGGTAAAAACAGGGAAGCCAGGCAAAACGTACCCCGTGTTAAACCTGATGCAGACTGCGATGTGTGGTAACGATGCAGAAAGCCTGAGCAGGACACGTAAATGACGGTAATTGTTCATTTTGTCCCCCCCCCCCCCACCCCTTACAAGATTTGTTTATTTTAATTTGGAGGGTTTTTATTTTTCTCCCTGTGACCGGCCCTGCTTTCTCACATAGTTTGATCCTGTCGCCAGCATCATAAAGACAAAGAACTCCACTAGCACCTGGGATGCTTTCTCCCCAGTCACCCCAGCCCCCTCTCCAGTCCTGGGGCTGAGACTCTAGGGGCTCCATCCTGATCTTCTATCAGAAAAAAATACTTCTCCTGACTCCACCACCTTTTACCTAGTTGGTCCTGGAGCTCCCATACTCCTCAGGAGTTGTTCTGGATGTTGGTAAACTGAATTACTGAACCTGGGAGCTAGGAGGTCAGCCTAGTTACAGACCTGATTATGGGGATGGAGATGGAGGGATAGAGGAGCCTGGAGGAGCAGATGATGGCACCCGGAGCGGGGAAGAGAAAGCACAGTCTTGGAGACCATGCTCTGAGATCCTGAGTGGGCTCGCAGGATTACAGATATCCAGTCCAGTCTCTTCCACAATGACTGCAGCACCGAGCCCAAAGGGACAGAAAGCCCAGCACCCTCAGCTCCTCTCTGATTTCCTTCTCTGCAGAGACCCCCCTGGCATTATGAGAGTGGAAGCGGGTCCAGGTCTAAAAGCAAAACCCAGAACTTCCACTGTGGTCTTGTTGCCCGACTTTCCTTGACAGAGGAAATGAAGCCTTGCATCACAGAAGGAGGCCAAAGCCTCCCGAAGCCGACTTGGTAGCACGTGTGGTGGTGCTATGACTCTGATAGAAAGCACAGATGGGAATTCACATCTGACCACACTGACCACACCGTGATCTCAAGGGCCTGCAGATGGGGACAGAAAGTGCTACAAGACACATTTTAAAAATCAGGCTTTTGTCCTTGGAACTCCGAGTAGACAGAGAAAAAGAGTTGCCCTCCCCAACCTGGACTCTCTCAGCTCCAGGAAACGGGACTGCTTTACCCCCAGTGAGAGGAGGTGAATAGAATGGGAGGTTGGAAACCCCGTGTGAAAACCAATTTGTCTCTCTTGGCTCTTCCTTCATCCTCAGTAAATTCTTCTGGTTACTTTAAATGCCCTTTGTCTGCCCTAGCTGGAGCACAGGAAACAGGAAAGAACTTGTCCCTAGCACCTGAATTTCTTAATTCGTTTTGGGGGCAGAGGAGAGAATGATCCTGTGGAGCAGAGCTTCTCAAAGCATGGTGCACAGAGAATCGAGGGTAAGGTCTGGGACTCTACACTTTTAATAGGCAATCTCTTTTACACATGCTAAAATTTAGGAAGCCCTGGTATAGAACAAAGTCAGGCTAGGTACAAAGTGGATGACAAACTTCAGGGAGGGAAATAGGAGTAGAGGGCATTGGAGGCTGACCGATCACTTACTCTGGGAAACCAGAGCTGTTCTCTGGCTTAAAGGACTATGGATGACACCAGAACCATGACACCAGGGGATAACTGTCCACTCTTCCTATTTTCCAGGGTCCCTGAGACCCATGACCCCAAGCACACATAGCCTTACCCTGATCACCCACAACCTCAGGTTCTAGCCTCTGGATACACGTCCTTCCTGGGACCACAGCCTTGTGTTTCGTCACAGGCCACACAGAGTTGAGCTAGTTAGTGCCTTCAAAGCTTTAGCCTTTCTTGGCTGCTCCTTAATGTCTCTCCTCCCCAACTTTGTCACATGAGCTGTTGCTGAAAGAGGATGTTAACTACACCACACATCGTGGAGGATGTAACAGTCATCTGTAGAGTGAGAGGCTCTGTTGGACCCTTTATAGACCACTCGGTCATGGCTACCCTTACCAGTGAACATCCACCAGCCCAGGCCCCAAACACATACATGTCATATCAATCCGTTTAAAATAGACCCTCATCCTGTGTTAAATGTAACTTCTTTGATGTATAAAAAAAAGGAAGGAAAGACTCTTTGCAACCCCATGGACCACAGCACGCCAGGCTTTCCTGTCCATCACCAACTCCCCGAGTTTGCTCAGACTCATGTCCATCAAGTTGGTGATGCCATCCAACCTTCTCATCTCATCAAAAGAGTGAGTTGCAGCTTCTAAGTTGGTTAAGTTTACCTTTTTTTTTGTTTTTCTAAGTCGCTTCAGTCATGTCCAACTCTGTGCAACCCCAAAGATGGCAGCCCACCAGGCTTCCCCATCCCTGGGATTCTCCAGGCAAGAATACGAGGCACTTAATAAAACATTTGTTCATTTGAAACATTTTCATATTTTGGAACCAAGACTCTTTTTTTCCCCACGTTGCTTTCTTATCTTGGGTCTTTGAAAGTTTTCAGGATTTGGAGCCCAGTTTGGCAAGGAGGGATCCTTGGTGGTGGAAGTGTCCAGATATTAATATTAGAAGGAGGTGATGAGAACCTGCAGTCAGATGTGAGCCCATTCTTTTCTCTTCCCACCTGCCAATCTCTCCAGTACTTCCTCTTGCCAGAACAAAACCAGCAACCAGCTGACAAGGGAGTATGGGAAATGTGGCATGTAGTGTCTTTTGGGAGATTAGTTCCATGCAGTGGAAACCTCCAAGTATGCTCGAGGCAGGCTATAGAGGCCCCAGACCAAGAAGGCTCAAACCAAATTATGGTGATCAAATCACAAAGGTTATGCATTTAGAGGCTATCTATTTAAACCATACAGTTAGAAAAAATAGGAAAGAATCAGATAGGTTAACATACTTTGGGGCTTCCCTGGTAGCTCAGCTGGTAAAGAAATCTGCCCGCAATGTGGGAGACCTGAGTTTGATTCCTGGATTGGGAATATCCCCTGGAGAAGGGATAGGCTACCCATTCAAGTATTCTTGGGCTTCCCTGGTGGCTCAGATGATAAAGAATCTGCCTGCAATGCGGGAGACTTGCAGGATATCTGGGTTCAATTCCTGGGTGAGAAGATCCCCTGGAGGAGGATATGGCAACTCACTCCAGTATTCTTGCCTGGAGAATCCCCATGAACAGAGGAACCTGGTGGGCTACAGTCCATGGGGTCGCAAAGAGTCAGACGTGACTGAGCGACTAAGCACAGCACGGCACAGCACCCAGTTGGGATGGGGTGCCGCAGGGTGAAAGGACTGAGCTCCCCGAACCTTGTGTTTTGCTCTGCTAGTGTAGTTGCCAGGATCAGAATCGAGGTTAAGGAGTCAGTAGGTGGAAGATGCTTGGGAGTAACATATACTTGTTCTACGGGGAGACGCAAGGGCAAGCAGGTTTGGCGTCCAGTTTATTGATACAATGCATACATTCTGGGCAGCCACCCCCTTTTGCCAGGGTTTCTGCAGCAGAGCATACAGGGGCCAGAGTGATGCTCCCAACAGGAAGAGAGCTTAAAGGTGTCAGCCCTGAGGGGCCATGCCCTACACCTGCTGACTTATGACTTGATTTTTCTATTCCTTTCTACACAGAAGTAACGCTCTTGTTTGTTCCCTTCTTTTTTATATAATACATTGCATTTATTCTATTTTTTCATGTCTTACAGATTACAACTTTGCTCCTATTTTTAGTCATCTGAATTCTGCTTATGTCTCACAAACTACTTGCTTACTTATCATCCATAGTTAATACTGATGATTTTCACCTATCCTGTTTGCTTTCCTTGTCCTCTGTAGCAGAAGTGAATATTCTCACAGAATAAAGCAAACGTACATTATACTCTGCACTACAGAGAAGATGACAGAAGTGTGGGGTTGGGACTGAGAGATGCAGGGAGAATACTTGGCACGAATCCAGGTTCATGTCTTTTTTATACAGAGAAGCCCTTGCCCAGCTCTGCTTGCTGTGTGGCCTCTCCCTGTTCGTCTGGAACGCCATTTCTGTTCCGTATCTGCACTTCGCATGTACGTGGGCCTCTTTCTAGGCTCCCTATCCATCGGTCACCATGTGTGCAGCTTTGGATAAGTCCTGATATGGTTAGGTCAAGTGAAGACTCAATTTTTTTCTCAGAAAAGTGGCCTGGCTATTCTAGGCTCTTTGAAAAGTGAAGGTTAAAGTCGTTCAGTGTGTCTGACTTTGCGACCCCATGGCCCATATAGGAATTCTCCAGGCCAGAATATTGGAGTGGGTAGCCTTTCCCTTCTCCAGGAGATCGATCCAACCCAGGCCTCCCATATTGCCAGCAGATTCTTTACCAGCTGAGCTACAAGCGAAGCCCAAGAATACTGGAGTGCATAGCCTATCCCTCTTGCAGCAGATCTTCCTCACCCAGGAATTGAACGGGGGTCTCATGCATTGCAGGCAGATTCTTTACCAACTGAGCTATCAGGGACTCTCCCATATAGATCAGAATTCACTTATCAGATTCCTCCCCAAAATAACCTTTTGGATTTTGATCAAAATTTCCCTGTAGATTAATTTGGAGAGAATAGAATCTTCCATTCAGTGAAGCTGGCATAGCTCTTTATTACTTGGATCTTCTTTAAAGTTTATATTTTTCCCTGTAGTGGTTTTAATTCATCTTTTGTTAGATTTATTCCTAGGTAACTGATGTCCTCTAATACTGCTGTAAATAGTATCTTCTATTTAATTATTTTTGTTTCTGGTGTATGAAATGACAGCTCATTGTTTTATATTAATCCTCCACTGAGCTACCATGTTAAATTCTATTATTTCTACGTATTTGTAGATTCTTTTGGGTTTTCTATGTAAATGATCATATCGACCGCAAATAGTGATATTTTTAGTGTTTCTTTCCAGTCCTCCCTTTGCATTCTTTTTCTTTCTTTAAAGTTAATGTACTTGGCAAACATCTGCAACAAGAATGAAAGATGGGTGACCTTAGACATTCTTGACGCATTTCAGATTTTAAAGGGTAACGTTCTAATGTTTCCCCACTTAGGATGACATTTGCTTAATTTTTTAAATTTGCTTTTTATATCATGCTAAAAAAATTCCCTTCTATTTTAATTTATTAAAAGATTTCTTTAATAGTGAACGTATGATGATTTTTTTAAAATATCTGTATCTATTGAAGAGATTCTCTTTCAATATAGGAGTGTAGTGAATTACATTTATAGACTTTCTAACATTAAACCGACTTTGCATTAAACCCAACCTTCTCATGGTTTATTATCTTTTTTATATACTGTAGAATTTAATTTGCTAATGCAGTCTTCTATTTATGGCTTGTGTTTCTATATTTATAAATGCAATGGATCTATATTGTCTGATTTTGGTATTGGGATTATTAAGTCCTTATAAACTGACTTGGAGAATATTTCTTTTTTTTTAAATAGTCCCAGGAAGAGTTTTCATAAGATTGTGATGATCACTTTTTTTAAAGATTTGTTAGAACTTTTTCCTGCAAAATCACTTGGGCCTGATATTTAGTGTGGGACTATTTAAAAATACTATTTTCCATTTGCTTATGAGTTCTCAGTTTTAAAACATTTCCTCTTGAGTAAATTTTGTTATTTTTCTAGGAAATCGTTTATTTATGAAAGTTTTCAATGATTTTTGGTAAAATTCCTTTTTCTTATTTATCTATATTTTTCCTAGAAGATATCTTCATTTTCACCCATATTATAATTTATTATAAATATTTAAGTTACAAAAATGTTCAAGTTGCATGTATATGTTATGTTGGGACGACATCCCTCTCTTGCTGTTGAGTTGGGGGGGAGGTGTCTGTTCCTTAGAAGGGAGTGAGCTTGGGCGGATCATCCAGGGCAGGTGCCTGCGATAATATGTTAGCATCTTTCATAGGCCCCTTGGGATATCCTTAAAGCCCAAAAATGTAATGATGTCCAGAAAAGAGGCATCAAATGCAATGTTTCGTTTCTCCCTCCCTTCAATATTGGCTCAGATCTGCCATCTGAGTTTTGCTTCCTAAGGGACAGGTTTCTCAGTAAGAGAGAAGAACGTGGTGTTTCAGCTGGACTTGCATGTAATCCATAGCTTTTCTGTGCATGGCTATAGCTATTAAGAGCTAGTGATAAGACACGCATGTGGGAAGAAAGCACACCGCGGTGTGGTGATATTTTGTGGTGGGAAGGGAGAAAAGGTCAGTGTGTGAAAGGCTATAAGCTGCATCACATGGTCATCTCTGGCTGGCAGAGTTAGGGGCAAATGCTGCCTTCTTCACTTCTGTGTACAGCGTGCCCCTTTTTTATTTTAGTTTTTACAATAATGATGCGTTACTTTTACAAAAAAAAAAAAAATGACAAAGCTATTTGCACCATGAAAAGGAAAAAAAGTGTGCTGATTTTTATTGTAGTCCTCTTAAGATTTGTTAGGACCTAGGTTGTCTGAGGGAGCAGCCACATGATAACCGAAAAAAGCTTGGCTTAAGAGTGAATATGTCAGCGATGAGGGCACTTGGATAAAACATTTCTAAGCCATGGGAAGCAGCCCTCTGAGAATGGAGCAGAATCCGTGGCCTGTGAATGTGAGTGTGTCTCTACCCCTGTGGTTGGCTCTGCTGATGTCCCTTGTGTCTCTTCTAGGTTTCCAATAAATCTTCCTGCCGGGGCAGGCCTATCTCAGCATCCCTCCTGAGTGCGACCAGATAACATTTGTATTTCCAGTAAAGCCAGAGTACAAGAAGGGGTCAAGGCTACCCTGGGGGCTGGAGTGTAATGGATTCAAGGAAATGCCAATGTGAAGGATTTATTTGGAGTAACAGAAGGGGAGCTACTTGGCAAATTGCACTTCCTCACTTGGGAACTCTGTGGTGCTACCTCCAGGTAGGAGCAAGAAAGTGATGTCTGGGATCCAAGAATCACCTCGGGGCTAGAGTCATCTTGCATCCAATCCTGCATCTAGCGCACGGCCCAACAGGCTGGAAAATCGAGGAACCCATCAGTCTTTGTCTCTGCAAACCCGAACGGACAACTTTAATGACATACATTTGATGGAAGCCAAAGCAGAGAGGGTAGTTATTTTTAGCCTGGGTGAGGAAAAGGTGGCTGGAAAGGAAACATCTGTCCCCAACTATTGATTGTTGCACTTTCCATGGAGGTCTTTTCTTTCTTGAAACCATCACATAAAATAAGGTGGTTGGTTGGGGCCCGGCTCGGGGAACATTCCTCCCTTCTCCCGTCTCCTATTGCTTATCTTCTGAGTTAGGGCTACGCCTAAAAGAGACCACCTCAGAGGCAGCGGGTGGGGGGAATGGGTCAAGGACAGCCCAATTCCTATGAATTTTTCAGACTCCTCCTAGTTTACCCTGTTCATCCAAGATGGCCCCACCCTTTAGGGTACAAATTTTGCAGACTTCCCAGCTGGGAATCACCAGAGGTCTCAGGCTGTGAGAATCAGACCTCTGAGAGCCAGAACACTCTGCTCGGCTGTGCTGGTGTCTGACCTTTGAGCAGAGTTGTTCTTTCTTCCATAACAGCAAAAAACTTCCCTTTCCTTCAAAACATGGCAGCCTCCTCCATGTCCATCTGAGGGGCAGGAAAGGCGCAGGTGTGCCAGCAAGGAGGCAGGGAGCTCTTTTCGCCTCAGCAGAAGCATTTTCCATGTCTGAGCACACACAGCGAGGCTGAATGCAGCCACAGAGGCTCAAGATGGATAACGTGAAGGATGTATAGAGGCAACGCCGGGCTCGGGCTGCGCACGGCCGGGACTCAGCAGCTCTGTTCCTGTGGACGACGGCATGAAACTGGCTCCTCCGGAAATGGCCGCAGTGCAGAAGGGGAGGAGCAAGACCCGGTGTGTCAGTGGTTGAGGGGTTTCCAGCCTTGTGTCTTGGAAAACTAACCAGAATAGTGCTGTTGTGTTCTTTCTTTCTCTTCTTTCTCTCTCAATTCCTTCCTGTTTTTGGCCCAAGACTGGACGCGGAGAGAAACAGTCGCCTTCCAGATTGAGCAGACTTTTGCCAGGAGCAATGACAAGGGACGAAGCAGAATAAAAGAGCCTCCATGGGTCCACTCCTTCCCTGTCCTGGGGCAGTCCCAGCAGAACAGTGTCAGAGCAGGAGGGCTTGGAGGGTGTGAAATGGGATTGCTAAATTCCCCGAGTCTCTAAAAAGATCCATATGTCTGGGCGGCATCAGGCTTCTGGGCTCAGGGAGGGGCGGATAACGTCATCTGCTGGACGGGCGTCTGGTTCTCTTCCTTTGGGGAGGATTCCACATCAGTGTGACTAGAAGTTGTTAGACTTTGTGATGACCCATGTTGGGAACTCGGGGTGCAAGTGTTTGGGGTGTGGAGGAAGGGAGAGGGACAGAGAGTAAACAGGGGTAAATAAACAGGAAAGGTGAAGTTTCTAAGCTTGGGTCTGTGAAACAGTAGGGAAAGAGTTTGGAAACTCCACCATACTGATTTTTTTCTTTGAAATTTTTTCTCATGCCAGGAGAGTTTTGGGGGGAGCCCCTGTGCAGTTGGATGTTGGGCCATTTGCCTACTTCGTGGGAAGTCTAGACGCCTGTTCCCATAACTAACCCTCCAGAGCCAAGGAAGAGTCACTCTCTTCCCCCTCACATCTTTAACCTCCAAACTGCAGCTTCCTTCGGGGTAGGGGGTGGCAGATGGCACACAGCTGTGGGGTGCATCTGGTCTTGCAGTGATCAGAGGAAGGCGCAAAGGCCAGTTAGAATCCCAGTGGCTACCCCGGAGGCATGGCTCCGAAGATTTGGGGTGGTGCCCCTGACACTCTACCCAGATCCCATCTTGGACAGATTTTCTGCTTTTCCCTAGTCCCCCACGCCTCTTCTCCACTCTGACTTCAACTGGATCAGAGAAGATTTTGTGAGAGTGGCAAGGCAGCTGCTTCCCAGATGTGTGTCTTCAGAAATGGCCATATCAAAACATGGGAGCTTTGAGGAGACTGGTTGGGGTGGGACTTGGGAGATTCCTCTGAGGATGTCCTGAAAGGGGAGAGCTAGCACAGTAGTCATTCGAAGACCCCCAGAGTGAAGCTGGAGGACTGCAACTGGAGAAAGAATGGCAAGGCCCTGGAGTGTTCTCAGCTCTTCTCTCCAAAACTCTGTGTCCAAACATATGACTTTAGTACACTTGCCAGCTAATCTGACTCATTGTGTGTGTGTTTGCTTCACAAGTAGAACATAGTCTTCTCCAAGGAGGTCTTGAGTCTGCCACACAACTTCTGAGTAACTCCCCTGTTCCTGCATTTCTCACTTGGAACACGAGTAGCTTCTAGTCTGGTCTCCTGATAACCATTTTTTGGGGGTTGTTGTTTCTTCTTCTCTGCATTCAGACAGCAGGCAGAGATACTGTATGAAGCATTAAAACCGAGGCATTTCATTCTCTTGTTGAAAACTCTTCAGTGATTGCCCTTTGCTCTGAAATAAGATCCAAACTCCTCACCGTGATCTGGAGACCTGGCTGGGCTGGACTCTTCCTTGTCTCTCAGTCTCCTCTCTTGGTCTCACCTCCTTGCCCAGTCTCCCCACCATTCTGGTGGTTTGGGGTTCCTAAAACCTCCCAAGGTCTTTTCCCACCTTAACTCTTGACCCAAGCTGTTTCTTTGACTGCTCCTCTTTCCGTAACCTGGCTCACCGTCCCATCCTCCCTGAGCACCCCATGGAAAATAAGCACCCCCACCCCCAGTCACTTTCTCTCTCACAGCCCACCCCACCTTGAAACATGCATTCATGCTGCATATCAGAGTCTACAACCACACATTTACTTGTTGGTTTCTTGTCTTTCTCTTTTGACTATAAGCAACACAGCAGCAGACACCATGTGTCTTTTGTGCCCTGGAACAGGGCAGGTGGATAACAGACCCTCTCAATATTTACTGGGTGAATGAATGCACTACCTCTTTATTTTCCTTTGAGGAGTCTCCACTTGCCCAGACATCAGTAAAAGAAAACGTTTAAAAGCTAGGGACAAACATGGGATTATCACATGCTATTATCGTTGTTTCAGAAAACCAAGGTCATTTTTACAACCTTAAGGTGAGTGGAGCCTAAACTCAAAAGAAAGCCCTTTCTACAAAGGCACAGTTGGTGATCTTATCCTAATTTCTTCAGTTCCCTGTGAAAATGTTGTCACAGACAAGCCCACGTCTTCTGACTGCGTTTGGAAACCTTAGCCTGATCTCACAGTTCTTAAAACCCATGACGCTGCCCAACGCCGGTTAGGTGTTCAGACTCTGAACATCCGGGTGGACCCGAGTGAATCTTGCGCCTCCGTGGGGCCCAGTCCTGGCATCTGCAGTCTGATAGGGCTGAGAGAGATGGTTGCCAAGGCGACTCCGGCTCCAGCCGTACCCACCCACCGGCTTCCCTCTAAGAGACAGGCCGAGCCATGCCTGCTGCCGAGGGGACTGAGCGGGGTGGGCGGCGGGTGTCTGAGCCATAAGCTACTGCCAGGCGTGGGGAGTGTGGGGGTCGTCTTCTTGTGTGCTGGACAGCCAAGGGCGAGAGGGGAAGCAGCCAGAGTGGGTGGCCAGTTCCTGTCTCTGACCCTTGGGGCAGTGCCTGAAGCTCCTGCCAGGCTCCCACACCTTGGCTAAGAATAGCTCAGCTCCTTCCTGCTGGCCTGCAGGCCCCCGGAGCCCAGAGGAAAGAGAGCCGGACTATATAACCTCAGGCTGGGCTGACCCTTCCGGCGATTCTCTCCTTCGGCCTGCAGATCAAAGGGCCGCCGGGATTGCAGCTCTAGTTTCTGACGCTACCTCCTAATAATAGTGTTCTGCTGGGGCGGGGGGAGGTGGGTGTTGGGGAGGTGGGAGTCAGGCCACTGCTGAAGGCTGGTGGGAAGCAGGAGGTCTGGAAACTGAAAACTAACAACTCGGTACCCAGGGCTGGGAGGATGTGTGCTTGGGAGAGAAGCAGGTTGCCAGGGGTCTTCAAGGTGAGCTGAGGTTATAGCCGAGAGCATCAGACTAAGGCCTTGCGGGGAAAGGCGCTCCTGGTTCTGAGCGACGAGTGCCAGAGTGGATCCTGGGCACCTGCACGGGCACACAGCTCTCAAGCTGGCTGAAGCAGTTGGCCTGAAGACCACACCTTGAGAAACAACCAACAACGTATGGCTTAGCAGTCCAGAAGGCACTTCCCTGAGTGAGGGGCTGGCCCTATTCTGCACCAAGGCCATGAGGGTAACTTTGGGTCCATCACTAGGCTCCAGTGACTAGGGGGATCATTCATTTGGACAGTGAGTAAGGATGTTATTAATAGCTATGCCAGGAGAGCAAGCCTGATGGAAACTATCCTGGAAGACCAGACATCTGGTTGTTCTAACCACCAAACATGGCCCTGCTCGCCTCTCCTTGGATTTCTCAATAGGAAGAGATGAGACGGAATACATAAAATAGAGCGTTGGAAATTGAGGGGCCACAGAAATCTGGGGCTTATGATCAAGCTGCTCTGTGCTTCACAGGTCCTGTTCTTCATAAATCAAGTGGAAGTTAATTATAGCCACAAAGAAGCTGGGAAAGAAAGGAGAACTTTCTCAGGAAGTCCATTGCTTGGCTGGGGTCGGGGACTGCCTGGACGGAGAGATAAGCTTCATTGACAAGCCAAGGACAGCAGATTTAGGCAGCTGAAATCCTGGGCTGTAGCAAGCCCCAGGGAAAACCCCTACATCCTCTTTTACAGCAAAATAACCCTGGTCCCCAGTTAACTGTCCACAACCTATATAGTTCACTTGAATAGACAGTCCATTGCTCATTCATTAATGAGCATGTAAGGGACAGATCATATGTTACATGCCAGCTTCTGTGTTAGTTTCTGGAGATGTGAAAACAAACAGATTCGTCCCATCACTTAAGGAGCTCCCAATCTAGCAGGGGAAACAGGGCTAAATAATTTGCAGAGTGGTGGAGCAATACTGCTTTGGTGGAGAAACCTGTTTCCAGAGTCCCTTTCTCAGAATCACTGAGGACTTTCACAGTCTTTCTTTAGACAGATAGCAAAATCCTTGCTAATATGATGATGAAATTTACTTCGGGGTGTTTCAGAGCATTTGTTAGGAGGATAGGCTTTGGAGCTGATTCAATCTAGATTTGAATTCTGCTAACTCACAAATTACACACTCTTCAGCAAGGTTCTCCAGGCAGATAGCAGTGCTACTTTGTCAAGCGGTGGGTCTAAAATTTTAACATGTACGCAGATCACCTCGGGGAAGTGTTAAATGCACATTCACATTCAAGAGGTCTGGGCTAGGGCCTGAGAGTCCGCATTTTTAATAAGCTCCCAGGTGATATTGATGCTGCTCATCTGAGGACCACACTCTGAGTGGCAAGAGCATGGAATGCTAAAACAGCAAATGAGTGCTGAGCACGGTGCCGACAAGAGGAAAGTGTTCAAGAAATGTGCCTTGAAAATGAAAGTCACTCAGTCATGTCTAACTCTTTGTGACCTCATAGACCATACAGTCCATGGAATTCTCCAGGCCAGAGTACTGGAGTGGGTAGCCTTTCCCTTCTCCAGGGGATCTTCCCAACCCAGAGATCGAATCCAGGTCTCTTGCACTGCATGTGGATTCTTTACCAGCTGAGCCACGAGGGAAGTGCAAGAATGCTGGAGTGGGTAGCCTACCCCTTCCCCAGGGGATCTACCCGACCCAGGAACTGAACCGGGGTCTCCTGCATTACAGGCGAATTCTTTGCCAACTGAGCTATCAGGGAAGCCCAAACTGTGCCTTACTACGATTCAAATGAAATACTAAAATGTTCATTGATCTTCATCCAGATCTCTCCCCATATATTACGTATTATCATAGTCTAAAAGCAAATTTCTTAAGTCAAGGAAACACTCCCTGTTCTATCTCTTGGAACCCACACAAGGCCAGTCCTTTACGCAGTCCGTGGCAATGGGGGTAATTCCAGAAGAGAGGAGTGGAAGGATAGGAATTTGTTTTTAATATCTCCCCAGATCCTCATGATGGAAAGAGCAATGGGAACTCATGCTGGCCTGTCACCTCTCCTGCAGAGTGTATCTACCTGTGGGGACTGAGAAGGCATCACTCTCAGACCCCATACTAACAGGAAAGAGGGAAGCAGGCATGCAGGTAGCAAAAACACGATTAAAATCCAGAAAGTTTTATAAACGGTGGTGGTTTTAGGTATGGCTCCACGCGTGGTGACACTCCTACCATTGAGAGGCAGACTGCATGTCCTCTCCTCTTAAAGCTGAGCGTGCTCTCGACTCCTTCCACCAGGAAAGTACGATGGGAGGGCTGCGGTGTGACTCCTGAGACTGGATGGGAGAGGGCCTGCGGCCTCCTCCTGCTTCTTTGGGATGCTTGCTCTCCTGACATGCTCCCTCTTTTGGAAGCAAGGTGCCACAAGCCAAGAGGAGAGACCCCCATCTAGGCTCTCTGGTTGACAGCCTCAGTGGGGTGCCAGACACTCCAGTCTTCCCGCTGAGGCCCTGGACCTCCTGGTAGAGCCAAGTCAACCCCTTCCGGCTGGGTACTGACCCACAGAATTCACGAATATAATAACACACTTGTTTTATGTTGACACATTCCCGGGGCAATAAATAATTTAAACCATATTTTTATTTAGAATAAGAAAGTATAGATATGGTAGTTGAAATTGAAAGCTGATGTTAAACCCGTATTTATAGGTAGTAAATATTGTTTCTATGAAGTTAATAATTCATTAGGTTTTTAGAAAGTAAACATCAAATCTCTAACAAATTAAATTTAAATTCCACGATTAAGTATTATGTCAGTAGAAGAGGAGGAGTAAATAGTGAAAAAAAAAAATCATACTTTGGAATCTGGATTTGAATTCCAAATTTAAAACTTGCCAGTTGAGTGAAAGACAGATAGGTTTATTTTTCTATGTCTCATGCTAATAATATATTAAATATTTATATCATTTCATGATATAGTAAATGGGATAGTAATAAAATGAGAAGCTAAACAAACTGTGTTGAGGAAGAGAAAAAGGTTTCTGATGAAACTGCCCTCTCTATTGATCCTTAAAATGAGTGGGAATAACTGGGTTAGATATTCTCAGATTGTAGAATTTCAAAACTTTCCTAAAAAAATTTAGGGTAGATTTAGGTGGGGGAAGACTACAAAAAAAAAAAAAAAAAGCAACTTTCTAAAATACGTATGAAAATTTGAAGAGCCAGTAATAACAAGGATAGACAATCTGATGGATGGAACACATAGTTCAGATATACGCCCACAGGCATTTGGTCTGATTTACCACAAAGGTGACAGCTCAGAGGCTGTGAAGAATACAGCCGCAGAACAGAGAGCTGTGAGAACCAGGAAAGGAGAGCATCCCAGAATCCAGGGAGGAAAGAGCCTCAGGGAGGAGAAGGACAGAGCCAAGGACAGCAGAGGTCTGCTAAACTGGAAAGCTCTTCTGAATTTGACTTTCCAGCAGTTGTTAAGAGTGAGCTCTTCCGCCAGCGTGGACAGGAACCAGACTGTAGTGGTTTGCAGGGTGAGTGGAAGTGATGAGTTAAAGAAAGAAAGTATAGGCTGCTCTTCCAAGAATTCTGGTAAGAGGAGAGGGGAGGAACTCACAGCAGGTATCCATGATGGGAATTCTTTCTGAGGTTTATTAAGGACAGTGCGGGCTTGAGGGTGTTTATAAGTTAAGGAAATGGTGAAAGTTGAGAAAAAAAGTAGAACATACGTCCCACTGAAGATATATTGATAGAGGAAATTCAGTGTATTCCTGGGGAGAAAAGAAGATTAAGAGTTAAGAATAACACATGGATAAACTGTATTTTATGAGTCTTTAAATGTCTCCAGAAACTATTAACATTTCAGTTTAAAATAGCCCAATTTTCAGACATCCTCAGTTATATCTCAAAGGCCTTTTAGCGGCTTAAAAATGCATTTTGAAATATATTAGACATAAAAAAATCCATAAAGAGTACTGCAAGGAACTTGTGAGCCCTCACTCACCTTAGAAAATAGAATATTATCAATACAATTGAAGATCACTTTTTGCACCATTTGTGAATGTGTATGTGAGAATGTAACTGTGAGCTTTTGTTTGCTATCATTTTGCCTCAGATAAAGAAATGTCAAAAGTTAAAGGATGAAGAAAAGTCTTGCACCTCTGCTTGGCGATAGGTTGCGTGTGCATGCTAAGCTGCTGCAGTGATGTTCCCCTCTTTGCAACCCCATGGACTGTAGCTTGCCAGGTTCCTTTGTCCATGGGACTCTCCAGGCAAGAACACTGGAGTGGGTTGCCATGCCCTCCTCGGCAATAGCTTAGTATGTTGTTATTATTTCACTTACTGTCCGAGTATACTTTTGCCTTCAGTTCAGTTCAGTCGCTCAGTTGTGTCCGACTCTTTGTGACCCCATGGGCTGTAGCACGCCAGGCTCCCCTGTCCATCACCAGCTCCCGGAGCTTACTCAAATTCATGTCCATTGAGTTGGTGATGCCATCCAACCATCTTATCCTCTGTCATCCCCTTCTCCTCCCACCTTCAGTCTTTCCCAGCATCAGGGTCTTTTCCAGTGAGTTTTGGATCAGGTGGCCAAAGTATTGGAGTTTAAGTTTCAGCATCAGTCCTTCCCTCCAATGAATATTCAGGACTGATTTCCTTTAGGATGGACTGGTTGGATCTCCTTGCGGTCCAGGGGACTCTCAAGAGTCTTTTCCAACACCACAGTTTAAAAGCATCAATTCTTCAGTGCTCAGCTTTCTTTATAGTCCAACTCTCACATCCATACATGACTACTGGAAAAACCATAGCTTTTACTAGACAGACCTTTTTCAATAATGTCTTTGCTTTTTAATATGCTGTCTAGGTTTGTCATAACTTTTCTTCTAAGGAGCAAGCGTCTTTTAATTTCATGGCTGTAGTCACCATCTGCAGTGATTTTGGAGCCCCCCCCCCAAAATAAAGTCTGACACTCTTTCCATTGTTTCCCCATCTATTTGCCATGAAGTGATGGGACTGGATGCCACGGTCTTCATCTTCTGAATGTTGAGTTTTAAGCCAACTTTTTCACTTTCCTCTTTCGCTTTTATCAAGAGGCTCTTTAGTTTTTCTTTGCTTTCTGTCATATGGGTGGTGTCATCTGCGTATCTGAGGTTATTGGAATTTCTCCTGGCATTCTTGATTCCAGCTTGTGCTTCATACAGCCTGGTATTTCACATGATATACTTTACATGTAAGTTAAATAGGCAGGGTGACAATATACAGACCTGACATACTCCTTACCTGATTTGGAACCAGTCTGTTGTTTCATATCCAGTTCTAACTGTTGCTCCTTGACCTTTTGCTTTAAAGTTTGTTAAAAATATATAGTAAGTTGGTGACTATTGTTGTCCCTTTATTATGGGGAAGTGTTTGTATAAAATCAGAATTACTTGCTTTTTGACTGTTTTATAGAACTCACTTCTGGAATATCTGAGTGAGACTGAGTATGTGTGAGAGTGTGGGTGTCAAGTTTTAATGATTCATTCAATTTACTTAACAGTTATAGTAATATGCATTTTTTCTGGGTTTTTTTTTTGAGTCAGTTTTAGTATATAATATTTTCCTTTTCATCTGTTTTTTAACTTAAAGGATATAATTGTTCATACTATTCTCTTAATTATCTCTTACATCTATAGTTATGAATTATTTTAAAATTCTAATATTATTTTCCTTCTTTCTTTTTTAAAACCCAATCTAGTCAAAGGATATCAATTTTAAGGTTTTTAAAGATATCAACTTTTGGCTTTGTGTGCATTTTGCTGTTTTTTTGTAATTTTTTAAGACTCATCTCATTCCACTCTAATTTCCATTCTTTCTTATTTTCTAAACAAACATGAAAATTTGTAAAATTCCCACTAATAACAACTTTTCTCCTTACATATATCTTGATGTGTGCTATTTTATTATCCTTTGAATTTATGCATTTTCCTATTTATACCTTGGTTTGTTCTTTGATCCAAGGAATTTTTAGAAGTTTGTTTTAGAATTTTTCAAACATATTGAGTTTGTTACATTCTTTTTTTAAAAATACACTTAAGTCCATTTTGGTCAGAAAACGTAGTGTCAGTGATATGACAGCTTTCCCACTTACAGAGACTTGCTTACCAGCTTGTTGATAAAGGTTCATTTTCCTAAGTGTCCCACGTGTGCTTGACCACATTGTGTACTTGCCAGCTGCTGGATTCAGAGGTCTATGCACAGTCTTTGGAATAAATGTGTTAATTGTGTCTATGAATTCTTTTACTTCTAGCTAATTCTCTTACTGCTTGATTTGTTATTTTTGGAGGGAATTGTACTAAAATTTCTACTGAGCAGTTGAATTTTGTTCTTTGGGTTGTTTTACCTTTTTTTGCTGTGTATATTTGAAACTATACCATTAGATATAGAAAAGAATAGAATTTTTATATTTTCGTGGTGAATGAAACATTTAATCTATTTAACCTGTAGATTAACATTTAATCTAAAGGTTTTTACATTAAAGTGTGTTTTGCCTCATATTGATGTAGTTACATAGGCTTTCTTTTTATTAATATTTGCCGGAAAGATTTTTCTTCATCCTTTTATTTTTGACATTTCTGTGTCCTCACTTCAAGGCTGTCTTCTGTAAACAGTATAAAGTTGAATTTTCCCAGGACCATTTTATAATCTCTGCCCTTTAGGTGGTAAGTTTTCAGTCCACTTACACTTATTATCATTACTTATCCATTTAGATTTATTTCTACCATCTTATTTTATATT
The DNA here is from genome assembly GCF_016772045.2 of Ovis aries. Taxonomy (NCBI): domain Eukaryota; kingdom Metazoa; phylum Chordata; class Mammalia; order Artiodactyla; family Bovidae; genus Ovis; species Ovis aries. Next base: position 74,876,850 of record NC_056065.1, on the reverse strand, counting down.
TTCTATTTGTCCCACTTTTTATTTTTCCTCTTTATTTTTTCATCTTTTTAAATTGGTCATTTTTTGACTCAATTTTTTAGCATTCTATTTCAGTTATTTTAGAAGTTAAGCTTTTATTAATAACAAACATATTAATTTTAATGAAGTCTACATACGGGGATTTCCCTTTTAGTGTTACATGTTATTGTATTCCAGTAATTGAATTCTGTTTTCATACATTATCAATTCATTCAGCAAATATTTATTGAGTGCTTGCTGTGTGCCAACACTGTGCTAGTAGCATGGGGTACATAAGGAAGCAAAATCTTCCAAAAATAAAAATTCTTACTCCATCATCTGATGAGGGCAGGCCTATAGTTGAGTTCCAAGGACGTATTTTTGGTCCCCCACTCCAACAAGACCCAAAGACCAGATAGAAATTTTAAAATTTCCTTGTATATAAAATTTCCTTTGTGTATAAGCTGGTAGAGGTAGAAGTTGAAATAGATCAATTTAGCTGCACACACATTTATATATGCATATATGACAGATCTTATCAATCTCTGCATATATAGTGTAGAGACTTTTGGTTATTTAATAGGACTTATTGCCAAAAAGAAAAAAAAAACACACAACCAAAAAAAGATGCTTTTTCTCTTATTTCCCATCTTTAGATCAGTCCACTTTACTCTCTTTTACCTTATTCTATAAGTATTTACCTCCATATCTCTAAATAATGTGTTTACATTGCTACTTCCAGATTTTTCATTTAAGTCATTACTCAAATTCCCTGTGTTGGCAGATGAGGTTTACCTGTCTTTCACTTCACCTCCTCTATTATCCCATTCACGCTTCTTATCCCCACTAAGTTAATTCCAGGAAGGATAATACATGGTTCATTTTGCAAAGTTATAGTGACCTATATGATCTGCATTCTGTATATTCTATTTTATTATTATACGAACTCTACTTACAAGTAAGCTAAGCAACTACTGATTTTTTTATTTCCTGAATTATTTTTTAATCTTCCCCGGAAATAACTATAGTCTTCAATTTTCCTTTTTATTTCATCAATTAAATCCTAACCCTGCCACTATTTTTGACCCCTCCTCTCGAGACATTCAAATGCACCAGGCATTCTATCAATCTCATCTTCCTAAAGAAATAGTTCTTGGAGCCTTTGAGTGTGCTCCTGTCTGGACTGGCCGCCCCTGCTGCCTAAAGCACAGCTCTCATTCCAGGCTGTCCCTTCACTTGCATCCCAAGGATTCCCTGTTCCTCTCTTGTGTTGGATTCCCTGTTTCTTGTTCCCCATTTCCCTCTTCCTTCATTTATTTCCTCTTTATTAATAAGCACATCCTTTACCAGCTTTCTGAAAATCAACATGCCAGGAGCAAACTTTTTCATATCTTATGTGTTTGAAATTGTCTTTATTCCACTCTCACAGTTAGTCTAGCAACAAATAGAATTATTGATTGTAAATTGGTTTCTTTTATAATTGTGAAGGCCCTGCTCCATCGTTATTTAGGTCCCATGTTGCTGTTAAGAAATTCAAAGCTATTCCTGACATTTAAAGCCAAGTCCTGATATTTGGATGTGCCATATTCTCTTCCTGGAAATTGTAGGATGTTTTCTTTATTCGTTAGTGTTCTGAGAAACCTTCATGTACCTTTTGTGGACTGTGTTCAGCTATAATGTTGGGTTCTCAATAAGTCCTTTATCTCTGGAAACATGTAACATTCATTTGGGGAAAATATCTTGAAGTACTTTGTTCTTTGGATGTTTCAATTTGAAACAAGCCCTCTCACTTTATCTTTTTAATAATATTTTCCATCTTGTGTTTTTTACTCTGTTCTAGGAGATTCTCACCACTTTTATTACATTTTTAATTTCTTCTAGAATGTTTTTTATTTCTAGAGTACTGTATTTTCTATATGTTGTTTCTTTTCTTTTCTTTTGCATTCTATTTTTGTTTTAAGGACAACTGTGTCTTCTCTTACTTCTCTGAGGATATTAGTGATAGTTCTTTCCCTTTTTTTTTTTTAAAAAAAATTCTGCTTCCTGCATGGTCTCCATTTCCTCCAGGTTGCTTTTTTTCTACCTGTTTGTTTATTTGCTTTTTTGCTTTGATCTATGCCATTCTTTGATATTTGATGGTGCTTGAAGTTTATGAGTGGGGCACCAGCAAGCCGACTGTGAGCCCTGAGAGAAAGGGTTTGGTCTGTCAAGTGTGGTCTCTTCTGTGGAAGTGTTCTGGCTGGGATGTATCTTTGGGAAAATCCCTGGCATCAGTAACTTCAGATCTTTTCTCTTGTGTTTGCCAGAGGCCCTAGGAGATTTTCAATTCTCATGCCTAGAGTGTTTATTCCTAAATGCCTGCAACCTGGGAACTAGTGGGAGAAGTGAGCTAGATGGCCAGCATTCAGTTCATGCCCCTATTTTCAGGGTGATGCGCTTGTCCTAAACAAGGGCTATTTTCTGACAGTCCAGAGACTTTCTGTTTTATACTCTTCAGTCACCAAATCTCCCGACACCTTGCTGTAGTTTAGAAGGGGCCGTATCTCATGGTATGATAGGATGGGACAAAGGGAAGCAGAGTGGAAATTTGGGAATCTTCAAATTTGAGTTTCTGCTTCAACCAAATTGATCTTCAACTTATCACTACATTTTTAAAAACTCTATGTTATGCATGAAAGTGAAAAAATTGTTAGTCGCTCAGTCATGTCTGACTCTTTGCACCCCTATGGACTGTAGTTCACCAGACCCCTCTATCCATGGAATTCTCCAGGCAAGAATATTGAAATGGGTAACCATTCCCTTCTCCAGGGTATTTTCCTGACCCAGGGATCAAACCCAGGTCTCCTGCATCGCAGGCAGATTCTTTATCATCTGAGCCACCAGGGAAGCACCTTTTATGTATAGTAGCTTGTATTTGTTAATCCCATACCCCCAATTTGCCCCTCCCCTCTCACTCTCCCTATTGGTAACCGTACGTTTGTCTTCTGTGTCTGTGAGTCTGTTTCTATTTTGTATATACATTCATTTGTATTATTTTTATAGTCCATATATGAGTGATATCATATAAAATTTTTCTTTCTCTGTCTGACTTATTTCACTAAACATGATATTCTTTAAGTCCATCCACATTGCTGCAAATGGAAATAATTCATCATTTTTAATGGCTAAATAATAGTCCATTGTGTATATATACATATAATACATCTTCTCAATCCAGTCATCTGTTGAAAAGCACTTGAGCTGCTTCCATGTCCTGGCTATTGTAAATAGTGTTGCTATGACCAACCTAGATAGTATATTCAAAAGCAGAGACATTACTTTGCTGACTAAGGTCTGGCTAATCAAGGCTATGGTTTTTCCTGTGGTCATGTATGGATGTGAGAGTTGGACTGTGAAGAAGGCTGAGCACCAAAGAATTGATGGTTTTGAACTGTGGTGTTGGAGAAGACTCTTGAGAGTCCCTTGGACTGCAAGGAGATCCAACCCGTCCATTCTGAAGGAGATCAACCCTGGTATTTCTTTGGAAGGAATGATGCTAAAGCTGAAACTCCAGTACTTTGGCCACCTCATGCGAAGCGTTGACTCATTGGAAAAGACTCTGATTCTGGGAGGGATTGGGGGCAGGAGGAGAAGGGGACAACCGAGGATGAGATGGCTGGATGGCATCACCGACTCGATGGACATGAGTCTGAGTGAACTCCGGGAGATGGTGATGGACAGGGAGGCCTGGCGTGCTGCGATTCATGGGGTCGCAAAGAGTCAGACATGACTGAGAGACTGATCTGATCTGATGAACCTTGGGGTGCATGTATCTTTTGAATTAGAGATTTCACTTTTTCTGAAAATATAGACAGGAGTGGAGTTGCTGGATACTATGGTAGTTTTATTTTTAGTTTTTTAGGATAAACCTAAATACTGTTTTCTATAGTAGCTACATCAATTTGAATTCCCACCAGCAGGGTGTAAGAGTTCCTTTTTCCCACATCTTCTCCAACATTTGCTATCTGTAGACTTTTTGAGGACAGTCATTCTGTAAGATGTGAGGTGACGCCTCGCTGTGGTTTTGATTTGTGTTTCTCTAATGATTAACCATGTTGAACATTTTTTCACATGCCCGTAGTTCGTCTATACGTCTTCTTTAGGAAAAGAAGGGAGTGTCTGCCAAGCCCAGAAGGAATGGAAGAACCACAAAATATCATACAAAAGAGGGCAAGCTAATGGAGTGATAGAGACTTGGTAACGTGATGGGAACTTGATCACTGGAAGGAGACATTTCATCTGATAGGAAAAGAAATGGGAAGTTGATGTTTCCTCAACCAGAAGCTATTATGATTAGTGTTTTGCCAGAAAAATCTGAGGGCTTTGTGCTGACTCCTGGGACATAGAGGAATAGAGATAATTAAACATACAGAAGCCAGCTAGGAACAACCACGGTGGTCATAGCCCAGCTATGGCTTCCACAATCAATCTTTTTTTTTTCCTTTTTAAGGAGAGACGAGCTTATAAAGATATCAAAAATTTCAAATGTATTTAAGATTTGGGATTTTAAAATTTTATTTAGGATTCCAACTTTATTTCAACATTACAGGACTGCTTTGAAGTTCTGTTTGGAAATCATCTAAAGTCATCTATTTGCCAAATATCTCTAAGTAACATAAAAGTGTTAAGTTCTTTATACTTTGCGAGACTGTTCTAGGCATGAGAACTATAATACAGATTTGTTTGTGACACCACCTGATTCTGTTTTCACTTTGTGACCTCAGGCATCCTGTTTTGTTTTATTACCCAATTTATTCCTGAAAATATTTTGGATATTAAAATTTCAAATAGCTTGAGCTCATATTTCATGATTTTAAGTGAGAAAAATAAAAAAGCATTTCTTAAAACTCCAGCCAATTCTACCAGCCCCCCATTTATCATTAAAACCCTCTTAGAAATCTCTGTAATAATCCATGGGGGATTTCTGAACTATGAAGATAAAGGATTTTAAATGACAGTTGCATTTAATGAACTCATTAGTGAGTAGAGATAAATGCTCTGCAACCATGTTCTTCAATAGCCAATACACATTTTGCTATCATTTCTACCTGTTTATTTTCTATCCGTTGTCTTCTCTCAAAATGCTTTTTCGCTCTCAGCTATCTTTTGAGTGATTTGGGTTTTTCTAGGTCTCTTTGGTTCGTGTACTTGGTTCACGGGCTTTTCCACTTTCTTAGGAGGCATTTTCACTGAACAATGTGGGGAAGATGACAGCAATAACACACAAGTTTAAACAATGCAATCAACGGAGAAAGCAGGAGAAGCCGTCTGGCCGGGGAAATAGCTAGGACAGACTGCAGGGCATCCTGTGTCCTCTTGTCCAGACTTGCATTCAAATGATGAGTTTTTACTGGCCCCAGCATGCAAATACTTCACAGCAGGTTTTCAGTTAGGGTAATGTATGTGGGTAAAAATGGTTCCCAGCCATTGCAGGGAATATTTGCAGAGTGAGGATTCAGGTAGTAAAAGCAATATCTGTATTGTATCCTGCGTACCCATTGTCTTTTCTTAAAAACAAACAAACAAACAATAAAAAGGTTTTATAATTAACGAAACAAATTCAAACACAGTACAAAAATACATGAAAATAAAACCAAATGTATTTGTTTAATTTTTCATGGTTTGCATTCTGTCTTCTGATTAGACAACAAAACTGTTGGTGGAAATGATCTCATTTTTATAATTCAATCCAGCAAATGATGCTGACCGCCTACATGGTGGCAGGCACTGTGCCAGGCAGAAAGCTGGTTATGACACAGACAGAGCACCATGGCTGAGTGTGCAAGCTTGTTCAGCAAGTGTTCATTTCCTCCCAGTTTCCATGTCCGAGTTCTGTGTATCTGCCATCAGGGAAATGGGTTATTTCTCCACTGCACCCTACCTCCCCAAACAAACAAAACCTTTCCCTAACCACGCCAAAGTACCAAACAATCTGATCATTTATACTGATATTCTTCCAAAATATGATTGTTAAAACAAGGGTATGAATTATTAGGTCATAACAAATCATTGTGTATGATTCTTGTATAGTTTAGGGAAATACAGAAAGAAAGAAAAAATACACAAGGGCAAATAAAACATTCTTCTCCCACTGAACTTCAATTTTAGCCCTAATCACTTCTTCACCTAACCCGACTTTTCTTACTTTGCAAAAACAACCTTTTAACTTCTTAGATGAAATTTCCAGTGTTAAAGAGTCTTAGCTCTTCCAATGTTCTGAGAAGCTCAGAGTCTCCGTTTTTCTGCTTTTGGGTTTCTGATACATCTGGGCTCAAAAAGCCTGTAGTTATTTTCTTAGACTTACTAGAGAAAGGGCATTCTCTTTCACTCCTTGGTTCTCTGAATAGACTCTGACGTATTTTAACTGGCCAGCTGCTCTAAGCGTCCAGAAGGGACCTTCCTCTTTCTTTTCTTTCTGTGGTTAGAAGAGGAAAGCGCAGAAAGACAATGGCAAGCACTGACAAACAGTATATACCCAACAGGGCAAAAAATTCTCCCAGTTGTCGAGGCTGCTTCCTCCCCTCCTTGTTCTTTGAGGCAACTCAGTACCGTCTTTACTGAGGAAACAGTTTGCAGACTCCCCCAGACCAGCGCTATCTGATAGAAACATAAGCCACATATGCAATTTAAAACTTTCTTATACCCATATTAAAAAGGTAAAAATAAATAAGCAAATTAATTTTCATAATATACTTTACATAACATGATATATTCAATCATATAATCAATATAAAACATATTGAGATGTTTTAGGCTGTTCTACTAAGTGTACTTTAGACTTACAGCACACCTTATTTGGATGCTCAGTTTTTATGAGGAATAGGCGAAGTATTTGTAATTTTATGTAATTCATAGTTGGATAAGTATATTCACATACTTAAGGTGTTCTAAACATATTTACATTTTCCCCATAACTGAAAAATCATTCTCCTTTAATACTGCATCCACATGGCCAAGACTGGTTTATCTTTTTAAAAATAATCGCTTTGACTTCAAAGCCAAAGATACCAATTTCAGATTCATGTCAAAGCTAAGTAAATTCATTAACTCTTGTGTTAGCTCAGTAATATAAACAGTGAACTCAAAATGGTATTGACAGATTGAAAAACAGTTCTTTATTAGTGTTGAGTTCTTCACATATTTCTTGTAGCTTATACAGTTTACCTAAATCCATCACAATGAAAATTGTTTTCATATTTGCTCATATAAGAAAACTGTAAAATCATTATTAATTGATCATATAATGAAAAGTTTCGACTTCAACTTAAAATCTTGTGTCTCTCTAGCTAGGTCACAGATAAGCTTTTCCTTTTCTTATGCCTTCAAATTTAGCTCATTCATATGCAGCCTGAAAATGTAAATCACATTGCCATATTTTGTTTTTGAATTTCCGTCATTTGGCAAATATTCCTTTATTTTCAAGAAAATCTTAAGTTAGAGTTAAGGGTACAGCAAATCATTGCAAAACTCTCACAACTCAACCAGAAGAGCATTGAAGTCATGAGGCTGTTAAACTCACCATCTTTTATTTCTTTCAACAGTTCTGTTCACTTGCAATGGTTCATTAGATTAGCATACAAACACTGAATGATTTTAACAACTATATCCATGACAAATTTCATGGTGTCTGCTTCAACTAAGCATAAATATTTGTAAGATGTATCATACAGTGAAACAAAGACTTAAAGGAAACATCAGTTCCTTTTAAAAAATTCCAATAAACTGGGTTTTTCTTTTTTTTGGCCTAATAAGGCTGAAAATTGTTTGTTGTGTTAGAAACTAATTTTTTAATATTTAGCCAATATTCTTTTTTGACAGATGTGAAATATTTTAAAAATATCTATATCCTCAGTTTGCTATTTTAGGACCACGAATGGAAAATATTTCTTTGTAAACCAAGAAATCTTTGGAGACAAAACATACCCAAAGTACTAATTGTACAGCGTCTTTTATATCTTGTGACTCATTTAAAGGCAACCCAAGCAAAGGAAAAGCTTATCTGTGACCTAGATAGACAGGTGAAATGTTTTTACAATTTTTCAGATTTTGAATCAGTTGATCTTTGGTATTGTTAAGAAGATCTTGTATTTTATAAACAATAGTTGTGGTGGCTTAATTGAAGTTCTTATTTTTGTGAAATATCTTCTTTAGTATTTTTCTCAATTTTCTAACAAAAATTTCTGTAACTGAGATAATAGTTTCTTTTACCATCTCTCCATCTAAAAATGTGAAAATGAAAGCAATTTTGTATCTGGTCCAAATGACAAGCTCAAATCTTATTACAAGCCTTAAGAATCTGGGATGACGTGGATAGGTCTGGAAGACACCATGCTACGTGAGTGAGTTATAGAAGGGCAAATGCTGCATGACCCTACTTATATGAGCTATCCAAACTAATCAAACCTACAGAAGTAGAAAATAGAATGCTGGTTGCCAGCGGGTGGAGGGAGAGGAAAACGGGCAGTTGCTATTCAACCTGCATAAATTTACAGTCACAGAAGACAAACAAGTTGTAGAAATACGCTATGCAACTCACCTGTAGTTAACAATATGGTCTTGTGCACTTAAAATTTTGTTAAAAAGGTAGATCTCATGTTAAGTGTTCACACACACACACACACACACACAAAGGGACACAAAGAAACTTTTGGAGGCGATAGACATGTTTATTACCTTTAATGTGGTGATGGTATCACAGGTATATATAATGTATGTAAAAACTCAACAAATTGAATATGTTAAATATGTGCAGGTTTTTGTATTTCAATTATATCTCAATAAAGCTGTAAAAGAGAAAGTGAAGATAAACTGTTTACAAAACACAAAAAGCTTGGATGTTTAATCCTGATTTCAGGTAACTAATTTCAACAATTCTTTTGCGAACACTGGAGGAAATACACCAAATTCAGTATGTGTTTTCTGAAAAGTCTCTTAATATTGTGTACTTTATTATCTCTAAAGATTTTTATACGACAATCTTTCTCATTTTGCTCCATGTCAGCAAATTGCAGTTGTCATTCATTGTGAAATTTACAACATACATTTACCAGTCATTTTCTTTAGCGTTCTCACCAGCTTTTGCACCTGTATGCAATTCTGCATCAGTACAATGCCTTCACTTTGAATTAAAAAACTTGTCCATTCTTAATTTTTAAATAGAAAAATAATTTAATTGCATTACAATTAAAATCATACTTTATATAATTTATTATTTATAAATTGGTATAAATTATACCAATTATAATTTATAGAGGTATCACTGGAACTTGTGCTGTCTATATAAAACATTCAAATAAGCACATTATAATGTTACACTGGTGTATAGGAAAAAAACACTGAAAAAGCACTGAAATCAGTGTATAGACATCAACTTGGTCAGTACAGTGTTTACACGTAATTTTAGAAATAGTGTATATAATACAGTAACATGAGAGTAAAATTTCACAGTAAAGGTTAAATGCTGTCCATCCAAAATAATCAAGTCATATTGTTAGAAAAATATTTTACACTCTTTCAATTTTTAAATGTAAAGTATCAGTTCAGTTCAGTCGCTCAGTTGTGTTCGACTCTTTGAGACCCCATGGACCACAGCACACCAGGCTTCCCTGTCCATCACCAACTCCTAGAGCTTGTTCAAACTCACGTCCATTGAGTCGGTGATACCATCCAACCATCTCACCCTCTGTCGTCCCCTTCTCCTCCTGACTTCAATCTTTCCCATCATCAGGGTCTTTCCCAGTGAGTCAGTTCTTCGCATCAGGTGGCCAGAGTATTGGAGTTTCAGCTTCAGTATCAGTCCTTCCAATGAATATTCAGGACTGATTTCTTTTAGGATGGACTGGTTGGACCTCCTGGCAGTCCAAGGGACTCTCAAGAATCTTCTCCAAAACTTATTCTAAAGCATCTATTCTTTGGTGCTCAGCTTTCTTTATGACTCATGGGAAAAGACCCTGATGCTGGGAGGGATTGGGGGCAGGAGGAGAAGGGGACGACAGAGGATGAGATGGCTGGATGGCATCACTGACTCAATGGACGTGAGTTTGAGTGAACTCCGGGAGTTGGTGATGGACAGGGAGGCCTGGCGTGCTTTGACTCATGGGGTCGCAAAGAGTCGGATAGGACTGAGCAACTGAACTTTGAACTGTCTTTATGGTCCAACTGTCACATCCATACATGACCACTGGAAAATGTAAAGTATCTCAATTAAGTAAAATGAAACAGTGACTTATTTCAAGGGCTCAGTGGCCACATGCGGCTGGTGATTATGGTACTCACTAACGCAATCTCAGATTATCACTAATGAGAACTGGTAGATACCTAACTGAATCTAAAAATCCCCAATAAAGGGATTTTTTATTCCATTTCAATAGATGAATATTTAAAAACACACATGAATAGAATCGTAGAGTGGGTAGCCATTCCCTTCTCCAAAGGATCTTCCTGATGCAGGGATTGAACTTGGGTCTCCTGCATTGCAGGCAGATTCTTCACCATCTGCCACACAGGAAAACCACGAATAGGTGCTGTAAAAAGTGTGCTTATGCTGTAATTCATTGTGACTCCTCTAAATAAAGATGTAATGAAATAATAGTATACATAGGAATAAAAAAAATACCAATTTTCAGAAATCTAGCTTTCATGCATTTCACATTTTTGCCTTACATACTCTATTAGATATTCCATGTAAACCATTTAACACACGTCTGGAGCCTAATAAAGTGACTCATGTGTTTGCTTTCTCTCCTTGGTCATCTGATTGCTGATGCTTTTGAGCCCAAAGAGTTTGGTGCTCTATCGTCCATCTGCTGCTGCTGCTGGGAGCAGGGAGGAGCCCAAGGATGATGGCTGAGAGCTGAAGCTGGGCTTCTGAGATAGCAGTTGTCCTTGTCACCGTCTTTCTCCCCAACCCATGACCCAATCCCTTGACTACCAGGGTCTGGAGCTTGCTCACAATATGCAGTCATCATCTCAAGCAGGTATCTTGCTAGACCCCGTCCTCTCTGACCACAGGGAAGGCTGGCCCCTGAGTGAAGACTTTACCCATGAGTGAGCTTGGAAGAAACAGATCAAGACTTCATTCAGCTCTTGTTTGGGAAACAAGGAAAGAGATCTTGTTTCTGCCACCTTTTCCTTTGTATCCCTAATATCCTGTGGCGGGGAGGTGGGGACCAAGGAAGGGGGCTGCATGACTCTCTGACCCTGTAAGTTACTAAGTCTTGATCCCTCCCCTCCATGTTCATAGCTTCTCCTGCCTGCCCCAATGGGCATGTTAAAGATTTTCATATGTTCTGAATCACTGAGCTTAAGTGAGGCAACATCTATAGGAAGCAAAACAAAGGACTTTCTAATCTTTAGCATTTGGGGAAGATATGTCATCCTGCCTAAAAAGATGTACGCCTAGTGTTCAACTTCTGAATACAGTGCTTTTAAACACTGTCAGGATATGTTGCTAGAAGCATTGCTATAAATTAGAAAAAGAGAGTTGTGAGTAAAAGCTAAAAGTTTTCATTGAGAGCTCTCTGTATCCTAAGTATCTTGTTAATCCTCAAAGCAGCATTAGTTCTGTTTTTATCTACAGTTTTGAGATGATGAATCTGAAGAAATGAGATGATACATGACCTGTCCAAGAACATAAAGCTGGGAAAATTCGAACATGTCTAAAGTGACTTAGCGTGTGTGCGTGCACACACACACACACACACACACATATACAAGTGTATGTGTGCATGCTAAATGATGTTTGCATGCTAAGTCGCTTCAGTTGTGTCTAACTCTTTGTAACCCCAAGGATTGTAGCCTGCCAGACTCCTCTATCCATGGGATTCTCTAGGCAAGAATACTGGAGTGGGTTGCCATTTCCTCCTCCAGGGGATCTTCCCGACACAGGGATAGAACCCATGTCTCTTATGTCTATTGCTTTGGCAGGCAGGTTCTTTACAACTGGCGCCACCTGGGAAGCTATATATATATATGCACACACACATATATATATATATGGTTGTTGTTCAGTCATTAAGTCGTGTCCGCTTCTTTGCAACCCCATGGACTGCAGCATGCCAGGCCTCCCTGTCCATTACCACCTCCCGGAGTTTACTCAAACTCATGTCCATTGAGTTGGTGATGCCATCCAACCATCTTATTCTCTGTTGCCCCTTTCTCCTCCTGGCTTCAATTTTTCCCAGCATCAGGGTCTTTTCCAACGTGTCAGCTCTTTGCATACTTCTATTTGATCCTTCCTGAACAGATATCTCAAATATCTATACAGTGATTTACTCACATTTGCTTATAGTACTCACTTGCCGGGAGCCGCCACGGGAGATCCCACCCATGACAAGTTCATGTGGAAGAGAACGGTTAAGCAAGGCTTCAGAACTCAAGGGGCTCCCTAGGCTTTCTCGAGCAACTACCCCAAACCAGAATCTGTCTGTTTTACTGTTTTATGACTTTCACCAACTCTTCTGACATTAACAGGGGGCTAACCCTGACCACGTTTTTCTGGAGAAAATCAACTTAGGGCTATAGCTAATAAGTCTCCTGGACATGAGAGGAATATTTCAAATCAAACTCCCTCTGTTAGCATTTTAGCTTGCTCAGCAGGTATATCCAGACTCTTACAGCTACGCATGTGATTATTTACAGCCTTCCAACTGTGAGAGGCATGGAAAGCCTAAAACATAGAGCCTTTGAAAGAGTTAAAAGTTATTAGAATAATGCTAGTGCTGATGTAGGATTTCATTACTGGGCCAATGCTTGTTGCTAAGTTCCCATATCTCTTATCCACTGTGCACCTGGGAATGCATTAGTTAACATAGTGAGAATGCTAGAAAAACAAGTGTAGCCTTGAATTTAACCATATCAGACTTTTGAGCTAATTGGTTCTTTCTTGTAACTCACTGCACCTTTGCTCTGTGAAAAACGTAACTCTGTTTGGCATTTTCTGAGGCTGACATAGATTAAAAATATAAAGAAAAAACACTTTGAAGGAAAATAAGTTTTCTGGTTGAGCAGCCTTTATCAAAAGAGGGTCATGGAATGTTCACAGGCCTCCAAGGCCAGAAGATACTGTACACAACATCATTTGTGGGAAAGGTATGCAGAAAAATCCTGGTTTCGATAAGGGCAAAACTGCTGGAATGTTTGGGCTGACTCTGTATGACCTTGCATCTTTCATTTCCCTCTGTGTATAAGGCAAGGTATAAAAGTACCTTTTGAAAAATAAAGCTTTTGGGCCTCGCTTCCAGAAGAAGCTTGGTCACCCTGTGTTTTTTCTTCTCTTTATCTTTCTTTCTCTCTCTCTCTCCCTCTCCCTCTTTTTTTCAGGCTGACCCCTTGGAGCATAGAGGCTCCCTTCGTTCACTTATCTGCCCGGGTTTCTAAGACCTGAACAGGAAGACGTTCTGCGTCTTCACTCCCTCAGGAGACCGGGAGGGCACCTGTAGCCTCTGTGAACAGGGCAAACTTCTTGTCTTGAAGTTTTATTGGTTCTCTGTAAACCAAGGAATATCAGCCTCTTTCTCTCCTCTATTTTCTTATCTACAACATTCTTATCTGTCTCTCTCTCTCAATCAATTGCAATCGCCGACGCCATTCCTCCTTCGGGTTTCCCCGGATCCTGCGGGGGCTGGACCCCAGCGCTCACCCGGTATTTTTGCTGTTATTCCTACTGTTGAATTGAATGAACTATCAATTTTTTAAAATTTAGGGTTGCATATTTTACTGCCTCCTATTTTAGAAAGGACTTAATTAAAATTTGGTTCAAACAGTAATTTTTTTTTTTTTTAGCATTGAAGTTTATTAAATGTTGCTCTTCATTTGAACACATGAAGAAAGGGTGGATAGAAAGGATTCAGCAGAAGGGGAATTTGGATGACCCATGGTTTTATAGGAGAAGGCAATGGCACCCCACTCCAGTACTCTTGCCTGGAAAATCCCATGGACGGAGGAGCCTGGTAGGCTGCAGTCCATGGGGGTCACGAAGAGTCGGACATGACTGGGTGAGTTTACTTTCACTTTTCACTTTCATGCATTGGAGAAGGAAATGGCGACCCACTCCAGTGTTCTTGCCTGGAGAATCCCAGGCACGGGGGAGCCTGGTGGGCTGCCGTCTATGGGGTCGCACAGAGTTGGACACCACTGAAGTGACTTAGCAGCAGCAGCATGGTTTTACAAAGACCTCACCAGACTCACAGGAATCTCTGAAGCTGAGATGATCCCTTACAATAGTTTTGAGTTGTATCAAGAGGGCAGAGGCATTCCTGAGTAGGATGCCAGTCGTTGAATGCAGACTGTTCTAGGGAGGGACTGTGCCCTCACGCAAAGTGCTTCTCTTTAGGCAAGACTTGAAGACTGACTGCTGAGTGTCTGCAGTAGTGGGTGAAAAGTACTTCACCCCTGAAGAGGCGTCTGGGGGACACAGGACTCTGTCCACTACACGCAAGGTGGAAGCTCCTTCACCTGAAACCTGGGAGGGCGGAGACTTAACACTGCTGATGGAGGAGCTTAGGGGAGGGATATGGGAGATGCCTCTCTCTCTCTGCTCTGCTGGTCTCCCGCCTGCAATGCAGCAGACCAGGCTTCGATCCCTAGGTCGAGAAGATCCCCTGGAGGAGGGCATGGCAACTCCAGTCCTCTTGCCTGGGGAATCCCATGGACGGAGGAGCCTGGCGGGCTGCAGTCATGGGGCCACAAGAGTCAAACATGACTGAGTGACTAATGCTTTCAAGACTGAAACACAGTCCAAAATAAGGTAGTTCATAGCAAAGCCCTGCGGAGCACAGCTGAAGGTGCGAGAAGAGTGGACAATTAGGCGCAGGGGCCAGAAGCTGGCTCTCAGACTCCTGGCAGCGAGGGCAAGAGCTACATACATTAGATTGAATCATTTTCAATTCCTGACATGAGAAGAATACAATTCAGCTGCACACAACTCAAGTAGGAATTAACATATGAGCCTTCAAATAAACGGGATTAAACAACATGGAAAATATCTAACCCTGGTTTTATGAGACACAGAAGAAGCATTCAGATAGCTGGTTGTCGTGTTGTTCTTAAGTAAGAGTGATACTAACCTGCTACTTGTGGAAGCATCTGCAAATGCTGACAAAAAGGTGATGCTGCGCTTCCTTCAGGGCTAGAGTTCCATGATTAGACCTTGGAGACTCCCTGATGGGTGACTTAGATGCTTTCACCCTCTCCAGTACCAGACGCCTAAACCATTTCTGGGCACAGGCCAAATAGTTATAAATAATGACCAAATCCTCTAAACGATATAGATTTTTCCGAATTGTTCATTAAAATGAGAACTAGATGCTAGATGGGAAAAGACAGAAATGAGTCACGCTCTGTTAGAACGTTAAAAGCTAGACGGGCTTCTCAGACTCAGGCTGCTCACTTCAGGGGAGGCGCGAGACATCCAGGCTCAGGCAGGGGACAACTCGGGCTAGTAGGCAGCTGATTGAGGTGCTGGGTCCTGTTCCAGAAAAGTTTGTAGGGAAATGTTACTATTCTCTACATCCTTCGGATGAGGAAATGGAAGCTCAGAGAAATCTGAGGCCGTACATAAGCCTCCCTGCCTGCAGAGCGCAATACTGAGCCAAGAGATATGAGTCTCGTCCAAACTACTTGGGAAAACAAGACTTCAGCTTGACAAGTGATTGGGCTGGATGTTACCACCAGTCTCCACCTCTCAAAGCAAACGTCTCTATTATCCTGTACTTTTTTCCAAAGAAGTTGTCTGTTGGGTTCCACTGATAAGTGATAGTGTGAAAAAGTCACTTAAATAGCAGGATGATTCAATTTAAGCAGCAAGAGAAGACTGTATAAATTTGCTCTTTGAAATTTTAATAAAAGCTTAATTATTTCTATGATTTAACAGTGGTATAATCAATATTAATTAGCAGTCCTTTTGGCAGTGGCTAAAGTACAAATTCAACCACTGTTTAAAACCTATTTATTTATTTATTACCAATTTTCAAAAAACTGAAGTCTAGTTTTTTAAACTAGGCATTTATTATAATTACCGAATTCTCCATTCTAATGATTATATATTGCCTAAAATTTGTAAAACTGGAGTGTAATTAATTTACGATATTGTGTTAGTTCCAGGTGAACAGCAAAGTGATTCAGTTGTACATACACACACACACACACACACACATATATATACTCTTTTTCAAAGACCTCTTTATTGTCAAAGACAATAAAACAAGGCCACTGTTTCAAAGGAGAAAGGCCGGCCTTCCTGTTTCCTATTACAGAGGGACATGTCCCTAATTTTCCTAGTTTTATAAAGATTAAAAAATGAGCAGTGCTAAGTTCACTGTCCCATTTGATATCATTTAAAACTGGTTGTGTATGTGCCATGATAATCTAACTATTTCCAACGCGCTGCTTTTCCGAGGCACTAGAGAAGCAGAGGCGAGCTTGAAGTCTGTGATACAAAGTGAATGATGTTACGTTACCTGAGGGTCCTTGATGCGTTCACAAAGTGGAGGAAAACTTACTCTTTAATTGAGCTTTGTTCTTATACAAAGCCATTTTTAGTACTAATGAAGAGGAAAAGTTAAAACTTTACATCACCTCCTGCTCATCCTGCCTCTGTAACTCAGCTTGCCTCTCGCAAAGTCTCAGTCACGTAGGTCACGTAGTCTCAGAAAGTGGGGACTTGCAATACTAGGAACTGGAGTTTATCTCACTCACCCGTGTCCTGCTCTTTGCGATCACCGGGCCCCTGCAAACCTGCTTAATCACGCCTGTCCAGGCCAGGCATCCCCCTCCCCATCTTGACTGCTGTTCCCACGCACGCGAAACCCCTTAGTTTAAACCAGCCTATTAACAGCTAGTGTTGCCCACTACAGTCTGTCTATAAAAACTCTGTAATCCCTTTGTTCAGGGCTCAGAGCTTGGAGTGTTAACTCCTCTGGGCCTGACGGCATAATAAACCTGAGTTCTCCAACTCTCCGAGGCTTGGCTCCTCAAGTACTGGTTTCTGCAACAGTAATAGCAGGAATAGGGAAGTGGGTGTAGTTGGGAGGTCAAATTAGTGGGCTGAGGGAATGCAAAGATCTGAAGTGATACGAGAGTCAAAGACAACACCGATGTGAAGTTTTAGTGGCTCAGATGCTGGTGCCACCATCAGCAGAAGTGGGAGAATCAAGAACCAGGTAGGTTTGGGTGGTAGAGGGACAGGGATCATGTGCAGGAACCTATCTGAAGGTAGACAGTTGGAGCCAGTGAAGATTCTAAAAAACTGTCATTCTACTGCCCTTATTTGAGACCCGTGCTGTCACTATTCCCCATCAATACTGATACAATGTCCAGGGCCCATACCCATCTGGTTCAGCTCAGTTCAGTCACTCAGTCGTGTCCACCTCTTTGCGATCTCATGGACTGCAGCACGCCAGGCTTCCCTGTCCATCACTAACTCCTGGAGTTTGCTCAAACCCATGTCCATCGAGTTGGTGATGCCATCCAACCATCTCACCCTCTGTCATCCCCTTCTCCTCCTGACTTCAATGTTTCCCAGCATCAGGGTCTTTTCTAGTGAGTCAGTTCTTTGCATCATGTGGTCAAAGGACTAGAGTTTCAGCTTCAGCCTCAGTCCTTCCAGTGAACGCCCAGGACTGATCTCCTTTAGGATGGACTGGTTGGATCTCCTTGCAGTCCAAGAGACTCTCAAGAGTCTTCTCCAACACAACAGTTCAAAAGCATTGATTCTTCAGCGCTCAGCTTTCTTTACAGTCCAACTCTCACATCCATACATGACCACTGGAAAAACCATCTGGTAAAGGTCTGAAAAAACTGATGACACCATCTCACCACCTGATGCGGCTTATAGAACCAATGCCTGATCATCCATCCATCTAGTCTTTCGACTTGAGTGAACCCAAGTTCACTCATCTATTTATCTAGGATGTGTTTCTACGAGTCAGGTACTGGGGATGAAATGGTTACTAGCACAAGGCGCTTATGATCTCACTGGAAAGATGATAAGAAAACAGGCAATAACAACAGAGCGAGTACGCAGTGGTAGCAATCGGAGAAAGAACATTAAGTCAGCTCATGGCAGAAGCATGTGACTCGGCCTCAGTGAGTCAGAGAAACCCTCCTGGGAGGTACCAAGTCCAAGCACAGGGAGGAGAGAGCCAAGTGAAGTGGTGAGGTAGGGAGCCTTCCAGATGGCCCTGTGAGCATCAACACAGTTGAAGCACAAAGGATGAGGCGAGGTGTGGTGAGAGCTGAGAAGGGAGAAGTAAACGGACTCTATCAGGAGGAGCCTTGTGAGTCTTGATCAAGGCTTTGGACTGCATTCTGAGAGCAGTGAGGTGCTGTTACTGAAGGCTTTAGGATGCTCTCTCCGCCTATAGTGGAAAGGATGAAGTGGGCTTGAAGCAGAGCTTCAAGGAGTAACTTTGTTCTCTCTGGTCACCCGAGGGTGAGAGCCCACGGCAGAGAGCCCTTCAGTTCCCGTCTCATTGGAAGCATCTTGGAAAATCAGAATCAAGGGTGGCAAGAGCTTTCACCCCAGCATCCCACACCCCACACTCTGATGCTCTGCCTTCTGCCACCACTTTAGTGAAGCTTACCAAAGAATGATAAGCACCTATACTCTGCAAGTATTTTCTCTGTACCAGTCATAATGGAAGAGCTTCATAGCTTCCGCATAACAGCCTTATAAGGTAGGGATGATGTTGTCTCCATTTCACTGAAGAGGAAACTGAAGTTTCCAAATCTGAGTACCTTGCCCCCAGGGGCACAGGCAGTAACAGAGGGAGGATCTGAATCCAAACAAACTGACTGAAGAGGCTGCACTTACAACCACGAGGAGTATGAAAGCTGCTGGTAGCAATCATTCTCTACTTTGGAGAGTTTGGAAGAGTGAATCACACTTTTTGGTGCGAAAATTATTAATAAAATATAAAATATGCCATTACCCATGTTTAAGTGTACAATTAAGGGACATTAGTTACATTTCTCGGAGAAGGCAACAGCACCCCACTCCAGTACTCTTGCCTG
The DNA here is from genome assembly GCF_016772045.2 of Ovis aries. Classification (NCBI taxonomy): domain Eukaryota; kingdom Metazoa; phylum Chordata; class Mammalia; order Artiodactyla; family Bovidae; genus Ovis; species Ovis aries. The sequence continues at coordinate 74,857,803 of NC_056065.1, read as the reverse complement.
GAAGATCCCAGGGATGGAGGAGCCTGGTGGGCTGCAGTCCATGGGGTCGCAAAGAGTCGGACACGACTGAGCGACTTCCCTTTCACTTTTCACTTTCATGCACTGGAGAAGGTAAGGGCACCCAACTCCAGGGTTCTTGCCTGGAGAATCCCAGGGACAGAGGAGCCTGGTGGGCTGCCGTCTATGGGGTCGCACAGAGTCGGACACGACTGGAGCGACTTAGCAGCAGCAGTTACATTTGTGCCGTGGAGCAGCCACTACCACAGTGTCTGCCAAACCATTTCTCTCATCGCAAATAGAAACTCGATACCTGTTAAGCAATAACCTCCCCTTCTCCTTTCCACAGTCCACAGTAATCTTTACTTTCTGTCTCTACGAAAAGTCCTATTCTATGTATCTCATATAAATGGAATCATGTAATATTTGTCCTCTGTCCCTGGCCTATTTCACCTAGCAGAAAGGCATCAAGGTCTACCCACGTTGTAGCATGTAACAGAGCTTCATTCTTTTTTATGGCTGAATAAAATTGAATAATATTCCACTGTATACGGGTTCCACATTTTGTTGAGCTGCTCATCTGTTGATGGACGCTAGGCTCTTCCCATCTTTTAGCTACTGTAAATCATGTGTAATGAACATTGGTGGCCTAGCATTTGTTTAAGTCCCCGCTCTCAATTCTTTTGAGTCTTATGTAACTAGGAGTAGAATTACTGGGTGGTATGATGATTCTATGTTTAGCTTTCTGAGGAACTGCCAAACTACTTTCCACAGCCAGTGTACCATTTTACTTCCCCACCAACAATATACAAGGGTAGAACCATAAGACTTGAAAGGCAGGAAAGACCCTGCAGTGTATTTAGTTAGCTCCCTTACATTACCGCTGGGGAGACAAGAGTAGTTTAAAGATTAGTTACCATTTTTGGTCACTGACTATAAGCCAGCCATTTATATACGTTATTCCAACTTGTCTTCTCCAAACCCCTGTAAAGTGTTTATTATCTCAGTTTTACAGAGGCTAATTAACATGCTCTGCATCTCATGAATAACAATTGGTAAAACTGAGCTCCGAACTCATTTTAGTCTTAAATTAACTCAGGACCTGCAAATGGATCGTCTCTGCGGCACGGAATTACCTGCTTTTCCTTCCTGGAACTGGTTCTCAGTTGATTCAATCTCTAAAATGAGTTTAAGATTTCGTGTGCTTGTGAAAGCTTTCGATTACTTCTGTCAGTTGATCTGGAATTTACGTTCTTCATATCACCCGGGGTCACATCTTAAAACTGCAGGTTCATTGTCCATGAACAATGGAACAGGCAGGAAACAAAACGCTTTGTTGTTATTGTTGGGTAAATATAGCCTCCGAGCTGGTTTTCCTTTTCTGAATTTTCTCCAAAGCATTTCTCCTGCGTAAAGCTACCTGTAATCTGATCCTTGAAAAGCACTCTGCTAATTCGGATGCTGCTAGTAGTTGTCGGATGCCTCCATCGTCTTTCTGTTCTTGGGTGTGCTTATCGCCCATCTCTTGTCTGGTTTTCTTCGTTGTGGATTGAATTTCCATATGCTGCTACACAATCCTGCAGCCTTTCTCGCCAACCATCTCTTTCCTGTGTAAGACGTTCTGTTCGCCATTGTTTGTTAAGCGCAGGCGTATGACCACATTTCCTCCAAGAAATTTCCTTCTGCTTCTCCTCTGCTTTATAGGTGTTTGACTACACTCATTTGTTCTCTTTAATATCCTCGTTGCACAAAGTATTATATTGCGGCCTCCTTTTTCCTTCCTTCCTTCTTTAGGTAATTTAGTTGGCCATTTTAAGGGTCATATTATTTTTGTCACACTTAGGATTTGAAATCTGGTTACTGGTGATACTGAGAATTCATCTGGTCTGCTTCTCAATCCACTCTTCTTATTCGGGGAATGAAAGCACACTTGAGAGAAGAAATAGCCGTAGTAGCCACGTCCCAGCACCTTCTGTAAAGGGGTTCTCTTTATTTTCTCTTTTCTATTAGAATTCTAGACTTTGTAGCTAGATTTTCACTGCCATTGGCTCACCTAGCTGCCCCAAGCATCCTGCTGGCTACTCTGGCTTCATAAAAATAGTAGCTTCTGTTCGTTGCTGTTGTTCAGTCGCTCAGTCGTGTCTGACTCTTTGCAACCCCATGAACTGCAGCACACCAGGCTTCCCTGTCCTTCATGCTCTCCCAGAGCTTACATTTGTACATGGCTCCATATTTTATAAAGTGCTTTGGACTACATTATGTGACTCAAGTCTGACTTAAGTGCAGTAAGCAAACAGTATCATTCTTATTTTATAGATGAGAAACCAAGATATAGGAAAGTTAAGTTTTCTCAAAGCCACACCAACTGAGTGGCGGAAGTAGAATTCAGGCTTCATATTTTTCTTATATTGTCTTATATTTTATCAGCACTTAGTGCGTTAGTCGCTCAGTCACGTCTGACTCTTTGGGAGCCCATGGACTGCAGCCTGCCAGGCTCCTCTGTCCGTGAAATTCTCCAGGCAAGAATAATGGAGTGAGTAGCCATTCCCTTCTCCAAGGGATCTTCCCGATCCAAGGATTGAACCTGGGTCTCCTGCATTGCAGGCAGCTTCTTTACCATCTGAGCCACCAGAGAAGCATTTCAGTTCAGTTCAGTTCATTTCAGTTCAGTAGCTCAGTAGTGTCTGACTCTCTGCAACCCCATGAATTGCAGCACGCCAGGCCTCCCTGTCCATCACCAACTCCCGGAGTTCACCCAAACTCTTCTCCATCAAGTCAGTGATGCCATCCAGCCATCTCATCCTCTATCATCCCCTTCTCCTCCTGCCCCCAATTCCTCCCAGCACCAGAGTCTTTTCAAATGAGTCAACTCTTCGCATGAGGTGGCCAAAGTATTGGAGTTTCAGCTTGAGCGTCAGTCCTTCCAATGAACACCCAGGACTGATCTCCTTCAGAATGGACTGGCTGGATTTCCTTGCATGTCCAAGGGACTCTCAAGAGTCTTCTACAACACCATAGAGACTCACTGAACCTGTGCATCCTCTTGGAGGCCTGATAGACCCTTCCTGACTCTAGTCCCAAGGATTTCCAAATACCTTCCACCACTGCCCTACAGGTCTCCCCAGCCCCAAGAATCCTGTTCCCACCGCTGCCCGTGTCTCAGTGCTGGGCGATTGCCTCAGCACCACCCAGTGACGGCCACCACGGTCCCTGCTCCCCGGTGAACCTGAGCCTCTTCCCCAGGGACCCAGCCAGCATCCCGCCTGGCTCCCACTCCTTTCCCCACATAGCATGAGAGGATGAGTTACACCTGGGCTCAGCTCGGGACGCTCCTGGGGCTTCCGCTCCATTTCCCCTGGGCGGATTCACATAAATGAAAGTGTCTCCTTCCCAGTATCTCACTACCCACTTGGCACCTTCTAGTCATTCTCCTTTCCGATAGGATGACCACACTGAGTCTCAAGCTTGTTTGTTGAGCTGGGTGACAGACATCACGGGACCCAGCTAATACTACAGACTATGATTCTCTTAAAAGAATCCCATAGTCCACTTGCCCCAGGAAAGGGGTCTTTTAGAATGACACCTTTAAAATGTTATAATAGTAAGTGCTCGACATTTTTTTAGGTACCTGTCTGTATATAAGGATCCTGGCGACCCTACAAGTGAAGTATTATTAGACAGATTTTGCCTACGAAGATTCTGAGGCTCAGAAAGTTCAAAGAATTTGCCTAAAGATACAGCGCCAATGAGAGACAGAAACATCTCAGTTTGCACCTCTTCCACGCCTGTGAGTACTTGCTCTTAAGGGGAAGATAACCCGCATACTATCAGAATGCCACAAACATAGTGGGAGAGTGTCACACCGTCACACGTGGGCTCCCAGGCACTTAAATCACACTTACGCATGTTTAACGTTTTGATTCAGGAAACACTCTGCCACCGGGGGTTCCCTCACTTCTGCTCACGTTCCATCAGCCCTGCTGTCACTCACACATCCCAACGCATTGTTTCACCATGACTGAAGCAACAAAACAACTCTTGCAACAGTTGCCACACAGCGCCATATGGGAAAGTCATGTGTGGTGTGTGCGTCTTGGACAACAGCCGTGCGTCTGCTTCCTGTGCGGATGCACGGGTGGGTGCACTTGGGGTGGGGATGTTTTTCGAGCTGTGTGACTGAGTGTTTGGGGGTAGATCTAGGATCTGGCAGGCCTTTTGACTGGGAGCCCCTTACTCTCAAGTATAAAACAGATCTATAGCTGAGAAGGCTTGTGGTGGGAATGGATTCCTTTGCTCTGACCCTGTTGGCTCAGCACTGCCATTTTACAACTCTCCATGAAGACTGTTGGCAAGTCAGTCCTGGTACCCGCCAATAGGACTGTTCCCTTCCAAGGGAACCTTCCCAGCCTCCGACCTTAGCCTCAGACTAAGTTGGGCTGGCTGTGTTCTGCATCCACCCTCCTTTCCATGGTGGATTAGATGGGATGTGGATTCAAGGACAGTCATCCCACAGACCGATCAGCGGCTGATGAAGTGATCAGGCATGAAGCGCTCTTTCACATCTGAGGAAATGGTAGATGAAGAGGCCAGCCAGGGTCTCATTCTTGGAAATTTGAACTGGAAATTGGAGAGTATCAGCCAGTTGGTAGAAAGAGAAAACAGCATGCAGAAGGCAAGAGAGTGGCAGAGCCCCACTCTTGGGGCACAGGGCACTCCCAAACAGATGTGGGAGAGAAGGCAGTCCAGCACCCAGAGCTGCCCAAAGTCTCCAACGTCCTCCCCATAACTCCCTCTGACACCCTATTGGACTTTTTCTTTCCGCTTGTGTATTCCAGTGAGACCCTAATCACATTAATTGTATTAGGATGACGGGCAGCAAGTTACAGAAAACCCAACTAAAAATGGTCTAAATAAGAAAAATGATCTTTTTTTTCTCACTTAAAATCCCAAGAGTTCCCCCCACTTTCTCATCTCAACCCCTCACCCTAGCTACCAGCCAAGGTCAGTTCATTTAGTGGTTCAAAATTGTCGTGAAGACTCTAGGTGTTTCCTGACTTTCTCCCATCACCCCAGTATGCTGCTTGTCCTTCTTGGCTAACTTCTTCCTTTGTCCAGGAAGATGGTGGCAGTTCCAGGTAATGACATCCAGAGACAAAAAAGGATGTGCTTTTCCTGTGTCTATCAACTCTTCATCACCTCCCCAGTCTTCCATCATATCTCCTTGGCCAGAATCATGCCTGATGCCCACGCCCCGGTCATTCCCTGGGGCCAGCGGGGAGGAATTCAGCCTCCCCTGACTGGCACCACACTAACCCAGACAGTGCTACATTTCAGCTGGCCAGGGGATGGACACAGCACTGTCTGCTCCACTTCATACCTCAGGCACCTAACAATGAAGTTCCATTTCATGAAATGAATTGGTTGCCCTTCTTTCCAACTGAAAGAGTCAGCTAACACTCAGCTCATCTTTAGCAGGTACACGTTGGGGAGTTCAGTGAGTTTATAAATACAGTTTTGTGTAGGGTCCTAAAGTCTCCATTCCTTCCAGTGTTTCATGGGCACACACACACACACACACACACACACACACACGGAGTTAAGAGACTCTGAGGAACGGCCTTTCACAACTGCAGCTAACCACTGAAACTCCTAGTTCACTTCTTGCCTTCTTAGGCCCCTAAGTCAGCAGTCAGCCTTTGGGAGGCAGGGCCTGTATTTAGCCTATAGGGATGCTTTTCTGGACCAGGGGGTCTTCCAGATTTCAGAGTGCATCACAGAAAGGGCTGGAGAGCCCCTTAAAGCAAAGCTTACTGGCCTCCACCTTCAGAGCATCTGATTCAGTAGGTCTGGAACCATGTGCCTTTCTGATAAGTTTTTAGATGATGTTCCCGCTGCCAGTCTGTGGATAAGACTTTGAGAATCTCTGCTCTAGGGCCAGGAGTGCCCATCTTCCTTCCATCTAGAAGGGAAGCATCTAAGGAGGCCACTGGGCCACTCAAAACGTTTTTTCTGCAGTAAGGGGAACCTGCGTCCTTCTCACTTGCTGTCAGCCCCTCTCCGGGCAGTAGGGACTCCACGGCCTAACTCTCAGAGAAACAGAGGCCATCGTGTCCGGGAATGTCAGAGGGTGGAAACCTGCCCCCCTGCCACCGGAGGAAAAGGAGAAGGAACTTGCATGTTTGTTAGCGTCTAGCTGGGGACAGGGGCCCAGAATCTCTGGCCTTTCCCCGCTGTGTGCTCTCCCGTCTGTGAAATGGCCTGTCCGGTCGTCTACATACGGTTGCTGTGGGCATAAAGAGGAAAGGTGGGTTTGAAACTGCCCAGCCAAATGCAAAGCTCTTTATGATCTGCAGTCTTACTAATCAAAAAAAGGTGAGTCAGGGCTGTGTAAAGGCTCCTGGGGAAGAGGGGCTGCCCGGGTCAGTTTCTGGGTCCCGTGCCTGTCTCCCTGGCCAAGCAGGTGTTCACTCTCCAGAAGGCTGCGCCCCCCACCCCGCACCCCCAAGCGTGTGCACTGGGCCGCGGCCATCCCCCAGGCCCCCATGACCCGCGCGTGCGCGCGTGGATCGCACAACAGATTGAAGACGAGGCCTGCGTTGCCGGTCCTTCCCCAGCCTGCTCCGGGATCCCAGCCGCGCGCCAGGGCCGTGGAGCCCCGAGGCGACGAGAGTCAGGGAGAAAGCCGGCGTTTCCCTCCCGCCCTCCGGGGTCGGAGAGCGGGCTAGGGATTGGGCCGCCGCCGGAGGACCGGGGGCAGGCCGCTTGGCAGAGCCGCCATGGGGAGGGCCCCTTCAGCGCGGCTCGGCGGAGCCCTGGGGCAGCGCCGGCTCTTCCCAACATTGTTCAGCATCCCGCGTCAGCCTTGGCCGCGGCCCCTGGCGCGCGCCGGCCGCTTTTGGCCGCCTTGGCCCCGTCTGAACCCTGCGGGCCGCGGGCCAGGGCGGGCCGAGCGCCGCCGCGCCGGGCCCCTCTCCCGACGTCTCCCGGCCGCCCGGGACGGCTTCTCCCGGCCTCCCTGGCCCGCCTTGGGCTTTCCCCAACCCCGGTCCTCGCGCCGATCGTACACGGGTGCAAAACCCCGGGGCTGGGCTTACGGGTTTGCGGGCGTATGTGCGCCCGGGGCTCCCTGCGCGCGCCGCTGCTCCGTACAGGGACGCGCGCAGGGGGCTGCCCCACCGAGCCCATGCCTGGCACTCAGGGGTCCACCCTGACCTTGGGCTCAGTGCTCCTGGGCGCCCAGGCGGGAGCCGAAGGGCCGCCGCAGGTCGGAGAGGCCTGTGGCCGCTCTGATGTCTTCGGGCGCACAGTTTTGGAGGTCCCTGCGCGCCCCTCGGGGCTCCACCCGGGCGAGGTTCCAGATGTGTGCAGCTGTGCAGCGCGCGGACTTCCCCCTCGGTGGGGGCCGAGTCAGAAGCGGCCCCTGCTGCTCTGTGTGAACCGGGTGGGGAAGCTTTGTTTGGGAGTGCCGGCGTATGGCCATAGAATGTTATGGGGGAGTGAAGGGCCTTTGGATGAGAAGTTGAAGGCTTGGGTTGAGGATGGGATCTTGGTGTCACCATTTATTTACCAGCTGTCCAACTTTGAGAAATACAATCTCCCCCATTTTCTTGATTATACGTAATATAGCTATCATGGGAGTGCTTCTTATCTTCCGTACATTTTTTTTTTTGTCTTTCCAACACACAGGGTCGGGGTTACCCACGTTCTGCAGATGAAGTGGGATCCATCCACACCTGCCAAGGTTAAACCAGGGCTGAGTGGGGACCTGTGACTTGAAATTATCTCTAATTCCAGAGACTGGACTGTGAGGATGTTGATGGGAAAAGGAGAATTTTTAAAATGCAAAAGAGTGATAGACACCGTTCTCTTCCGGCTGCCCTGGGTGCCTGGAGTCCCACCCGCAGGCATGACCCTTCCGCCTCCCTAACTCCACAGCGACACTTCCTTAATATAGCTGGTGAAGAGGCAAGGGTTCAGGGTGGGGACCCCCGACAGTAAGCCTCACCTGGAGCCAGAACCAGAGGGGGCCTCACCCTCTTCCCATCCACATCCTTTGTGGTGTTCTTGAAAAACCAGATTCTCTGCTGTGGGGTTTCCTCTCCACCTTCAGCTGGGCAAAAGCATTTCCTCCTGTGTGTAGAGGGAGGCAGTGGTCCATACAGTCATTCTGGACGACCCCTCCCCAGAGCCCACCCACCATCAGGACCCTTGGGAGTCTGAAAGTGCCTCAACTTCCTCATCTGTGCTCCATTGTTCACTTTGCTGATAAAATGGTCGGAATGCTGGAGAGAAAAGGGCCTGGGTGCCAGAGAAATCTGGGTGCTAGTCCTTGGTAAAATGAAAACTTCTAGCAATACTATAACCGGTCTTGCCTCACCCCAGGAGAGTTGTGGTGAGACTCAGAATGGATACTGGCACACCAGGGCTTCGGGAAGTGTGAAATGCCTCACACGTTCACACAAGGCGCTGGGAACAACAGGGATATAAAAATGAATGCCATCTGGGAATCTTCCAGGCCGGCAGGGGAAATAAAAATGGCTATACACATAGTCAAAACATAAGACTGTGAGCAAGTGCTACAGCGTATACCCCAGGGGTACTGCCCTACCCCATTTCTGGAATGACAGAACGCGCGTGCATCTGGCTCACAGCTCACAGTCCTCCCCCAGCTGCACGGGCACTCTGTCCACACCATAGCTCTAGCCCAGTCGTCCCTGTCTCCAGTGAACCCCCTTCTTTCCATTAAAGTGGGTCTATGGCAGGGATATTTTTCCTCTTTTTTGGGGGGGGGATTAGTTTCCTATTGCTGCAGTGACAAATTACTACAAATGTAGTGGCTTAGCATGTATCTTACAGTTCTGAAGGCCCAAAGTCCAAAATCGGTCTCACTGGGGTTAAAGTCAAGGTGCCAGCAGGATTATGTTCCCTCTAGAAGTGCTAAGGGAGGACCCGTTTCCTGCCCTTGTCTGTTTTCTGGAGGGCACCTGCATTGTGCTTCCTCCGTCTTCAAAGCCATCAGTGTTGAGCTAAGTCTTCCTCACCTCGCACTGGCTCCAAGCTCTGTTTCCACTGACATACCTTCTGACTCTGACACGCTTCCCCCCTCCTTGTAAGGCCTCTTCCGATTACACTGGGCCTACGTGGCTAATCCAGGATAATCTCTTTAAGATTCTTAACGTAATCACATCAGTAAAGTTCCTCTTGCCGAGAACACATTCTCGAGTTCCACAGACTAGGTCCCGAGCATCTTTGAAGGGAGGCCACTTGGCAGGGGGAGGGGCAGAACTGGGGCCTCAGAACATTTTTCTAAGGAGAAATATCAAATGTTCAACTCTCTTTTTCAATCAAGAAGTGGGAATTTGCTGTGTGACACCGGGAGCTCAACCCAGTGCTCTGTGACCACCTAGAGGGGTGGGATGGGGTGGGATGTTCTGGAGGGAGTGGATGTATGTATACCTATGGCTGATTCATTGTGATATATGGCAGAAACCAATACAATATTGTAAAGCAATTGTCCTCCAGTTAAAAAAAAAAAAAAGAAGTAACATAGCAACTTCTCCTATAAATGTGACAAACTTTGCAGAAAAATATACCTCTGCCTTTCTTCCTGTATCCATTTAACATCAGATTCCCTGCTATGAGGGAAGAAGAAATAATGAAGAGCCACAGACATAGACTCCGCATAAAAGAACAGGGGGGAAGCTAAGTAGGTTGGGAAATTGTAGCATGTGCCTCACTGGGAATGGAAGTTACAGGCCTTTGGAATGATTAGTTGTTAACCATTGTTCACAGCTCTTCAGCTGTTCTACTCTGCAATCTTTTGGCGCCATTCATTTCTCAATATTCTTAAAGCATCAATAGAAACCTTGGCTCCTTTTCTTTACCACAAGAACTACCTGGAAAATAAAAAAATAAAATAAAAATGGTGCTTCTCTGATTGAAGTGGGCACATGGAGTCCCTCAAACAGTCCGTCAGATTCTAGGAACACGGTTTGAAATCTGTTTTGTGAGATCGTTTCTCTGAGTGAAATAACAAAAATAAGTTAGAAATTACCATTCAGAGCACTAGGGAAAACACCATGTTGAAAATTACTTCTTGGAAGCAAAAGCAAGGAACAGAGTATTCTTTCAAGAACTGGCTCTTGTTCTGAGACTTGATTTCCCCAGTTTTGCCACATAACATGGGTGCTTCCATGCCATAAGCCTTTAGTTACAAGAGTAAAGGGTCAGTGTGCAATATGTTGAAAAGTACATAGGTCCAGAAACCAGATGGGAGGAGCTCTGCCCGTTCATTCATTCATCCCGTATTTATAGAGTGCCTATCAAAGGCTTCCCTGACGGCTCAGGTGGTAAAACATCTGCCTGCAATGCAGGAAACCTGGGTTCGATCCCTGGGTTGGGAAGATCTCCTGGAGAAGGATATGGCAACCCACTCCAGTACTCTTGCCTGGAAAATCCCATCCATGGATGGAGAAGCCTGGTAGGCTACGGTCCATGGGGTCGAAAAGAGTTGGACAGGACTGAGCGACTTCACTGTATCACGGCCCCAGGCACAGTCTCGTGGTGGAAGGGGACTCCGGGTGAAGAGGCAGGGAATTGTGGCACCAGCTATCTGGCCGCGCTGTCGGACAGGGCTCTGTGCGTGAGGCACAGGGGAAGGCCTGGAGAGCTTTCCAGAGGAAATGGCGTGTGAGCCTGGAGCTAGAAGACAAGGAGGAGTTGCCCGCAGAGACTAGGGCTGCAGGAGGCCGGGCTCACTGGACCTGGCCAAGCCCAGAGATGAAGAGAGGCGAAGGGAGCGGCTCTGCAGCCGAGTAAGCAGGGGCTGATGATGCCCCAGGGCCTCGAGGCCCTTTGAAGGAGCTCGAACTTTCTCCCAAGAGCTAGGGGAACCATTACAGGGTCCCAAGAACTCACTGGAAAAGGCCCTGATGCTGGGAAAGACTGAAGGCGAGAGAAGGGGACGGCAGAGGATGAGGTGGCTGGATGCTATCACCGACGCGGTGAACAAGAGTTTGAGCAAACTCCGGAGTTGGTGATGGACAGGGCGGCCTGGCGTGCTGCAGTCCATGGGGTCGCAAAGAGTTGGGCACGACTGAGTGACTGAACTGAAACTAAGGGCTCACATGGTAGGGTTTGCTCCTTGCCAGCAAATTCAGTGACCTTGGACAACGTGCTCTCCCAGTTCTCCCATCGGTGTCTGGCTGATCCCTGGCGTCGTTCCCCGCTCTGACCTTGGGACTCGGTGAGCAGTAAGTCCAACTGGCCCGCCGGCCCCTCCGTTCCTGCGGCTCTCTCTGTACCATGGACGCGCCAGTGGCCCTCGCCCCAGGCCTCCCCTGCCCGGTCGGTGCGACTTCTGAAAATCGAGGCGGCCTTGCTCAGCTTGGAGCTGACAGGCGGTCGGTGGACCCGAGGACGCAACGTCGCGAGGCCAGCCGGGCGGCCAAAGCCGTGGAAGAGAGCGGCTCCGGGATTTAAGGGGCAGCGGCTGCTTCCTAAATTTAGGAAGAATAATTCTTCCTAAAAGCCCCCCGCGCCACCGCAGGCCGCTGCCTCTGATCGCGCCGCTGGGGCCTCGGAACACGGCGGCCGGGTCTCCGCAGGGCGGACACCGGCCCTCCGTTCCCGCTCGCGGACCTCAGAGCCAGCCCTCCCGGGAGAGTGGCCCGGGGTAACCTCCACAGCCAAGGCCGCCGGAAGCGCGGCTCTCGGGCGCGGGGCCCGGGGCGGCCTCGGGTGTGCGCAGGCGCGGGCCGGGCGCGCCCGGGAGACGGGGCGCGAGCGGCCGGCGCTCCCGCGGCCCGCGGGCGCCCCCCAGTGGAAGCTGGGCACCAGGGCACCCCGCGTGCGTCCATATGCGGCCGGCGCTGGCCGGGAGCGGATGGCAGGCAAACCCCAGGCCGGGAGCCCAGCCAAGCGCTGTGTTTTTCCAGGTCCGCGCGGGGACCGGGAGACTGCGTGTTTGTTCGGTGGGAATAGTTTACTGGAAAACTAGGCGGAAGATACCCTGCAGATCAGCATGGACTGTATTGTTTGGGAGTCAACAGCCTGTAAAGTACATGTCAGGAGACTGCAGTGCTGGGAACCACCGCTCCCTCCTCCCTGACCTTGAGCGAGGCTCTAGGGGAGGACGGGGGAGGCAGCGGGGTGCGGTGGGGCGGGGTCAAGACTTAGAAGTGACTAGCCTATTGTTGTTCAGTCGCTCAGTCGTGCCTGACTCTTTGCGACCCCATGGACTGCAGCACGCCAGGCCTCCCTGTCCTTCACTATCTCCCGGAATTTGCTCAAACTCATGTCCATGGAGTCAGTGATGCCATTCAACGATCTCATCCTCTATCATCACCTTATCCTCCTGCCCCTGTTTTTCCGAGCATCAGGGTCTTTTCCAATGAGTCAGTTCTTCGCATCAAGTGGCCAAAGTATTGGAGCTTCAGTCTCAGCATCAGTCCTTCCAGTGAATATTAAGGACTGATTTCCTTGAGGGTGGGCTGGTTTGATCTTGAAGTCCAAGGGGCTCTCAAGAGTCTTCTCCAACACCACAGTTCAAAAGCATCAATTCTTCGGCGCTCTGCCTTCTTTATGGTCTAACTCTCCCATCCCTACATGACTACTGGAAAAACCCTGGCCAGCCCTTAAATTCCACCCCCTAGGTCTATGAACTAGGGCTGACGCTCCCCTTTGCCCACCCCACAAAGACATAATGCGTGTGGTCTAAGAACAATTCCAGAGAGGCAAGCTTTCTGCAAGGTGGGAGTGAAGATGGAGGGGCTGCTGGGGACTTGTCCAGTCATAACAATGTCTGAAGGGCATCCCACAAGGGGGGCTTAGCTGTGGAGAGTGAACCCCCACAGGACAGTGATCGTTGTGTGCCCAAGTCCACTTAGGCAACCACGCTGCACACAGTTAGTTCTCTTGAAGTTCGTCGTTGCCGGCTAGCTAGGCAGGCCAAGTCCTCCCTGAGCCTGAGTTGTCCTTAATCTTCTATGATCCCTCCTTGTGCTTTTCTCCGGGAGTCAGTTTGCAATGTGTTTTCTCTCCTTGGAAATTCCAAGATTAATTACAAAAAAGCGTTACTGGCCTCCGCCCATGCTCAGTTCCACCTGTGTTTCTAGACTATGTGCTGGGAAACGGCTTCCTAAGGGCTTCCCTCCATTTTCATGTTCTTCCCACTGCTGAGTCTGTGCCTGGAGTTGGTGGGGGGAAAGCAGCTTCAGGCATGAAGGTACGAACTTGCCAAGGTTTTGCCACTTTGGGGGAAGTCATGCCTTCCAGGCTAGGGCATTTCTTGTATCTAATTCCTGAAGATTCATCCTGGCTGCAGGGATCTGTGGTTTACGATGTAACCCCATCTCATCTGCTTCCCCATAGGTTATCAGAGGCCTGGTGATGGAGGCTCCCATAACAATGCAAGGGACAGAACATGAGTTTGGAAGAATCACCACGTGACTCTTTATGGTGACACCCGTGTTTCATCTTTTTCAAGAAGCGTCTAGACTGGATGACCTCACTGGAGATCTTCTGGCACACAGCCCTCAGTACAGAGAGGGACAAACTGAGACCCAGAGAGGGGAAGTGACTGGCCTGGGTTACTCAGCAAGCTGGCAGCCGACCTGGAAATAGGTCTCGATTCTGACACCCGATTTACTCATTTATTGTACACATTGGTTGAGGGCCCGCTGCGAGCTGGGCATGGTGCTGGGTGCTAAGGACGCAGCTGTAAACAAAAGGAAATGACTGCCTAGACCTTTTACCCTCTGGTGGGTATGTGCGGGATCGTGGGTAGACAGCCAGACTTGTCCCATCACGGTGTGCAGTTAGAAGTGCCGCGAAGCTCTGTGCTCCTTCTTGGAGAAGACGGTCTTGAGGGTTGGGAGGAGAAGCCCGCTCGTGCACTCGCTTGTTAAATAAATACTGGTGGTGTCTCACTGTGTGTCGGCTGCTCTGGGGGACACACACAGCCCTACGAGCAAGACCCGCCTTCCGAAGCTGCCCGATCAGCAGGGCAGAGACATGTCTCTTAGCATCTCTAACTGCACTTCTATGGTTTTTATGCTTATTGCTTTCCTCTCCAGCTCTCCTCCTAAAAAAGAGGCTTGTCGAAAACTCTGATTCTGAAATGGTGCCAACCCTTGCCCCAGAAGGCTTCTCACATCCAGTCACTGTTACTGACTTATTGATGGACATCGTCCAGTGGCCTTGGGGAGGTGGTGGGCAGTCCAGCCACAACCTGTAATGAGGAGAGACAAGCCAGTATCCACCCTGCAGTGAATAATAGAACAAAAAGCTCCCGACGCCTGCAGGATCAAAGCGCAGGAGCCCCAGTGTCTCTGGGTTAAGTAGATCAGCAGAGGGGCTGGGGCAGGCGGGGGGCACCTTGGACTTTCTGGGAGGGAGGTCTGGGTTATGGAGGAAACTTCAGCTGGAGAAGGGGTTTCTGTGCTTTATGGAATGTTCTTCTGTGGCTCTCTGCACCTTCCCTGATGGGGGCTCTTCCCTCCACCCTCCCTCTCTACCGCCCCCTCCAGGCCTAAAGAGATGGACTGGGTGAGGAGGAAAGACTGGATGTATCGGGAGTTGGGAGACACTGGATCCCTGAGCTTAGACAACACTGAATTCCTTCCCAGCCCTCTGTCTTCCCGTCTGTACCATGAGGAGGTTGGAATATGATCCTGAACTTTCTTCTTGCTTTTGTAAGCTGTGTTTCTCTAAAAAGAGGTGGAGAGAATCCATTGTTTAGGATCCTTGTCCAGTTACTTGCAGGCCAGGCAGAGGGGTCCTCAGATCTTTCCTGTGTCCCTCCTCAAACTCAGCCTCTGAACCCCTCTTTCTCAGGGGCAGCCAGCAGGAGGTCAGGCAGGAGATCTGTGTTATTTACTCCCTCACCCCATCTTATGCTCAGTGGAGAAACCAGCAGCAATCTTAGAGTAAGTTTTTTTGGGAAGGGTGAATTATTATTTGTATTTTTAATCTTAAAAGAATGTTTAAAAATATTGATATTAATGTTAGTGCCTGAAAATACACGTGCAGTTCTAGAGTCGCAGACCCTGGGGGTGGAGGTGCTGCAGGGAGCTGTGCAGATGTTTATCTTGGGCAGGAAGACCCCCCGGGGTCCTCCACACTGCTCGCTGGCTTTGAGTACCACACCCTATCCGCTCCTTGGAAAAGTGTGTGTGTGCGCATGCGTGCCTGTGTGCCCTGTGGCCGCCTGAGTCTTGACCCTTTTATCTCTCCTCCTCAGTAAGCTGGTACAGGAGGTAAGCATGTAATTAGAGGAGGAAATATGTCAGTCAGGAAATACCTCATTTTACTAGAGGAAAGTCATGAAAAACCCTTCCTTTTGTTTGTGAGCACAGGGACCTCTGGGCAGGTAAGGAGTCGAAGAATAGAGCTGGGGTCCGGGGTCGGGGCAGGGAGAAACAGACTGTTATTCAAGACAGACAATCCCATGTTTGATAGACACCCAAGACTCGACCCATGGAACCCATGGGTCCACTCAGCCAGAGCCTGGAAGTGTACATACACACACTGCTCAGACCTGTGTGGTGACATGCCTGGACACACGTGTCCCCTCGGCATCTTTACACAGACATTCAGTGTAGAATGGTTGAACGGTGTCCCTCAGAAAGCTACGCTCCCAGCCTAACCTTGTGTGAATGCGGCTTTATTGGCAACAGAAGCCTCTGCCGTGTCAGCTGTGAAGGTGAGATCACACTGGAGTAGTGTGGGCCCGGATCCAGTGTGACTGGTGTCCTTATACAGAGAGGAGCGTTAGGACGCCGACAGAGACAGACAGGGACGATGGCCACGTGGAGTGATGCTCGAGTGATGCTGCTCTGGGCTAAGGGAAGCTGGACCTCCAGCGCCTGAAATAACCAAGGACGCACTGGCTCATAGCGACTTGGGAGGGCGTGCGGCCCTGCACCACCTTCATTTTGGCCTTCCAGCCTCAAGACTGTGAGAAAATAAACTTCCGTTGTTTTAAGCTGCGATGCCTTGTTATGGTGGCCCTAGGATCCAAGGTATTACGAGTCCGGGGCGTGCCCACACCAGGCGCGCACAGCTCCTCCGGCACAGACAGCGAGAGACAGTCGTGCAGGATGGGTCCCTTCGCAGGCACACCCTCCGCCTGGAGCTCACACCAGCGGCCTTAGGCCCCCACTATCCCGGGTGCCGCCAACATTCCTTGTGCAGTCCTCTTTGCTGAGCTCTGTTCTACACCCTTGAGGTCCATGAATTGAATCTTTTAAACTTTTTCTGTTTTGTTTTAATTTTTACTATGTTGTGTGGGTTTCTGCCATACAACAACCCGAATCAGCCACAGCTGATCCCTCCCCTCCCTCCCCTCCACCCCCGCCCCTCTAGGTCATCAGGGAGCGCTGGACGGGGCTCCCTCCGCCACACTGCAGGTTCTCAGCAGCTGCCCACGGTACACAGGAGAGGGCATGTGTGTTGAGGCTACTTCCATCCGTCCTATTTCCTGCCTCTCCCACTGTGTCCACCAAGTCCATTCCCTACATCTGCGTCTCCATTCCTTCCCTGCCAACAGGTTCATCAGTACCTTTTTTCTAGATTCCTTATCTATCTCTTCATATGGGATGTTTGTTATTAACTGAATCTCAACAAGCGCAGGAGTTTTTCCCATTCACCGATGAGGAAACAGCGGCACCCAGAGGTTGAAGAACTTGCCCAAGTTCTCCGGGGGCAGAGAGCTTGGAAGCCGGTGTAGATCCTGCTTGTGTCTGCGGCACCTGGCGGATGACTCTTTTCTTGAGGTTCTGGTCAGGACTGTATCCTGAGCAGGGCTGGACTGTCTCTTCCGCTGCCTCGTGAGTCTTGGGCTGTCATGTCCGAAGCCAGATCCCTGGCACAAAGGCTTGCCTTCGTCTCCGTCTGTTGGATCTTCGGTGTTCTGTGTGAAGAAGTAAGGCAGGACCGGGGAGTGTGAGCTGAGAGCTTCGATCACTCTGCTCCGTGTACGCGTTTTGATTCAAGAATACTTGATTCATTGCGGAATATTTTGCATACCATATTATACACACAGTGAGCGTGTAAGGGTTGATGAGATTTGATAAATAGATCTAGTCACATAACCACCACTTCAATTTAGGGATGACCACTTCCATCACCACAGAAAGCTCCTTGTACACTTTTATAGTCAAAACCCTGTCTCTGTCCCAGGAAACCCCTGATCCCACTTCTAACACCACAGATTAATTTTGCCTTTTTTCCAGCTTCACAGACATGGAAATACAGAATATGTGCTTTTTGCGTGTCTGATTCCTTTTACTCAGTGTAATTATTTTTGAGATTTATGCATGTGGTTATATACGCCAATAGTTCATTCTTTTTTCTTTTTTTATTGCTGAGTAGTGTTCTGTTGTACATTCTTTGCCACTGCCCAATGGACAAGAATCTGAGCAAACTCTGGGAGATACAGGAGAAGCACAGGGGAGCTTGGCATGCAGCAGTCCATAGGGTCACAAAGAGTCGGACGTGACTTAGCGACTGAACAACAGGTACTTCACTGTTTGAAGGGACCACATTTGTTTATCCGTTCAACTGTCCATAGACAGGTTGTTTACAGTCTTGCTAGTTGTGTTAGTTGCTTAGTCGTGTCTGACTCTCTGGGACCCTGTGGATTATAGCCCACCAGGCTCCTCTGTCCATGAGATTCTCCAGGCAAGAATACGAGAGTGGGTAGCCATTTCCTTCTCCAGGGCATCTTCCCAAGTTAAGGATGGAACCTGGGTCTCCTGCATTGCAGGCAGGTTCTTTACCATCTGAGCCACCAAAGCAAACTATTACAAATAAAATTGCTAAGAACATTTGTATGTTTCTATGTGTGAACATGGGTTTTCATTTCCCTTGGGTAAATGCCTAATAGTTGGAGGACTGTGTATGTTTAACTTTTTTAAGAAATTGCAAAATTCTTTTCCTAAAGGGGTTGTGCTATTTGACACTCCCACCGGCAGTGTAGGAGGGTTCTAGTCGTTCCAAATCATCACCAGCACTTGTATTGACTATTTTTTAGTATTATTAGTGGTTCTGTTGGGTATGAAGTGGTATTTCACTGTGGTTTTGTGTTTCCCTGAAAAGTATATAGATGTTGGCAGTCTTTTAATGTGCTTATTGGATATTTCTTCTTTTGTTAAGTGTTTGTCTTTTGCCAAGTTTATTTATTTATTTTTATTATTGAGTTGTAAGACTTCATGATAAATTCTGGACATGAGTCATGTCAGATATACAAATTTTGAATAGTCTCTGCCAGTCTGCGACTTGCTTTTTCATTTTTAAACACAGTCCTTTTAAGTTCTTTGTCAGGAAGCGTGTCGATGTCCATTTCCTCAAGGCAGGTTACTGCAGCTTCGGTTTTTCTTTTTGTGGTGTCACATTTCCTGGACTCCTCATGATCCTTGTAGCCTTGCATTAGTGTCTGCACATCTGAAGATTCAGCCACCTCTTCCAGTCTTTACAGATTGCCTTCAGCAGGAAAAGCCCTTCACTAGTCAGCCCAGCCAGAGACTGGGTAGGACAGTTAGTGAGGACCACAGCCAGTGGGATGGGGCTGCTCTTGGGGTCCCCAAGTGGGCCTGGTGCCAGGGCTGGACACAGTTAAGAAAGTCAACACTACGTTTCTGTTATCATTGTCTGTAGCTCAAGAATCATAGTTGTAAGTTCCCTTGGTCCTATTTTGGTAGAAGATGGGGTCTGAATAAACGATTCCATAAAGCCAGCTCAAGTTACTGAACAGGACCTCTGACTCTGAAAGCCCAAGGGGTCCTGTTTGCTCTGCTCTTTATTCTATCTCGCTCCCCCCATGCTTTTTGGCAGCCTCTCCAGCTTCATTCTCATGCATCCCCATGGATACATTCCTATATCCTCAAACAGGCAGATGCCCTCAAACCATCAGGCTGCATGTTAGACAGTTGAGAACCCTGGACTAGAAACTGGTGGAGACAAGAAGGCCCAGAAGTGATTGATCTCCCTGTCCCTAGGGAGCCTGTGATGATTGATGGAGATAAAGGTCATTAGGAAAAGAGTAGGAGAAACTTTATAAACCAATAAGGAGAAGCCCATCAATCAGCCCACACAGGAATGATATGAGGGAAGAGGGACTATAACAGAAGAGGACCTTCTGGGAACGGGAAGGGTCCTGTGAAGGTGTACAGCCCGACTGCTGTTAAGAAGCAAGCAGATCACCCCACTCCCAGCCCTTCCTTGACAAATACCTCAACTTTGTGAGATGAAGCTTGAAGAAGGGGAGGAGGTGCTAATTGCAGCCTATATTCATGAGGCTTGTATGACAGTAACAACTCATACCATCAAGTTAAAAAGAGGAATATTTTGACTCATGCAACTGAAAAGTCTAGAGGATATGTCTGATTAGACAAGGATTTCCACAATATCATCAGGGCTCTATCTATCCCAGGCTCTCTCCTGATGGTGAGCATGGGGCTGCCAATAGCCAAAGGCTCACATCCCACCAGACTAGCAATTTGGAAAGAATAAAGCTTCCCCAAAACCTTTGGCAGAAAAGCCCTGTGGAAGGACCTGATCGCCTGGGTTTGGGTCACATGGCTACCCTTGATTCAATTAGTTTGGCCAAGGGCACAAAGTATCCTGATTGGTCAGGACAGAGTCTCCTGCACGTCAGTGAAGATGGGCAGCAACGGTCCCATCCAAACCTCTTGGAATAGATTCTCCAGAGAAAAAAGAATTCTTTCACCAGAACTAGGGAGGTTGGTTCTGGTCAGGGAACATAAAAAAAGCCCACTATGCAGTCCACATCCTGACTCCATGTATGATTACATGAAGTAAAGAAGGGAATAAATTCTTGTGGGAGTAGGACTTTCACATGGATGACACGGAGGCCTAAGATCAGGAATGCACCTTGAGACGTGTGTATTCTACCCAGGTGTCGCCCATGGCACAGACGTCTTCCCTGTGGGAAGCCTCAGAGACTACACTCCAGAGCCTCTTTATCCTGGTAACCAGCTGAATTAACAGAGAGCCGTCCTTTGGAAGACAAAGGCACAGAGATGGACAGAAAGAGCCGACAGGGAAGATTCTAGTCCCTCCCCTCTCCTCCAGCCACCTGGACTCCCAGGACCACAGGGCTGGACCTCATCACTCTTGGTCCCGGAACACAGGAAGGTTGTCAGGTAGGTGGGCCATGGGGACACACATGTGGCCTTCCTTCCCCCAACCCCCTCTACCTCAGCACAAGCAGCAAGTAAGCTACAGAAGCCATGGAAGGCAGCGTTCAGAAATTGAAAAGATAAACGTGCACGGGGTAATTGAATAGCATTCTGCTGAGAAACGAGCTCTCAGAGCTGATAATCAAGACTATGCTTCACCCGAGGGGCTCTGTCTGCCTCGCTGTGCAGGGGCAGCAGCTGGAACCCTGGGGAGGGCTCTGCGGGGATTGGCGGGGGCCAGTCCTTGGCTTTGGGTCAGGTTGAAGGCCTGAGCCGCCCAGCAGTGGGCAGCAAGCTCCGTGTCCTCGGCAAGTGGGGGCTGAATCCCGGGATGGCTGAGGGGCCTCTAGGTGCCAAGATTCGGATTCTACTGTCATGATATTTTCAGATCCAACCATCAGATGTCTATCGAGAGCGTACTATAGTATCTGGACCAGGCTCAAACCTGAGGGATAAAAACACAAAGGAATAATAAAAATGCAAATCGTTTATACAGTACTTAGTATGCACCAAGCATCATTTTAAAGTGATTTCCATATAGGACTAATTTGATCTTGGCAGCAACCGTGGGAGGTAAGTATTACCACTGGCCGGGTTGTACCCTTGAAGAGACTGAGGCACAGAGTTTAATTTACTCAAGTTCACAGAGCCAGTAAAGAGAGCATGGGGTTCAGACCCAGGTGACGGGAGGAAGAATATGAGATCTTATTGATAACAGAGTCCCGGTTCACGTGACTTCGCTGTCCTGTTGAGGCGAGCAGAGTCTGAGGATTTGAAAAGGCGGGGAGGTGGAAGAGACCAGGAGCTGAAGCGCTCTCTGAGGCCTGGCCTCCCACCCCGGAGGGAGCTGTGGGTGGATTCTGTCCACTGGGACCCTTCCTCCCAGGTACGCTAGCAACCCCCGCCGCTCCTGACTCACCTCTCTCTCCTCCTCCCGCCCCCCCCCCCGCCCCCGCCCTTTCTCTGGTTATCGTAATTATTTGGGAATTTACAGAATAATCCGTCACCAAGTCCTCCAGAACAAATTGAATGTCAGGTTTATAAAACAACCTAATAAAGCAGATGGCGTTACCCACTGGTAAATCTCTCCCCCACTTCCTGCCCCACCCCCTCCCCACTTTAGTGTCTCGGAAGCTGACAGATTATCCATTTACAGGCAGATTAATCCTGAACAGTACAAACATGGGGAGAAAATTACACTTTCTTGTCTCTATAATTGATACGAAGGACGCATTAATCTGTAAAGCCCAGAGGAAAGGCCCATCTGTCTGCTCACGCAGGCGCGGGGGCGTCTGGGAAGGCGGGAGCCGCGTCCATCTCGGTCTGTCCGTCTGCCTTTTTATCAGAAGCCACTTGCCCGGGGCGGGGGGGGGAGGGTCTCTCACTCTCTCCCTGGCGCTGGAAGCTGGGCACCTGCAACCTCAGACAGACCCCCATCCCCGTCGGCGAGGCAGGCGGGGTTCAAGGCCCGGCATCTCGGGGCTCCAGGCCAAGGGCCGAGGCTCTGCCGCCAGCCTTCTTTCTCCTTCCTTCCGGGAGCTCTGACCACTGAGAAGTCCGTCAGCCTCGCTCTGTGGTGATGCCGGGTCTGCCTCGGTGTCCACTCTCGGGGTGGCCCTTGAGGGAACGCCAAGAGGCGTTTCTTCAGTAACATTCGGGGTCAGTGTCCCCCTCCCCACTGTCTTCCACCGCTTTAAAACTTTCTGCAGATTGACGCACCTCTTCCCCGAGATGCCATTTCCTCCTCTTCCGGCACCTTCTCTGGTAGAAGCAGGTGTGAGGCGTTAATTGTCTCCTTGAGGCCTGTCGGAGCTGGCAGGAAATGTCACCCGGCCGGATCCTCTCTCTGCGGAGGGATCGGGTGGAGACTGGATTCTGAGGAGACTCTGCTCCAGAAACGACTCTCCCCACCCCTCCAACTCAAGAGACCTACAGCGACCTGGACAAAAAGACTCCCACCCTTCCAGCCCACCCCACCTGAAGAATTTAGGGCGGGCTCCCTCCCTCACTGTGTCTGGGGATGAGGGGAGTGCGGCAGGGGGGCCGGATTTATCTAGAGTGGGAGACAGGGTCCACGGCCAGTCCTGGCAGATCCCCCTCTGACAGAATGACCCGGTAGAACCTCAAATGAGAGATGGAGGAGATACAAATGAGGATGGGAGGGAGAGAGACAGAGGAGACAGTCAGAAACACCAAGTGACCAGGAGAAAGAGAAAATGGAATAAAGGAGAAGTAGAGAAGTCCTGGAAAATCCATGGACGGAGGAGCCTGGTGGGCTGCAGTCCATGGGGTCGCTAAGAGTCAGACACGACTGAGCGACTTCACTTTCACTTTTCACTTTCATGCATTGGAGAAGGAAATGGAAACCCACTCCAGTGTTCTTGCCTGGAGAATCCCTGGGATGGAGGAGCCTGGTGGGCTTCTGTCTGTGGGGTCGCACAGAGTCGGACACGACTGAAGTGACTTGGCAGTAGCAGCAGTAGAGAAGTCCAGGACGAGAGGTCATAATTTCTGCTTTCCGGATGGTGGGCGTCTCTTAGGATCTGAGAGCCTCTGTTTCCTTAGCTTCCACAGCACTGCTTCCAAAGATGCCGGCCCCCAGATAAGTGGGCACATTCCCTGCACATCCCCAATTTTGTCTGGAGGTGCTCCAGGTGCCCAGAGTCCCGATGCATAGCAGGAACCTCTTACCAGCCTAGTGTGCCTCACTGAACACTTCGCTCCCACCCTCTGGACTGCAGACCAGCTTTGGCTAGGCCTCTCCAAAGAGGTGGCCTGTGGGAGAGGGTGCCCATGGACTGAATCGTCTTCACGCAGGGCCACTTCTCTTGTCTGGGAATTGATGGATGCAGAAGGGCTCCGCACAAGTGTTCCAGTCTTTGCCTTTGGACTTCAAGCTCTTTGCACAAATGTTACTCACTACTCCAGGAGGATGTTTGAGGATGGCTCTAATCAGCGTTTCTCAGAATATGTCCCTGGGAGCATTGTTGGTGCTTGGGCTATTTTCAGCACTCCACAGTCAAATAAATTTGAATGGTACTGGGCTAACAAAGTTTAATAATGTCATTTCCTTTCTTTCACTTCTGGTATTTTTTTACCCCCTTCTCTTCTCTGCTCTGGTTGATTTTTCTCCATTTCTGTCTGTGTTTTCTTCTCACCCTCTATATTATAAAGCATTGATTGTAGGTTTGATACATTCCCAGTGAAATGATAAATACCAGCTCATTTTGGTTTCATGCTTTCCCTTTTAAAATGAATGATTAAATTCTACAGTAGATATATTTTTAAAATTGACTATTATAATTTTAAAAGAGAAAAAAATGAGTGACTGTGACCTTAGGGTCCTGAAAGCTTGAAGGTAATACCATTCCATTTTCATTTACTAGTTTTAATAAGACTCACTGCAACATAAATTGTAGAGTAATGATATGTAAATTATCTAGAGAAACCAACAAAGCACTTAATTTTATCCCCTTAAATGTCATAATTAATGCTGGTTGAACATCTAAGATTTGGAGGGCTAGTTTTATTAGGTATAAGTTTGGGTGATAAAATGAAATTTTTTGCTTATTATGTTTCTAAGAGTCTCAAAGTTTTTCAACCAATAAACTTGTTAGTGTCTAAAGAGGCAGATTTTTTTTTTTTTTTTTTTTTTTTTTGCCTTTTTAGTAGGGAAAACTGTTTCCTCATTCTGGCACTGTATCTTCATAAAGTGACAAACCAGAATCAGTCCTCCACGTACTATCCAAAGATCAGGGCCATATATATATTTTTTAATTTGTGAAGTCTGATGTTAGACATCCTCAGAAGGTACAGGGGTAAGAAGGAAATGCTACTCTTGCCATTAAAAAGAAAAGACAGTATGAGAAAGCATGTCCCTCCTAAAGATGTCATTGAGAACTTCACAGACAAAACTAGCTGGTTTAGAAAATAGGAAGTGAAGTGAAAGAGCGCTGGAGAATGAAGAGCTGAGTTCTCTAGGTGTCAGATCTCATGTTTGCTTACAATGTTCCCTGTTCCTAGACTGTCTCTCTCACACTCTGTATACCCGCTCACGTCCATTTCTGGTATCTCCTTTCCTTTACCAACTTGGTAGAATTAACTCCTCCTTTTCCAGGCCTTCATTGTATGTGTTCCATATTTCTGTTAACATTTTATTGAATTTTAATTTTATTTCATGTTGCAAGATTCAAGAGTCAAGAAGCTTAATAAACTCTAAATAGGATAAACTCAAAGAAGATCACACCAAAATGCATCATAATAAAAATGGTGAAAATTAAAGCAAAGAAAAACTTTTGAAAGCATTTAGAGGGAAAAATGACACTTTACATATAGGGGAATAAAAGTTCTAATTACTGGAGATTTCTCATTAGAAACTCTGCAGGTCAGAAAACAGTGGTACCTTATCTTTCAAGGGTTGAATAAAAAAAGAACAGTCAACCCAGAACTCTATATGCAGCAAAAGTATACTTTAAGTAGGAAGTCAAAAGAGACTTTTGGAGGGAAGCAAAAGAGAAGTTGTCACTAGATTACCTGTTCTGTGAGAAGTGTTAAAGAAAATATATCAGGTTGCATAAAAGTGATAACAAAAGAAAATTTGGTCTTGAGGAATGAAGAGAGCAAAACGTAAATGTTAACTATGTGGGTAAATATAAAAGACCATGTTTTCCCCAATTCTTTAGGACATGCGTGAGTATAGAAGGCAGAGGTTATAACACCATCTGGTAGAATTTTCAGTCTATGAAGATACAATACAAATAATAACGATACCATAAAGGTTGGTTGAGGGGAATAGTAAAGGAGTTTATATGATTACAAAGCTTCTACGTTTTACCTGAATATGAAAGTATATATACTATAATCTCTAGAGGAAACACTACAAAATAATACAGATTCATAAAAGTGCCAATAGAAAATAAAAATAAAATATTAAAAATTAATTAATCCCAAAGGGGGCTGGAAAGGGGAGATACGGATATAAATATAAAAGGGAAAAATAGAAAACAAATAGTAGAATGGCAGAACTAAATTCAACAATATTAATAATTACATTAAATGCTGCTGCTGCTGCTGCTAAGCTGCTTCAGTCGTGTCCAACTCTGTGCGACCCCATAGATGGTAGCCCACCAGGCTCCGCCGTCCCTGGGATTCTCCAGGCAAGAACACTGGAGTGGGTTGCCATTTCCTTCTCCAGTGCATGAAAGTGAAAAGTGAAAGTGAAGTTGCTCAGTCATACCCGACTCTAGCGACCCCATGGACTGTAGCCTACCAGGCTCCTCCGTCCATGGGATTTTCCAGGCAAAAGTACTGGAGTGGGGTGCCAATGCTAATGGCCTGTATGTATGTTAGTTGCTCAGTTGTGTACAGCTCTTTGTGATCCCATGGACTGTAGCTTGCCAGATTCCTCTGTTCATGGAATTTTCCAATAATACTGGCGTGGGTAGCCATTCTCTTCATCAGGGTATCTTACCAACCCAGGGAGCAAACACAGGTCTCCTGCACTGCAGGCAGATTCTTTACTGTCTGAGCCACCAGAGAAGCTCTGCTAATGGCCTAAACCTGCCAATTAAGACCTAGAGTTTGACAAAATGAATAAAAAACAAACAAAACAAGTCTATAATTTTTTTCCTTCAACTGACATTCTCTAAGTACAAAAATACAGTCTTAAAGTAAATAGATAGCATTCAAGTAATAAGCAAAAGAAGGCTAGAATGGGTTATTTTAAAATCAGACAAAATAGTCTTCCAAATAAAGAATATCACTCTTTTACTTTTCAAGACAAAGGTGGACAATTCAAATGACAATTCATCAGAAAGACATGACAATATAAACTTTAAGGAACTTAGTAACAAAGCCATTCCAATTTTAGAAATAAAAATAATAAAAATAAATACACAGCATTGATGAAGCTCAAATAACTGTACTTAGTGAAAGAAGCCAGGCAAAACAGTACACACCGTATCCTCCTATTTATGTAAAATTCCAGAAAATGCACACTAACATATAATGACAGGAAAGAGGTAGAGGATGGAGGTAGAAGGAGGGATGGATGTTTAGATCACAAAGAGACTTCTGGGAACAATGGAAATGTTTGCGATCTTTATTGTAATGACATTTTATTTGTAAGGACATTTGTCAAAACTGAATGAATTGCATAAGTTTATATATGTGTGACTTCATGTACTTCAGTTTTATCTCAATAAAGTTGGAGAAAGTGAATGCTTAAAAAATGCTGTATTAATACCTCTAACTCCAATCCAATACTACAAGATTCTTCCCCTCCTTTTCCCATTTTTTATTTGTATCTCATCCCTCTACAATGATTCTCTCCAACAGATTCTCAACGTCCCTTGTTCTCAACATCAATATATTTGCTCATTGCTGTAACACATACAAATAATCTTGAAAGTACTGTACTTATACCACTACTAAAACAGTACTGTTAGAAAAAGTTCAAAATTTCTTTGCATTTACTTTTAGAATACGTCTAACTGAGGAGTTATAGACATGCAAGTACTATGATCAAAAGGTAGTTGTATTAATTTTTCCTTCTGTATAGTTATCTTACCAATTTAATACTCAGATAGGCTTATTCCTGTTTACATTCAGTTCTAAGGTCTTTTCCCACATGTTTGATGAGTTAGTTTTATTTTTTGTATGGTAAAATGTTTACATGGGTCAAAAACAGTAAAACTATGCAAACAGTATACTTAGAGACATTTCTGACTCTTTGTTAGTTTTTCTTCCTTATTTTAACACATTCCCTTCAGATAACCAAATTCACTCACTTCTGATTCATCCTTTTTATGCTTCTTTTGCAAAAATGGGTATATATTCCTATTTCACCTGCTTTCTTACAAAATATAGCATATTATCTGTGTCTTCTATTTAAAAATACCATGGAAATCGTTTCAATTTACAGAGATATTTCTCATTGTTATAGCTGCATATTATGACATTGAATAGATATACTGAGCGCCGAAGAATTGATGCTTTTGAACTGAGGTGTTGGAGAAGACTCTTGAGAGTCCCTTGGACTGCAAGGAGATCCAACCAGTCCATTTGAAAGGAAATTAGTCCTGAATATTCATTGGAAGGACTGATGTTGAAGCTGAAACTCCGATACTTTGGCCACCTGATGTGAAGAATTAACTCATTTGAAAAGACCCTGATACTGGGAAAGATTGAAGGCGGTAGGAGAAAGGGATGACAGAGGATGAGAGGCTTGGATGGCATCACCGACTCAGTGGACATGAGTCTGAGTAAACTCCGGGAGTTGGTGATGGACAGGGAGGCCTGGTGTGATGCAGTCCATGGGGTTGCAGAGTCGGACACAACTGAGCGACTGAACTGAACTGTGTGGATATACAGTGACTTATTCTACCAATCTGCTCTGCATTATATGCATGTAGATTGTTCTTAATATTTTGTTACTATGAATAATACTACAATGAATAACCGTGTGCATATTTTGTTTTATATTTTTGAAGATGGATCGTCAAAGTAAATTAATATAAATAGAATTATTGAGTGAAAGGAGAAGGAAATGGCAACCCACTCCAGTATTCTTGCCTGGAGAATCCCAGGGACGGGGGAGCCTGGTGGGCCGCCATCTATGGGGTCGCACAGAGTCGGACACGACCGAAGCAACTTAGCAGCAGCAGCAGCAGCAGCAGCAGCATTGAGTGAACGTTCACGCGCATATGCAGTTGTGTGAGAGCCCTCCAATCCCTCTTATAGGCGGGATTGGCGTTCTACATTCTACATTCCCATTGGGATCGATTTCAAGTGACTACTTCCTCATATCCTTGACAACAGAATGCTTTATGAAGCTTTTGAAATTCTGCATATTTTGTAGTTCCAAAATGGTATCAGTATAGTTTCAATTGGCGTTTCTCTCATTCTAATTATTTTTTTAATATCTTCTCTCTCTTTTTTTTTCCCTTTTAGTTTTGTAATTTTTCTGTTAGTCTCTTGATTTTGTAAGCTTTTTATATATAAGAGATATGAGCTCTTTTTCTGATAGTCATTGCAAATATTTTCCCAATATATTTAATACAAAGTGCATTTGATTTTGTTTATGCTAATTTTAGCCATGCAAAAAATTGTTTTATTTGGTTGAATTATCTTTTATTGATTTTAGATTTTGAGTCATAATGAGAAAGTCTTTTACCAATCCCAAATTATCAGATAAATCACCTGTTTTCCTCTAATACTGTGTGGGTTCCTTGATGTATCTTACATCTCTTAGGGACTTGCAGTTTATTCCTGGGTAGGGCGAGAGGTCTGATTCCAATTTTACCTTTTTCCAAGTGGCTATTCAGTTATCTCAGCATCATTTATTTAAAATTCTCTCTTTTCTTCAGTGATTTGAGATGTTGCCTTTATTGTATAAAAGTTTTCGTTATGCACTTGGGCCTATTTCTATACCTACTAATTTATTTTAGTTGTCTCCTGCTAATGCAGCAATACCACACCGTTTTAATTGTAGAGTGAGCCTCAGTGTTTTAATCGGTAAGCTAAATCCCCTCATGTACATAATACTATTAACTAAGGAGTTATTTCTGCCATATTATTTCATATCTTTCATTTACTCTACGTTCCCTTTGTTTTTTATTTTGTCTCATTTTCATTGCATAGATAAATCGTCTTACGATATTTAAAAGTTTTCTTTTCTATATTTATTATTATTGTGGTCATCTTTAAACCTATTCATACATTTATTTGCTTGACAGTGTCTAAAATCTTAGTTTTGAGAGTTATAAATATGTTTTTCTTTTTAAAATCTTTTGTTTGATCCCTACTTTTTCAGATAACAACAAGCTTTATTAAAGTATTTGATCATTCTTCCATTGAATTTCTCTTGAAGCACTTTCCTGGATTTATTTCTCTTTATAGTTGAGTGCTCTTGCAAGAGTTATCAGAATGGGACTTTGTATTATAAACCTCATATGTCTGGAAATATCTTGACAACACTTGCAATAAATGATGATTTGTCTAAATGTAAAATTCTAGGCTCACTGTTCTTTTCCTTTAATACTTTAAACATATTTCTTTGTTTTCTTTTACCCAATGGACTGTTAAGAAGTCTGATGAAATCAGTCTTAACCTCTTTAAATCATCTGTTTTTCTTTTGGAAGCATTTAGAAGTTTTTGCATCTGATTTCTGAATTTCACTGAAATGTGTCTAGATGTGCGTTTTTCTTTATTATTCTACTTGGCGCTCTATAAATCTTTTCAGTCTCAAGTTTTTCATCTTTTGTCTAAATTTCTTCAGATATTTCTTTCCCTCTGTTTTTTTCCTTTCTTGCTTGGAATTCCATCATTTGAATACAAATAGCTCTGTTAACTTACAACATTCTTAGTCTTTCTTTAAAACTTTCTATCTTCTTTTGATGACTTCTAGAAGAATTCCTCAACATGTGTTTCTGGTTTGTATATTCTGTCTTCAGGGTTATCCTTCCAGCAATTCATCTCTTTTATTTATTTCAATTATTAGTCTAATACAAGATTTTTATTTATTTGCATGACATTTCATATTCAGTGCATTTTTTGAGAATATTCATTATGCTTATTTAAAAATCTTGGTCCATCTGTCCCAGTTATCTTGCTTCATAGAATGCATGGTATTCAGTTTGTTCTCTTCCTTTTAAAGTGGTTTCATTTCTCAAGGTCAAACGATTTTGGCCTGTAAACGTATTCCCTTAGGGATACAGTGACTCTGTAAGGTGCAGTGGGGGGAGGTTCTAAAATCCTCATTGGTGAGTTAGGTGAATCCTCTTGGTGAATTTAAAGGAGAGGGTGAGGATGAGCTCCAAGGCAGAGAACCTTTGGCTCTGCAGAAACTCTTGATTTGTCCCAGGAACCTGCTGCCCTTTGCCAATTTAGGGTCCCTTTTAGATCCTGTTCCTTTACTGTGTACTTCTCTCTGTCTGTCATTCTCCTTTGAAAGAAGCGGAATTTGAGAGGTAGCCAGATCCTTAGTAGATAAATCCACCTTGACTGCTGGGGGCTAGGGAAGACTGTTGGACGGCCGAGTAGACGCCCAAGTGCAACTGGAAGCACACTTCTGGCCCCGTTAGCTCTCATCTCAGCAGGGTTCTAGGATTTCTCGAATCCCCTTGGAATTCTAGAGGTCTGGTTGTGATGCTGGTTGCTCAGCACAGACGATGGTCATCCCACGGTAGCTGTGTGTGTGTTTGGGTGTGGGTTGGGGGAGAGGAAGGCAGGACAAGATCAGAGCTTCAAAGCCAGCCCAGTCTCCCACTGGGGCTTCTCCCCCTCTATTCCTACTCACCCACCCCCCCTCCATCCCCTTGCAAAAACACAACTATTCTCAGTTTTCAGGAGCTTTCTGTCTCCCAGGGGTTCTCATCTGGCTGTTTGGAACTGTCCACCCATAGCGTCGATGGTCCAGTTCTGGGATTTTGATTGGAAAGCACCTGCAGCCTTTTGATCAAACCCTGAGACTCTGCTGCTCCCTCTGGGCAGCTCTGGGTTTCTTCACCAGGGTACAAGGAGGTCCTACGGCATCCCCACAATCCATCAGTCGATAAATCAGAAACCCAAGGGCTTGACCTCAGGCTTACTGATATAGTGAGCACCCTTCGCAATGGCCGTTCAACTGAGGCTTCCAGCCTTCCGAAACCTATTCCCTGAGAGGGTACCACTGCCCTTCAAACTGTCTTGATCACCTCTCATCTATTTAGATGTTTCCGTAGTGCTTCCATTAACCAAACTAGAGCATTTTGTATAAACCTGTTATGACCTCTTTCCCTTTACATCATAATTATTTGTGTTTCTGTCTCCCTAGCGAGAGTGTGAGCTCCCCTAGGGCAGGTACTGTCTAAAATTTTTCCTCGTACTGCTTGTTGTCTACCATAGGGCTCAGCATAAAAAAAAAGCACTGGGTAAATGTGTGTTGAATCAAATTGAATGATACGAGTTAAAAGGAGATAAGTGCTTGAAAAGAGGTGTTTGGGCGAGAAAGAAAGTTCTTTATCACTGGGGGATATGGGAGGTTTTCTTAAGAAGTTGACATCTGAGGGTTCTAGCTGATGGAAAGAGAAGAATGCTCGGGGTGCAAGGAACACCAGGAGGAAAGGCACAAAGATGGAAAAGCGCAGGCTGTTTGTTTCTTTTCTTGAGCTTCTTTGTGAATCCCTTGTGCAGTGCCTTAGACATAAACGGTGCTGAGAATAAACTGCATTGAGTGGAATTAAATCTGTGTCCCTTCTTGCCCCGCTAGGAGGGTGAGCCATGAGCTGGAGATGCCCAGTGGTCATAGAGGACTTTGGGTCAGAAGGAAAAGAACTTTTCTTTGGTGCAAACACATCTAAGTGTCCAGTGTTTCATATCCTGCATCGATCAAGGTCCTGCAAAAACTAAATGGTACATGCAGACAATGCGACGGAAGGAGAGTTTAAAGGAAGAGTTAGAGCCCGGTGAAACCCGCAGGGGGGTGGGCAATTACCTCGGGGCCAGCAAAGACCGTTCTGAGGCCTGAAGGCCAAAGGGAGGACGATGTGCTGAGTGTGAAGGGCCCGCCAGCAGCAGCTTGCCTACTCTGCTGCCCGATCCCCGTGTGTACGTGTTAGGAGGTGCAGGCCCTCTGACCACCTTCTCCTCCTGCCCTTTGAGTCCTCCACCAGTGCCTCCCATTGGCCAAACCCAACTGGAAGCCTCCAGGGACACAGAACAGGTGGGGAAGGTGAGCGTAGGTCTCCAGATGGGAAATATCTAGTTTGTCTTGCTTAATTCTCACAACAACCCCACTTGGTTGTTCAGTCATTAAATTGTGTCCAACCCTTTGTGACCCCACGGACTACAGCATGTCAGACTTTCCTGTTCTTCACTATCTTCCAGAGTTTGCTCAAACAGATGTCCACTGAGTCAATGAAGCCACCCAACCATCTCATCCTCTGTCACATCATTCTCCTCCCACCTTCAATAGTTCCCAGCATCAGGGTTTTTTCCAATGAATCAGCTCTCCACATCAGCTGGCCAAAGCACTGAAGCTTCAGCTTAAGCATCAGTGCTTTCATGAATATTCAGGGTTGATGTCCTTTAGGATTGACAGGTTTGATCTCCTTGCTGTCCAAGGGACTCTCAAGAGTCTTCTGCAGCACCATAGTTTGAAAGCAGCAGTTCTTCAGTGCTCAGCCTTCTTTATGGTCCAACTCTCACATCTGTACATGACCGCTGGAAAAAGCAGAGCTTTGACTAGATGGACCTTTGTCTAGGTTTGCCATAGCTTTTCTTCCAAAAAGCAAGAGTCTTTTAATTTCATGGCTGCAGTCACCATCTGCAGTGATTTTGGAGCAAAGAAAATAAAGTCTGTCACTGTTTCCATTGTTTCCCCTACTATTTGCCATGAAGTGATGGGACTGGATGCCATGATCTTCGTTTTTTCAGTGTTTTTAAGCCAGTTTTTTTCACTCACCTCTTTCACCTTCATCAAGAGACTCTAGTTCCTCTTCACTCCTGCCATTAGGGAGGTATTATCTGCATATCTGAGGTTACTGATATTTCTCCCAGCAGTCTTGAGTCCAGCTTGTGCATCCTTCAGCTCAGCGTTTCTCATGATGTACTCTGCATAGAAATAAAATAAGCAGGGTGACAATGTATAGCCTTGATACAGTCCTTTCCCAATTAGGGACCAGTCCATTGTTCTATGTCCAGTTCTAACTGCTGCTTCTTGACCTGCATACAGGTTTCTTAGGAGGCAGGTCAGGTGGTCTGGTATCCCCATCTCTTTCAGAATTTTCCACAGCTTGCTGTGATCCACACAGAGTCAAAGACTTTATCATAGTCAATGAAGCAGAAGTAAATGTTTTTCTGGAATCCCCTAGCTTTTTCTATGATCCAATGGATGTTAGCAATTTGATCTCTAGTTCCTCTGCCTTTTCTAAACACAGCTTGTACATCTGGAAGTTCTCGGTTCATGTATTGTTGAAGCCTGGCTTGAAGGATTTTGAGATTTTTCTTGCGAGCATGTGTGATGAGTGCAATTGTGCGGTAGTTTGAGGATTCTTTGGCATTGGCCTTCTTTAGGATTGGAATGAAAACTGACTTTTTCTAGTCCTGGGGCCACTACTGAGTTTTCCAAATTTGCTGGCATATTGAGTGGAGCATTTTCACAGCATCATCTTTTAGGATTTGAAATAGCTCAGCTGGAGTTCTATCATCTCTATTAGCTTTGTTTGTAGTGATGCTTCCTAGGGCCCACTTGACTTCACACTCCAGGATGTCTGGCTCTAGGTGAGTGACAATACCATCGTGGTTATCAGGTCATTAAGATATTTTTTGTACAGTTCCTCTGTGTAGTCTTGCTACTTTTCTT
Organism: Ovis aries; assembly: GCF_016772045.2. Classification (NCBI taxonomy): domain Eukaryota; kingdom Metazoa; phylum Chordata; class Mammalia; order Artiodactyla; family Bovidae; genus Ovis; species Ovis aries. The sequence goes on along the minus strand of NC_056065.1, from coordinate 74,824,263 downwards.
AATCTCTTCTGCTTCTGTTAGGTCCTTACCTAACAGTTAGGTCCTTACCATTTTTGTCCCTCATTGTGCCCATCTTTGCATGAAATGTTCCCTTGGTATCTCTAATTTTCTTGAAGAGATCTCTAGTCTTTCCCATTCTATTGTTTTCCTCTGTTTCTTTGCACTGATCACTGAGGAGGGCTTTCTTATCTCTCCTTGGTATTCTCTGTAACTCTGCATTCAGTTGGGTATATCTTTTCTTTTCTCCTTTGCCTTTAGCTTTTCTTCTTTTCTCAGTTATTTGTAAGGCCTCCTCAGACAACCATTTTGCCTTTTTGCATTTCTTTTTCTTGGGGAAGGTCTTGATCATTGCCTCTTATACAATGTCACAAACCTGAGTCCAGAGTTCTTCAGGCACTCTGTCTATCAGATCTAATCCCTTGAATCTATTTGTCACTTCCACTGTATAATTGTAAGGGATTTGATTTAGGTCCTACCTGAATGGTCTAAGTTGTTTTCCCTACTTTCTCCAATTTAAGTCTGAATTTGGCAATAAGGAGTTCATGATCTGAGCCATAGTCAGCTCCTGGTCTTGTTTTTACTGACTGTGTAGAGCTTCTCCATCTTTGGCTACAAAGAATGTAATCAATCTGATTTTGGTATTGACCATCTGGTGATGCCCATGCGTAGAACTGTCTCTTGTGTTGTTGGAAGAGGGTGTTTGCTATGACCAGTGAGTTTTCTTGGCAAAATTCTGTTAGCCTTTGCCTGACTTCAGTTTGTACTCAAAGGCCAAACTTGCCTCTTATTCCAAGTATCTCTTGACTGCCTACTTTTGCATTCCAATACCCTATGATGAAAAGGACATCTTTTTTTGGTGTTAGTTCTAGAAAGTATTGTAGGTATTCATGGAACTGTTCAACTTCAGTTTCTTCAGCATTAATGGTTGGGGATAGTCTTGGATTACTGTGATGTTGAATGGTTTGCCTTGGACATGAACCAAGATTATCCTGTTGTTTTTGAGACTGCACCTAAGTACTGCATTTTGGACTCTTTTGTTGACTATGAGGGCTTTTCCATTCCTTCTAAGGGATTCTAGACCACAGTGGTAGATATAATGGTCATCTGATTTCACCCATTCCAGTCCATTTTAGTTCACAGATTCCTAAGTTGTCAGTGTTCACTCTTGCCATCTCCTGTTTGATCACTTCTAATTTGCCTTGATTCATGGACCTAACATTCCAGGTTCCTATGCAATATTGTTCTTTACAGCATCAGACTTTTCTTTCACCATCAGACACATCCACAGCTGAACATCGTTTCCTCTTTGGCTCAGCCTCTTTATTCTTTCTGGAGCTATTTCTCTGCTCTTCGCCAGTCCGTACTGGACACCTGCTGACCTGGTGAGCTCATCTGTCATGTCATATCTGTTTGCATTTCCATACTGTTCATGGGGTTCTTGAGGCAAGAATACTGAAGTGGTTTGCCATTCCCTTCTCCACTGGACCGCATTTTGTCCGAACTCTCAAACATGACTGGTCCATCTTGGATGGCCCTGCCCAGCATGACTCATAGTTCCACTGAGTTATACAAGATTGTGATCCACATGATCATTCTGGTTAGTTTTCTGTGATGGTGTTTTTTGTTCTGGAGGCCATTGGATTGAAGTTCTTGCTTCTTCTTTCTTCCCTCTGATGGATGAAGATAAGAGGCTTGTGCAAACCCCACTAGGATGGTTTTAACTATTAACATCTGTGTATTATTGTTAAGGAAAACAAAACCTGAGAGGTTGACTTTTCCAGGATCAGAAAGCTGCTACAAGAAAGTCTTGGGTCTTTACTGTCCATAGGAGCAATTGTTATGTGTGTATGAGAGAGCGAGCGAGAGCATGGGTAGGTGCTGAGCACAGGGATCCCGTGGCAGCATGGAGCCCTCATAGACCACCCTGAAAGGGAACCCTTGAAAGTTCTAGAGAAGCATTATGGATCTGTGGTTGACATTATAATTCAGGAGCTAGACCCTGGGCATGGAAGCAGGAGGAACACCTGGGCCCCAGGCCCGGAGAAAGCTGATATGGTGATGGGCACAGTGAGCCAGAAAGGGATTCTCAAACTTTGTGGTCTCAGGAGACTTCACACCCTTTTAGCAATTATTGAGAATGCCATAGATCATTTGTTTATGTGAGTTGTATTTCTAATATAATAGTTCCCATATTAGACACTAAAACAGAAATTTAAAAATTCTTATTTTCAATTTATTTAAAAATAAAAGCAAAAAATAAAGATAATGATAGTAGAGTTATTCCATGTTACCCTGGAGAAGGAAATGGCAGCCCACTCCAGTTTTTCTGCCTGAGAAATCCCATGGACAGAGGAACCTGGCAGGCTACAGTCCATGGGGTCGCAAAGGGTTGGACATAACTCAGCAATGAAACCACCACAACCACCATTCCATGTTAATATAAATAACATATTTTTATGAAAAATATTTTTCAAAACAAAAATATTGTGAGAAAAGTGGCATTGTTTTCCATTAAAAAAATATTTTTCATGTCTGACTGGATCCCATCTGCTTCTGCATCAATCTTTTGGGATTTGCTAGTTTGGTTGAAATATGTGGAGAAAATCTGGCCTCATCCAAATATGTAGATAGAAAAGGTAGGAATTTTTCATAGTTTCTTTAGATAATTGTGGCAATTCATCTTTGACCCTAAACTAAAACTCCAAACACGACAGTTTCTTAAAGGTTATTTGCAATTGAGAGTTTGAAGCCATATCAGTAAATATTTCATACCCTATTGCATGAATTCCATGAAAATACATGGGTGATCCCTCTGCCACCAACAGATCTTTTATCCAGGCATGCCTGGACATTTGGAAAACATTATTTCACTGAGTCCTGTAGATTTGCAAATGTTGACACACCACATTATACAAGATTAAAAAAAAATTTTGTTACTATTGTCACTGACCTCATCTGGAAAGATTTTAAGTGTTGGGAAGCTATCAGTTCATGAAATTTTCCCAACTTTCCGCATGAAAGTCCAGTTTTACCATTGGCCACGTATCTGCCAAGTGTTTTCCTTAAAGCGACAGGTTCACTTTGCTCATTTTCAAGAAAATTCTAACCGAAAACATGAGTCTAAATTAGCATAGCTTGTCAACTGTTCTTTCAAATAAAAATGGTGTTTCGTGAAAGGAGTAACTCATTCAGTTAACAGCCCAGTCGCTCAAGTGCTTTTTCATTTGGGACAAAGACTAGGTTTCAGTGTCTGAAAAAATGCTCTGCGTGTACTTCTCATTTACTCACGCGGAACCTTAAAAGATGTGACTTAGGGTTGAGATTTAATAAAATTAACAAGTTCTACTGCTTCATGAAGAGCATTCATGAAACTGTGAATACGAGATGAGGAAAATATAAAATGACTGTTCAGTTTGGCGTCGTTACTGCGGTTCACGTGGGTGTCAGCTGTTTCACCCACAGTTGCCTTTGCACCAGCGTGCTAATGTCAACATAGTGAAAGAGATAAAGAATGTCTTAATATCATTAAAAAAATATTTTGACTCTTCTGACCCCTGAAAGTGTCTCGGGAATCCCAGGACTCCGTGGACCACACTTTGAGAAGTGCTGAGCTGGGCACTGGGGCATAGGCGGTACTCAGAATGGGGAAGGCATGGCCCCACCTGTGGCAGGAGCAGCTTCAGCCCCTTCCACACGCCCTTCACAGGCAGGGCCTGGGCCACCCGCACAGATTGCCGCAGCCAAGGGTGGGGGATGTATATGCCTGGGGCGAGGCCACTCCAATCTGAAGCTTAAGTCACTTTTCCTGCTTCCACAATGCAACCTTCAGAGAGTGGGGGCTAAAAGTGAAGGAGAGGTTGCATAGGCAGCAGCTGCTAACACAGGAAGGAGACCCAGCAGGCCCACGGGCGGGCTCTCCTTTTAGAACACACTCCGGGGAGACAGCTGGTTAGAGGTGCTGAGATGGCTCTGGGCTCTGGTGCTGGTCCTTACCCACCCAGCTCCTTTGCCCCGCAACCTCTCGGAGCCTTTTCAACTCAAAGTTTTTCCTCCTTGCATAGAAGGAGAGAGTGTCCAAATGGAGGGGGAAAAAAAAAAACCCTCCCAATCTAGGCTCACAGATCTGAAGAGGAGTCAGGAATTTGAGGATCGGGGTTTAGTTCTATTTTCACTTAAAATCCTACATATGTCTTACTTGTATATTAAGCAAAATCCTCTTATGTGCAATCCTAACTGATTCTTAAGTCTGATGACTCACAGTTGCCACTTCTAAACCTATGTTTGTGGTCCATGCCTTTCTGCCTCCCACCGGAAACCCCCAACGCCCTCCTCTTCCACCCCCATGTCAATCCGATTCCCTCCTCTGCTTTAAACTGGGCTTGAGATTCACCTCCTTCTGCGGAAATGTCCCGGGGATTCCATTCTCATTCCCTCAGTGATAAGAGCCCTAGAGCCCCAGTGTGTGCCAGGCACAGTGCTGAGGGTCTTGATGTTTCTAACTCTTCTTACAGGAGTTACTCTCTTCTCCCCTCTCTCTCTTCTGGTTCTAACATCTCATCTATCAGCACGTCCTGTGAATTTCACCTCTAGCACATAACTGGAGTCCATTCTCCTCTCTCGACCTCCACACCACCACCCAGTCCAAGGCTCTGTCCTCTCCTGGCCATGCGGCAGCACACAGCTCCTTCCTGGTCTCCATCCCAAACCCCATCCCAGCAGAATGTAGCTCCTTGAGGGCAGACACTGTGCACCACGTTCAACACTGTGTCTCCAGTATCAAGCACAAAACCTGACTCGGACTATCTGTTCAAGATTTACTTTTGAACAAATAGATGTAAGAGTGAATACATGAAGAAATAGTAGCCAGTTACTAACAAAGAGATGGAGGCTTTTAAAAGGAACGTGCCCGTGATCGCACGATCTCACCAAGAGAAGGAGAGATGCCAGCCCTGTGTCTGGGTCCCTAAGATTTGTATACTCTCTATTATCCCACTGGCCTTGCTATAAACTCATTTCACACTTGGGTCAGATATGCACAACCCTTTTTATCAACATTTCGTTTTTGATGAGTTTAAATTGATTGTAAAGTCCTTGCGGGAAGGGAAAGATGGGAAACGGTTGCCGAAGTCCCCGTGCCTGGGAATTGCTCCTGCTTTGGGTTAGGAGGCTCAGGCTCCTTAATAGGATCCATCAATGTCAATCTTGCAGTTCTTTAGCAAGTAATTCCACTGCACGGAAGCTAGTTTCCTGATCGGCATCTTTCGGACCAAATTGTTTCTATGACTTAGTGAAGCCACAGGAAAGCAGTGGGCCATGGTTGCGCTGGAGTGGCGGCAAAGCAGTGGGGGAGAAGCAAGTGGGATCGAGATTCACATTGGAGGGGGAATCGGTAAGGCCCCGGCAGCTCGAGGCAGGGGGATCGCCTTTCTCGAGGGGGACGTGGACTGAACTGCAGCTCCCCTGCCATCAGCCGCCCTCCTCCCCACGCAGGCAGGCTGTGCCCTCATCCTCGAGGACATCAGTGCCCCTGACGCTGCCTCTCTACCACCAGGAAAGCCTGAAGTCATCTTTCATCTACCTGTCTGTTCTCCCGCTCAACCTCTTCCCAAGGACAGTGGCCTCTTCCTGGGTGAGGAGGCTCTGCTTCCTCTCATTTTCTAGTTCTGACTGTATCTCTGACCATCTTCACCTCTGAACAACACTTTCCAGCCCCACCACTCTCTGCTCAGGCCTCCCGAGTCTCCCTGATGCCTGTGGATGTCCAACCCCCGCAGCGTGGCCGCAGGCCCCATGTCCGAGTGCCCTAGCTGGTCCAGGGGCCTCTTTTCTCCTTAGGCCCCTACGCTTCAGCTGGACTCACGTCCCACTTCCTTCTCCACAAAGGCTTTGTTGTCCTTGGAAACCTTAGAGTCTTTGCTCTGGAATCCAGAGCCCTAAATGACATCTGATCCAATCTGTCACTCAGGTATCCCTTCTAGAATCATCTCTGTTATGACAGTTTCCTCTGGAATGAAATGGTCTCTACAGGCGCCCTCCTCCAGGGAGGCACCAGCTCCCCCTGTGCATTTTGTTTGGTGTTTTGCCGACCTTCACACCTTAACCCCTGCTATTTGTTTTGTTTTAAATTGTGGTAAAAAAACATAACATAGACTTTACCATCATAGCCATCTCTGAGTTTACAGTTGAGCGGCATTAATCCTTTCTCATCGCTGTACAGCCATCACCACTATCCATCTCCAGAAGCTTTATATCTTCTCCTGCTGAAACTCCACACTCAGTAACCATGGATTCCCCTGCTTCTCCCAGCCCCTGACGACCCTCAGTTTGCTTTCTGTGTCTATGAATTTGACTTCTCTAGGTCACTCATATAGGAATCACACAGTGTGTTTTTGGGAATGGCTTATTTCACTCCACCTAATGTCCTCGAGGCTTATCCGTGTTGTGGGTCAGACGTGTCTTCCTTTTCAAGGCTGCATAGTATTCCATTGTATAGATGTTCTCCGTGACCCTTATCCATTCATCTGTGAACACATTCAACTGTGACACTTGGGTGGCTTTAACCTTTAGGCGATTGTGAATGGGTCACCTGAATTAAGCATCAGACAGAAGAGCTTAGATTGCAGCTTTGTTAACTTTCTAACTTGGGTAAGATGCCTAACCTCCGGGAGTCTCAGATTTCTTGCATGTGAGATGCAGGGATCTTCTGTGTCTGCCATGATTTTTATAGGCAGTGAGTGGTGTAAGGGATGTGAAGCGATTGTGAGAGAACCTGATGACTAGCGAGTGCCCAGAACAGGCAAAGAAGACACCCCTGCCTGGCAGGTATCACTTACCAGACAGAGCTCTGTAGCGACTTCTTTTCTTGTGTGTGTGTGTGTTTTTAAAGTCACAGTAGTTTTATCTCCATCACTAAGCCTAGAATCTCAGTGGGGCAGGAACCTGAACATAATAGTCACTGACTTTTTGCTGATTGTTTGCCTTGGGAATGGTTGTGTGTGGCCGGGTTCATAAAAGCATGAATATGAGTGTGTGTGTCCCTGCCTGGGCTCCCTGGGGAGCACCAGAGAGGGTGTGAGGATGCCTGCTTGGTGGGCAGGGTTGGCATGGGAAACAATGTCCATGCAGGCCATGTATGCACCCGTGGGCCTGGGGGGCACAGGTGCATGCCCACGTGTGGAGCTGCCCGGCCCTCCTTCCATGCCACCCTCTCGGTGGGGAGGCGGGTGTGTGAGCCCGGAGGTGGGGCCAGAACTGGACAGCTGCTGAAGAGTGGACGCGACGACTGTTCTGTCCAGATGCAATGACTTTGTTCTGGCAGATTCTTTGTTCTGTCCAATGATCCTCCAACCACCTCCCTCCACAACCCCCATCCACGCCAGAAAGAGTTGTTTTCGGCGCCAGCCCGCCCTGCCCATCCCCGAAGCCCAACAGAAGGACTGTCGCCACTTGGCTTTTGCACACCCTGGCCTGGTGACAAGGCGCTCGCCTCCCCAGCGCCCCCCGGCTCCCCCGGCCACTGCGCGTTGGCAGGTGTGAAATATTAATTGCCTCGCTGGGGACTGGGCTCTCTCTGTCTGTCGCGTCTGACCAGAATATCATTCTCTCCTGCAAACATAATTACGGGGAGGGGGAGGGGCTGCGGGGGGGGAGGGGGCGGAGAGGGGATTCGGGGCTCTTTTTTTCCCCCTTAATCGCCTCTCGCCTGTCTGTTAATTAGGAGCCGTGCTTCGCGACACGCTGAGATATTTTGGTTAATTATGAAAGAGAAAAGGACAAATTTGTCACGTCTTTTGTTTTCGTTCCCCCACGTCTGGTGGTGACAGCGGCGTGAAGGCTGACGGACTGCTCAGGAGACGGGCGCCAGCTGCTCCGCCGCCTCCAGAAGCGGGAGGGGGGCGACCCGCAGACCCGGGCTCGGGGCCTGGCTCGGTGGCATCCTCCGGCGGCAAGTGGACAGGTGCACTTTCAGGGATGTGAATGCGGCCGAGCGGACGCCGGGAGCCAGTGTTTCTGCAGGAGCCCGGTCCTCCCGGGGTTGGGGAACAGGGGACACTCACTCCTGAACCGTCGGGTCTGGGCTCTTGGCCTTAGGTGAACACCCACCTGGACCAAGGCTGAACTTGCCCTCGGCAACCAGCGCAGACAGAAGGCTTGCTGTGCCTCCTAGGGTCTGAGGCAGTGTGTCTGGCGGGGAGGGTCGGAGGGTGGGGGCACAACCGTGTGTCAGTCCCTCCGTCCTCTCTGACTTTTTGCCAAGCTCTGTACTGGACTGTAGCTGCCAGGCTCCTCTGTCCCTGGGGTTTTTCAGGCAAGAATACTGGAATGGGTTGCCATTTCCTCCTCCAGGGAATCTTTCCCACTCAGGGATGGATCCCCTGGGCAGGATCTTTACCTTCCGAGCCACAGGGAAACCCCAGGGGGTGTGCAAGCTATGTGTGAAAGTTGCTCGGTCGTGTCCGAGTCTTTGCGACCTCATGGACTATACAGTGCATGGAATTCTCCAGGCCAGAATACTGGAGTGGGAAGTCTTTCCCTTCTCCGGGGGATCTTCCCAACCCAGGGATTGAACCCAGGTCTCCCGCATTGCAGGCAGATTCTTTACCTTCCGAGCCTCAAGGGAAGCCCAGGGGTGTGCAAAGTACAGTGTAACACTCTGAGCCCGTCATGGAACAGACCACCCAGGGGATGTGGAGGGGAGCGCTGCCATGTCTGCCAAACGTTCAGCTGACGAAGCCCTATTTCAGGTCTCAGCTTGCACCTTACTCCCGTAGGCCAGGGGAAGAACGCCACCTATGGAGTCTAGGCTCACTGAGCTTTTCCCATGTGATGGTTGATTCTCTGTGTCAGCTCAGCGAAGTTACGGAGGCCAGCTGTTTGCTCAAACGCCTGTCTAGATGTTGCTACAAAGATATATTTCAGATCTTCTCAACATGAACAATCAGTAGACTTTGAGTGAAGTGGATTGCCCACCTTAGTGTGTGTGTGTGTGTGTGTGTGTGTGTGTGTGTGTGTGCGCGCGCGCGCGCGCGCGCGCGCATGCGCGTGCTCATCCAGTCCGCTGAAGGCCTGTCTTCTGAATAAGATCAAATTGACCTCAAGAGTAAAACATGGAAGTCCCCCTGCAGTTTCTTGTCTTCCAGCTGCCCTACAAACTTCAGACTCAAGACTGTAGCAACTTTTACCTGAATTTCAGGCCTGCCAGCTTTCTTTACAGATTTCAAACTTGCCAGCCCCCACAACTCCTTGAAATAAATCTCTCTTTTCATATATATATACATGCGCTTAGTCGCTAAGTCATGCCTGACTCCTTGTGACCCTTTGGACTGTAGCCTGCCAGGCTCCTCTGTCCATGGGGTTTTTCAGGCAAGAATACTGGAGTGGGCTGCTGTTTCCTTCTCCAGCGGATCTTCCCGACTCAGGGATCGAACCCCTGTCTGCTGCATTGCAGGCAGCTTCTTTACCCACTGAGTCACTGGGGAGGCCTATGTGTATACAACCTCCTATTGGCTCTGTTTCTCTGGTCGACTTCAGCTAATACAAAGCCCCATCACAGCCTGGCCTTGGACTTGCCTGCTCTCCTGTCTGCCTCCCGTGAGGGCGGATACTAAACTTGGCCCTGTAGCCTCCCCTGGGTCTGGCGGACGGCTTGCCTGTAATAGGCCTTAATTTGTATTTGTTGCATATTGAATGAGTTCATTTGGGAAACAAGAAAGACCTATATCCCCCAAGCCAATCAAACAACCATTCACGGCAGCCCAGGCAGTTCCTGACTTATAAATGGGTTGAGTTCCAAAAATTCATTTGAGTTAGTTGTCTGAAGCTTTTTCCCACAACGACAAGGATATCAGTGCTGGCAGGGCTCCCAGGCGGGCTGCCAAAAACCTATTTAACCCAGAGTATAGATTAAGTACTGTGCATTTGCCATGAAAAATAGTAGAAAACAATACTCTTGTAAAGCTAGTAATTAAAAGAGACATATGATAGTATTGAGTAAAATAGGTAAACATTTTTTATTTTGAATATTGGTGTCTGAGGAAAAATGATTAGAAAAGGATGAGAATGTAGAGAGAGACATGGAAAAGCCTAAATGGAATTTCAGAGTATTTCCAAGGGTTTTAGAAGTCCATGAGACTGAGTTTTTATTTCGTCTAATTTCTGCACAGAACTCAGGGTTGTCCCTCCCCTTCCCCGATTGCTATATAATGAGGCCAGCTTTTATTGGTCTCAGTGAAGGTCAGTGGTTTGTTCACAAATGTAACAAAAAGAGAGAGTGAAGAAATCTTTGGGTGGCCGGGGCAGGGTGGGGAGGGGGCGCTTTGGCAAGAGTTAGGGCTTCCCTTGCGGCTCAGCTGGTAAAGAATCTGCCTGCAATGCGGGAGACCTGGGTTCAAGAGAAGGAAAGGGAAAAAGCCCAGCATAGAACCGGAAAAGGGCGTGTGCCTGCATGGGAAACTGGGTCCCTTGTGCTGAAGTTCATTGAGTCTTGAGAGGAGATGAAAGAGAAAGAAGGCAGGCTGGAGCATGGCTCGATCAGGGCCCAGGATCTGAAGAGCTGTAAGGATGGGAGAAGGCGATGGCACCCCCACTCCAGTGCTCTCGCCTGGAGAATCCCAGGGATGGAGGAGCCTGGAGGGCTGCAGTCCAGGGGTCGCTAAGAGTCAGACATGGCTGAGCGACTTCACTTTCACTTTTCACTTTCATGCATTGGAGAAGGAAATGGCAACCCACTCCAGTGTTCTTGCCTAGAGAATCCCAGAGACAAAGGAGCCTGGTGGGCTGCCGTCTATGGGGTTGCACAGAGTCGGACATGACTGAAGTGACTCAGCAGCAGCAGCAGCAGGGATGGGGAGGTACGCAGTTCCTCATCCTTGTCACAAGGAGGCACTGTTATCCTGTTCTCCAGAGGCTGGGGGTGGGGGGGGGGGGCAGGGGGTGTCTCAGCCTAAAGGAGTTGGAGGGAGAAAGTTGGGCAAAGCAGGAGGGCGGAGTGTGGTGGATATTTCCAAGCTGAGTGTTACTCCCACAAAGCCATCTCTGCTTATAAGGATGGAGATGAGTGATGTGGACAAGTGCCTGGAGAGCCAAACAAGGGACTTTGGCAGTGGGTGGGCCACAGGGAGGGTGAGCTTGGGACTAGCCCTTAAGGCTGGTGTGGTGGGACCATCAGGAAGGCAGGGGTCAGGCAGGCAACATGAGCAAAACTCATGAGCTAAGAGGTTGCTTGGTGTGTTCAGGAGAGGGAAATAACCCCAAGGTATTGACTTTGTGACAAGAGCAACACAAGTGGGCATGTTAGGGTGGAGAGGTTTGGGGAGGGAGGGAAAGAGAGCAAGACCATAGGTTCTTTTCTTAGAAGAGCCAAGGCTTTTGAATTTGAAATAGTTTCCGATTTATAGAAGAGGTACAAAGAGAGTCCAGAGTTCTGTGTACCCTCTACCCAGCTCCCGCTGCTGCTGACATCGTACACAGTCATCATCCATTTCTCAAAACCAAGACGTGAGCACTGAAACAAGACTGACAGGTGAACAGCAGACTTCATGTTAATTTCTCCAGTGTTCCCGCTAATGCCGTTTGCTGCTCCAGGAGGCCATTTGGATGCTGCGCTGGAGTCATCCTTCACTCCAATCTGCGGCCGTTTCTCAAACTTCCCCTTACTTTTCATGACCATGGCGCTTCTGATAAGCACTAGTTAGGTGTTTTGTAGATTGTCCCCCAATTTGGGTTTGTCTGATATGTTCTTATGATTTGAGTGAGGTTATGGAGAAGGCGGTGGCACCCCACTCCAGTACTCTTGCCTGGAAAATCCCATGGACGGAGGAGCCTAGTAGGCTGCAGTCCATGGGGTCGCTAAGAGTCAGACACGACTGAGCGACTTCACTTTGACTTTTCACTTTCATGCATTGGAGAAGGAAATGGCAACCCACTCCAGTGCTCTTGCCTGGAGAATCCCAGGGACGGGGGAACCCAGTGGGCTGCTGTCTATGGGGTCGCACAGAGTCGGACACAACTGAAGCAACTTAGCAGCAGCAGCAGCAGCATGAGCTTCTGGAGAGGGAAATGGCAACTCACTCCAGCATTCTTGCCTGGAAAATCCTATGGACAGAGGAGCCTGGCGGGCTACAGTCCATGGGGTCACAAAGAGTTGGACACGACTGAAGTGACTTAGCACAAGCACACATGGGCTTTTAGGAAGAATACCACTCTGGCAGAGTGCCCATCTCATCCAGTGATATCACAAGGCCCATGGCCTCAGCATGACAAACCATGGATGCGAGCCCTTCTAGGCACTCTCTGAACGTGCAGCCTCAGCCTGCTTTTCCAGAACAATCTAGTATTCCTGCCGTCGTGTATCTTACTAGAAAAAGCCTCAGTGTTAGTCGCGCAGTTGTGCTTGACTCTTTGCGACCCCATGGACTGTAGCTCACCAGGCCCCTCTGTCCATGGAATTCTCCAGGCAAGATGCTGGAGTGGGTTGCCATTCCCTTATCCAAGGGATCTTCCCCAATCAGGGTTCAAACACCAGTCTTCTGCATTGCAGGCAGATTCTTTATTGTCTGAGCCACCAAGGAAGTTCATCCCCTGGGTAATTTCTCATCGATGCTCCCTACTAAAAAGTCTCTATTTTTCCCTTCCCATACTCTGTTTGTTAGAAGGGACTCACCCAGTCCAGACCACAAACAAGGGGATGGAATTAAGCTCCACTTTCTGGGGGAGAGTGGAAAAAAATTTGTGGAGATGTGTTAAAACCACCAGGTAATCGTTGAGGGGGTGATGCTTTGAAGCTAAGCAGATATCCTCTTTCCGTGAGTTCATCACTGGGTTAGTTGATTTTACCAAAACTACAGCACAGAGGACACAGAAGGGAGATAGAGGCAGGATGAAAGATCCAAGGGCCCCTAGGACTGGGGACTGGTGTCTGAGAGCCAGAGAGATGATTCTTCTGCCTGTGGTCAGTCGCCCAGCTGCATGTGGCCGGAACCAGGGCTAGGTGAGGGTTCAGGACCTGGCTGGGGCCTCTGCAGATGGGTCATGGTGGTGACAGAAGTGTGTGGGTGCAGGTGTTGGGGGAGAGAGGTGCTCTTCGCTTGGGCTTCTGGAGATGAATTCTTGGCCATCTTTTGCGGGAAAAGGGTCAAGCACTCAGCTGTAAGAATTCAGTCTGTCTTATCCCCTGACCCTCCCTGCTGGGGGCTCTGAGACTGGCAAAGTGGAGGAGATGCCCTCCAGCTTCTTTGAGGGTCTTACATCTGAGCTGTGATTGGAGCCCACTCAGCAACTGTCAGCAGCCTCCTCCGTGGGGTTGCAGCCTGGCATGGCGCTGACCCACTGGTTGGTGGTCTGCTATTAAGACCCTCCTCTACCCCTCCTCCTCCCCAGACCTGGGGAGTCAGTCTTCAGCTGGGACTCACTTGAGCTCTGCTGGTGTGTAAGCAGCCGGATGCACCATCATAGGAACTGACGTCCCAGCATCGGGGCCCTCGAGGTCTTGCCCCTTCTCTTTCTCCCTCCACATCCCTTTAAAAGCCAGTGCCCAAACTGTTTCTGAGAGCTGGGGATTGGATCGGCTGGAGGCGTGCTTAGGACCTCCTTCCCGTCTTTGTCTCTGCCACTGTCCAGCCTTTGAGAGACAGGCTGACTTGGCGGGGTGCAAAGGGCATTATCCCAAGATATCTCCGAACTCTTGGCGTCCTGGCTTGAGTCACAGCTGGTCCTTACCGTGGGTGTGGCAGGTGCCTTAAATGCACCGTGCATTGTCCCTTTCAGCATCTCTGGCCCGTCTTTGATTTACTTGATTCTACTGATCTGTGACCTGGCTCCATCTCACTTCTTCCAAAAACCCTCCCTGGATTTACTTTACTTATGTCAACTAAATTTGACCGTGGCTGATTTAACCTCAGCTCTATGCTGTCTGTATCATTGAATAGTTTCAAAGTGAACATTCAGGCTCCCTATCAAGAGTAGAAGCCCTTTGAGGAGATCTCCTGCCTCTCTAAGTCTGTGTCATTGATGGACAGGCTGAAGGGCGGAGGCTGAAGCTTTTTGTCATATATGGTCCCTAGTGACTCAGTTCATCCTTCGGCATAATTGAAGATCTGGATCAAACTTCCAACAGTCAAAGGATGTCCTGCCTACGTGTGTGCGTGTGATTGGGTGGGGAATGTTGCTTCTTATTCTAACCCTGTGGTCAGATCTCAATACGGCAACTTCTCTATTTCTTGAAAAATTAGAAGGAGGCAGAATTATTCTTTCTCTAAGGGATTCAAAGACTCCTCCCTTCCCTGAGGCCACACCCTCCCCCCACTCCCCAATGCCTGCAGAGAGAAAGCTGGGTACCTAGACTAATGATACCCTGGACAGACATCTTCCAGCTGTCGGGAGGGGGGAAAGCACACTGGTTCTGCCCAGGGCTTTTATTTTTTTCCCTTGCCTCCTTATTTGCATTCAGTAAGGGAGTGACACTTTCTAGAACATAACCTCCCTTTCCCATTCCAGGAATCTAATTGTTATTTCTGTGTTTGTGAAAGATAAAGGATTAGCAAGAATGCTTTGCATCAAGTCGCCATTTGTAAATGCTTTATAATTATTTATGAAATTATCCTGCATTTTACAGCATGGGAGATAATAACTTAAATTGATGTATTAAACATGCATAATCATTATTTTAACCATATTAAATGCACCTCTGTAGAATAATCATTTCACAAACACGAAGAAAGCCTGCAGAAGTGGCACCTTAATTTAAGACATTACAGGATTTGTGACACCCAAATCCACGGCCCTTTTTTCTTGATGACAGATGGAGTTTCTTATCTGGCTGCAGTGTTCTTTCTTGAAGTGAAAATGAATTCTTAAATTTAAAAAAATATATTATCTAGGTAATTTTGGCAGTGTGGTGAAGCAATGGGAGACGAGATAAGGAGCAGAATTTCCAGGGGCCAGAGCAAAATTGGACAAACCTGATCTATCCTTGTCTTGGTCCTCCCTACTCCCAGGGTACTGGGAGAGTCGTCTTGTCTTCTGCTGGGGCTCTGGGGAGGAGTTGAGAACTGACTGGTGGTGCAGGCTGGTACATCATTCTCCTGTAATGCCAGAGCTTTGGGGCTGTTCTGATCAAAGGCAACCCCAAAATAGAAGATCCATTTCACACAGCAGGGGGTCTCTGTAAGGAGGAGGAGTATCCGGGAAAATGTAAAATTCGGCAAAAAGGGGTGAGGAGAAAGAGGAGAGAGGAAAAACATAATGCCAGCTTATTATTTATGTGAAGCAGGTTTATTTTATTTATTTATGTTTTTTTTCTTCTTCTTCTCCAGATTAGTGGACCCAAGGCACATATGCCAGTCTCCCTAGCAGTGTCTGGTGGGCTGCAGTCCATGGGGTCGCTAAGAGTCGGACACGACTGAGCGACTTCACTTCCACTTTTCACTTCCATGCATTGGAGAAGGAAATGGCAACCCACTCCAGTGCTCTTGCCTGGAGAATCCCAGGGACGGGGGAGCCTGATGGGCTGCAGTCTATGGGGTCGCACAGAGTCGGACACGACTGAAGCGACTCAGCAGCCGCAGCAGCCCTAGCGGTGCAGCGGCACTATCTCTGCTGGTGGTGCCCTCTGCTGGTCACTGTCAGAATTTCAACGCTGTTTAAGGCGCGATCAACATCTCTTGGGGCTTCCCAGGTGGCGTTAGTGGTAAAGAGCCTGCCTGCCAGTGCACGAGACGCAAGAGATGAGGGTTTGATCCCTGGGTCAGGAAGGTCCCCTGGAGGAGGGCATGGCAACCCACTCCAGTATTCTTGCCTGGAGAATCCCATGGAGAGACAGGGCTGGTGGGCTGCAAGTCCACAGGGTCACCAAGAGATAACTGAAGTGACTTAGCGCGCACATCTCTACTGGTAATAAAGCATTCCCCAGGGTCTAGGCCCTGGGTTACGTATTTTATGAGCATAATCTTAGTCAATTCTCACAACAATCATTAGATGAAGAAAAACGGAACCTCAGACAGTTTAAATGCAGATCCAGTCTCTTAACTGCTGGACGGCACTGAGTCAGCCGCCAGGCTAGAGAGCTGACCTTGGGTAGGTGGTCCTGTTATTCAGTCCCAGCCCTAGCGATGAACGCAAATCTATTCTGCATTAAAGACCATACTCCAGAGTCTAAATAATTCCATGTGGGAGTGCAGTTTAGTTTCTAACTTAAATCCATCAATATCTCAAGCGCATGTTTTCCTGGGGGTAGAGTGAGACTTTGAAATACATGCATTATTTATTCTACGATCTAGTGATGGGCCCTGTGCATTTAAATATTGGAAGTCACGCTGTTCTTCTTTGCTCTAACACCTCATACCCAATCTCCATCAGGAAAATCTATCAGCTTCACCTTCAAAATATACCCAGGATCCAGCTGCTTTTCACCAGGCCCGCTAACTACCATCTTGGTCTAAGGCACGGTCATCACTTCTTTGTGTTACTGCGCCAGTCTCCTAACTGGTCTTCCACGGTCTTCCGCGGTGGTCAGAGCCAGTCCAGGAGAACATCGGCTGGGCCATGTCCTTTTGTTGTCTCCTCCAGGTACAAACCAAACGGTCTCATCAAGGTCTGTAGACTCCTACAAAATCTGGCCTCTCTGATCACGGTTGCCCTTTCTCTCTCCTTCCCTTTTCCCCTTGTTCACACTGCTCCAGCCCCAAGGGCCTCCAAGGGATTCCTGGAATACGCCAAGCTCTGCCTCTGAACTTTGCACTG
This sequence comes from Ovis aries, assembly GCF_016772045.2. Lineage (NCBI taxonomy): Eukaryota > Metazoa > Chordata > Mammalia > Artiodactyla > Bovidae > Ovis > Ovis aries. The sequence continues at coordinate 74,807,526 of NC_056065.1, read as the reverse complement.
ACTGATCCTTCTGTCTGGAATGCCCTTCCCTCAAATGTCTTCATAACCTGCCTCACCTCCTTTAAACTTTTGCTCAGATGCCACCTTCTTCATGAAGCCTACCCCCAACAACCTACTTAAAAGTACATCACTCTACCCCTCACTGTCAATCTTCCTTCCCTATTTTATTTTTCTGACCTGACGTTGGTGCTGAAAGTCCAGCATCTTGGAAAATCTTTTAATCCTGGAAAACTGGGATTGATGGTCCCCCAAGTGGCGGGCAGGGAGGGCACTGGAAGGTGGGGACAGCCGTCCCTGGGAGCTCCCGAGACCCTTGCTCCAGCCTGGGAGTCCGGGGCAGGGGACTGTCTTTCCGTTGCTGAAGGATGGAGAACGGCTCCATCTCAGAAAAAGCCTTTTGAGTTATTGAAATTGCTGCTTCTTATGAAGAAGAAAGTGAGTTTCTATTTCCCAGTAAGTGGTGCAAGAGTAGAAAAATGATAGTGTAATGATGTTCCAGTGGAACAATTATTTTCCTGAGATGGAACAACATAAAGTATCACTTTGATTACACTCTGCCTACTTATTCCACCCCCTCCAGCTGGGTTTAGTGGCCAATAAATCTTCCGGGAGCCTCCCTGACCCGGGGCTGCTACCTCCGCAGGGACTCGCTGGCTAGCCGGGTCCTCCTCTGCCCGGCTGAGCCTGCTTCTCTCGACCGCCCCTTGAGATGATTCATCCAGGCCAGAGCCAGGGGCAGAGGTGAAAGGAGATTGAGGCAGAGAGGCAGGGGGCTGATCGGAGACCCGGGGTGTGACCTTGAACCAGAGATGAAGGCCTGCCCTGGGGCTGGCTGGAGAGGCCTTTGGTGGACGGACCGAGGAGGAGAGGGGAACCAGGAAGAGACTTTAAAGGCAGTTTCGGAAGCGCTGTTTGCACGGGGAGGAAAAAGAGGAGGGTCACTCAGAAGGTGACGAGGGGTCCGAACCAGCAGAAAGCCTTTGGTGGCGTTCATTGGTGCTGCCAGCTGAGGCGAAACGTTGGCACTGTTTTTTTGCTCTCTGATTGAATCTCCAGACACACTCAGGTTGTCTGGTCCCTGAGTCCATCTCAGTCTGCCTGTTGTTCTTGTACAGTCGCTCAGTCGTGTCCAACTCTTTGCGACCCCACGGACTGCAGCACGCCAGGCTTCCCTGTCCTTCAGTGCCTCTGGGAGTTTGCTCAAATTCATGTCCATCGAGTCGGTGATGCCATCCAACCATCTCATCCTCTGTCGTCCCCTTCTCCTCCCGCCTTCAATCTTTCCCAACATCAGAGTCTTTTCAAATGAGTCGGCTCTTTGCATCAGGTGGCCAAAGTATTGGAGCTTCAGCTTCAGCATCAGTCCTTCCAATGAATATTCAGGGTTAGGCTGCCATAATAAAGCACCACAGGCTGAAAGTAAGTGAAAGTGAAAGTTGGTCAGCCGTGTCCGACTCTTTGAAATCCCATGGACTCTACAGTCCATGGAATTCTCCAGGCCAGAACCTGGGGTGGGGAGCCTTTCCCTTCTCCAGCGGATCTTGAGTGGCTGAAATAAGAGAGCTTTGTTTCTCAGTTCTGGGGGCCTAGATCAAGGTGCTGGTCGACATGGTTTCTGGTGAGACCTCTCTCCTGGCTTCTAGACGTGTCCTCACGAGGAAGAGAGAGAGAAAGGGCTCTGGTGTCCTTTCCCTTTACTTATAAAGGCACCAAGTCTCTCGGATTGAAGTCCTGCCTCCGACCTCATTTACTCTTTATCACTTGCTCTTTGCTCCTAGGCCCTGTTTCCAAATCCATCGGGCTTTGACCTTCCATTTGGAAGGGGTAACACCAGCATCCATCCCGTCACGTTGCCTAATTAGAACTGATGCCTCCTCCTGGGCCCTGGCTTCACCCCAGAGATGCAGTCTGGGAAAAGCTCACCTCCAATCAGAGGATTACATCCTGTCCCCAGATATTTAAATCAGTGGTTCTCAAAGTGTGGTCCCTGGACCAGCAGAATCAGCATCACCTCAGAACTAGTCAGAAATGCCCACCTCAACCCCTCGAGTCAGGGATTCCGGGGATCTGTGTTTTAACAAGCCTGCTAGACAATTTTAGCGTAGGACTGTATTTGAAAACAACTGTGAATAAATGGAAGTCTCCCTTGAGAGGGCTTCCCAGGTAGTAGTAAAGAGCCTGCCTGCCAGCGCAGGAGATATAAGAGGCACAGGTTCAATCCCTGGGTCGGGAAGACCCCCTGGAGGAGGGCATGGCAACCCACTCCAGTATTCTTACCTGGAGAATCCCATGGGCAGAGGAGCCTGGTGGGCTATATGGTCCATGGGGTTGCAAAGAGTCAGACAAGACTGAAGCAACTTCGCATGCACGCATGCACTCCCCTGAGAACTGTACCTAGAGATTTTCAACCTTTAGAATCAGAGTCACTGGGAGAGCTTATAAAAATATAGGTGGTCCAGCCCCACCATCTGAGCCTGTGATACAAGGGCCTATGGTGAGGCTGGAGAATGTAGATTTCTGGCAGGTTCCCAGGGAGGCTGATGCTGCTGGTCTTGGGACTTCTGGGAGCTCTTCTGGGCACTTTGCTGGGAAGGTGCTCACCACAGACCAGGTTCCAGGTGTTCTCTGCCCCTTCACTCCAGACTGGCCGGCTCTGGCTTCCCACGGTCATGTGCACCTGGATGGCTGCTCCGTCCAGTGTGGTCTGGTATTGGGGTTTGGGTGCCTGACACTCTCAGGCCAGAGCTTCACCAAAGGACCTGTCAATTCAGGCTCAAACCGGATGTGGGGCATAGGTCCACCTCACCGATGTCCACGAGCTGGTCCTTGTCTCTGACCCGGCCTCTTTTGCCACTTCTGTTTCAGCACTAAGTGGGACCCTGGTAAGCATCTGATCAGGGTCCTATTTCCTCCCGGCTGGTGGAGCCTGGCCTTAACTGTGCTGTGATCTTCTTCCCTAACACCCAGCTCTCGCACATCGCCGCACCCTTGTTTTATTTTCCGCTCCTGAACCTGGATGCTGGAGCCAGGGCCCTCCTGCTAACTGCCAGACGTGACTGCTCCTCTCCTCCTGTTTCCCCAGTTTCCTGAATTTGGCCTCCTGGGAGGTGATTCTCAGCCTCTGAGTTGTCCACTTGAGTGTCCTGAGGGCCTAGGCCAACCACTGCTGCTGTTCCAGCCACAATCCTTGGGTCCACACCAGTGCTAAGAGCAGCGGCGGCAGTTCTCACAGGGCCGGTCCACCCCTGTGGGAAGTCCTGGCCCCAAGTCCTCCATGATCTAGCCTGTCCACCCAGCTGTCCATGTCCTGAACCATTTCTGGGGATGTGACAGGCCCCCAGAGCCATGTGCCAGGACACGGTCCAGCCTGGGAGAAGTGACGCTGGTGCTTGGAGATGCTGTATCGTTAAACCCCATGTTGCCGTGGCCACAGAGGGATGCGCTGTGCTGTTGGCTGGACTCCCGAGTCCTTAGGATTAAGGACAGGTGGTGGGTTTTTATTGCACTGTTATCAATTATAGGGGTCCTTTAGCAATTGCTGGCTGGGAAGGAGAGGAATGAAGAAGGCTATGGTTTTTGTCCTAATTTGTTTGGTTTGGGGCTGGACCCCAAGCTCTGGAACCACAGTAATTAGCCCAGCTGCAGAATTGGGCACACGAAGCACGTGGCTGTCACTGCTCCAAGGGGCCGGGCTGGCACCAGAGCCTTTGGAGCTAACGAGGGGGCTGCTGTCAGCTGGGGGAGGGGTGTGAGTGTAGCAGCAGATGTAGGTTGGGGGCTGGGGGGCTTTTAGTTCCCAGCCTCCCCTCCCGACTCCTTCTCTCTCCTCCTTTGGCGTTTGGAGCTGCCCCATTGCTGAATCTGGGGGTGGGGGTCAGGGAGGAAGGGAGCCCCCTTGGGATTAGGAGGGCAGAGGTGAGGGAGGGGCACATGGAGTGTCTGACTGGCATGGAGGCCCATTTAATGGCCAGGCTGGGATGACCTGGTGCTCACCAGAGGGGAGCGTGGGGAAGTTGTGCAGAGGCCCGGGAGACAGGGCAGCTGCCATTTGCCAAGCCAACCAGAAAATTGAAAAGATGGCTCGGCGTGCACATGGCACTCTGGGTGGGAGAAGGGTAGGCACGAGTCAGGGGCACGAGGGGGCACGGGGCGCCCCAGAAGGGCTCTGCGGAACCAACAACGGGAACCCGGCTGGGGGCATCTTTGCGCATGGGGCTGGTCAGTTTCCCCCGGGAGTGCATTCCAAGTCCTATCGCTGGGGCTACGAGCTGTGCCAGGGGTGGGCACTGTGGGTGCACACCCCCAGCCTTCAGGGGGGCTGCTCCATGGCCTCTGAAGGAGGCTTCCCCACCCTGGCTTTCCGTCCATCCTTCTCAAGCCCTGATTGAGATGCCCAGTTCCCAGCGTACCCGTGTGAACAGTTAAGCCGCTTCAGGCACTTGACCTCTGTGTGCAGCAAGGGTGTCCAGAATTTGTGGCGTTTTCTGACTCCAGGTCTCTGCTCCCGATTGTAGAAGGAAATCACGGCAGGAAAGATTTAGGGCAGACATTTAGGAAGGAACTCATAAAAGGAGGTGAGGAATGCGGGGGAAAGGAGCTGAAGGTTTTCTCAACAAGCCACTTCAGGACTCCGACTAGCAAGTCAGATGGGGTGAAGCTGATGTCTGAGGCCTGGAGGCTGGAGAGCAGTCCAGTGACCAGGGACACCGAGGGCTCTCAGAGTGGGCCGGGACCAGACGCGGACCGGGGAGCTAACATCGCGCCAGCGGCCTCTTGCTTCCTTGGCTGAGCTGTCTTCCTTGCCGCGTGCCCAGAGTGATACCGCAGGGACACGGGGCCATTCAGAGACGAGCAGGGTGCGAGGGAGGCCGGGCCGCCGCCCTTGGCCTCTGCCCCGAGGGGTCTGCTGGACTCACTCCCTTCCTCTTCCCGTCAGCCAGCGGGGCTGGAGGACGTGCTCTTCCCCGCACCCCTGGCAGACGGCAGCCGCTGGCTTTCCCTCTGGCCCTTCCTGTTCCTACCAGGTCTGAACGGCCAGAGCTTGAAGAGGCAGTGAGTGAAGTCGCTCAGTCGTGTCCGACTCCTTGCCACCCCTCAGACTCTACAGTCCACGGAATTCCCCAGGCCAGAAGCCTGGAGTGGGCAGCCTATCTCTTCTCCAGGGGATCTTCCCAACCCAGGAATCGAACCCAGGTCTCTCGCATTGCAGGCGATTCTTTACCAGCTGAGCCACACGGGAAGCCCTTGAAGAGGCAAGGAAAAGACAAAAACAAACAAACAAAAACCAAACAAACAAAAAAAAAACCCAACAACAACCCAGATCCCGAGAGATGGTCAAAGCGGTGAGAGGCCGAGAGAGAGGTATGTGAGATAACAACACCGGGCTCTTGGGCTGAGGTTTGGGGAAGGTGGGGAGCCTCATTTCCCTCAGGCTGAGCCCAAGCCGGGAGGGGGGGTGGGAACACACACTCTGCTGCGCTGGGGTCGGGGGGGGGGGGGCGGGATGGGGAAGGGCCCGCAGCATCCATGGCCGAGACAGCTCATTCTCGTGACCTGCCGTCTCCCCCACGAGCCTCTGCCCTGCTCCACTTCCATCTCGCTCTACCAGGAACTCTGGTTGAACAGCATCGGTGCCTGTTTTGTTCATCCTGTGTCCTCTGGGCTCTGTGAGAGCTCGCTAGAGTTGGTGAAAAGAGTTTAGGAAGAGGGAGGTACGGCTGCTGGCGCGCGAGCTGGGGCACAAGCCTGCCGCCGTCTCCACCGTGGGCCCTTCCCGCTAGCTTCTCTCTCTTCTCCAGGCGCCTCCTTTCTCCACACCCTACTACCATCTTTCTCTCTTTGCTCAGTTTTCCTGTTTCCCCTCCACAGACCTGGCCTGGTCCCTGGCTGTTCTGACGCGCACAGAAAGATGCATTTGTAGCGTGCTTTCTCAAGGAGTCCTCCACAAACATCCAGTCCCTGTATAAGGATGTGCCGCCAGGGTTCCACTGTGTACTCCCTTCCTGGACCTTCCTGGACTCCGCCTGCTCACGCATCTCTCCGGGCATCTGAAAGGATGAAGCCACGCCGCATCCAGGCAGGTGGAACAGGCCCCAGCTGCGATTTAATTGTGTCCCTCTGACCACACATTACCCTATGTTCTCACTCACCTCCTGCTATTTGTGTGTGCTAAGTCACTTCAGTCGTGTCCCACTCTGTGCGACCCTATGGACCACAGCCCACCAGGCTTCTCTGTCCATGGGATTCTTGGGCAAGAATACTGGATGGGTTGCCATGCCCTTCTCCAAGGGGTCTTCCCAACCCAGGGATCGAACCGGCGTCTCCTACATCTCCTGCATTGGCAGGTGGGTTCTTTACCACCAAGCACCACCTGAGACGCCCATCCTGATGCTTGCCACCCCCTTTAAAAAAGCAGAGACCTTTCAAGCACCTTGACAAGAGACAAATCACATTTTCCTGATGTGACTGGCTGGATATTGGAGCACTGCTCCCAGAAGATTTATCAGTCAAAGTAGCATTGTGAGAAAGTGTCGATGCTTAGAGCTCAGTGCCTTTTATTTGAGACTAATTTGTAACACAGGCAATAATTTAGAGGAATTTTTGAGAAAGAGGAATCAACGGGAGGACAGGTACAAACGTCAGGATGTCATCGGTGATTTGGTCAAAAAGTCAGCTTGTAGAAAATACCTGAAAATCAGTACATAGTTACCCGAGCTGCCTAAGCCTTCCATTTCATCCTGTGTTGCCGTGGAAAATAACAACCCAGGAAGATAAAGAATGAGCCAGAGATTATGCAAGATTCTCATCTGTCAAAGAAGTTGTGTATCCCACATACTGGTTTCCAGCCCTTAAAATGAACCTGGCTTGCCCATACATGCAGTCCCACCTTTGGAGACAAAAAAGAACCTCAGTGTGGTAGGTAAGCTTTTAAGATGGCTTCTAGTGATCCCTGCCTCTTGGGAGTCACTCACCTGTGTAATCCCTTCCCCTTTAGTGTGGGCTGGGCTCACTTCAGTTCAGTTCAGTTCAGTCGCTCAGTCGTGTCCGACTCTTTGCGACCCCATGAATCACAGCACACCAGGCCTCCCTGTCCATCACCAACTCCTGGAGTTCACTCAAACTCACGTCCATGGAGTCTGTGATGCCATCCAGCCATCCCATCCTCGGTCGTCCCCTTCTCCTCCTGCCCCCAATCCCTCCCAGCATCAGAGTCTTTTCCAATGAGTCAATGCTTCGCATGAGGTGGCCAAAGTACTGGAGTTTCAGCTTTAGCATCATTCCTTCCAAAGAAATCCCAAGGCTGATCTCCTTCAGAATGGACTGGTTGGATCTCTTTGCAGTCCAAGGGACTCTCAAGAGTCTTCTCCAACACCAGAGTTCAAAAGCATCAATTCTTTGGCGCTCAGCCTTTTACACAGTCCAACTCTCACATCCATACATGACTACTGGAAAAACCATAGCCATGACTAGACGGACCTTAGTTGGCAAAGTAATGTCTCTGCTTTTTAATATGCTATCTAGGTTGGTCATAACTTTCCTTCCAAGGAGTAAGCGTCTTTTAATTTCATGGCTGCAGTCACCATCTGCAGTGATTTGGGAGCCCCCCAAAATAAAGTGTGACACTGTTTCCACTGTTTCCCATCTATTTCCCATGAAGTGATGGGACCGGATGCCATGATCTTCGTTTTCTGAATGTTGAGCTTTAAGCCAACTTTTTCACTCTCCTCTTTCACTTTCATCAAGAGGCTTTTTAGTTCCTCTTCACTTTCTGCCATAAGGGTGGTGTCATCTGCATATCTGAGGTGACTGACATTTCTCCCAGCAATCTTGATTCCAGCTTGTGCTTCTTCCAGCCCAGCGTTTCTCATGATGTACTCTGCATAGAAGTTAAATAAGCAGGGTGACAATATACAGGCTTGACATACTCCTTTTCCTATTTGGAACCAGTCTGTTGTTCCATGTCCAGTTCTAACTGTTGCTTCCTGACCTGCATACAGATTTCTCAAGAGGCAGGTCAGGTGGTCTGTATTCCCATCTGTTTCAGAATTTTCCACAGTTTATTGTGATCCACACAGTCAAAGACTTTGGCATAGTCAATAAAGCAGAAATAGATGTTTTTCTGGAACTCTCTTGCTTTTTCCATGATCCAGTGGATGTTGGCAATTTGATCTCTGGTTCCTCTGCCTTTTCTAAAACCAGCTTGAACATCTGGAAGGCCACGGTTCATGTATTGCTGAAGCCTGGCTTGGAGAATTTTGAGCATTATTTTACTAGCATGTGAAATGAGTGCAACTGTGCGGTAGTTTGAGCATTCTTTGGCATTGCCTTTCTTTGGGATTGGAATGAAAACTGACCTTTTCCAGTCCTGTGGCCACTGCTGAGTTTTCCTAATTTGCTGGCATATGGAGTGCAGCACTTTCACAGCATCATCTTTCAGGACTGAAGTAGCTCAACTGGAATTCCATCACCTCCACCAGCTTTGTTCGTAGTGATGCTTTCTAAGGCCCACTTGACTTCACATTCCAGGATGTCTGGCTCTAGGTGAGTGATCACACAATCATGATTATCCCGGTCATGAAGATCTTTTTTGCACAGTTCAAATGAATAAAATATGGTAGAAGTCTGTTTTAGGCCACTAAGTTTTGGGATCATTCGTTATACAACAGCAGAGACCCCGAGACTGATTCTCGATCTCTAGGGCCCCTTCAGAGCCCTCTGTTCACCACGGCCCCTGCTTTCTGTTCTCCAGCTTCCCAGTTCTATCTCCCAGCCCCTAACCTCTTGCTTTGACTCCATCTTTAGCTCCCCCTCCAGTTGCTCGGGTTGATGGTCAGGTCTTGGCCTTACCATGTGGCTTTGACCTTGGGACCTCTCCAGATGCAATGTGAGGGGTCTGCCCTCTGACTGAACACCTTGTAATCTTGTGTAAGACACCGCTTACCTCCTGACCCCTACACTGGCCAGACCTGCCCCCCCACCTGCCCCAGACCCCCCCAAAGCGGGATCAGAGCGTCAACTGGCTCACCAGAGCAGGAAAGCCTAACCAGACACTCTGGAAAGATCTTCAGTGAAAGCTGAAACAACCTCCTTATCTTGAGAAAACCCCTTGCCGCCGTGGCCCTTCCCCGTTCTCTTCGCGTTCCTATCAATCTGGACTTTCCTGCATTTGTTAGCTGATGGATGGCAAGTGGTTGGCCCATTACTTTGTAAAAACAAGATGTTGTTTTCAGATATTTTTCTTTCCTCCCTCTTCCCCCTACTCCTGCCTCACTTAAAAGCTTTCATTCTTTAAGTCCAGTCAGTATTTCATTCATTATTATCATTATTTTTGGAGTTTAGACATTAAAATGATTGAGTCTGGGTTTCATTATGGGCCTCTGGTGACTTAGGATAAATATCCTCTGAGACGGAGGGAGTATTTGGATACTTTTTCTCAGTCACTCTGGTCTCATGATAGTTCTGGCTTCAGAGTAAACCTGAGGCCAGCCGAAGCTGGGGCAGAGAATTAGAATTCAATTCACGGTCACTGGGTTGCCCATAGATTCTGACGACTCAAATAAAAATCTAACATTTCTGTGTGGGTCTGGGGGAAACTGGACATGACATGCCTCATCTCTTGTCACCAAGACATATCCTAATAGGAGAAATGCTTGATGACACGGGAAGGGTGCCTTGCCTATAGGAGACGCATGCTAACTGTTTTAGGTATCTGCTGCGAAGGTGAACAAGACTGTGGAGGTCCACCCACCTGCTTCCTGCAGTGGCATCATCTGTGGTCACCCTGGAATCGCTGATGTGTGACCAGCTCAGTCCCGAAGCATTGTCTCCCTTGAGGTCAAGACCCCTGGACCTGCAGCTCACCAGACAACGCCCTTGAATGCCCCGCAAGATCGGAAAGCTCTTCATACCCCAGATCGAACTTCTTATCTTTCCCCCAAAGCCGCCCCTCATCCATTCTCTCCCATCTTCTGGAATCCCTTCATTTTGTTCCAGCTAGAAAGCTGGGTTCAGATACGACTCCTGTGTCTCCCTCACATGTGCTTGCGGCCAGCCTCTGAGTTGGGTGGATTTTGTGTTTCGTATGTTTTTTTGTTCTTTCTTAAAGTATACATTTTATTGACGTAATAGTTCATTTACAGTGTTTCCAGTGCACGGCAAGGGGATTCAGTTGTACATATACGCATATTATTTTTGAAATTATTTTCCATTATAGATTATTCTAAGATACTGACTATAGCTCCCTGCGCTATACTGTAAACCTCTGTTGCTTGTTGCATACCTATATTTTTAAATTAGAAATCTAGTATTCTATTCATACTAAGTCAAACAAGCAGAATCAAAACATCATGAATTTTTTAGTTAGGCAAAAATTCAGAAGTTTTATAAAATACATATATATCATACATATTATTTACATGTATTATACAGAAGCTTTTCTACTACGCTTGCTAAAGGCTTGAGAAAGAACATCAATAAACAGAAAGAAGAGATGGAGAAACTGAAAAATGTAAACTAAATGAGAGCTAACTGTATTGTTCAGTCTCTCGGTCGAGTCCGACTCTTTGCGACCCCATGGACTGCGGCACGCCAGGCCTCCCTGTCCTTCACCATCTCCCAGGGCTTGCTCAAACTCATGTCCTTCAAGTCCAGCCATCTCGTCCTCTGTCTCCCCTTTCTCCTCTTGCCTTCAACCTTTCCCAGCATCAGGGTCTTTTCCAGTGAGTCAGACTAGATAAAAATAAAAGATCGTCATATAGTCCAGTTGTTTTTGAACGCGGCTGCTCATTAGAAGCACACCTGGAGCTCTGGAGAAAAGACAGTGTCTCGTATGTTTCTTGAGTGGGGCCCCTCCCTCCACCTCCACTGTCCCCTCATGTCTCTTCTGCGTTGCTTCTAACCGGCCCTTTGCTTCCAGGAGCCAGCTCATCCCCACATCCCTGCCAGAGAGACCAGAACTTTAAAACCATTCAAAGACTTTTTATCACCCTTGGGTACGCTGTCCAAACTGTGAGTGTCATGGAAAGACCTTACCTGATGTGACCAGGCCCGACTTCCTTCTGCAGCCTTTATCATTGTTTCTGAAATGCTCCTTGAATTTGATGTTTTAGGCACAGTGAAGATTGTCCCACTACTCGCTTAAGGCTTTACATACTAGGTTTCCTTGCCTGGGACTCTCCTCCCATCCTGTTGGCTCCCTACTGCACCTGGGTTTCTTCTCTTTTTCCTTCCAAACTCAGCTTAGCTGCCACCTCCCCTGGCGAGCCTTCCCTATCCCCAGGCCTGGGTTGGCTGTTAATATTTCTCAGTGGGCTCCTAAGTGCCTGGTGCTTGTTCTGCCATTGTTAATACCTGCTTGCCCATTGAGAGCGGGGGTGACCGTGTGTCTGGTGCCTCAGACACTGCCTGGCCCACAGGAGGAGACTTGAAATAATTCACCAGGAAACAAAGGAATGTGCCAAATACACTGAAGGGGAGTTTTCCAATTTCTGGGAACCAATAGGTAATAAAAACCTCCTCCTGCCCCCTCACCCAGCAAAGAAACTTTAGCTAGTATAATGTGATAATATTATAATATAATATATAAACAATTATATATATATATGTATATATATATGCCTTCCTTAGTGGCTCACATGGTAAAGAATCTGCCTGTGATGCGGGAGACTTGAGTTCGATCCCTGGGTCAAGAAGATCCCCTGGAGAAGGAAATGGCAACCTACTCCAGTATTCTTGCCTGGGAAATTATACATAATTCATATTAATAATACATAAAAATATAAATACATAAAGTCCATCTATATTATATTATATAGATGTAATATATAATGTTGCATATATATATATATATCATAGTCTAATGAGTCCTAGACTCAGGGTCCTTTGCCTCTTATTAGGAGAAGTTACTGAACATGGGCTCCAAAATCCCTGCAGATGGTGACTGCAGCCATGGAATTAAAAGACACTTGCACATTGGGAGAAAAGCTATGACCAGCCTAGACAGCATATTCAAAAGCAGAGACATTACTTGGACAACAAAGGTCCATCTAGTCAAAGCTATGGTTTTTCCAGTAGTCTATGAATGTGAGAGCTGGACTATAAAGTAAGCTGAGCACTGAAGAATTGATGCTTTTGAATTGTGGTGTTGGAGAAGACTCTTGAGAGTCCCTTGGACTGCAAGGAGATCCAACCAGTCCATCCTAAAGGAGATCAGTCCTGAATATTCATTGGAAGGACTGAGGCTGAAGCTGAAGCTCCAATACTTTGGCCACCTGATGCAAAGAACTGACTCCTTGGAAAAGACCCTGATGCTGGGAAAGATTGAGGGCTGGAGAAGAAGGGGATGACAGAGGATGAGGTGGTTGGATGGCATCACTGATTCGATGGACATGAGTTTGAGCAAGCTCCGGGAATTGGTGATAGACAGGGAGGGCTGGCGTGCTGTAGTCCATGGGGTCACAAAGAGTCGGACATAACTGAGTGACTGAACTGAACTGAACTTAAAGTGAAGCCTTAGCTTCTGCCACCTGTGAAGCAGGAACCACCTCACCTTCCAGACAGTGTGAGGAGCAGGCAAGGCGGCGGAGGCCAGGGTGTCCATCTCTGTAAACTCCAGGCTAGAAGGCAGTTGTTCCGTCTGCTCCCATAGAAGCCTGGACCCGGGGCAATGAACTTGTGCTTTCAAGAGCAAAGCTGACAGAGCAGACTTGATAAGGGTCCTGGTTGTCGGATATGATAATAATAGTCTCATTTATTAATATAAAGGCCCGCTAATAGAGGCGGTACTTTTAATTAGCCAACACGGCCACGATATTAATTTTTATCCAGAGTTATTTAAGTCCAAGAGCCTTCTTCCTCTCTTCTGTTAGCACTTAGCTGGAGGGCGATTGAGAACATTTGTAATTGGATTTCTGCGCCGGACTTAATTATAAGGAGACAATAAAGCCCTGAAATGCGGCAGGTTCTACCCTGCTAACTACTATTTTCCAGAGACTCGCTCAGACCAATGAATGTGCAGATTTATCTAAATTATAATTTTTAAACTTAACAAAGCTTTCCCTCCCCTGCCCCCCCAGGACCCGAGAGGACTCTGCTGGGAGGGCAGCTTTGCAGGGAGGCGGGCACGAAGGCCGCGTGCTTCACTCCTGTAATCAAGTCTTTCGCTCCACGGGCCACCGGGCGGCTTCCCCAGGCCCCTGGGGATCTCGGAAGAGTATTTTCTTCCCTTGGCCAAATGGCTTATTAATGGAATCGGCTTATTTATATCTCACCCAGAAAATCCCAAAGTGAAGCAGCGACAGGGAGATATCGAGCCAATTAGTTGCTGGGCTCGGTGTCGTGGGGGGAAAGCTAGTTATTAATTTACTGCCCTTCACCAGTGGCAGAATCGATTCAGAGGAAACCAAAAGGAAAACAAGAAGAGGAAAGCCACGTGTTTCAGATCATCTGGGAAAACTCAGAGAGACAAGGCTAAGCCATGCATACCTTCCGCACAGCTGTCTAACCATAGGGGAGCAGGGAGACCAAGGCCCCCGTCGGGGGTCAGCCGGCTGTGGCCTGGGCACCAGCGCTCATCCGGCGTCTGCGAGGGGCCCGTGTGCTCACACCGCTGCGTTTGGTTCTCACAACGCTCTGCCAGGTGGGCGCACTTCATCCATTTCACAGAAGAAACGCTCATCCCTTCTTCACTCATTCAGTGTTTGTTGAATCTGCTCTGGAGAGACAGTCGTGGCCAGAACGGGAGCTGCACTCTTGCGGCATTCTTGGCTCACGTGGAGAGCTTCCCACGATCGTTAGCCAGCATCATACATGAGCCCAGGTGGACTGTGCCAACGCCAAAGCCTGGGGAGTCACTGCTCCTTCTCCCTGGGTGCTGGGTCCTGTGCGCGGGGGGCCATGACAATGCATACTGTGTGAGGGCCCCTCTACTCCCTAACTAGGCAAGCAGGGGCGTGAAAGGGTCGCCAGTGGAGGGCAGTTGAGTTAGGGCTGGAAAGAAGAGGATCTGCTGAGACAAGGGGGTGAGAGAGTTCTCTGTCTGCTCACAAGAGTGATTGTGGAAGAGAAGCGCAAGAGAACAGTACTTTTAAAATTACAGTCATTACATTTGCAGAAGTTGGTGGCTGGGATGGGATATATTGGAGAAGGAAATGGCAACCCATGTCATTTCAAACCATTCCCAGTATTCTTGCCCTGGAGAATCCCATGGACAGAGGAGCCTAGTGGGCTACTGTTCTTGGGGCCGCAAAGAGTCAGACACGACTGAGTGACTCAGCACACACGGGAAACAGAACAAGTAAGAGATGAACGTCACCCACACTCCCACTGTCTTATTCGGATCATTCTATAACGCACTGCGGACAGTCTTCCAAATCATGAAAGATTCTATGAGGGCATAATTTTAAGTGATAGGATAATATTCCATCTTGCGGCTGAACTATAATGTACTGAACTTTCCAAAACTTGGTGGAGATTCAGAAACTTGGGGCATATTTATTTCTACCTATCATTACAAATAAAAGAGATGAACGTTTACGTTTGTCCATATTTTCACTTGTTCAAAATCAAAGTGGAATTATGGCAACAAAGAGAATGAATATTTTAAAGGCTCTGGAGGCTTATTACCATGTTGTATTCTAGAAAGATTGTGCACATGTCTATCATGCTAGCAGTGTGTGAGAAGCCACCACTGCATCATACCTACATCAATACTCCACGTTGACTTTTACAAGAATTTGCTAATTTGATAGGGCAAAAAATGCATTTCACGACTGTGTTTTCTTCTCATGCGTTGATTGCTAGTGAGGTTTAACAGCCCTTTGTATATTTAAACCGTTATTAACAGTTGTATTTCTTCTCCAGATAGCCTATTCTTGTTCTTTGCGCATTTTTCTTTTGTGTTTAGCGGTTTCCGTTACGTATAAATGCTATTTTATATTTTAAGAACATTAATTTTTTTGATGTTTTTGTTGCAGACATTTTTCTCAGGTTGATTTTGCTGTTTATTTTTCCTTTCTATGTTTTTTTATAGACATGGTTTGAAATTATATGCAGCCAAATAGATCCATTTTTTCTTTGTGATTTTTCCAATTGCTTTTATACTTAGAAATTCCATCTCCACACTGAGATAGAAATAGTAATCTGTATTTTATTACAAGTATTTTATGGTTTCTTGTTTTACATTTAACTCTTTAATTCATCTGGAATTTAGTTTGTCCTCTCGTGTGTGATAAGGATTTAAATAGATTTTCCCTCTAAATAGTTAACATTTATCCCAGCATCATGTATTAAATAATATTCTCTTTCCCTATTGACTTGAATGCCACCTTTATCACACACACAATTTTTTAGTATACAGTAGGATATTCTGAGCTGTCTTACCCTGTTCAGTTAGTTCTTCTATTATAATCACACTGTTTTAATTATTTCATCTTTATACAGTCACGTATTTTAAAATATGACATATCCGTATGTGAAATGGAGCATTTGGTTATCTGGTGGAACAAATCTCCCACAATTACCCTGTTTTACACAAAAAATTGGCTATTCCTGCTCATTTTCCAGATGAATTTTAGAATCATGCTGTTTAGTTCCAGAAAAAAAAAAAACCCGATCCCATTTGGGACTTTGAAAGGGATTGGATTCAACATATATCTTAATTCATGAGCCATTTGCATCTTTGTACTGTTCAGTCTTACCATGTGGAAAAATGACACGTTCTGATTTCCCTCCCCCTCCGCTTCCTTTGTTTTGACAGGTTTAACCCTTTGAGTTAAGCGAAATTTTAGTGTAGGCTGTGAGATGAGGATCAAAATTGATTCATTTTCAAATAACCAGTTTTCCTTGATTCCAGTTTTTACATAATTCACACCTTCTCCGATAATTAATGACGTTTCTTTCATCATTTATTAAGTCCTTAAATATATATTAGGGTCTGCTTCAAGGCTGTCTAGTCCCACTCATCTCTCTATTCTTATGCTAACGCCACACTGCTCTGATCATCGCCTTGTCTTTCCCAGCACTGGTTGGAAACACCATCCCTTCCAGATGGCTCTTTGGAGTCGCTGCCTGTTTCTCCCAAGCTGGGATTCATTTCCTGAACAGAGTCAACCCTTTGGCCAGAGCCTCTGGTCAGAGCTTTTCAGTGACTTAGAGGACTCAAATGGAGCAGCCGGATGCCAGGCTTCAGTTTCTGGTTAAGAAAGCACCGAGGTGGCTGGAGACGGAGGGCCGACCTAGGCCCCTGCCTGCTCTCACCATCTCAGGACAGCCGAATGGGGCAGCTCCAGACTCCAGACTGGGGAAGAATGCGGGAGAAGAGGGGCTAGAATATTTCCGGGAGGTGGTGTGAGATACTAACGTAGACAAGAAACCTCCCCACTTCTCAAGTGACTGGTAAGCATGTGCCACGCCTGGGCTAACGACATCATTTGTCTAAATTCCCCCAGAGCCCCCTGAGCCAATACCACAATTCACAGATTAGAAGTCCTGCTCAGATAGAATGTGTGCATGCTACGTGGCTTCAGTCGTGTCCGGCTCTGTGCGACCCCATGGACTGCAGCCCGCCAGGCTCCTCTGTCCAGGGGATTCTCCAGGCAAGAACACTGGAGCGGGTTGCCATGCGCTCCTCCAGGGGATCTTCCTGACCCAGAGATCGAACCTGCGTCTCTTACATCTGCCTGCACTGGCAGGTGGGTTCTTTATCATTAGTACTATCCGAAGCCCCAGAGGGAATAAGAAGCAACTAACATCACCCAGCTACTAAGCAGCAGAACCTGTTTTTCACTCTGGTTGTCTCCGATCCCAAGGCCCAGGATTATCACTTCTGTCCTTGGGTGGCTCAGGCCAAATAGGAACAGCAGCCCCTCCCCCAGGCTCCTCTGAGCTGGGAATTTGTCATCTGGAGAAAACATTTTCACCTCCTTGAGCTTTGAGGGTTCTCTGGCTCAGTGCTTATGGTGGTAGCATCTGGTGGTGTGAGCTCCAGGGGTTCAAAGCTGGTCTCCTGAGCCAGGGCTCAGAGGCCTCCTCTCCACCTCTCCACCCAGGTTAGTGGGGTCACCTGAGGGTCCTTGCTCTTCTTAGCCATGGTGGGAGCTCTGCCTGCAGGTCCTGTTCCCCACGTCCACCAGCCTGCTGCTGCCCTGACTTCCCAGCCAGCCAGGCAAGTGGGTCATCTAGCTGCTGACTCCTGAGCTTGGGTGTGTGTTGGGGGAGCCCTTGTGCCTGGTGAGGGTTGGAGCTAGGGCCTAGGGCCTGCAGGGAGAAGGAGGATGGGGAAGCCCATCGCTTGAAAACGGATTCTGTGGACCTGGTCACATTCTGTCCAAAGCAGTGGCTGAGATGGCTAAGACAGCCAGAATTTTAAAATAATAAGCACTTGTTTATTTAATCTGGGCATATATCTGGAGAAATTTGTGATTCAAAGATACATGCACCCTGGTGTTCACAGCAGTACTATTTGCAATAGCCAACCATGGAAGCAACCTAAGTGCCCATCAATAGATGAGTGGGCAAATAAGGTGTAGCATATATATATATACACAGGATACTGCTGCTAAGTCGCTTCAGTCGTGTCCGACTCTGTGCCACCCCATAGATGGCAGTCCACCAGGCTCCCCCGTCCCTGGGATTCTCCAGGCAAGAACCATGGAGTGGGTTGCTATTTCCTTCTCCAATGCATGAAAGTAAAAAGTAAAAGTCAAGTCACTCAGTTGTGTCCAACTCTTAGTGACCCCATGGACTGCAGCCTACCAGGCTCCTCTGCCCATGGGATTTTCCAGGCAAGAGCACTGGAGTGGGGTGCCATTGCCTTCTCCGATGGATAGACCTAGAGATTATAAAAATGAGTAAGTCAGAGAAAGACAGGTATCATATGATATTACTTACATGTAGAATCTAAAATATGATACAAATGAATTTATCTGCAAAACAGAAAGAGACTCACAGACTTAGAAAACAAACTTCTGGTTACCAAAGGGGAGAGGGTGGAAGGGAGGGATAAAGAAGGAGTTTGGGATTAACCGATACACACTGCCATATATAAAATAAACAAGGTCAATATCCTACAATAAATTCTAGCAGAAAAGAAAATGAAAAAAATACACACAACTGAGTCATGTTGCTGTACACCAGAAGCTAACACAACATTGTAAATCAACTATACGTCAATAAAAAGAGTTTAAAAAGAAGACAATCTAAATTTGCCTCTAATCTTGGTCAATAAACAATGAGCACCTGGTCCCTTTCCCACCCATTTAATCAGTGGGTACTTGTCCCTGTGGTGCCGTCCTCCTTTCCATGAGAAGTCAGTCCTTATTCACATACCCACATATTGACATAGTTCCCACATTTAGTTTCTCATGGTCTATAGCATTCCATCCTGTCAATAATCCATAATTAAAGAAAATGCATTTCGAAAGCTATCTGGGAAGGGCCATGCATGGACAGACTGATAACAGAGAAACTGGTCGTGGGAAGATAAAAAATACACTTGCTTGGTGGGGGCATTTTACTTTTGGGAGTGAGAGGCATAGAAAATGTAACAGTGCAAACGGATATGCTGAAGCTCTTCCTCTGGCTCAGGCAGAGCCCTGGGCTGGCAATCTAGCCACCTGGGTTCTGAGCTTGGCTTTTTGTTTTATTTACTGTCTGTGTTTTTATAAGATACTTTCTCCCTCTGGTTCTCAGACTTTTCTCTTTTTGTTCTGATAGTCATAGAATCCGTAACACTCCGGAGATGGAGGGATATTAGAGTTTACTTCATCTAACCCTCTTGTTTCACAGAGGAGGAAAAACTGAGCCCTAGAGGTCAAATGACCGGCCCAAGGTCAGGAAGTCAGCTGTGACTTTGCAGATGGCACCTCCGCCAGCCTCATGGTTGTGGGAATCACGTCAGAGATGGAGGGTCTGGCGCGCCCTTGAAGAAAGGCGCGGCCAGCCCCTTCATTATTATTCACGCCAGCCCAGCTTTGAACCCTCAGAGTGGAGTGTTTCTCCATCTGAGCTGCTGACACACGCCCCCTGTATTCCTGCCTTTCCTTCCGGATGCCCGCGGGGTAGTTTCACCAGGCGCTGTTGAGAGACGGCGGCAAGGGCTGTGAGGTCTCCACCTGAGCCTGGTGACCACCTTGCTTCTCCCCTGGATCCCGGCCCCCTGTCTCCCATCTTCCCCATCTGTGTGAGCTGTCTTTCACGTTGCCCTTGGAACAAGCCAGAGCACCACAGTGCTGCTATTCTGCGTTGGCAGAGTCTGTGCCCTGTTTGGCTTGTCATACGCATCTCACCATCTTGCTGCATTTCTGTCTCAGTTCCCAGAAGGCTCAATGTGAACAAAGACATAGGCACGGGGGCTGGGATGAAGGGGGCTGGGTGGAGCTTTGTGCCCCCCGGGAATCTGGGCTGCTCAGAGAAGCCACAGCCAGGGAGTCCAGGTTCCAATGGCGCCTCCTGTAGCAAAACCATCTGACTGTGTGGTGCAGACTGGAGCGAGGCCCTGGGAGCAGGTTTTGTCCATTGAACGTTACAGAATGGTGAAAAGCCAGCGATGTCACCGATGCAGAGAGGGAGGAGACTCAGAAAGTGATGAGACCAGCTCGAGGGCGAGGGGGAGGGATGGAGGGCCATCTGAGGTATGTAGAGTCCCTGTCCTTTCTCCCTACAAGGTCTAGGGGAAGGGGCCTTGAAAAGAGAGGCGGGCAACCTCGGGGGAGTGGGACGGAGCACAGAGGAAAGGGAGGATCACATCACACGTTTCCAAGTTCAGAATTTTCTAAAGACCAAGATCAGAGACCACCAGAGGAAGGTTCCTCAAAGCTAGTGTTTTAGACTGAGGCTCTCCTTGTTATGTGCTTTGCCCAATGTCCCCCTGACTGTTTTCTGTGTGTCTCTGATAAAAGACAGCTTTCATTCACTGCAAAGGAGCACAGAAGGAGGACGGAAATGGCAATGGGAGTGTAGGAATAGGGAGCGTCCAGGCTGGGTGGGTGACAGGGACTGGCCTCCAGCCTCCCTAACATCTGAAGTCTAGGCTGGTTCTCTGTAGGTAGGAAAATGAGGACCTCAAGACTCGGGTGACCTTTGCTATGTTCTTTGGGAATGCTTCAGAAACTATGCCCCCCAGGCTCTGAGGATCACATCCTGACATGGGGAACTTAGACAAAAGAGCTGTGGCTGGGCCTGGGGGAGTGGCTGTTTGCCCCACGGCGGACCCTTAAAGGAACCCAGAATTCTCCCTCCTCCGGCAGCTGCCTTCTTCACGCTCACGTTTGGAATTGCTGAGGCTCCTTGTACTGTTGCTCTCTGCTACTCCAAGTTTACCCTCTCTGATTTCCTAATTCTTACGTTGGCTCCATACTTGGCCCTTGCTGTTTCCATAGTTCCTTGAATCTGAAGCTACCATTTTTTTCTTAAGTGGGGCTGATACGAGGGTCTCATTAAACAATCCAATGGGCAGTAGTAACGGGTGGTATGCACAGAGGGCAGGGACTTCGTGCAAGCCTATGACCCTGGGGGTTTCTTGGTGTTTGTCAGGGGATGAGTTGGAGAGGGGAAAATGGGAAGTTATTGCTGAATGGGTATAGAGGTTCAGTTTGACAAGATGAAAAGTGTTATGTGGATGGTTGCATAACAATGTGAATGTATTGAACAGCACTAAATGGCACACTTAAAAATGGTTAAGATGGTAAATTTTACGTTATGTGTATTTTACCACAGTAAAAAAAAAAAAAAAAAAACGACAACGGAAACTCACCAAAGTGGATGGATTTACAGATCATCTGCACTGAGTTTAGCTTTAGTGTTTGATGGTAAGTGATCTGTTTTTCCCTCACTGTGATGGTGAATTTTTTGTGTGTCAATTTAGTTAGGCTGTGGTGCCCAGTTTGGGCAAACACCATTCTAGGCATTGCAGCAAAGTTGTTTTCGTTGTGGTTAATATGCAGCTGGATGGCATCACCAATGCAGTGAACATGACCTTGGGTAAACGCTGGGAGATGGTGAGGGACAGGGAGGCCTGGCATGCTGCAGTCCACGGGGCAGCAAAGAGTCAGACACATCTGGTGACGGAACAACAGCAGCAACAATAACACTTATAATCGCAGCCTTTGAGAAAGCAGGCTGTCTTCCACGGTATGGGGGGGTGGGGCTCGTCTAACAATTGAAAGCCTTAAGAGCAACACTGTTTTCTCAAAGAAGAAGGAATTCTTGCTCTGCCCTTGGACCTGAGACCGCGCATCAGCTCTTGCAGAAGTTACTAGCCTGCCAGCTTGCCCTGCAGATTTCAGGCTTGGCAGCTTCTACAACCGTGTGAGCTGATTCCTTAAAATTGCTACCTGTCTACCTCCCTATCCACACACATACACACTCAGTTAGACATACACACTTCCTACTGGTCTAGTTCTGGTTCTCTGGAAAACCTTGAATAACACACTCACCTGAAAGCAGCTGAGGATGGAGGTGCTCAGGTATCCAGAGGGGAAACAGGAGGGACCCTCCTCCCAGGTCTGCTGAGTGCTACGTTCTTTCTCCTCCTCGGTTTCCTCTGGAATTTCGTTCCCTGGGGTAAATGCCCTCTGCTTCCAGCCTACCTGCCCTTCTCTGTTACCCCTGCCTTGGGCCTCAGAGTTGTTCCACGCCCCGGCCCTCTAGGTGGAGTGTCTTTCCTATGAGGTCCCTGACACTTTTGGACCCTGGTCCCACTGAGGCTTTCTGGAAGCCATCTCCTGACTTTGTGGGCACACGGCCTCCAGCTGTGGATTTAGCATGCGCAGATTTGGTTTGATCCATTCCGCTCTTCCCCTCTGCGTTTACCTGGAGCTTGTTTGCTGGCTGGCTCCTAAGCGGTTCTGCCTCTGGGTAAAGCCTTAGTTCATCTCCTGCTTTCCTTGGTCCGCATCCATGCCTAGGTTCCTAAGGGCTTTACTCCCAGGCACCAACTTTTATTGCTGAAATCTATGAGCATTAATTCTGCTTCTTCCCACAGCCAGAGAGAGACTTGCAGAGCCTCCGGTAGGTCCTGCTGGACTGCCTGTAAAAGGAGGGTGGATGGTTAAGTCTCTCTTTCTTTCTCTCTCATTTACCTATTACAATATTTATGGAGTTCATTATATGTGTTATCTTATTTAACCTTTGCAAAACCCTTATTTAATACAGATAATCCCCATTTTATAGATTTGAAAACTGATATACAGGAAAGTTATGTGACTTGTTCCAGGCCAGGCATTTTGGGAATGGAATTTAACCCAAGGCAATCTGAATCCAAGGCCTGTGCTCTTAGCCAAGGATACTTGAAAACTTGCTGTTAGAAAAGATGGGGAGAGTGAGGAATAAAAGAATTCGAGGCATAAGGCAAAGCCAGGAATAGGTAAGTATTATAATGGGATGCAGAAAACCCTACCCATGTGCTGCCAGTGGATCACGGACTTAGCTCCCAGCTCCTGGCAGCCAACACTCACTGAGCAGGAGGTTTGACAACATATGGCGTTGCCCTGATCAAGCGCAGACCACCAGCAGAGCCCGCTTCCCTAAAATCGTGAAGGTTTCCCCTCAAACCAAAAGACCCAGCTCTCTGAGAATCCTAGGGCTGCAGTTGACTACACTATTTTGTGCTTGTAGTAAAAATGAGCTCCAATTCCCACTAAGAAAAAGGGTGAGTCTTTCTCTCTTAGAATAATGATGAGTGTTGATATTAGATTGTAAATCTGAGAAAGGTTGCCACTGTAAGACTTGGTTTTGTTCCCCTCTGTTTGTCTAGCAGAGCCAGGTTTAGTGAAGTGATGGATCGACAGTGATCATATCGAGCGACTGCGGCTAGTAATGGATGCTGAAGACTGCGCTCATAGCACTTGCCTGTTACGAGGCCAGGGATCAAGGTCTGGGAAGACTTTCAAGTATTAAATGGTTCTAGAGCGAATGGAAGGCAGTGCTGTGCAGTGCAAAGAGCAGAGTAGCTGTGTGACCTTAAACAAATCCTTTAACCTCTCTGCTCCTCAGACTATAAAAATGGAATCTGCCTATCACACGAGACCCTGAAAAAGAGGATGTTTCAGTGTCTGCAATAAGGAGGTGGTTCACAGCTCCCTGTCATGTCGTTGTTCATTCATCCAGAAGCTTCTGATCAGGCACCTGCTTCAGGTCCATCCGGTGCGTCCTGTTCTCTGTCCTGGGACGACGACCGTGAGCGGGACAGACAGATGCCTGGTGGATTCCCTTCTCCACGATTTCCTCCTTCCCTGAGGATAGTAGTTTCTGCAGCAGATATTTAATAACAGTGGTGCCTCAAGTTCAAGTTGCTGAGGGGAGACACGTTGGGGGGTTGCGAAGAAGATTGGAGAAAGTTTGGGGTACAAGACCCCATGCAGAGAAATGGCCTCTTCCATCCAGCCCATATGGGCCTGCGTCCCAGTCCAGCTGACCCGAGGGTCCCCAGGCAGCAGTGGCGGAGGACAGTCTCATCTAACTGCCTCACACCGCCGAGCCTCCAGGAGCTGGCCTGGGCCACGCCAGTGCTTCTGCTGAGGAAGGATTATAGTTTTGTCAGTGCGGTGGAACAGAGTGCCTCCAGCGCTCAAGGTCTGCATTTAGAAGAGAAGCGGAGGATGGTTTAACGTTAGCCAAACAGCCTGGTGCACTCACAACAAAACCCTGCGTGCAATTGAAAACGATGCACTAACCACACACAGACCCGGGCGACGTGATCCCCTGTCTCTCCAGGGTGCTGTGCTTGCGTTTCCTCACCCTCAGGACCAACACTGGCATCCCTCCACTCTCGCCAGAAGCGAGTGTGTGTGTGTGTGTGTGTGTGTGTGTGTGTGTGTGTGTGCACACAACACCCTAAACTCAGAGGCTGCAGAATAGGCACTGAAATCTCTTCATAGGAATTGTCTCTCGAATCTACAATAATCTCACAACTCTAGCATGTCCTAGATTTATCAACATGCACTTGTTGATATGATTTTGTTTTTCAAAATCATTTTGAAATCATTTCAAAAAGTTTTTGAAATCAAAATTTCCTGGGCCCCATTCGTACATGCGTGGTCTGTCCATATAAAACTGGGCTATCCCCGAGAACAGGGTCTGTGCCTCCCCTGTCTGGCTGGAGTCACCCTGAAGGCAGGGGCTGTCTCCACCATCAGACTGGAGACGCTCTGAAGGTGAGGGCTGTGTCTTATCCTTGAGGACCCTCCCCTCTTGGTGCTGGGGCCGAGGCTGTGGGCCCAGACACAGTTCTGATCTCGTGGTGAGGGAGAGCGGTGGTTTCCTGGCATGCTCAGTTGAGAGGTCAAATTGACGAGTTATCCTCATCTGCTCCTTTTAGCAGCTGAGAGTGGAAGAATCACCCCCACACTCTGGAACATGAGAAAGCAAAACGGGGAAAGAGAGGTGGATGGGACATGGCACCCTCAGGCCAAGCCTCAGCTCCCCTACCTGCAGGCCTCTTTGCCTCCAGACTCCACATCAGTCTGAACTGCTTTAACCCCAGGCCTCTCCCCTGGGCTGGATCTAGAAGCACACACTGTCTCTCTCCTCTTTCCCTTGATTCACACTTAATCCTGCTACGGAGAATTAAAAAAATAACAGCCCGTAAAATTCCTCCATGGCCCTGTTGAGACACTCCTTTTTCGGGATCCTTATGACTCAGGCTGATGAGGGCAAAGGCTGTCTTTCTCATTTAGTGTTTCGTCCCCCAGCACTCACCACAATGCCGGGCTATGGTAGGTGCTTAAAGTGTTTAATAGAAAGAAATGAATGCAATTTTCAGGAAGCACTGCGGGTGGATTTCCTCCTTTGGAGACCTCTTTCACCCCCAGGAAAGTACCTCAATCTCAGATCTGCACTGTCAGCCTCTTGTTGGAGAAAAGCAATGTTCTGGGTTTTGGGGCTAGGGGGCAGTGTTCACCTATGGGTGCAATCCAGTGTGAGTGTGTGTGTGTTGACACTGATAACTGGACATTCATAAGCTCCAGCTCCAGAGTGTGTGTGTGTGTGTGTGCGTGTGTGTGAGTGTGTGTGTGTGTTGACACTGTTAACTGGATATTCATAAGCTCCAGCTCCAGAGTGTGTGTGTGTGTGTGCGTGTGTGTGAGTGTGTGTGTGTGTTGACACTGTTAACTGGACATTCATAAGCTCCAGCTCCAGAGTGTGTGTGTGTGTGTGTGTGTGCGTGTGTGTGTTGACACTGTTAACTGGACATTCAGAAGCTCCAGTTCCAGTGTGTGTGTGTTGACATTGATAACTGGACATTCAGAAGCTCCAGCTCCAGAGAGAATTCTAGGAGTCCCTCAAAACAACTTAGCTTACCTTCCCATGAGTACCCTCTTCTTAAATATATCCATGAAACCTTATTCTGCGTATATGCTACCGAACAACCACATTTCTTTGACAATATAAGGATTTTTATCCAGTAAACTTTATTTATATATAACAACAGTACAAATTGTGTCCTTGGCTTGCAAAATAGGAGTGTTTCATATTTACAATAGGTACACAATAATATATTAGAGTAACAAAAAAACTCATTTTATTGGAACATTTTAAATACGTAATTTTCTTACAGCTTTAATTTCACAACACCTGTAAAAACAACAAAACCAGACAGCTATTATTCTATTTTCTTAAAAATATATATATATATAATACAGATTCCAGTGTGTCAAGAAGAGTGGGTTTGGGAAGGAGCAGTTGAGGGGAGAGGCAGGCGGGCTCAGGTCCCTCGTCTCGTGGTCTAAAGAGCTTGTCCCCCCTCCCTGATACACCTGGCAATATCTGCTTTGCAGGGGGAGCCACGTTCCAGCATGTTCTCCTGCCGTGGTGCCGACACGGACAGCACAGGAAGACTGAGTCAGGGCTGTGACCGAAATCCAGGCGGGCCTCCCCTCTACCCTGAGGCCGCAGCACAAAGGACAGAAGGGAATGTAGTCAGCATGTCCACAAGACTTCCCAGTTTGCTGACGGGGCTGAGGCCCTGTCTCCCAGGACCTCCCTAATACCAGGGGTGAAACTTCATCTCTCATCCATGACGTCGTGAGCCCCAGAGACCCACCTTCACTCTTGGGGAAACTGGCAGAAAGGGAAGAGGTAGGGGAAGAGAGGCGGGGTGACGAAGAGGATGCTGCCACCTTCTCAAAGCTTCTTCCTGAGACAAGGCACCGGAAGGCCCTGAACCCACGGGGTCTGCTTCCACCGCCCTGGGTCCACCAAACTCCCCTGCGTCCTCTCACCCACAGAGCTCCCACTCCTGAGCCTCAGTTCTTTCCTGTGCATGGCCAGGCCCCAGGAGCCTGAGTCAGGGCATAGCGTGGCAAGGAGCAGCGGGCCCCACTCTGGGGCAGCTGCTGGCTCAGTATTTGCTGCGGGTTAATAGATGAAGGCGGGAGGAGAAGGGGATGGCAGAAGATGAGATGGCTGGATGGCATCACCAACTCGATGGACATGAGTTTGAGCAAACTCCAGGAATTGGTGATGGACAGGGAGGCCTGGCGTGCTGCGGTCCATGAGGTTGCGAGAGTCGGACATGACTGAGCGACTGAACTGAAGTGAATGGTGGCAGGTGTGGCAACTGGGATGCACCTGGAGGCTGATCAGCCAGAGGCTTCTAGAAACATTCCTTATTTGTGCTGCCCAGACCATCGCAGTCCAGCCCACCCCATCCATCGCTTCTGCTTCGTGCTCACCAGGGCCAGGGGCCTTGACTATTATTTCTTGTCCTCATCTGGTGGAAATGGAGGAAGGTCAGGAGCTCAAGAGGCAGGTGGAGGGCCACCAGAAGAGACGACAGCAGTGGGGACAGGAAAGGCCCTTGCGGCTGGAGGACTGTCCCCGGAAGCAGGTAAGGCAGCTGCGTCAGTCGGCTTTCTTCCGCCTTTCTGCTCCCCTTTCCTCCAAAACGCATGCCCTCTGCAGGTCTGGGAGGAGGGCTAAGGTGGTGATAGGAACCAGCAAGTGGAAGAATGTCTGTGCGCTAGAAGGAGGTCCTTCTCAATCTCGTTCATTCCTCAGCACCTGGAGCAGGGCCTGGGGAACAGTGTTAGCTCAGGAATGCTCCCTGAATGAATGAATGCATGCAGGAAACAGCTCCATCCCACGAGTGAGGCTCCCAGGGGCTCCTTGCTTTCGATGACTGAACTTTCCAAGGATGGGGAGCGCTCCGCCAGAAGTGGATCAGAGACAGTTCTGAGCTGGGGCTGGAGTGGGGTGATGGGAGTTGGGGGCAGGCCCGGAAGCCCCGGAGCCCCTGCGGAGGTTGGGAGGCGGCAGCAGGCCAGCTAGAGGGGCTCAGGCCAGCTCGCCCACCTTGGGCGTGGACACCCTCTGTCTTGCCAAAGGCATTTTCTAGCGTGCTTGCCCTTTTCTGGTGAACTGTCTCTTGCACACTTCGGTGAAACAAGATGGAGCTGGATCAAACTTTCAGAGACAGCAGTCTCTCTTGGCTTCCCTCCGAGATGGATGGCGTTGTGTGGGGGCAGAGGCTGTGAAATGAGCACTCACTCCTTACATGAGGTTGGGGCATCTCCACGTTGGATGGCGGTGAGGAGGGAGGCCCTCTCCTCCCATCCTGCAGGCCATGGATTCTTGGTGACCCAAAGCCAAGCAAGGCTCTCCAACCTTTACCCACATGGCCTGATGAGTCCCGTGTAGTTTTCCTTGATCTTCCTTACTTCTTTAGGGATGCCCCCTGCCACCTCCTTCGCCAGCCCCCCTTGCCCAGTCGTCCCGAGAAATCCTGAGAAAGGTGGTGGAGCCTCTCGTGTCCACTATCTGAGCGACCATCCCCTACCATTCTCCCACTCCCCCTACCAGACCATCAGGGACTCAGCCCCAGGGGTGGTGAGTGGTCACCAAAAGTAGCCTCTGGTCAGGGTTGGTCATGACGCAGCTGAGATGTCTAGCTTTTAAATCTTGGTGGAGCAAAGCCCGAGGTGCCGATCTAAGCAGCGGTGTGACCAGACCACCTTCATTCGGAGCTCAGAAGCAAGCTGAGGGGAGGAGCCGCACGCATCTGTGGGCAGCACAGAGTCCCCCGCTCACACTCCCCTTGCCGGTATCTCCTCGCCTTTCATCCCCATATAGCGTGGGCTCTGAGCTGATAAGCTTTGGGTGCTACGAAGGGCAAACACTTTGGCTTAGTGCAGAAGGCCAGTCATTAGGATTTCTTTCAGGCTATTCGCAGGGCCCAGAGAAACTTTTTAGCAGAAGTGGATTATCAGAAGGAAGTGGTCTTGGCATGGCTGGTTGTGAATTATAATGAAAACAGCGCGTTTCCTGAGTATTTTGCTGAATGCTTTTCTCGTCCCATTTGTCAGCTGCATTCAGGCAAGAAACCGGACCTGAGGTGACCCGGTGATGTCTGCCATGCGGGGAGCACAGCGATCCAAAGCCACATGCCAGCCATCGAAGCCAGCCCTCTGAGGTCCCCCTCCCCTGGCTGCTTCCTGGCAATGCAGTGTGGTCAGCAGAGTCTCTGGAAACTGGAAGGGTTTGAAGGTAAATCCTGGCCCAGAGGAGCCGGGGCCGAGTTAATTGCAGAGGAAGTGACCCTGGTCTGGTCTCTCCCTGGTCCCACTTCCCAGCACTGCGGCCCCTTGCAGAGCAAGGCAGATGGGACCTCTCCAGCGGCTTCTCTTCCCATCCCTCGCCTTTCTCTCATCCTTTCCACCCTCTCTGTGGCTGCCTGCAGAGAACTTGGAGCTGGCTGCTTGGATCCTCACCAGGGTAGGAGGCCTGGAAGCTGGTGGCTGTCCAGTCACCAGGGCTCTGCACCAGTGTTGTGGGGGTCCTTCCCCGAGATGCCCCCACTGCCTTCCACAGGGCCTCTGGATCAGGGCGTGGAGCTTTGGTCTCTTTATCTGGAAACTACACTCAGGACGGCTGGGCATCCATGGATTTAGGTGTCAGCAGGAAAGACAGAAGCCCAGTTGGAAGCCACCCATTAGTCCTTTGAACTCAGGAGGACGCGAGAGGCAGAGAGAGAGAGAGAGAGAGAGGCAGAAGACGCAGCCTGGGGATGCTACAGTCCTCTCTACTGCGGCCTCTCTAGTGCTCAGACCATCAGGAGCGTCCGCCTACGAGCGAAGGGTTGTCTCCCCTCTCTAGGCACGAGAGAATAAAACAAAGAAAGCACAACAATAAATACTGCAGCTTCTTGAACCTATGCTCTTCAAGTATTGCTTGCTGTAAACAGTGTTTGATTTTTGTTTTCTTTTTAATTGTAAGAAACCACGGGCGGACTGGAGCAGAGTCTGAACACCCATGTCCCCCCGTTGGCTCCCGAACGGAACCTCCCAGAGGCCTGGCCCGCACTCCTCCAGGGCCCTGCTCCCGGGGAGCCTGGTTTACAACGGGGATGGATATAAGGCAGAGCTGCCCAGCGTCCTTCGGGAGACCGGGCGTCCCCTCTGAGAGAGGCCCAGCTTTCATGTCTGGTAGTCACGGTAGGGAAACCCGAAGGAAAAGTACCAAAATCAGCTCCTCAGTTGTTGAGGTTTGGGTTTAAAGAAAACAACCAAACAGTAGCAAAAAGCATTGGTGCTCTTGAGACACACATGTCTGCTGGAGAAGAGGACGCACGGACGTGTGGACATAAAGCTCAGCTTGCTGTCAGCAGGTGGAGCCCGGGGGCTCGGCTGTTGGTGCAAAGTCCCACCTTCCCCACCTCTTCTGGTTTCATCGGCCACTCTTCCTTCGGCCACTCTTCCTTCGGAGCATTTGGTGTCAACTTGTGCTCATTCTTCTCCTCCTCACTTCTTAGACAAAGAAGGTTTCAAAGGCAAGGAAACGATCAATTTCTCTCAGCATCTCTTTGTAGGCTTTTTTTCCAGTTGTTGGGAACCAGGAGTTGTGCGAGGAAGGAGGGACGGGGCAAAAGAAGGAAGGGGGACAGAAAGCAGAATTAAACGAAAGTTGGACGGGATGAACAGGGAGGCTTTTTGTTTTATTTCTGGTTTTCCTTTTTCTTAAAAAAAATTAAATAAAGTTCTCATTATTTCCCCAATATACATCAAATGAGTTTTCATGCAAAGCAGCAGTCACAGAGGCAGAACCGTGCCCAGCTGCGCCTCTCAGCTTGAAGAACCACCTTCTCCGGGCCCCTGCGTCCCTCTCGTTGTGGGTGGCTGTGACGCCGCTGGTCTCTCCCTGCAGGGACCAGCTGGGACGAAACTTGGCTGGCGTGGGGAGAGGGGCCCTCCCCTCTCCCCAGGGTTAGGGTCTCAGGAGACAGCAAGCTCTGGGGCCTGACCCCCTTCACTTGTCCTTCCTTCTGAGATGCCCAGTGTGACAGCTTTCGTGGGTCCCTCTTCCCAGGAATGGGAGGCTCCGTCTCTCAGCTCTCAATGGACATGGCGTTGATGAGCTGTTCCACCTTGTACGCCAGCCGCTGGCGCCGCGCCTGTTCGTCCTGCTCCAGCGCGCCGATGAGCTGAGGGATGAAAACAAAGGTGGGCAGGCTCAGCACTCAGTATGCGAGATGGCTTTCCCCTCACCCTTCATCCTTCCGTCTGCCTTTCCATCCTGCCCAACGAGCACAACTCTAAATAACGCGGATGATCACCTGAACAGGGGTATGATATACGTATGTGTGTGCCTGCATGTATTTATCGAAAGCTTTTAAAACATTAGGCATACAGGAAGTGCTGTGTAAGCCTTAGCTATACCATGACGACCTCTGCTATTACTGCGTTCAGGTATGATGCTGATACAAGACTTGCTGTCCTGAAGTTGTCCTCTTCAGGGTCTAGCCATGTCCACCTGTCTGTCTGAAATATTTCAGCTGACAGCTTCTGCCCAACTGCAAAGAATAGTCTGATTCGCTGTTTCAGAAGGGATGAAATTCATCATCTACTTTGAACTGGGCAACAATGACAATATTCAGTAAAAGTGTTACGTATTGCATTAGCAATGAAGACAAGACAAAATAAGGCATAAGAAAGCACAGGATGAATCAGGAGAGGACAGGCTGCCTTCCAAAGGAAGAGCGGCTGACTTTTTGACTCCGTGAATGTTTTCGGAATTATCACCCATTGCTGTTGTTTAAGGATGGAGCCTGGCTTTCTGGTTAACCTGCCTGGCCCTCTCGGGGCGGATTTCTGCCTCACCTCTTCGCTGTACTTGCTGACATAGGAGTAGATCTCATTGAGGGCACTCAGCATGTTGAACTCCACAGCATGCAGGCGGGACTGCTCGGCGAGGTAGGCGTTCATGTCCTGGTCACTGATGGCGGGGAGTTTGGTGATGTCTGCATAGTATCTGCCATAGAGAGGACAGGCTCCTTGGTGAGGGGCTCAGCAAAGACTCGCCTGTCCGTCCCCTGACCCCAGGACCCCAGAGAGGATGGGTGTCCCCTCCTGCTTCCCTGTTCCTCTTCTAATGAAGCTTGCTCTGGCCTCTGCTCTCAAGCTGAGTTTGGGGCCTGGACACTTGTTCTCCCTCAGGCCAGAGTCTGCAGTGCTGTGACCAGACTCTCAGTATTCACATTCCAGGTCAGCGCCCTGCTAGCTGTGTGTCCTTGGTAAGTCGCTTGGCATCAGTGGCCTCCTCAGTAAAAAGGGGATGATAATAGGACCTACTTCACTGCTCTGTTGGTATTTTAGTGAGATGATACACACAACATCTTCATCAAAGTGCTGGGTGCTTAGCATATGCTCAGTAAAGGGTGATCAGAATGCTAAATCTGACTCAGGGGGTGCAAAGCTCCCTTTTCCTCCCCCAGCAGGAACTCTGGGCAAAGGAGAAAAAGGTGAGCATGAGGTCTGGAAGGGACCACAAGCAGGGCTTTGAGTCCTTGGTCAGTGAAGCCCAGAGGAGGGAATGGAGCAGGCACTGGGGGCTGGACCGGTCCTCAGGATACTACTGACCTCTCCACCCAGCTCTTGTAGCTGGGGATGTCCTTGGCGTAGAGCAGCTTGTTGGAAGGGGAGTCCTTGCCCAGCCGGTGCTCTGAAGTTGAGCAAGAGTCCATGAAGGTCTGGGCCACCACGGAGAGGCAGGCGTCCGTGATGCTGCCCTTGTGGATGTCAAATACAAACTGGGGGTTCTTGATCACATTCACCCAGAAGCGCAGAGGGAGGCTGGAGGAGAGGGCAGAGGGGTCTCTGAGGGCTGCGTCTGGGCCCGGCCCCGTGCCATCCACTAATATTCCTTCCAACCCCACAAATGCAAAATTCTCTCTGAAGGGCAAGGGAACGGAATCACAGACAACTGGTCCAGCCAGGGCTGCGAATTAAGCCTTAGCTTTGACTGATGCTGGAAGAGAAGGAGCCCCATTGTGCCCTAACGGGAGGCGCTGACCTCGTGCTACAACTGCTCCGAGGTGGGCATGGGGTGGCTTTACTTCCTCCTGGAGGTCTTTTCCAAAGACTCCTGTGCTCCTGGGGGAGCCTAAGTCTAGAGGCCCTGCACCGCTTTCTCAGAGCCCCAGACAAAGCCCCCAGGCTCCCAGAGGCCCCTTCCTGGTGACTGCGGCCATTGTCCGGAAGGACGGGGCGGCAGCCCCAGCCTCGGAGTGGGCACAAAGGCCCCACCTGGGTTCCCCGCCCAGCCAGGCTGGCTGGCCGCTTCCCAGGGCTGGCCCCGCCACGCTGGGCGGAGGAATGGGCTCCCCTGGGAACAGCTCTTTCAGGGCGCTCCCCAGGGCGTTCTCAGCTCCGGGCAGGGGCAGAGGCAGAAGAGGAGGCCATTGTTGGCACGCTGGGAATGACTCGCTGGGGCGCTGCGTTTTTCCCACCCTGAGAGCAACTGATCAGTCGTTAGGAGAATTCTTTCTGCGACTCGGGGAATTTATAATCGGAGGAGAATGCGTTTTCTCTGCTCCTTTGGCCGTGAGGAGGATAAGCCCATTTATTCCCCTTCAAAACCAGAACAGCTGCTGTTTCTGTGGCCTTTTCCAACTTGGCCTCCTCTCCAGCCGCCCGCTGGCCCTTAACTCTTTGGGCTCCTCTCTGCAGTGAGCTCTGTCCCCATTTGTCCTCTGGGCTGACCTCCCCTCTCTCCTTCCTTGTCTCTTGAATCTCCTGGACCCCAGACCTTCCCAAATGTCTCCACGGCCCATGCCAAGTGTTGGGAAAGATCAGCTTTGCCCAGATCCAAGGCCTTCCATTAGGACTTCCGCCTATCTTTGCAGTGAAACGAGGGATCCTTCATTTAACCTGGAGGGGGCGGCCTGGGTGAAGAGGTGGCTCCTCTGGTCCACTCTCCCTTTCCCAGCAGCTCTGAAACCTTCCAGTGTTCTCTCCTTGGACATTAGGTATCTGAGGTCTGGCTAAGAGGGCTGTCCCTGCCACAAATCCAGGGGAGGGCGTTTCTATGACTTGCCCAGATACAGCAGGCACGGGGAGGAGGACAATCCAGAACTTTCTCTTGATTTCCGGGCCGGCCTGGGGGTGGCGGTGGAGGGGAGCTCCAAAGCCACGGCAGAGCCACAGCACGGGCCCTGGGAATGCGGATGGAAGGCCGGTCTCAGGGGCCTGCCCTGGGGGGCTCCACGCCCCGAGACCACCAGACCTCTTCGCTTCGCTCTGCTGTGATCAAAAGCTGTGGCCTCTGGAGGGCTTGGCAGCCACAACACCCCGGAAAGGGAGGAATAGGTGGGGTCCGAGGCCGGGTTTTCCCCCAGTGTTTGGCTGGTTGCTAGGACTTTGGATTCCTAAATAACAGCCGGGGCCCATCTGTGCCGGCTCTGTTTTCCGAGGTAAGGGCTGAGTCCAGACAGCTGTGTGGGCGGCCTGCCCAACTCCAGGCCTGGCCCTCCTCTCTGCCCTCTCTCTGCTCCCTCCTGAGGGAAGGTCTGTGCTCTGGCTCTTGGCCAGGCCTGGCGGGACATGAGGGCCTGTCTTCAGAGTGGTCTGAGATCCAGGTTCAAAACCCAGCAGAGAGACGTCTTGTGCGAAGGGCCTTGGGGAGCCGTCTCTCCCTCTGCTGGGTCTGCCCAGGGAGGGCCCCTCCGGGGACGGAGTCAGGCCCATGGGACCTCCTGCCTGCGGCTTCCTGAGAGCCACGGAGCCGGGCCTTAAGGGGTCGCGTGTGCAACAGCCTTCGCTCATTGGTGAGCTCAAGTTCACGGCAGGTGCAAGCTCTCCCCCAGCACTGGCCAGCCTCCCCAGGGGTCTGAGTTTAATGCAGGGCTCTCCTCGTGCCAGGACGTGCCCAAGATCTGCTGTGCTCGGGAGGCCCCATGCTGCCTGGCCCGCTGCTCAGTCGTCTGGGATGTGGCTCTGTGTGTGGGTTCCCCCCGGCTCCCTTTCCTGAGAACCACAAGTCAGAGAGAAGGAGGTGTGGCCTGGGGAAGGGTCTCGGCCTGAAAGGGCAGGAGCTCCAGTGTGTGTGTGTCCTGGTGCTGGGCCCTGTGCCGGGAGGGCCCTGCCTTGCGCCTGGGGCACACATCAGGTCTGTGGAGCATATGTCCTAGGAGCCTTGGATTACCCAGCCACAGCAGAGAACAGGTTCTACCCCCCCATCTCCCTGGTCCCTGCTGGGCCCTACCCCACGCCCCCACGCCCTGGTCTCTGCTGGGCCCTACCCCACGCCCCCACGCCCTGGTCCTGGCCTTGCCAGGCTGCAGCCCGCCCTGGGCTGCCCGAGGGGTTTACCAGTTGCTCTTCCAAGTGTGCCGCACGTCTGTGTCATGGATGCTGTGTCTGTCTGCCTGCTCATCCAGGAAATCGAACATGTACTTGATGGCCAGGGGGAGCGCGCTGCCCCGGTGCACAGTGCTGAACAAGGTCTCAAACAAGTCGTCCACGAACTTCTGCAGGGTGCCCTGGGAGAGGGGCGGTGGGAGAGAGTGAGGTGGGGGAGGGGGGCCGGCCGCAGACGCACAGGCCGGATGGTGCCTTGCTTGGACTGACCCTGCCTCGGAAATCTGTCTGCGACACCAGGCTGTGCAGACAGGACGGCGGAGGTCGGGGAATGAGGGTCCTTCTGGGGTGTCGGGGAGGTGGGAAGGACTGATGGGCTGCAGGTTTCCAGGAAGAACCGCCTCCAACCAGGAGCCACATGCACACTTATGCTTGTGTCCCTGCCGGGTGGGTGCGGGCAGGGGGAGTTTGATCAAAGACAGCAAGTGCTCTGAGCTCAGGCTTCCCACAGGGAATGAGCGGCACCGGCTGGTATGAGAGGGTATGAGAGGCCATCTAAAGAACCAGCCAGAGGACAGGGACCCTCCCAGCAGGAGCAGGGGAGGACCACAGAGGGCCTGGCAGGAAGGTGTGAAGAGGCTCACTGTGTTAGCAGCCTGGGATAAGTGGGGTCTGGAGTCAGGGTGGGGCGGAGGGTACAGATCCCAGAACGCTCAGGCACAGCCCTGATCACGGGGCCTTGGAGGGTATCGGGGGGCAGGGCCAAGGCTGGGCCTGGGGCCCACAGTTTGCAGGTTCAAGAAATATCTCTGAAGGTCAGTAAATGTCCAACCTTTTGATGTCTCTTTGTGAGCATGCAGTTGCTAAGTTGTGTCCAACTCTTTGCAACCCCATGGACTGTAACCCGCCAGGCTCTTCTGTCTGTGGGATTTCCCAGGCAAACATACTGGAGTGGGTTGCCATGCCCTCCTCCTGGGGAGCTTCCTGACCCAGGGACAGAATCCATATCTCCTGTTATCTCCTGATCTGGCAGATGGATTCTTTACCACTGAGCCACTTGGGAAGTCTGGTCTCTTATCAGCATATTATTTGAAGCAAAATTTGAGACACATTCTCTAATGGCGTATTTCTGTGACACTTCAGGGAACAAGTCTGAGAAGCCACTGTATTAGAATTTCAGCAGCATTTTTGTTGGTTCAGTGGAGGAGAGTCCTGTCAAATACAAGCTATATATGGTTGCTATGCTTATAGGTATACTGTTCTCTGCTGGGGAGGCTGGCAGGCTGCTTTAGATCTCAGCTTCTGCCAGCATTTGTGGGGGTAGATGAGAGGGCTTCCCAGGTGGCTAGTGGTAAAGAACTCGCCTGCCAATGCAAGAGACTCAAGAGACATGGGTTTGATCCCTGGGTCAGGAAGACTCCCTGAAGGAGGAAACGGCAGCCCACTCCAGTATTCTTGCCTGGAGAATCCCACAGACAGAGGAGCCTGGAAAGCTACTGCCCATGAAGTTGCAAAGAGTTGGACTTGACTGAAGCGACTTAGCACGCACACACGTGATGGAATGGGGAAGGGGAAGCTTTCTCTTAGATTACCAGACAGACCAGGGCTTCATGCTTTTCCTCCCAGTGTGGGCAGAAAGGGGTAGAGAAGGCACTGATAGAGGAAGACGGCATGTCCGTCCATTTCATATTTACCAATAAAAACCCCAGTATCTTCTTGAGGGATATGGGGACCCAGAAGCGAGAGCACTGGTCCTCTGCGGAGTAACGGGAGCTTTTGAGTGAGCCGGGCAGACCACTGTGATTTTTGCCGCAGGGTGGAAAACAGCAGTGGCCTGATCTCTAGGGAAGTGTGCCCCAGGACGAGGCCCTCCTTGTCCAGGTGGGTCCCCTTGAGGGGCAGAGCCCATGGGATCCTTCCTACGCTGTGGGCTGGGTAGGGGCTGGGGCAGGACACATCTCTGGGGTGCCCTCCCTGGGCCGGGGCAGAGCAGGGGCTGTTACCTTGGTGGCCAGCAGCCGGGTCAGGTAGATCTCCGACACCATCTTGCTGCCCCGGTCCCCCTCCTTCTGGTCCCCGTGGTCGTGGTTCTTCACCAGGTGCCACACCTTGACCCCGCTCTCCAGGTCCGGGGTGATCATGGGTGCCCGCGACCGCAGGCTGTCGGGGCTGCCTGTGTACCTGAAGGAGGAGTCTGCGGGGAAGGGAGCGGCGCAGGCCCGTGAGCGGCGCGTTTCCTCACCCTTGCGGGTAGAACCCTTCTAGAATCCCTGCCCCCCCGCTGCCCTCACTAAGAACAAGCCAGTCTTGATTGGAAGGGAGCCCTTGGGGTTTCACGTCTGGTGAGTTATTTTAGTGATGCTTGGCTGGTGTGAAGACAGCCTGAAATCCTGTTACCAAAACGAGGCTCTGGAAATTCTGTGAGCTGGAGTGGCCCTGGGGAATACAGGAGTACCTCCATCCCTGACGCTTCCAGCAAAGACCAATCAATAGGTGGAATGTCAGCCAGATATTCTCACGGGGCTCTGATCGAAGTGTGGACACTAAGGGTCTGTGGATGGAAAAGCTCCCTCTCGGGAGTTAAGGCTCCTTCCTACTTAGGGCCCAGAATACAGAGCTGCCTGAGCCCCGCCTGCAACTGCTGCCTTCAGGCCTGCAGGGTCCTTTGGCTGGACGGCTTGAAGCCTAGCACCACCCAGAACTAGAGGAACGGAAACTCCTCAACCTCATCCCCAGAGGGCACTGGGGGCCCAGCACTCGGGGCTGGAAGGCCTGGGATGGCCATCCCAATGCCCACTTCGGGATACTACTGAGAGCCAAAGGGGAAGCGAGGCGAAAGCGTTAGTCCCTTCAGTTGCGTCGGACTGCGACCCATAGACTGTAGCCCCCCCAGGCTCCTCTGTCCATGGGATTCTCCAGGCAAGAATGCTGGAGCGGGTGGCCATTTCCTTCTCCAGGGGACCTTCCCAACCCAGGGAATCGAGCCTGGGTCTCCTGCATTGTGGGCAGGTTCTTTACCATCTGCGCCACCAGGGAAGTTATTTGGTCCGTATCACTGAGAGCTAAAGGGGGACGTTGTTAATGATTCAGCCAGGACAGTAAGCATACACTGGGACTGGTTTCTGCGAACGTCCCATCCAAGGGCCTCCTTGGTTCTGGGCCCTTCAGATGCCTCCATCAGACCTGGGCTATCGAAGGAAAGAGTCACGGTGCCATCTGGTGCCACAGCCCCAAGGAGACGGGCCATTCCAGACTTCTCTGATTGCAGGCCAGCTGCAGCAGCGGCACAGGCCTCCCACTGTCCGCAGGGGTGGGGAGCAGCCCCTGGAGTCACAGAAGACACCCCTGGCCGCCCAGGCCGCCTCTGCGGTCCTCACCGTATCTGCTGATGGACGTCCGGGAGATGCTGGCGGAGGCGGGGATGTTGTAGGAGGAGGTCTGCTTGGGGACCAGGGCCACCACCGATCTGTCTGACACCTGGGGAGGATACGAGAGAGACACTTCGGGTGGATGTTGGCACCTAGGGAAATGGGATTGTTGATACTTCTAGAAGCTGATGGAATAGGTAGGGGTAGAGGGTGCGGAGTTGAGGAATGCTAGGAATAATCATTGCTGCTATCAGTATGGTAGCTACTTGCCACCTGTAGCTGCTGGGCTTTTACAGTCTGACTAGACCAAAGGGAGATGCCCGGGAAGGGTTTGCGCTCAGGTATGCTGGAAATGTACAAGACACACTGAATTTCAATGACTGAGGCTGAATAAAGGTATACGAACTGTCTCATTAGTAATGTTTATGTTGATTGCGTGTTTAAATGACAATTATCTTAGATCAGTGGTGTTGGAGACAACGTTGTTAACATCACGTTCATCCGTTCATCTTTACTTTTTAAATGTGACTAGTAAAAAAAAGTCAAGGTATCCATGTGCTTTGTGTTTCTGTTAGAGGGAGCTGGGGTAGCCCAGCCTGCCTTCAGCTCCGTGAGTTACGTACGACTGTCCCCATTTTACAGAGGAGGAACCAAAGCCCTGAGCGGCTGAGCTTCGTCCTTCAAGGTCACACGCTTCACATACGATAGAGCTGAAACTGGCCACCAGGCTGTCGGGCTCCAGAGCACGTGTTCTTCTCATCACATTCTAATTCGGGATTTTATTTCAAGACACCCTGGTCTGAGCCCATTTTTCCCTTTGGCTCTGATTTTTTTCTGGCCTGGGTCCTATAATGGTTCAGCCACCTTGAGGAGCTTCCCCAGAGGGCAGCCGCTCCTGGGGACTCAAGAGAGAAAGAAGGTGTCTTGCGTGTCCTCTGTGAGGGTGCCGAGGCTCAGCACCCAGCCTGCAGGGCGATGGCTGATAAATGAGGCCCCATATTGAAGACATTTGGGGCCATTTTGATTTAAGATTACCCTCCATCCAATAAAAATGGAGAATCCCCAGAATTGTGGCGATCCAATTAAACCCCTAACGCAGAGGGAATAAAACAGCTATAATAATGTTATGGGCCATAAAACATTCCTATTAAACCATTTTTTATTTTAACAATTTTTATGAACTTTATAAGTTTGATTTATAGCTGCACCAGTCGTAAAACCATCTTTCTGGGTCTTAAATTGTCAGTCCCTCTCTCCCACCAAAAAAGAATTAAATGTTGGGAAGTCAAACTATAAATGAACATTAGTGCTAACGAGATTCCCTGATAGCCAGTTTTAGCGGTGGTGTTTAATTTCACCCTCCCTATAAATCTGCGGGAGCCCAGGAAGTTTTTAAAAATCTCTTTGTTAATTAAGGTTATGCAGATTTTTCTCCTGTAGGGGCTCCAAGGACCTTTGACTCCTGGGAGGGTAACAACAGGGCAATGCTTTGACTTGATGGCATAAAGCTGCAGGGTCCAGGGCTCTTCACAGTGCCTGGAAGATGCCAAGGCGTAGTTACTTCCCGGGGGAGGGGGGGGAGCTCTGCGGACCGTGGGCAGCTTGCACCAGGTCTGACACGAAGGGGAAACGCGCCACCTCAATCTTTCAGGAGCTCTGCAACTAGCATCCTAGAAATGATACTTGAACGCCTGGCAGGGGCAAGGGTTTATTCTCCCGGGGAGAATGGATTGCGCTATCATTTATGGCTTGTTGTCATCTAAAGAGAGATTCACAAGGTGACTGGAATGACCACAGTTGAACTCAGTTCCCGGTCTCATCACTAAATCGCTCTTGTCCTCAGTCTCCAGTTTTTCTCTCGCCCAACACGTGATGCAAAGCCGTGGTCAAGGTGCCTGGCGGGGTCCGACGTTGCCTCTGCACTTACTAGCGACACGGCTTCGGGAAAGCCACTTAAGCTCTCTGTGCCTCAACTGTCTCCTTTGTCAAAGGGGATAATAATTGTGTCTAGGTTTGTTGTGAAGATTAACAGTGTTAGAGTGAGCAGAGGTGGAGCGCAGTGCCTGGTGCCCAGTGAGAGTCAGTAAATGCTGGGGTTACTATTGCTATTATGATCACCATCACCACCACCATCAGCTTCACCATCATCATCACATCACCACCATCGTCCTCACCATCATCATCACCGCTGTCACCATCACATCACCACCATCATCACCACCATCACCACCATCACCACCATCACTGTCACCTTCACCACCATCTTCACCACCACCACCACTGTGATCTTCACCATCACTACCATCATCACATCATCACCACCGCCATCACCATCATCTTCACCACCACCATCACCACCATCACCACCATCACCACCATCACCACCATCTTCACCATCACCACCATCATCACCACCACCATCACCATCATCTTCACCATCAACACCATCATCACATCATCACATCACCACCATCATCATCATCACTGTCTTTACCATCACCATCACCACCATCATCTTCACATCACCACCATCACCATCATCACCATCATCATTCTGCCACCATCATCATCACCGTCATCTTCACCATCACCACCATCACCGCCACCTCTCAAAGGGAAGAAAAATCCCTGTTGTCCCCTGTCACGCAGGGCTGGCATGTGGGAAGTGCCTCGCACAGAGTAAATCTCAGTAAATATTTGAGGAATGAATGAATACATGAATGATAAAAGACACTGGGGAATTGAAAGTGCTGTGCGTGATGAACACTGTGATGAAGAATATTCCGTTCTTCTGACTGGGAGTCACAGGACAGACAGCCCGTTACTAAGCCTTAGGGCAGCAAAGACAGAGGGGCAGCGCATCGCTGCCTTTGAGAAACATAAATTGGGGGCGCAACGCTCTTTTCTTTCGCACTTTCTTCTTCGGTTCTAATTGGTTCATGACAACTGTGCTACAGGATGCTTTCCGCAGTGTGAAGCGGGGTGGGGCGGGATCAACAGCGTGATTACAGCTACTATGGAGAGGTACACACATCCTGGGAAACCTCGCCTGTGTTTCTAACATTCCCAACCACATTCGCAACTCAGGACCGTGTCTCCATCCATTCATGAAGAGCTCAGGGTTCAGGGAGATTAAAGTCACATCACCGGCAAGCGGGGAAGCAGGGGTTTAAACAGCGCTCACAAGCCCTCTTCTCTTCTCACTATACCTCACGGTCTCCATTTAGGGTGGGAGTCCAGGCCAGGTGTCAGCCTGGCAAATGCAAGTCAGCGAGGAGGATGGAGCGTGGAAGGGAACGTTTTGGGGATTCTGCCCCTCCCCTAGCTTTCTGTGTGCGCTGAGAGGCTCCCAGCCAGGTCCTGCTGGCTTTTAGGACCCCCAGCCTCCTGGCCCTTGGCATCTCAGTGTGTGAGAGCCCAGCGTGCCAGCCCTGCACACCCTCCCCACGTGAGGCAGGGACAGAGGGTGATGCTATTAATCAAGCAGTCCCACAGGGTCCTGCAGCCCGAGGCGCTTCCTCTGGTTGGTTTAATTTCCCTCACTGACTCTCCTTTCCAGCTCCTATTTTAGTATTTTTTTAAGAATCCCTACCAGCCTACCTGTGCTTAATCTTACAGAGACCCCAGCTGTGAGCAGTTACCCTGCGAAGCAAGCAGAGTGAGAGCTGCTACCTCTCGGATCTTTTGTTCTTTTGCTGGGATTTTTCTTTTTTGACTGTTCTTTTAGTGTGTCTGCTGGTGCGCTGAACGCTCTACCTACTATGTTCAGGCTACTCTTCACCACTTCACGGGGCAGGGATCACCATTAACTCCATTTTACAGATGAGAAGAGCGAGCGCTTAAGCAGCTTCCGCAAGGACACCAGCGGATAAGCGGCAGAAACTAAGACTCAATTCCCTGCTTCGTTGCGGGCGCGAAGCGGAAGGTAAGCCGCATTAGTCAGAAGTCAGAGAAAGTGGCAGCGCCTCTGAACCTGTCCCTGAAAGATGCGATTTTTCTGCACGAGAAGAGCTACACTCTGTATAGGATGGGAAGGTCCCACCGGACCCCAGAGCTTAAGTCACTGTCTCAGGATGAGTCTGGACACTCAGCAGGCGGGGCTGAGAATCACCGCTCTGGACTCGGGGAGGAGTCAGACAGGGGAGATGCGCTGTGCTGTGCTTAGCTGCTCAGGCGTGTCCGACTTTTTGTGACCCTATGGGCCATAGCGGCTCCTACAGTCTGTGGGATTCTCCAGGCAAGAATACTGGCGTGGGTAGCTGTTCCTTTCTCCAGGAGATCTTCCCAACCCAGGGACTGAACCCAGATCTCCTACAGAGCGGGTGGATTCTTTACCAGCTGAGCCACCAGGGAAGCCCAAGAATACTGGAGTGGACAGCCCATCCCTTCTCCAGGGGACCTTCGCAACCCAGGAATTGAACCAGGGTCCCCCACATTGCAGGCAGATTCTTTACCAGCTGAGCTACCAGGGATTCCCCGGTAGATAGGGGCGACAGCGAAACTCTTTTAGGGCTTGAGGGCCTTAGAGCGAACCTTAGAGGGAGGGGCACTTGGGGAGGGCCTGGGTCCCTGGCGCAAAGCCCCCTCACCTGATAGTGCATGAGCGTGTTCAGCCTCTTCCAGTCGCCCTCGATCTTGGTCGTGATGTCCTCGTCCTGTAGCACGACCCTGGCGATCCGGCCTTGTCGCCACTCTGGGAGGAGGGGGCGGGCAGCAGTGTGAGGGGCGGGGCCGGGACCGCCCCGTGGGGCATTCTCTAGGGGCCTGGCAACCCTGGCTCCCGGAAGTGGGCACAATGACAGCACTTAAGACATCCAGGGCTCTGTGGCTGCGAGGCTGGGAGGAGCCTCCTGGGAGGCGGCCACGTCTGAGCAGGCAGTGCCCTGGGAGAAGGATTTCACCTGGCCCCCCACCTGGGAGGGGGACCCAGTCAGGCCCCCGGGGGGGCCATCTGCTGGGCAGGGCATCCCATCTTCCCAGCCCGCCCCCCTCCCCAGCCCCAGTGCCCTCAGGAGCTGCCCCGGTGCCCCCAAGGCCAGGGCTCCTACCCAAGTCCATGTCCACAGCCCTGGGCCGCTGGGAGTAGGGCACGTTCTTGTAGACTGCGTCGAGGATCTTCTCCTTGACCTGCGTGATGGTGTCACAGTTTAACACCTTCACTGGGATCTCCGGGCTGTTCTCGTTGTCAGGGTTGACGCAGTTCAGAATCTGCAGGTGGCGATCGAGGGTGGGGGAGGGGAGATGTGAGTCGAAGGTGTCATTTGGGGGTGGGGAGTGCGGCCCTGGACCCGCCTCTCACCCAGGCTCCTCCTCTTCACAGAGAAACTGAGCGTCTGTCTGTCTGTGCCAGTTTCTCCCGCCTCCCAGCCATCCGCCGATGGCAACCTGGGTCCTTCGGCCCACTCCTCTACTTCTCAAAGAGCCAGGACTCCACCCTGTAGCCCCCGATGGCTTAGGGGAGGCTGCCATCCCGGGCCCAGGCGTCCTAAGGGTTTAGGAGTGGCTGCAGCTGGGCTGATCTCCCGCCTCCCTGAAGTCTCTACATTAGAAGTCAGCAGACTTCTTCCCCATCATGCCAACTTCCCCAGGCCCGATGGTAAACTGAGGCAATCGGAGCTCTTTGGGTCCACCCAATGAGATGGGGAAGAGGAGCCCAGGCTGGCGGGCCCACCCTTGGGACCCTGGACTGGCCCCCAGGCAGGTCTCCTGGCCTCGCTGCAGAGCCCTCAGGCTGGCTTGGCAGCCAGAGGCCAGGGCGGGGCACAGAAGCAGGAGGTCCCCGCTGTCCCGCCAGGCTCCCACTGGGCTCCCGCCGGGCTCCGCCTCCTCACCAGGGTCTTGTAGTCAATCTGCTGCCGGATGAGCTTGTCCTCGCTCAGCGAGTAGCGCGCCTCGCCAGTGATGGCGTCGATGGGGCCCTTCTCCATCTGCTGCTTGATGGCGCAGTACAGCATGAACAGCGGCTCCCCAGCACACTCCTGCGGGCATGGGCGGGCATGGGCGGCGGGGCCCCAGCCTGCCTCCCCCTCCC
Organism: Ovis aries; assembly: GCF_016772045.2. Lineage (NCBI taxonomy): Eukaryota > Metazoa > Chordata > Mammalia > Artiodactyla > Bovidae > Ovis > Ovis aries. The sequence continues at coordinate 74,763,562 of NC_056065.1, read as the reverse complement.
TCTCCTGACCCTGCTCTCCTGTGGGCACAGGCGGCCATGGGTGGTGGGCACAGGCAGCTGTGGATAGTGGGCACAGGTGGGCGTGGGCAGCGGGGCCCCAGCCTGCCTCCCCCTTCCCTCCCTCTCCTGACCCTGCTCCTAGGCCCGCGTGGTTTGGGGGCACCTGGCCAGGTAAGTTCCTGCCCCAAATGGAAGGTTGGAGGTGCATCCATGCAGCCCTGGCGGCCAGGCTCAGAGGGGCAGCTTCCCCATCCCGCTCTCACCTCCCAGTCCCTGCCCTACTCGCATTCTCACCTTCAGGAACTTGTGCAGGAGGAAGGCAAACCAGTTGGTCAGCATCTTTTCCGCCACAGACTCTGTCCTGGGGAGGCAGAAGGGATGAGCCTTCACGGAGGTCCTTCATGGAGGGCTTCCAAGAGGGTGCCTGGCTCTTTGGGTGGACTATGGCCCAAGAGAACCCAGGGCTGGGAGCCAGGACGCTGCGTCCTGTACCGACTTCGCCCCAGTAGCAAGACATGAGACCTTGGGCCAGAGGCTTTTGCCTTTTGAGCCTCAATTTCCTGGGAAAATGGAGTGGCACTCTGGGTCCACAGACGCAGGTGCCAAGGACACCCTCCTCCAGCCCTCTTCTGGCCTCAGGGGGATAAATACAGTTTCTCTGTCCCTCTGAGGTTTCCTGCCTGGTCCGAATACTTTATATGCATATCTAGAAGGCCCCTGGTGCCTGCCCCTCCAAACACTCAGAATCAGACTGAGTTCAGATCTCAACTCTGCCGTGGACTGGCTGTGGGATCTCGAATAAGTCGCTTCCCTTTCTCTGGATTCAGTTTCCCCATTTCTAAATGGGGAATTAATCATAATAACAACAACTGCAATTAATAACGGTAACCACCACCACCGTCTTCATCGTGTACCCCACAGGGCTGTTGTCAAGGCCGAATGAGTCGATGTAGACGTGGCGGATTCATGTCAATGTATGCCAAACCAATACAGTATTGTAAAGTAAAATAAAGTAAAAAAAAAAAAAGTTAAAATTAAAAAAAGTGCTAAGAAGAGTGCCTAGAACCGGAAGCTGTCATCACTGCTGACACGTGGGGTCTGGATCCGGCCCCTCACATAGAGAGCCGTGTGCGTGAGCGTTTAGCTAACAGGGGATCTGCTTCTGCAAGCCTTGCCACCCCCAACCCCCACGCCCACCCCAGGCCGCAGCTCTGGGGGCCTGGGAAAGAACAACGCGGCCCTGACAGATCCCTCAGGGATGAGGACGCTGGAGGAGTACTTTAACTCCCTGCACGTGGTGCAAATTATACCCTCCAGTCGCAGTAAATCCCAGGCGTTTGCCAGGGCGGCTCAGCAACCCCGGGCCTGAGAGACAGTGACAAAGGCAGGAGAAATTGTAGCTTTCTCCGTGGGCTCCTCCCAGCACCCTCTCCCTGCATTATGCCTGAGATTAGCTCTAATTTAAATACAACAGTTCTTAATGAGAGTTTCTAATGCTCAGATTGGCAGAATGGGGGCTCTGTACTCATAACACAAAGCCATTCTTCCTCCCTCTTCACCCCACTTGGGGTCTGGAAGCTGAGACCTTGCTAGGAGAAGGCTACAGAGGAGGTGGTGACATGGAGGTGGTTCTTTGTGCTGGATTTCTGGGGCCTCCAGAGACGGTGGGGTCGGGGGATGGGTGTCAAGGTCTCTGACCCTCTTCCTTGCCGGGAAAATGGCAGCTGGGGTGGGGTTGGTGGTAAGTGCTGGTGATTCAGATCCCAGAAGCTGGGCATTGAAGGCACAGGCTGCACCAAATCCTTAGCTGGGTGCTGAAGGGAGAACTCCTGCAGGGATGGGAACAGCCTCTGCCTGCATTTCCAACGTGGCAGCCACTTGTGGGGACCAAGCCCTCGGGATATGGCTAGTGCAATGGAGGGACTGAATCTCACATTTATCTCATTTTAATTAATAGCCACATGTGCTATGGCATTGGACAGTGAAACCTAAGATACAGGGGGAGGGAGAGAGACTTGGAGATGAGTGTTATTTTGCTCATGAGGTGGCTAAACAGCAGAGACGCTGCACCACTGGCCCCAGGCCTCATGATGAGCCGCTGGCCGCGCTGGGATCCAGGCTGAGATGCACTGGATGCCCAGCCCCTGTGGACATGGCCCAGCCGTCTGGGGAAGGGGACCTGAGATTCTGCGCTGGGGGGCTGCAGGGACACAGGCTTTCCCGGGGAGCGGTGCTGCCCCCCACCACGTCCCCGTCCAGATGCCAGCTGCCTCCGCAGCCCCGGGGTGCGGGTCTGACCTCCGGAGCAGCAGCTTGGGGTGGTTCTTGTTCTCCAGGTTCTTATCGATGAGGTCGGACAGCAGCTGCTTGAGGACGTCGGTTGCGTACTCCAGGCGGCCCTGCAGGCCCGTCATGATGAGCGAGGCCACGTTGCCGCGGTCCCGCATGGAGAAGCTGCGCTGCAGCTCCAGGGTGCGGATGAAGGTCAGCAGGAACACCTTGTTGTTGATGAGCTGCGCGAAGAGCTTCAGGGCCTTCTCCACGTGCTGCTGCCCGTTGCCCTGCACCTGGGGGAGGGGTTGGCAGCATGGCATCAGAGGCCGGGCTTCCGGTTCTCCCCGGGGGTGGGGGTCTCAGCTGATGATGACACCGGCTCTAGGACCCTCTCCCTGACACTGATAGCCACCCTCCCCCCCCTGCCCCGGAGAGGCAGGAATGCCTGCTCTCTGCGGTCTGACCTCCCAGTGGGTGGAGAGGGCTGGGCTCCACAGAGGATGCTATACATCTGATTGCACTAAGGATCCAACACAAGGGGAGCCACCCCATCAGACTAGCTGGGTTTACTCCCCTCCCCTCCACCTCCTCTGTCCTGATGTACTCTCTTTAGTAAAACAAACTGGGAAATGAATGGGCAAACCTCACAGAATCATGGGTCTTTCCTTAAGCCACCTCAGATCCATTTGGAAATGAGGCCAAATCTCAATTAATTCAGTCATTAATTAAAGAATGACAGTCAGCCTTCCCCTGGAATCATCCCGAAGAACCGGGTGCCCCTGTGGCCGTGAGTTTCCAGTTCAGAAATGTCCCCGTGGTGCTGCTGCTGCTACAGGCGGTTTCTCCTCCTCACTCATGACCCTTCTCAGCTGCGGGGCGTCTCCTAGGAAATCCAGGCCCTGGGTCCCCAGTGGGCAGCTGAGTGAGGGAGGCAAGTGTTACCTCCAGCTCACGCAGGACGGGATGGTCCTCGATGCCCGGGAATAGGACTCGCATAGCATAGGTCCTATAGTCCAGGTAGGGGATTCCTGAGCGGTCCAGGTCACTGGTCAGCTCGTTGATGTCTGTCTGGAGCTCGGCAAAAGCTGGGAAGGTACAGGGGAGACAGGGAGACTCAGGAGGGGAACCCAGACAGGGGAGGGGAGAGGCAGAGACGTTTGTGAAGGAGGAAGGAAGGGCTGGGATGCAGAGACGGTGTGTGTGTGGGGTGTGTGCACCTCCAGAGGGAGTGAGCTAGCTCCAGACTGCCTTTTTAGGTGGTGGGAATACGGGTGATTTCTATACTGTTTCCTCCTCCATGTGTGTATGTCTTTACTTGCAAAGTCGTGTCTGACTCTTTTGCCACCCCACAGACTGTAGCCTGCCAGGCTCCTCTGTCCATCGGCTTCCCCAGGCAAGAATACTGGAGTGGACTGCCATCCTCTTCTCCAGGGGAATCTTCTCAACCCAGGGATTGAACCTGCAACTTCCGCATTGCAGGTGGATTCTTTCCTGCTAGGCCACCAGGGAAGCCCATTTCTTCCTCTATGCTTATCTATAATTTTGAATTTTCTTTCTATGTATTACACGTGCTGTTAACACAAAGGAAGCACATGAGACTTGGGTCATACAGGTGATACAGATGCTAGAGAGAGGTGAGAGACTGGTTGAGCAGATCAAATAAAGACCAGAATAGGCAGCTTTACTCCCCTTTTCCCAGCAAAAGAAAAAAATCAGAATGCAAAGACCTTGGGGGAAAATGAAAATCAAAACCACCAGGAGATACCGCTTCATACCCATTAGTATGTGTGTGTGCAAAGTCACTTTGCTCGTGTCTGACTCTTTGTGACCCTATGGATTGTAGCCGCCAGACCCTGCTGTTCATAGGATTTCCCAGGCATGAAGACTGGAGTGGGTTGCTGTGCCCTTCTCCAAGGGATCTTCTCAACCCAGGGATCAAACCTGCATCTCTACGTCTCCTGCACTGGCAGGCGGGTTCTTTAAGACTATTGTCACCAGGGAAGCTCCACCCGTTAGTATGGCTAATGTAAATAATGGAAAATAACAAGTGTTGGCAAGGGCGTGGGAAAACGCAAACCTTCGTATCTTGTCGGAGGGAAAGTAAACTGGCACCACTGCTCTGGAAACCAATTTGATGATTCCTCAAAAAATTAAACACAGAATTTTTATCCTATGACCCATCAATTCCTCTCTGACATATATGCCCACAAGGACTGGAAGCAGGGACTTGAATAGATACTTGTATCCTCACGTTCATAGCAGCATCATTCATGATACCAAGAGGCGGAAGCAACCCAAATGCCCATTGACAGATAACCTGATAAACAAAACGTGGTTTCTACACCTGATGGACAATTATCCAACCTGAAAAAGGAGTGAAATTCTGCCACGTGCTGCAACATGGATGAACCTTGGAGACATGATGCTAAGGGAGATAAACCTGCCAAAAGGACAGATGCTGCCTGATGCCACTTATGTGAGGCTCCTAGAGCAGTTGGAGTCCTGGAGACAGAAGGCAGAAGGGCCAAAGGGAGAGGAGCACGGGGAACGCCTGTTTCTGAGTACAGAGTTTCAGCTGGGAAAATGAGGGCGGTCTGGAGATGCATGGTGGGTATGGTCACGCAACATGCTGAATATACTTAATACCCCTGAGGAGTTTCCCAGGTGGTACTAGTGGTAAAGAACCCACCTGCCAAAGCAGGAGACAGAAGAGATCCCGGGGTTCGATCACTGGGTTGGGAAGATCCCCTGGAGGAGGGCATGGCAGCCCACTCCAGTAATTTTGCCTGGAGAATCCCATGAACAGAGGAGCCTGGTGGGCTGCATTCCATGGGGTCGCAAAGAGTTGGACACAACTGAAGTGACGGAGCATGCACACTTGCTTGCACACACACATGCACACAATGCCTCTGAACTGGAGGGGAGAGCACTCGGGTATAGAGATTAGACAGTTAAATGGTAAATTGTATGTTATATATATTTTCACACACAGACACAGACACACACACACACACACACACACACACACACACACAACTGAGAACGCCACCAAACCAGCCTTAGGGTGCCCTGCCTGCCAGGCCCTTGGCCAGCAGGGGCTTCCCCTTGCTGGCAAGCCTGCCCCTCCTCTCTCTGCCCTACCCCTGGCAGAGGGAGGAGCCATGGCCCACTTTCCCAGCCCAGCTCCTCACAGGGGGCTTGTTCTGATCTTGAAGTCTGCAGAAAAAGAGAAGTGTTTTGATTCCTGATTGAGATGTTTACCCAGAGAGTCTGCCGGGCCCTCAGCCCAAGGGGACACCAGGTACACCAGTCGCCTGGCAGCGGCGGTGGCTTGGAAGATGGAGGAAGCACAGTCTCCACCATCACAGTCTGAGATGCCCTACACGTGGCCTTCAGAGGCTCAGCCGGCAGCACAGGGTGACAACGCGCTGGGGGAGGGGACGGGGCAGGAGGGGGGACGCGCTCTCCTGCCTTTTCTGCTGCTCCGAGGGGGCCAGGCGAAAGGGGCCATTCCAACGTGGGGATCTAGAGTCTGAGGCCACAGGGCCCAGGAGGCTCTGCCCGTGGGGACACGGAGGGCCACCCGCTGTCCCAGGAGAGAGGAAGGTGGCCAGACTGTGGGATGAGTCAGGGCACAGTGGGACAGAATAATGCGATCAGACCCAGGGCCTCACTGTGTGCATGTCAATAGGACTTCTCTGGCCCCGAGAGCAGAGGAAGTTCAAAGGGAAACAGAGGTCAAAATGGAGCTTGACAGCTTGGGGTGGACCAGATGGGAGTAAAGATGAGAGCTGTCTCAGACAAGAGGGGTAATAAGGCTGGTGAGGAAAGCGGTTCCGGAAGCGAAGGAACGGCCCCACTCACCTTCCTTACACTCCAGGGCCACACGGGACTCCAGGTTGTCCATCTGCATCTGGAGCCGCTTGAGAGTGAGGTCGTTCTCTCGAGACTTGCGCTTGTAGGCGATGAGCACAATGATGACAATGATGAGCAGGAGGCTGCCTCCCGCCGCGATGCTCACGATGGCGGGCAGGGTCAGCAAGCTGTCTGAGACGACACTCACGGAGCCGGGCGAGAACACCATCCCGCCCACGTGGACCTGCGCGTGACACACGCACACAGACGCTGTCGAGCCGCCCAGTCCTTCTCGCTTCAGAAAGGACAGGAGCAACCACAACCACACAGTGTAGTCTGACGACCAAACAACTTCCTGCAGATCGCCTGCCTTTCTTTTCTTGCGTCCTCTGCTCCTAACCATTCCAGTATAGAACCTTGAGATGAGGGGATGTGGAGGAGCTGGAAAACCCTTCGGCTACGATAGATTATACATGCAAGGTGAGGAGGGAAGAAAGAATAGAAGGTGCTTTGCTCACCATGACCTTGTGCTCCCCCGTGAGGTTGGGAGGCTCGCAGAGGAGCTGCGTCTCGGACACGGTAACGGCACACGGGGTCTCTCCAATCAGCACTGTGTAGTTGAGTTTGGCACCTCCAGAGGCAGGAGGGCAAAGATTTTTGCCCTGCAGATAATAGCAATCTTATTAGGAATAATTGATACGTGCACACAGAAGTTAATTGCCTATTTAAGAAGAGATTAAAGAGAGACGGTAAGGGCACCAATGCAAAAACCAAAGAGGCATTCCATCGGAGAGGACGTCCATCCGCCACAATTTAGAGAGGAAAAGGGAAAACAAAGGGAGGAGAGAACGAAAGGGAAGGCGAGAGCAGTAACGAGAGAGGAAGGAGAGGGCAAACAGCAAACAAGCGAAACATTGCAGGGGAGGCCGCAGGGGCGAGAGCTGAAAGCGATGGAGTAACACACCCTTGGAGGGATGGTACCGGGCACCGTGACCGCCTCACATTTGAGGGCAGTTATGGTGGCCGTGGATGAGGTCAATGAAGGACGTGGCTGCTTCCAACGCACTGCAAGGCTTTTTGGGCCCAATGTCCACAAGAACACAAAATACTCCCCAGGGTTCCTTGAGAATCCCAAGCTCAAGATACGTCACTGCGTGGGTCTGTAGCTATTCCTGAGCTCCCTTCACGGGGCGCTGGCAGCGATGGAAGCCTGTGGGCACTGAAGGGAGGCGAGGCCAGGACGGGAGAGGGGTGGTCTGGAAATGCCGCGCTCCTACCTTCAGAATGATGGGGGATCCTGGCTTCTGATCCAAGACTCCAGTAGGGCTGAGCAGTTCAAAGGTCGGGTTGGGATAGTAGATGAACTTGGTGTCGTTGTAAATCAGCAAGGACTGGACGTTGTTGAAGACAAATCCAAACTCGTCTGGCCGCTCCACGGTGTCCAGGCCGGGCCGATAGTCCGTGGTCAGCGAGGGTGCCAGGCAGGTCAGGGTGGTGGTGTTCACAACTTTGCACACCTACGGGGCCCAGAGCGCAGCGTTCCAACACCCAGCCGGTGACACTGCGGGGTCACACACCCTAGTCCCACCTTCTGCTTTGTTTGGCCGGTCTCTAGTGAGCTACTTGCTTCAAGATAAGAGCTGTGAAATTGTATTTTTCTGTTGTTGGTTTTGTGTGTGTGTGTAGGAGGAGGGGTGCATTTTAACTTCATTTCTTCATTCGCCCACACTGACTGAGCACCTACATTGTGCCAGGCGCTGTGCCATCAGTGAAACGGCCCCAGTCCAGGGCGGAGGCAAGTATCCAACCAGCATCACAGTGTGGCCGCAGCAGAGGGCCTGCGGCCCACGAGGGACCGCGGCACTGCTAAAGGCACGGATGGAGTGAGAAACGCCCGGATGGGGGAGTCCCCGGCACTCTAGGGGTGCCTGTGTGTGTGCACCAGCCTGTGTGTGTGTGTGCAAGCGCGCGTGGCCTGAGGCAGGGTGAGGGTGACTCATGGGAGCTTTCCTTTGGAAAAAATGAATGAAATTTAACCTGGAGAATGTGTAGGACTTTCCCAGACAGCGGGGATGGTAAAGGATCAAGTTCCAGGCAGAGAAAAACCGTAGCAAATGCCTGGGAATGATGGAGCATGAACAAATGAAGAAAAGAGCAGAACAGAAGCCGTGTCCTGTGTGTGTGTGTACGTGTGTGTCTATGTATGTGTGTGTGTCCACTTGTGTGTATGTGTGTATAAATGTGTGGATATATATGTGTCTATGTGTGTGTCCATGTGTGTATGTGTGTCTATGTATGTATACCTGTGTCTCTGTGTGCATGTGTCATGCATGTGTGTACGTGTGTACGTGTGTATGTATGTGTATATGTGTCTGTGTGTGTCCATGTGTGTATGTATGTATATGCATATGTGTGTATAAATGTGTCTATGTATTGTGTCCATGTGTGTATATATGTATTTATATGTGTATAAACATGTGTGTCTATGTGTGTGTCTATGTATGTGTGTCCATGTGCATATGTGTCTATGTATGTATCTGTGCGTATCTGTGTCTATGCATGTGTGTGTCGTGTGTGTCCGTGTGTGTCCGCGTGTGTGTATGTGTGTGTGTATATGTGTGTCTGTATCTGTGTCTATGTGTGTGTGTGTGTCCTGCGTGTGTATGTGTGTATAAATGTGTGTGTGTGTGTGTGATGGGATGTGGGAAGCTGTGTGAGGCGAGCACACTGTAGGTGTTCAGTTAATGTTCACTGACCATAGTGATGGATGAAAAAGCTCCTTCACCTCCTTCAATGTTCTAGCCAAGGTCTCACTCTTCTCCGAGGGTCCCTTCACCGTCCATGGAGGTGCGACCGTGGTACCGCCCCTGGGTTCACAATGTCCTTTCCTCCTGGGTGGGCCCTGGTCTCCAGCTAACAGCTTGCTGAGCTGGCCCTCCTCTGCCGGCTGGTCTAGGGGCTGCCCAGGCAGCAGCCTGACTGGAGACCCCGCCCTGGGGCCGAGCGCAGTCTGGACCCCTCCCCACTTCTCCCGTCCTGCTCTCTGCAGCTGCTGGGGCTGCAGGAGGCTCCGTGTCCCAGCAACCGCCAGGGGCATGTGTGGGAACCCTGCTCAAGTACGCGCTGTCCTGGCAGCTCCACACGTGTTGTGTGTCCGGCCAACATACACAAACCCGGGCTTCACATTTGGAAAACAAGACAGTGTGTGTGAGAGGGCAGAAAAAGCGGACACTTGCATGGAGATGAGGTCAGCGCTCCAAGCCTTAACCCTCCCTTTCCAGGGGGAGTTGAAGAGTTTAAAGCAAACAGTTCAGGAGGGCTCCATGCCATCAGAGAGCAGTACCCACCCTGCCTTCCTCAGGTCCCCTCAGCAGCCCCCTATGAACCCAGAGTCCCTTTCATATGCCAGCTGGGGACACCCTGGCAGGAGGGAAACAGAGGTGCTGTCAAACGGGTGGAGGAGCTGAGCTGGGGGTCCCACCCCGGGGTCCATGGGACAGACCCCCAGCCTGAGCGCCGCCGCCCTGCCTGCCCCGTCTCCTCTCCTCTCGCTCCGGTGCCCCTGGACGAGGCTCCTCTGAGAATGAGCAAACCACCCCCAGACAAACAGCTTCTGTTTGCTCCCTGCCCGGTGCTGCATCGGCACTTTGCCTGCCAAACATTCCTTCGGGTTTGGCGGCCTGCACTCTGGCCCGTCCCCCTGGGGCTGCTTCCAAACCCAGAGGCGGGGGGTTAGCGCCAGGGCCTGAGGGTGAGGTGGGCTCCAGGCAGGGCCAAGGGGACGCACAGTTCTCTCCCAGCACCCCTGAACGGGAAGGCACTGGGCAGAGCGGACTGGCTTTCCCTCCTGGGACCGGCTTGCTGGCGACATGCACCCCCAGGCCCTTCCTCTAGGCTGCAGCCCGCAGACACCAGGCAGGTCACTGCTGGTGCTCAGGGCCCCCCATCTCTCGAGAGGGAGAGGCTGCTTCTTAACTCCTTGAAGCACTGAGGTCCTAGGGGATGGGCGGGGGGAACTGCTGGGGAGATTCCTGCCAGCGCATCCTGGGGAGGGCAGTTAAGACCCAAGCATTCTCAGAAGGATGTCAGCTGTTGAGGGGCCCTTCCCAGCTCTGTCTTCCCTTCAAACAGCTTCCTGGGGACTAACCACGCAGCCTTGGAGGTTGACCTTCTCAGTCATGTACTCATCCTACAAAATTCCCTCTGTGCTAGACGAACCGTGTCTTTTATTTTCTGCATTCTGATGCTTTGACCTCTGGGGTCTTGCTGACCCTGGAGGGACTGTGCCCCCTCCCCAGGCTGGCCAGTTCCTAGAGACAGCAGACAGGAGGAGGTGGGCTGTGGCCTCAGCCTGAAAGTGGAAGGGGACACAGTCTCTCTTGCTCAGGTATCAAGCTCTCCACTGGGACACAGAGTCATGTGCTCGTCTAGGCCACGGAGCTGTTACCACGATGTGCGCTGGAGGTGACAGACTGGCATCCCACGCCTCTGGCACGATGGAACGTCAAGCCTACCAGCATCTCACATAGTCTAGTTACCAAGAGTCAGATGCGTGGGACTGGGCTTGGCCCTATCACCTGCCTCCTCCATGTCTGGGGGCAAGTCATTACTCCCTTCTGGCCCTATCTTCTAAGCTACACGAGGAGCAGTTTGGACCGGATGATCTCTGAGAACTTTCCAGATCTAGCCTTCCGGCAAGTCTGTCATTTCGTGTATTTCTGTGTTTCCCAGGGAAGCTTCAAGCATGCTGGGAACGCTTCAGGAAAAGGAGCGTCGATGCAACACCACCTTCTCCGTCTCCATCTCAGCCTCGTCAATCTCCAGGAGGTCAAAGCAGTAATAATAGTAACTCATGTGAAAAATGATGGTCATAATGGCATCTCCTGGACTATAATTATGAATACAGTAATGTTTTAGAGCATATTGACTGAAAAGAGAAAGATGGAGCCAGTGGAACAAACTAAAAAATTTATAGCAACATAGCAGACATTCTGCGTTTACGATAGAGAACTTTTTTTAACATCACAAAAATCCACAGCAGGGGAAAAAAATTAAATTACGTGGCTCTGCCCAGGACAGCGAAGTGAAATGTTCAGCTTGATCGTCTTAGCAACCAGGATGGACTTATCTGCATGCAGTGACTAGCGTTTATCAAGTGCCGGCCTCATTGCATCTTACAGAGCCATGAGGAGAGTCTTATCATCAGCATCTCTAGCCGGGGGAGGGAGGATCAGAGAGGTTAAACAACTTTATCATGGGTGTACAGCTAACAGATGGCAGCGTCCTATTTCTAATTTGAAAACATGTGAATCTGCAGCCAGAATTTCTTCACCCTCTCACACTCCTTTTATCAGACCTCGAAGGGAACATGGCAGAAAACAGGAGCCCTTTGGCACCATGTCCGAGGCTCAGAAGCCCTTCTGGGATAAGGAGTCATTCTGACGAGCAACAGTTATACTGTAATTATAAAAACCACTGCGAGGCCCCGGTGTTTGGGGCCATGACTGCGGACTCTGCTCTGGCAAACGAAGGCCCCAGTGCTAACAGACCCCATCACCTTGCCAAACACACCCACAGCCGCGTTTCCTGAGGGCTGGGTGGACGCGCCGGTACTCACGTTGACAGATTCTTTGCCGTTAAACTTGACGCGGATCCGCGGCTCCTGAATGACATCCAGGTTGAAGCCCGTGATGGTCAGGGGTGTGTGGCCACTGGGAAGAAGCAGAGGCTGGGTGAGGGAGACAGCCCTCTGCAGCTGCCCCCATGCTCCGCGAGGACGTGGGGGGAGCCGCCCCGGGGCAGAAGGGGCTCGGGCGCGGCGGCTGGGCGCCTCCTCCGCCTCACCTGGCAATGCTCCACTCCGGCTCGACGCGCTGCACCCGAGGGTCGTCTATGTACTCGAACTGCAGGTTGCTGTCCACTCGGGCCCGGTCGACGCTCACGGAGACGGGGACGGGCCCCAGCCCATTGGACGACGGGGGCGAGACGCACACGATCTCGTTCATGGACCGCCTGCAGGCAGACCGCAGGAGGGTTAGGAGCCGGGGCAAGGGGGCGGCCTCTGGCCTGAGAAGGCGCTTTCTCCTAGTTGAAGGATGGGTTCTTCTGTCCTGTTCTACTCCAGGCTAGGGAACGTCCCTTAGCAGTGTGTATCAGTGTCTCTTTCTACTTGAGCTCCAACTCTGGCTGGGTTGGGGAGGCAGCCAATTGGAGAAGGGGCTTAGACAAGATGGGGCAGGGGCAAGGCTCCCTGGGGCTTGGGAGAATGCCTGTCTTTCTGGATTTTTCTAAAACATGACTATTTAGCCAGTGCTTGGAGTCATGTGCATGTCGGTCAGTTGACATGTGGAGTATGTACTATGCAGAAAAGCGAAAGCAGAAAACACACCGTCTTGGCCCCAGGCCGTGTACCGTCCAGGCAGGAGGTCTATTGAGCAAGCTGGGTTCCCATCTAGGGATCCCTTTCAGAATTCTCTCTGGATTCTCTACATCCCCAGGCTTCAATTTTTACACACGAGAGGTGCCCCGAGGAGGCATCTGTGCATCATGTGGGGACAGAGGCCACGCTTCTGGAGTCACCACAGCGGGGACCTAATGAATGCTCGATCCTGATGGTGGCTGAGCGCTCCTGGGAGCCCTGGTCAGAAGCAGGTCGCATGGGCCTCACTTCCAAGTGTTTGTGGGACTATTTAGCCCTTATGATGCAATTCAAACTGACTACTGGCAGGCATTTCTCGCAGTGGCTGGAGCAGGGTTTGGGGCTAGGATGTGACGCGTACCATGGAGATGGTGGGGCGGGCATATATGTGAACCTGCACACACATGTGCCTGTATGTGTGCACAGCCCGCACACACATGGTCTCCGAGAGCTCCTCCAAGCCCCTCTCACCCGTAGAACTCGCAGGTCTGGTTGCCCAGGTAAACGGCCACGCTGCTTCCAGACCCGAGATAGTGGCCTGTGATGGTCACCATGGTGCCTCCAGACTCAGGCCCGCGGGTGGGGCTGAGCGACAGCACAGAAGGGCTCTTTGGGAGGAAGCAGAGACATGATCATGGCTCAGGCTTTGCCCACAGGGAGAAGCCCAGGCTAGGCTTAAACAGACAGAAGGGGGAACTCCAGACACTCTCTGCCCACCCTGGAGCTGAGACCCTTTCTAAGAGTCGGCTCCGGGCATATCCAGGGAAGGCAGAAAGGCCACGCTTGGCAAGTAATTAACTCCCCGGGGAGTCTTCTGCTCATAACCCTGATGGGAAGGCAGAGATGACACTGACTAATCTATCAATTAGTTTACAAATTGAGAACAATTGAGAATGCTTCTCTATCTGCAGCAGTACTGATTTTTTTGGCACAAAATCGATAGTGCTGAATAAAGCATCCCTGTCTGGACTGGGCCACCAAGAGTCTCCGTTAATGGTCCAAGCTCACATCCTCTGAGCCGTCCCTCAGCCCGAGAGGGGCACGGCAGGGTGCCTGGTGCAGGCACTCGTCAGTAATGTTGGCTTCCCCGACCTTCACCAGGAGGATGGCCTATCGTTGGTTGGGATGTTCTACTAAGCCCATTAAATTGTAACAATTACCCTGAAGCCTAAAAGAAATGTCATTGGCCTAGAATGCATCAGAAAGAAATTGTTTCTGCCTAGTGGGCAGCAGAGTGGAGTGGAAAGTGAGCAACCACGCAATGTGAACTCTAGTCTGCATCAGCCACTCACTAGCGACGTGATGCAAGCAAGTTCTGCTCACTCCTGGAACAAGTTTCTGCATCGGTCTGGGCTGGCGAGCAGTCTTGCTTGCTACTCTGTCAAGAGAGGAGGAGGGCGACGTGGTCTCTGGAGCCCTCCCTGCTCGTCACTCTGCCACTCTCCACCTAGTCTTTCTGAGTTTGCTTCTCACACAAGACCCTCTCAGATGCGGGAGGTGGGCTGCGTGTGTGTATGCACGCGTGAGTGTGAAGTCGCTTCAGCTGCGTCTTGACTCTTTATGACGCTATGGACTGTAACCTACCAGGCTTCTCTGTCCATGGGATTTGCCAGGCAAGAATACTGGAGGGGGTTGCCATGTCCTTCTTCAGGGGATCTTCCCGACCCAGGCATTGAACCCACATCTCTTCTGCCTTCGGCATTGGCAGGCCAGTTCTTTACCACTAGCACCACCTGGGAAGCCCGTGGTACCCTCCAACCCAAGAGAAGACAGGTATAAGGAAAAGGTGGAGTTGCTGAGCTAACAAGTCAGAGACTGGAAAACCTAAAATAAGCAGTAAAATGCTTTAGACAGAAGAGAATTTTGTGATCTAGTAACTTTTCAATACTCTGAGCAAGGCTGGTTTGACCCCCTCTGCAGGGTGTTAACACTTTTTAACAAAGAACTTGATAAAGCCATGTTGGTTAGGTGTCAGAAAAGGGACGTCTGGGCCCCAGAAGAGGGTTGTTCTGAAGGAGTAAAGAAAGTCTTTGTGATTCCACCTGCTGCCTGGGTGTGAAGAAGCGTTTCCAGGGCTGTGCATGTGTGCATGTACATGCAACACGCCAATACACAGAGCAGCTCACTCTTACGCTCCTCTCCATGGCCGCACACACAGACCCGTGTCCCTGCAGGATTTCAAATGGCTCCCCTAAACTTCCTCTTACAATATCCCTGGCAGGAAAAAAAAAGCATGTGGATAAATATAGACCCTTTTAATTAGGTCCCTCAGGCTATCTGTCCTCATTAGGCTGGAATTAGACAAAGATATCACATTGGCAGGACAAAGGGCAGCGCCTGCCCACCCTGCGTTGAGGATCCACTTTCTAAGAAAGGTCTGATGTTGCTTATTCAGAACCCTGACCTGTGGCTCCCTGGGACTCCCAAGTGTCCAAAGAAGCATTGTTGGTCATGAACTCGACTCACCCGGGAAAGATAGGCTTTCCTTCTTCTGGTCCCCTACTCAGTCTGCAAGAAGCCCAGAGGCACTGGCTTGGGAAGGGGAGGGTGGGACTTTGCTGGGAGAAGTCGGGAGCAGAACTGCCCAGGTGGGGCTAGTGGCAAAGAACCCACCTACCTGCCAATGCAGGAGACAGACGAGATGTGGGTTTGATCCCTGGGGTTAGGAAGATCCCCTGGAGCAGGGCCTGGCAACCCACTCAAGTATTCTTGCCTGGAGAATCCCATGGGCAGAGGAGGCTGGCAGGCTACAGCCCAGAGGGTCGCAAAAAGTCAGACACGACTGAAGCGACTCAGGAGCAGCACAGCCCAGCACGAGACCCAGTACTCACCACAAAGGTGTACTGTTGATGGGACTTGGTCATGAACTCCGGCTGACACTCGCCAATGCATAGGCGCACAGGCCCAGAGGTGGTTCCCACGAGGGCGTGGCCCATCTCACAGACGATCCTGACGAGAGAGCGAGCCTTCCCGTCAGAGACCTGGGGACAGCTGGCATTCCTGCCCCTGTTTGCTCACCCCACCAGTCACAGTGAGTAACTCAACAGTCTTACACCAGGGCTGGACCAAGACAGCTTGCTCAACCGTGTGGCTGTGTGACCTTGGGTCAAGGACTTTCCCTCTCTGGGCTTTAATCTCTCATGGACACAGTGAGAAGGAGGATGAGCGCATCTCTAAAGACCTGTGTCCCTTCAAAACGCTGTGCTGCCTATTTCTATGAACAAGCCTGCAGTCCCCGGTGCCTAGGGCAGGGCTTAGCACTGAGTCCTGTCCCAATATCCGTGGGATAAACCTAATGCCCTGCAGAGAGACCGAGGGGCAGGGCAGAGGCAGCGACAGGCCAACACTTGAACACTCCCGAGAAGGACTGAGGACTGATTGGGCAAGCTGCCTCGTGTGTGGTTTGATTCCCTCCCTGTGGTTTGCAGTGAGGGGACAGATAAGCTGGCCAGACAGTGAGCTCCCCGAACCGGAGCTCCCGGCTGAGCGAGAGCAGCAGCGTCCAGAGGCAGCGGGGGACGGGGTGGCAGGTGGATGAGTTCATTAGCATGGCAGCCGACACTGGACTCCCACTTAATCAAGGGCTGAGCGCAGGAAGCTGGTGGATGAGGCGGCCAACCAGCCCCGGGGTTGGAAGCCACGTCTCACGTCAACAGGAGAGCTGGAGGGAAGAGGGGGCGGGGCACTCCTTCTGCTGCTGTGCAAAATCGATGCCCCCTCATGGGGCAGGGGCTTCCCTGGTGCCTGAGATAAGTCACAAGCACATTTACAGACCGGCTGCCTCAGCCACAGCCGCCACTAGCAGTGGGCAGCAGCTGGAGCATATGGGAGGAAAGGAAGAAATCAGATTTTCGGGGGGACCTCTTGCCCGGAATCCTAAGGCATGGGGTGGGTGGGAAAGGGCCCCACCAGGCTTGGTAAAGAGAAACCCTCCTCCCAATGCCATTTAAGAGTTCTGAGCAGTCTGGTGCCCTTGGTAGGCTGGCTTAGTGGGGAGCCAGAAAAACAGACCCCTCTCCAGTAATCCTCAGCATTATCCAGGCACGGTGGGGAAGATCCGTGTTTAACCGAGCGATGCTTATCTCAACAGCTTCTCTAGGAAGGAAGGTAACTAAACAGAGATTTCATTTCGATGTAATAAAACTTGCATTAAACAAATACACGGCGTGCTCGCGCACACGGCATGCCACCGAGCTCCATCTCCTTCATAACAGTTAATCCCAAATAAGTACTTTCACTCCTGGTGAATATTTACTTAACATGCAATAACTGTCTTATTGCGTTTAGCATATTAAGTTCGACAAGACAGTAGTGGGTGCATGTTGAAGGCTGTTCTCCCCTCCTTTTCGCCAAGAATAAATAAATAAATTATGAACCCACAGTAAAGATGATAGTGGTGATCAATTAGTATTTTACACATAATTGTCTCCTTAAACCTCATTAGCAGAGCATTTGAGAAGCTTCATTTAAGGTACTGCATGGGGTTACCTCCACGCTGCTTCCTGCTTGGAGTAACAACCCTCCTACCGGGTTTCCTGGGCCCCAGCGCCTGCTCCTGTCTGGGGTCCCTGCCATCCAATCCTGCTGACCTGCACTCTCCAGCAGCATCAGCGGATTATCTCTGCTCTGTGCTGGAAGTGGCAGGGAGGGGAGGGCCAAGAGGAGGAGGGAGCAGATGAGTCTCTTTCTTTTCTCATCAGCGCTTTCTTGTCCCTCACTCACCCAACATTGGTCACTGTGCTGGAACCACCCTCGAGAAGAAAAAGCAGGAGGAAATCAGGGAGGGCTCAAAGTCAGGGAAAGAGGAAACGTGAGAACACGTGAAGGTCATGGGCATCTTTATTCCTCCTGGGACCTGTCTAAGAGAGGAGAAGGCCTAGGATGGCCTGTTCTGCTGTCCTTGTAGCAGGTGAACCACAGGGCTGGGGCCTCTTGGCACACTGTCTTTCCCAGAACATATTCTTGCTCAGGGTTCATGGCCCAAAAGGTGAGCTTTGCATGTCAAGCACCTGTGAGAAGGCGAACGGAGGGGAGAGGGCACTGCTCCACGGCCCAAGGCTGAGCGCCTGCAGGTGGCTCTGAGTGTCCCTCCTGGAAGGGAGTGATGGGGGGCCCAGGGACCGGTCTGCAGGGAGGGGCCTGCAGCCGAGTCCTCTCCCTGCCGGTGGAGCGGGCTTCTACTTCATCCATCCCTCTCTTGAGTGGACAGGGGCAGCAGTGGGCTGCAGAAGGGTCTATCTGGTAAGTCTAAGAACTGGGTGAGAGTGCTAAGGACGCAGACCGCGTTGTAGGGAACTCTGAGGACCTGTCACTCTTCTTCCTTTTCATTCCTGGGACCCAGTGCTTGCAGTGAAGGATGGAGAGGTCCCCTTGACTGAGTGGATCTGTCACTGTTACTGGCATTTGATCCCTGAGCTCGAGGGCAGCTGTAGGGAGTGCAGAGGGTTATACTGAGGATGAGGGTCAAGCCAAAGTGGAGTCTCTCAATAATAACAAGAGCTCCAGCTTACTGAGCTGCAAATGGCAGGCACTGTACTGGAGAGGATCTCATGTCATCCTCAGACATCCTAAGGGTGGGTCTTACTGTCTCTATTTTTACAGACAAGGAAACCAAGGCTCCGAGGTGCTAAGTGACTCACCTATGGCCACGGAGCTGGGAAGTGGCAGAGCTGTGATTCAAATCCAGGTTCAGCCTGGCTCCAAAGCTCATGCCTTTGATGCTCCTCCACTCTGCGGCCCTAACATCAGCGGAATGCTCTCTGTGTGTTTTGTGGAAGGGACAGAGTGGACAAGGTGGCTGTCCTGGGGTGCAGCTGAGGTTGCTGGCGGAGGTGGAGGATGGCGAGGTAGGGAAGACCTGGCTGGGTTCCTAAAGCTTTGAGATTTAACCAGCTGCACCCACTCCCTCCCTGGCAGGAGAGAACCACAGGCAGTGGTGTGGGTACCACTTCCTCCTTCAGGCCTTACAGGTCAGCAAAGTTCCTGTGGTTAGACTTTTGGGGGCCTCCTAACTCCCTGTCTCCCTGCCTCCTCCCAGCATCCCTGATAGCTTCAGTCTCCTTGTGTATTACCCGAGACAGGAGCTGGGGATGTTTAAAGTTTCTCCTTGTAAAATGAGGAATTAGACTAAATAACCCTTTAACAGTAGCTTCCACATTTGAAGGCTTGACTCCTCCTGGTAGACAGTGGGCTTCTGGGTTCACATTAGTGCCACCGATAATGCTTTCTAATGATGGGGGCTGTAGATTCTGTGAGGCACAGACGTTATCGTTTCTGATATCCTAGGGACCGTAAAAGTGATCGCAGAGATCTGTTTCTACAGACCCACTTTCCAGATGAGACATTTGAGGATCATGGAGCCAAAGGACTTGCCCAAAGTCACAGAGCTCATCAGTAGCTGAGCTCCTGGCACCCAGCCCAGTGCCCTCGCCCCACCCTGCACCACCTCCCACAGACTGGCATGGGTGGCGCTTTTCTCCCCATGAGCACGCATCCTTGGGGTGGGGAGCACATGCAATCTAACATCCATCAAGGCATGGCTGAGCTCGTAGGTACAGAGGATGAGGGAGACCGGGGGCAGGTCTGAGGACCTCAGCTAAGTCTGTCTCATACAGAGCCCGTCTCAGGAAGGGCTGAGCGGCAGCCTCAACCTGCCTCTCATCACCCAGGAAACGTCCTGTGATGGAGTCATCCGGCCCTCCCCAGACCTGTGGGGCGCTGATTGCAGGACTAAGCGGGACCCTTTAACCAATATTAACCTAATTGCTGAGTGATAGATGGCGTGGCACAAGCATATGGTGAGTCATTACTGTGCCTGCTAATCCTGCCCGTGCCCGGGACTCTGCACTGGGCCCATTTAGCCAAATTCATCTCTCGCAGACATCTGTAATGATTGTGCCTGCTGCTCACTGCCCGGGATGGAGGCTTTAATGATGTTAACAAACTCTGAAACCTCGAGAGCAGTAATGAGCCTGGCACGGCTGGAAGCCAGGGCTGCGTGCAGCCGAGGTGCAGAATGCGCCTGTCGCCTCCTGTCTGCCCCGCGCCCGAGAAGACGACGGGGGTGGTTTTCTAGGGTGCCTACTGGCCTTGGCAGGGACCCCTGGCAACCATTCACCTTCCCAGGCTCCTTTTGTATCCTCACTTTCAGTTTTTTGGGAGGAACTTTCTTCCCCGGGGACCTGGGTGGGTGTGATGCATTTGATTTCAAAGATGGAACAAGCTTTCCTGATGTTCCCAAGGCACGTTACGGGCTCCTCGTTTTCATCTTACTGAATTCTCCCCCAAAACCCACGCAGTAAGAATCGTGGTTTCCATGAGGCCAGTGAAGGTTGGAGAGACGGAGCAGTTTACTAAGGTCTCAGGGCTGCCCGGAGTAGATAAGGCAGGACTTAGAAGACTTTTTGAATCCCAGATCCCAGGCTATTTCCATGTTCAGCTGCCCAAGACTCAGCACCTCTCAGGTCAAAGCCTTACCCTTTCATCTCCCACAAACCCTTTCCTTTGCAGTCCTGTGGCATGTCACCAAGCTGGAGACTTGGCCTGTGTCCCGAGGCCTAGGGCATGTCTGTGAGGCCAAGGCGGATTTGGGCTGTGTGACTGAGTGTCTAGCTGAGTCTGCTGGGGCGCTGGGCTCCATAGAGACCGTCTGACCATGGTCCGCAGGCTTCTGGGTCCCATCCACTAGCTTTCCCCTCCCCTCCTGGCTCAGGATCACTACTTAAATATTTCCCCATTCGCCTCTTCTTCATCTCTTTCCTGTAGACCTGGCCAGTCTCTCCTCCAGGATTCACTCCTTGAAGGGCCAAGGCTGACAGTGAAGGGTCCGGTCTGCAAGATCTGAAGGTCCAAAGGATCAGGCAAGCAGCTCCTGCTTCCCCTGCCGGGAATCCCCAGAGTCGGAGAACTCATCCCCCGACTCTGACCCTGTCCTGGCCATCCTGGAATCACGGCCTCTGACCCAGAAAACCACATGCTGGCGGACCATGGGATTTCCAGGCCACTCTTTACTGGGAGTCTCCCCTGGCTCTTAGGGAACAGCAAGAGGCCTGAACCAAAACTTAGGAGACCTGAGTTCCAACTCTCTACCACCACTTATGCCCTGAATGAAAGGGGGGGGTGAGGGGGTGGGGGGAATGTCACTTGACTTCCGAGTCTTTTGCTCTTAAAATAGTGATAACAACGTCTACCTCTCAGAGTCCTTACCGATTAGAAGCGAGAGGATGGATGAGAAAGCGTAGGTGCCAGTGAAGGGCACCCTGACATCTTTTCATGGTTGCCAGCGCCACTTTTCTGGTTGTTACTCAGGGCTGGCTTGAGGGAGGCTGCAAGGGGTGGCGTTTAAGGGGAGAACCCGGCTTCCAGCCCTGCTCATGGCCAGGCTCCCAGTGCCCCCTGCAGAGCTGCGTGCCCGCTGGACCCAGGGTGACATGGCCCAACTCCGCCTGAGAAATCACGCAGAAGACCCTGGCGGCACCCCCTTTCTCCCTAGCGGGGGAAACATCACTCCCGCTGCCCTCCCACCCCCAGCAGCCCCCCAGCCTCCTGCCCACCTCCTGTCCACTGACTCCACAGCGGCCGCCACTGCCAAATGAGCACCCCAAATTGGAACCTGTGTCACTCCGGGAGCCCCGCTCGCCCGTCCGCCGCTACACGCCTATTTTCTAATTTCCAGCTGACATTTCCCTTAGTGAAATAAATGAATTTGCTCCGGCGGAGGCCCTGTTCGGATTAAGCTGCTGTCAGAGCCCCACGAGCCAAACAAATTGTTGCCCGCAGCCCACCGAGTGGGATGCCTTCCAACAGGGCGGCCGGAGGAGAAGGGGTGGGGGAGGCCGAGGAGGAGAACGGACGGGCTGGGAAGGCGTCTCAGCCAGCCAGCGGGCAGGCGGAGACCAACCGTGGGGCGGCCTGGCCCCGGCAACCCTGATGCCAGAGGAGCCAAGGAACTGGAAATCACACTGGACAGGATGCTCGAGGAGCGGAGGTGGGCTAGGAGAGGGTCCCGGGAAGGCTTCAGGGAGTGGGGTCCCTGGGAAGAGGGAGGCGGGGGGTGGATCCTGGAGCAGTCCCAGAGGAGAGAGAGAGGGGCAAGTCCTCCCCAAGCTTTGGCGGGGTGGGCCCGAGCGGATTGGACTCACTGCTCAGCGACGATGTAATCCCCCGGCAGGGGCGTGCAGGGCACTCCGGCCACCTGCACGTGGTGGGCGATCTCCGAGAAGTCCAGGCCCAGGTTCACGCCGTGGATGGTCACTCGAGTCCCCCCTTCAGGAGGTCCGGACACTGTCAGGATCTGTGGGAGGGAAGCGGGAGGAGTAACTGGTCGGTCACGGCAGGAGGGGCCAGGGCACCCATTTCCCTCCCCGCAGGGAGGCTTTGGAACACCTGGAGTCTGGGGGGGAACTGTTTCCACCTCTTTTCAACTTGTCTAGGATCCCAACGTCATCATCCTGACAATGAAGTTGTACCTGTTTCATTGGCTCTTTAGGACCTCCATCCGATGACGCCGTCATTCATTCATCCACTTAGGAGAAAGAGATTAGGAGCAAGTACTGGGCTCAAGGCAGTGCTTGAATTCACTAGTTGCCTGACTGAAAGCAAGTCTCAGAATCTCCCTGAACCTCAGGTCTCTTTCGCAGGGAAGGAGGATAATCCTCTCTAACCAACCTCACCCTGGAAGCTCCCACATGGAGGGTTTCCAGGACCATCCTGTCAACTCCCAAGGGCTCTGTAATTGTGACAACAGAGGATGAGATGGTTGGATGGCATCACTGACACGATGGACATGAGTTTGAGCAGGCTCTGGGAGTTGGTGATGGACAGGGAGGCCTGGTATGCTGCAGTCCATGGGGTTGCAGAGTCGGACACGACTGAGCGACTGAACTGAACTGAACTAAACTGTGACATGTTATGCCGGCCAACCCTGTGTGCTAGCCTCAGCTGAGTTTACAACGGTGAACAGGGAATTTGCCCTCAAGGAACTTAGTGGTCAAGGAGGAGGAGATAAGAAGGCCATAAGTAAGGCTGATGCAGGGTACACAGTGATAAGGCAGATTTGAAGGAAAGGCTGTGGGAGCTCTGAGAAGTCCCTGATTAAGGGCTGCTGCAGGGGATGACCACAGATGGAGAGTTTATTTGATATTACTCAACACACACATGAGAGAAAAATCCTGTAACTCGATCATGCTAGTGTCAAAGAGAAATAGCTTCCTGATTTTCCAAATTTTGCTGGCTTTTTTCCCAGTGAAGTGAAGTCGCTCAGTCATGTCTGACTCTTTGCGACCTCGTGGACTATTGCCTGCCAGGCTCCTCTGTCCATGGGATCTTCCAGGCAAGAATACTGGAGTGGGTTGCCATCTTCTTCTCCAGCGGATCTTCTCAACCCAGGGATCGAACCCAGGGATCGAACCCAGGTCTCCCACATTGTAAGCAGATGCTTTTACCATCTGAGCCACCAGGGAAGTCTCCCAGTAGCCAGGATCATTTATTTACTCATTTCTTAATTCAGTCACCAAATGCTGACTGTTTGACTTTATTTTGATGCAACAGGAAAAGGAACTTGTAGAATCAGGCTCTCCTAACGTGTAAATTTCTATCTGAGAATGAATCAGGCTCCAGGAAAAACACAGCTCTTTGGGATCCAACAGATTCCAGGGAATAAGTTCCTACTTCGAGGTCCATAGTTATCCAAAGTAGGAGGAAATTAGACACAAACCCAACCTCAGGCAGAAGCACAGAATTTCGGAACTTGAAGGAGAGCCAGGGTATCTTATTCTAAGATCACACCACCTGTATACGTGGACCAAATAGAAAAAAAAAAAATGTCCAGGGCTCTTTTTACTGCACATTAGAGAGACAAGACAGTAAGGGAGGGAGAGAGGCAAGGAGGGTGGGACACGGCCAAGCGTCCACTAGAAACCTCTAGGTGGGGTCTCTGGGCACCGATGAGCAGTGAGCACAGGTGAAAACCCTGTCAAAGGCTCTGGAGACTCTTCCTCCCACCTGTCTTTCTCAAGGGGGCACTGCTCTCTGCCAGCGATGTCGGCACCATGCATGAGGCCTCCAGTGTGGCCGTGAGCGCCCAGGCGAGAGCGGATAGGGAGGAGATGATGGTCGCGGTGGAGACACGACTGAGCAACTGAGCAACTGAACTGATGAACACAAATCAATCAGATTCATGAGATAAATTCCTGAGGGAGGGAAGGGGGTGCCCAGAGGCCTGGGCACTGGGTGTGGGGTTGGAGGTCAGGGGGAGTCAGGGCGATTTGGAAAGAAAGGAGCTGGCAGGAGGAACCTGTAGCCCCATGCCCTTCCTGTCTCTGGGGATTCTAAAAATAACCAACATGAGATCTCGGTTGTTCCACCCTCCCCTGGTGCCACTTCCTCAGGTCCCTGGGCCTTCTGGGCTCTGGGAGATGGACACTTGTATGGAAAAATAGGAAAGGGTGGCCTCCATGGCCCTGCAGGAGAGTGTCAGGAGGAAGGAGGTACCTCTGAGCCGGCGCTCTCCCCCGATAGCTTCCACCCTCCCCTCCTTCAGCCACCTGGATGCCAGGAACCTACTGAAAACCCTGACAGAGCTGTGATGATCGGCTTGCTCTCTTTCCTTCACTTTTATTTTTAAAAATACATTCTCTTGCTCACGGCGGTTAATTACAGCCTTTCAGAAACACTGTGAAATGAAATCTTTCTGGAAAGCCTAAAAATATTTCAGTCTTGCAGGCAGCACGTGGGGATGGTATTGTGGCTATTCTGTGGTGTCGGCAGGTCCATGGGGCAGTGCCTTTCTGTTGGGAATTCACCGCAGTGACCTTCAAGGGTCTGGGGCAGAGGCCTGGTCACTTGGGGACTATCACAAATGGACATTTGTGAGCACAGAGCTGCTCAGAAGCATAAGCCAGCTTATGCTGTTTAGAGATGGGAGACTTAACATTATTAGCAAGCATTATCATCTTGGCATGAAGACACATCAAAGAGATGGATAGTTAGGGGTGTGGAGCCCCAAGTCTGAACCCTTCTAACCCAGCTAAGAGCTGCTGGAATCCAGACTGGGACCATCCGCATGGGTTAGGGGCAAGTGGCTTGGGAGTGTTGGGTCCCTGTGGGTCTTCCCCACACAGTACACACTATATCCTGGGCCTCCAGCACCCGGGGAGGTGGTGAAGGAGTTTGAGGGTCAGAACACTCAGCAGCCACTGTGCCCTGGGGCTTACATGGGGTATAGCTTCCCTTTTCTTGCTTAAGACAAAACTGATGAACAAAAATCTGGATTTCCAAACCACAGATGAGGTGGTGAGAACATGATTTGCAAGAGGATTCCCAAGGCCACCATCACGGATGCTTTCCAAATCGATATTGTTGGCTCAGACCTCTCTCCTGAGCTCCATATCCATATATCCAATTGCTACTGGACACCTCGACTTCCACATGCATGTCCCTCAGGCACCTCAAATTTCACCACGTCTAAAAATGAACTCTTAATTTTCCCTCCTTCCACCCCCAGCCTGATTGTCCTCCCAGATCCTCTTTCAGGGTTAATGGGATCACCGTGCACCCAGCTAGGGATCTTGCAAGCATCTCTGTTCCCCTTCCTTCTCCTACCATGTGTGATAAACACAGGGATCATCAGTGCTGGCGCCCAGGTGTCTTCTGAATTCGTGCCCCGCGCCGGTGTCAGAGGAGGTGATAAGCAGACCTGTGTCCTCAATCACACTATCCTCAGTCTTCCTCCGTGTGATCTGACTTCCTCGCACGGCCAAGTGGCCGTCATGGACACATACCTGATCTGGGGACTGGTCGCTTGCTCTTAAAACCTTCAATGGCTCTGGCCTCTGTCCAGGCAAAGTCTCTGACTCCCGGGCTGGTCCTTCACTTTCTGATCTTAGTAACTTCAGCCACATCAGCCCTCTCACTCTGTCCTCCCCGTGCTCCCCAGAGCCCAGGGGTTCCTGTACACACAAGGCACTCTAGAGCTCTCTGTGCCTTTGACACTGTCATTTGCTCTCCCCCCTGGCCTGAAAATTAGAGCGAGACAGGGTAGAGGTCTGGGCTCAGTGGAACAGAGACAGGAGTCCCGTGAAACTCACCACCTGCCACCTGAGGGCTTCCAGGTGACTCTGAGGACGAGGGTCAGGGTCTGCCAAAGCCCTATCTGCATGATGTAACATCCCGGCCATCCTGCTCTCATTTCTCCCCAGGACCAAGTATGGAGGGGAGGCTTTGGAGGGGAGGCTTGGAGGAAAAGAACGTATTCTCCAGACAGGGCGTGAACAGGAGTCTTCAGGACACTGCCCCAGGCCCAGCAGTGCCCCACCCTGGAGACTGCCTCCAAGACTCTCTCTTTAGTACAGTAGGGTTAGATGGCAGGGCACCCGGCATGGCACCCAGGAAACTTGGTCCCCTTGGGAGCCACGTCTGGCCTCTCCGTGTAGGTCTACAGGGAGGCAAGCTGGAGGAGTCCCAGACTATTGCTTGTAGAGCTCCGGGGAAGGCCTTCCAGAACTGGGAGGAGGTGTGGGGCCAGAGAGGAGAAAGCGCTAACCTCCCGCAGAGGTGATGCGAAGAGAGTCCCCCCACGGTCAGAGGGAGACCAAGGGACAGCCCAGGGAGCGGCCAGATCCATGCGTCTTGTCTTCTGGTTTCGGAGGGGCCCTGGGCTGCAGGCCGCGCAGGGGCGCAGAATGGGGCCTGATGCGGTGTCTGCGGTGGGAAGAGAGCGAGCTTGGGAGGGGGACAGACTCTGAATTCCAGCTTGATACTTACAAGCTTGGTAAGCTTCACTCTCAGTGTTCTCATCAGAAAACAGATACCAGCGCTTGCCTCGCAGGGATGCGGTGAAGGTGAAATAAGAACACTTGGAAAGTCCCTCATTTGATGATGGTTGCGAGAACAGGTCACGATAGTCGGCAGTTTCCTGGCTAGCGTCCCCCCTGCACCTGTGTCTTCCTAGGCCACAGAAACATGGCGGGGTGGTGGTGGAGAGGGCCTAGAGGTGGAGGCATCTTTCTATTTACCTGGAAAGAGGACACACGGTCCGGTCCAGGGAACGCATAACTTAGATGGTGCTTGGCGGGCTGACCCAGGGCGGAGAGAGAGAGAGACGCTTGCGGGCTGACTGGAGAAAGCCCGAGCTTGGTGGGGGCGTGGCCGTGCCACCCGGGACGGGGCCTTGGTGTCCACAGGTTCACGGCTCCGGCAGAGGAGCCAGACATCGCCCTTTCACCCAGAATAAATTTGGGAAGGCACTGGCCCAGTCTAAAATGGCCTTCATTCTTCGCTTCTCGTCACTTCTTTGCCCCTGGCTATTGGCCATTCTGAGGTAGATGGGGCATTGCATTATGAACTCAATGGATTATTTCAGGAAAGTAATTCTGAATGAGACACCCACGCAAACAGTTTGACAGTTTGGGATGGATGCGTGTGTGCGTGTGGGTGGTGGGGGTGTGGAGAGGGGGGAGGGAGCTGAAATCTTGTGAAATCAGCTGGGAAGATCTTTATACATGGGCTCATTTCAGCTCCATGCTTTTCAGCACACACCATGGACCAGGGATTGCTGTCCACTCTCCTCTGTGGACCCCAGAAGGGAGAGCCAGAAGTAGGGGAGCAGCAGAGAGAGACAGAGCAGCTGCTGAGTGGGGGTGCGGGGGCAACCAAGGGGCGCCCCCAAGTTCTGTGCCGGCCCTCGCTGTGTGCTCCCCTTTGTCCCCTCCCCAAGCTCTGGTTCCACTCTCTTACGTACTATGCATGCTTCCTGGGGCGGGGGTGGGGGGCGCCTGTGGCTACAGGGTCTGAAGCCTGTGTGCCTTTGACCCATGGTTCCCTCTGCCCCTCAAGCATGATGCTAACACATGCTTACCCATCACACGAGGCTCTGCTAATGACACCTCCTCAGAAAGTCTTTCTCTAACCATCTCGGCAGGTTTAGGAGCCCCTTTGCCTATACCCCCACTGCCATGGGTGAACACCCCCGACAGCAAGGGTCACCCTGGAGTCTGTCTTTTCTCCATAAGACAATAACTATCTCGGGACAGGGACTTCCTCCGTTTTTCTTAGTGACCTGACATAGCACGCTGCCTGGGACAGAGCAGCTGTCAAGACCTGTCCCCAGCTCTTTCTTCCTGGGAAACGCTGGGCTCAGGCAAATTCTGGGACAACCTGGGTTCTCGAATGACCGCTGCAAGGATGGAGATAGGTGCCCAGGTGTTGCTTGGAAGTGGGGCAGTCTTTTCACATTGGAAGCATCAAGTTCTTCCTGCAATTTCGCTGACTTTAGCTCAAGCCAGTTTCTGCTGTGATTTCTCCTCGAATGGAGGACTGAACAGCCGCCTCCTCATCAAGCCTCTTTCAGATACTGAAGATGGCAATTAAGTCACCCTCAGCCTGTGTTTCTGCAATTCCGTCAGCCTTGTGTTGGAAGCTCTTGTTTCCCAGGCCCTTTGATCATTTCAGATGCTTTTCTTTGGACCCTCGGATATCCACGCATCCTCTGAGAGTGTAAGAAAGAAACGCCAAGCAGGCTTGCAGCTTGAGCAAAGGCCTGCTGATTCACTGCAAGGGAGGCCTGTGCCAACATCGACTTCCCCTAGCGCGGGCTTGCACGCCACTGGCCAGGCAGGCCCCGGGCAAACCGCAGGGCAAGGTAAGCCCTTCTCGTTCCCATATGCTTGTTTTGCTCCCCGGAATCCCTTTCCCCATTTCAGTCACCTCTTGCCCTACGTGTCTCTCTTCCCTAAAGGACCTCTGATGCCTGTGTGCTCTGTTGATTACTCGTATCTTACTCTTTGCGCCCCCGTGGACTGTGGTCCGCCAGGGTCCTCTGTCTATGGGATTATCCAGGCAACAATACTGGAGTGCGTTGCCATGCCCTCCTCCAGAGGATCTTCCCGACCCAGGGATAGAACCTGGGTCTCCTGCATTGCAGGTGGATTCTTTACCATCTGAGCCACCAGGCAAGAACTGAAGAACCTTTTATTTGCATCCTGCTGAGATTTAAGTTGTGTTATTACCTTGCCTTAAGAGTATTGGCTTTTCAACTAGTTGTAGAATTAAGTTTGTCTATTTGCAGGACTCAGAAGGAGAATATGGGAAACACATTAAGGCAGAGAGAGGGCTCAGTCCAGCATCCCCTGAGCCCTGTCCCAGAAGCAATCACAGATCACACCAGGATCACGGTGTCTGGCCCCAGCCTGGGCCATGCCCCTCATCTGCCCACTGTAAGCCCAGATGAGCAGGTCAGCAGGATGTGGGATGAGGCTGGCATGAATGATGGGAGGGGACAAACCAGGAGACTCCTGTCTCCTGCGGGTCCTCTGAAAGTCTCCAGGAATCCCCAACTTGGGGACCCACTTCCCTACCTCCTCAGACCTCACCTGCCAGCAGCCCAGCCTAGCCCGCGGCACGCCTGAGCACTTCCCCACCTCCTCCCCTGCCAGCAGCCCAGCCTAGCCCGCGGCACGCCTGAGCACCCCAGCCAGATCTGTATTCCTGCCAGCCTGCGTCATCTTTGTTTTCCACCGTGGGTGCCGTGACCTGGAAAACAGCCGCCGTGATGCTGCGCTCGCCCTGATTCTTGCAGCCGCTAATTGAACAGTTCGGAGGGAACTGTGCCACAAAGCCGCCCAAGGGCGAGAGCAGATGCAGCCGATTAATTACAGCTGGGGAGCTCCACGGGGCTACACCGGGAGCAGAGGGAGGTGCTGGAGACCCAGGGCCTGGGCAGCCTCGGGAGCACTGGCTGGGCCACTCCTGGACTTGGGCAGAGCCTTGGAGGCTGGAGTTGGGGCAGATGTACGGGTAGATGGTTAAGGGGTCACAGGAGAACCCCTCAGTGGTGGGAGCCTCACGAAGACTGGCTCCCATCCTAGAGACCCTGTCTTCTCTGTTTATATCTCCTGCCTGATAGAAGTGGGCATCAGCTCCAGGTTACTAAAGATTCTGATAATGGTGCCTACTTATGAATTTTTTCATTTTTTAAGTACTTATCATGAGTCAGGAATTGTGCTAAGGGTCTTATATATTGGGTTTTCCCTGGTGGCTCAGACGGTAAACAATCCGCCTGCAATGTGGGAGATCTGGGTTTGACTCCTGGGTTGGGAAGATCCCTTGGAGAAGGGAGTGGCTACCCACTCCAGTATTCTGGCCTGGAGAATCCCCATGGATTCTGCCAGAAGAGCCTGGCAGGCTATAGTCCATGGGGTCGCAAAGAGTCGGACATGACTGAGACTAAGTTTCACTTTCTTATATATTACATCTCACTTAGAGCTCACGACAAACTATGAAGGAGGTGCTACCATTCTTTTCATTTTACACATGCAGAATAGTGTTCTGGGTAGGTGAAGGAACCGGCTCAAGGTGACAGAGAGAACGGCACAGCCCAGCCAGGTCCACCTAACCAGTGCCTCCAGCCTCCCCACCATGCTGCCTGAGTCTCCAGCGTCCTGCCGGGGCACAGCCCCAAGGTCATCAGCTATGAGAACTCATGCCCCAGCCTCGTGAGCCCCTCTGTGCAGGCCTGCCGTGGCTAAGGCCACACTTGCTGCCCTCCAAGGAGCTCTGGAGTTGGCTAGCCACCATTTCTCCGAACTTCTCAGCTTCCATCCTCCCCGCTCTCTGGCCCCGACCCTGTGAATGCCCACACCCCCCTCGGCCTTGCCCCGGTGCCATCGCTCCCTGTGCATTTGAGTCTCCCCAAATGATGCTCTGGGTGGGGACCACTGGCTTGCTTCCCATCTCTGTAGCAGGCTTGATGATGAGCGTGGTACCCACTCCATTCCCTCCCCCAGCCCGTGGACTGACAGTTCTATTTGTCTAAGTGAACCCAGGAAAGAGATGAAGGATGCTACAGGGTCAAACATGGGAATTCCAGAGTCAAGTAGCTAGGATGAACTCCTAGTTCTAAAGCTCACTAGCAGTGTGATATTAAGAAAGGTATCACTCTTCATAGTACCTTGGTTTCCTCATCTGTAAAATGGGGCTCATGATAATTGCTTCCACCTCGTAGAAATTGTCATAAGGTCTAAATGAGATAATATACAGACGGTGATAAGTTAGCAGTGCTACGTCCCAGGTGAGCATTCAGTGAATGCTAGCTATCTTTTTTCTCATTACTATTTTATGATTAAGAAATCTCAGCAGAAGCCAGGCCAGTTGAGTTCCAAAAGAGTTCAGTTCAGTTCAGTCGCTTAGTTGTGTCAGACTCTTTGCAACCCTATGGACTTTAGCACACCAGGCTTCCTTGACCATCACCAACTCCCAGAGCTTGCTCAAACTCATGTCCATTAAGTTGGTGATACCATCCAATCATCTCATCCTCTGTTGTCCCCTCTTTCTTCTGCCTTCAATCTTTCCTAGGATCTTTTCCAGTGAGTCAGTTCTTGGCATCAGGTGGCCAAAGTAGTGGAGTTTCAGCTTCAGCATCAATCCTTCCAGTGAATATTCAGGACTGATTTCCTTTAGGATGGACTGGTTGCCTCTCTTTGCAGTCCAAGGGATTTTCAAGAGTCTTCTCTAACATCACAGTTCAAAAGCATCAATTCTTTGGCACTCAGCTTTTTTTATAGTCCAACTCTCATATCCATACATGACTACTGGAAAAACCATAGCCTTGACTAGGCAGACCTTTGTTGGGAAAGTAATGTCTCTGCTTTTTAATATGATGTCTAGGATGGTCATAGCTTTTCTCCCAAGGAGTAAGCGTCTTTTAATTTCATGGCTGCAGTCACCATCTGCAGTGAAAATGGAGCCCCCCAAAATAAAGTCTCTCACTGTTTCCATTGTTTCCCCATCTACTTGCTATGAAGTGATGGGACCCAACGCCATGATCTTAGTTTTCTGAATGTTGAATTTTAAGCCAAATTTTTCACTCTCCTCTTTCACTTTCATCCAGAGGCTCTTTAGTTCCTCTTCACTTTCTGCCATAAGGGTGGTGTCATCTGCATATCTGAGGTTATTGATATTTCTCCTGGCAATCTTAATTCTAGTTTGTGCTTCATCTAGCCCAGCATTACACATGATGTACTCTGCATATAAGTTAAATAAGCAGGGTGACAATATACAGCCTTGACCCAGAAGCAAAACAATGAACTCCACAGAACCTTAGAAATACTCAGAAATTATGGGTATCCTATACCTCAAAGTGTTGGTTCAGTTCAGTTCAGTCACTTAGTTCTGTCCGACTCTTTGCGACCCCATGGACCGCAGCATGCCAGGTCTCCCTGTCCATCACCAACTCCTGGAGCTTGCTCAAATTCAAGTTCATTGTGTCGGTGATACCATCCAACCATCTCATCCTCTGTTGTCCCCTTCTCCTCCGGCCTTCAATCTTTCCCAGCATCAGGGTCTTTTCAAAGGAGTCAGTTCTTTGCATCAAGTGGCCAAAGTATTAGCTTCAGCATCAGTCCTTCCAATGAATATTCAGGACTGATTTCCTTTAGGATTGACTGGTTGGACCTTCTTGCCATCCAAGGGACTCTCAAGAGTTTCCTCCAATACTACAGTTCAAAAGCACCAATTCTTTGGCGATCAGCTTTCTTTATGGTCCAACTCTCACATCCATAGCTTTGACTAGATGGACCTTTGTCAGCAAAGTAATATTTCTGCTTTTTAATATAGTGTCTAGGTTTTTCATAGCTTTTATTCCAAGGAGGAAGCGTCTTTTAATTTCATGGCTGCAGTCACCATCTGCAGTGATTTTGGAGCCCAAGAAAATAAAGTCTGTTACTGTTTCCATTGTTTCCCCATCTATTTGCCATGAAGTGATGGGACTGGATGCCATGATCTTCATTTTTTGAATGTTGAATTTTAAGCCAGTTTTTTTCACTCTCCTTTTTCACTTTTATTAAGAGGCTCTTTAATTCCTCTTTGCTTTCTGCCATAAGATTGGTGTCATCTGCATATCTGAGGTTATTGATATTTCTCCTAAAGTGGCTTCATGTTTACAAGCGTCCCATGCAAGTGGATCCTCTGGACATTGTTCTTGGTGGGGCTCAGGGCTAGGGGAGAGAGACAAGTTGTAGCAGGGGAAAGCCAGGCATGGAGACTGCCTAGCACGCTGGTGGCTGCCTCTCTGACGGACCTTTGAGGCTCTTGCTGTGTCTGCAGCAGGCTGTCAGCACCCTAGACTGTGTTCTTAAGAGGAGATGGAAAAGGGGAATTCAGAGCCTCCCAGCACAGCCAAAGGCAAGGGTCCAGGGGAGTCACTCAGGGCGGAGCCCCCCCAGTGGACGGTTACACTTTGCATCCAAAGCTCCTGTGTCTGAGGTTGGGATCAGGAGGGCTCTGCCCCCTCATCAGGACAGGCCAGGGAGGACACTTGTGGGTATGGAGACAGTTAATCCTCTCCTGACTAACCCACTTACTCCTTTCCTGTTGCTTAGAGTTTTCCTGACTTTAGAGGGCAGTGATGCCAACTTTGTGCCTGCAAATTTTGACCCCAGCCTGGCTCCCCAAGGCACCTGGATGCTGAACCCAAGATAGCAGACTGTCACGTCCTTTTCCACCTTTGCGTGTCTGTGTGGATGCGGACGTGGGCATGTGTGTGCTCGAGCAAGCGTGAGCATACTCTTCACGGCAGAGCCCAGTCTAAGAGCTCTGCAGGCATCCATAGCAGCTCTCTACGCGGCAAGAATCCTTGCCGGCTCTTAGCTGATAGTACATTCAAAACCTAATTGTTATCTCAGCAGAGTAACTCCATTATTCATCCTGACACCATCCCCCGTTAGCTGTTTGTTGCAGTGATGTTATATTAATGAGGCCTGCAAATAAATGAACAGGAGATCAGAGGGCCGACTTGTTTCTCAGGAAAGCTGGCTGACTTTATTTATTTATTTGTTGGGAACTTTGCAGCGAGTCACTCTCGCCCTGGGCAGGTGGCTCTTGTCTTTTCCCACGGAAACCCGCTGTAGCCTTATAGATAAATAGTTCCAAGTATCCAGCTTGCCACACAGTTTCACACAAGCATTTACAACTGAGAGAATCTAGGAAAAAGATCTGCTTTAAAATATTAGGGCAAACAGAGGGCGGAGCGGGAGGAATCAAGATCAATGGATCATCTCAAACTTCTAGCGCATCAAGAATTATTTATGCCTGGTTTCGGAGGGCAGTGTTGGCAGTTTTCTACAACTGGTTTTCTTTCCCGGTTACATGTACCTAAGATAATGTTAAACAGAATGGATATTTCCAAACGGGGGGGCTAGTGAGGCGTGAGGAGTTACTGAAGTTGACAACTTTATACGGAAAAGCTACAAAGTGGTTAATGGAGAGACCACTGCAAAACCAGTTCTCCTAGGATCTGGCATCAGTGTGACCTTACCGGACAGCGTGGCAGGGGACTTCAGAGGCACACAGGAGTGTCTCCTGGTACCCAAATGGTGTAGGCTCCTGATCACTCGCTGAGGACCCCAGCACCGGGGATTTGTCCCTTGCATCCCAAGCCCGCTTCGCCTTTATTTCACCTCAATCTCCATTCTCACCTGCAGACATGAACTGCCTGGGCCTCAGTCTTTGCGCTTTCCCATCAACTGAGATGCTTGTGAGAGCAGCTTTCACTGTGACCATCATCCCATTCATAGATGCGACCAGAAACCAATCGAACAGTCCAATAGCTTTAAGGACCGCATGCAATTAAAGTAACACGTCCCCTGGGTATACAGGAAGTGATCGCCTTACACTTAAAAGTGCCCCCAGATGTTCTACCATTTTTCTCCCCGACTGATTGAAATAAGTGTGGACTTAATTATCTTTAGGAAGACAGGGAAGGGTTATTTTAAGACTTAAAAGAGTAGGCAATGTCCCCAGTTTGTCTGTATTTCCTGACACTGACCAACGGGACTCGGATCCTGGGCTCAGATGTTCTGGGGGTGGGGTGAAGTGGCAAAGTGCACAGCCAGGGAATACTTCTTTATCCCTCTGGCCAAGAGAAGGGGCATCAAAAGGTGGGGCAAGTGCATTCTGGAGTCAAGAAGCACTAGTGAATTTGTCTTGCCACTAACCAGATGTGTGACTTTGGGCAAATTATTTACTCCCCTAAGCACTGTTTCCCTGGCTCTTAAACGGAGATAATGACAGTCATCTTGCAGGACTGACGTAAGAAGGGGCAGGTATGCGGGATCTAGGGGTTCTGGCACATAGTAGTGTCTTGTTAAAGAAAAGCTATTATTAGTAAGACTCCCGGAACTACGAGTGTGACTCATCTGTTCAGGTCCTTGGCCTGACTGGTGTTCTTGTTAGGTGTGGAGCTCTAGGTCCCTGCTGCAGTCCTCTTTCCTAATAGCAGACAGCTGCAAAGGGTTACAAATTACAAATCTCTGTCTGAAGCCCTTTGGGAGAAGTAGAGCAGCCTGCAGGGCAAGCAGGTTCCAGCCTCTTCCAGGTGGCCAATGTTCAGGGACAGGCTGGCTGCATCACCTGCCCACCCGACTCAGGACTAATTTATCCATGTGATAACTTCTAACCTTATCATGCCTGAATAAATTCCTTAGAACCACGGCATCTCCTCTTTTTGCTTAGAATATTCTGTTGTGGGAATTTGTGTTGAATTTTATCCCCCACAAATTCATATGTTGAATCCCTAACTCCCATCACCTCAGAATAAGACCTTATTTGGAGATAGGGTCTTTACAGAGATAATCACATTAAAAATGAGGTCATCAGTGTGGGCCCTAATCAAATATGACTGGGATGCTTATTTTAAAAAATTGGAGACAGACATGCACACAGGGAGAACACCTTGGTGATATGAAGACTGAGGTCAGGGAGCTGCTTCCACAGGCCAAGGAATGCCAAATACTGCCCCAAACCACCAGAAACCAAGAGAAAGCCCTCACAGCATGAACCAACCCACTGAAAGCCGGATGTCAGCCTTCTGGCCTCCAGAACTGAGAAAGCAAATTTCTGTTTTATTTCTTAAGGTCCCCAGCAGAGTCTGATCCCTGCAGCCCTAGCAGACCAATGTGCTCGCTTGGAGTGGAGGCCTCTCTCACAGGTGCTCCGATGCCTCCTGGCCCTTCCTGAAGTTCTCTCCCAAGAACCTCTTCCACTGGCCATTTCTGCTGAGTGCTGCCCACTCAGTTTCTCTGGGCTTTGCTTTCTCTCTAGGGGACGGCTCCTAACATCCTCCATGGTGATGTCCTGGCAGGTCCCTGAGGCACACGCTGGGGAAGAACAGAAGCGTGCTTTCCAAACCTCCGCGCGTCATCTCCTGTTCTGGGGCCTGAACAGGTGACGCGTGTGCAGACGCCCGGGATGACAGCTGGAGTGGGGACAGCCTGGGATGCCTCCCGCCGGGGACAGCGTCATTATCACACCAAGGGCTGGCTGAAAGGGAGCAGACGGTGAGTCCTGAGGGGGTCCTAACCTGAAGTCGAGGCAAACTGGGAAATTCAATCGGCTGGAAGACGTGTCCTACATGGAGCTGCCACAGGAGATGGCTCTCTAGGGGAGGGCTTGGTTGCCATGGAGACAGCTGGGTTAGGAGGGGTTAAGGAAGAACACAGCTGTTCATCCAACTAAGCTTCAGCTCACTCCTTTTCCTAAAGTAGAATTCCTTTGAGGTCAGCCCACTGGTTGCCCTGCCCCTGCAAGCAAGACAGCCCCATTCCAGTCCAGCGGACATTCTGCTGCTCCCAGGAACCACCGTGGGCCATCAGAGAATCTTCTCTCCTCCCTCAGGAAGGATCTTTGTGGTCAATGGCACCTGTTTACATGTGGGCACATCCTGAGGGGCTCTACATTTTTGAAGATAAGAGAGGGTCAGAGACAAGAGGGAGGTATGTAAAAAAGAGCACAGAGCTCATAGAATTCCGATTGTTAAAAAAAGAAAAAAAGAGCTAGGCCAACGTCAAGGAATTAGCCAAGAAAGCTGAGATAAAGGAAATGAGTTGACTCTTCTTAAAAGTCACTTTTAACAAATCACACGTTCTTGGGAACAGATGCCGCCGAAATGAGGTGGTGCTCTTCTCAGTTCATGCTACAGAGGTTAATTCTCCTGATTACTGGTGATGCTAACTGATCATTTGGTTAAGATACCTTAAGCCCTTGACCACTGTCCACCAGGCTTCTTCACAGTAAAGTGTATACGAAAGTACTCTATACCATTCTTGTTGTAATGACCCCAGGTCGTGTGGGGAGAGAGCTTGAGGCTCTGTTAGCATCCCATTTCTCACCGTTCTTTCATTTGCTAATTTTAGCCTTCTTTGGACACTCCTGCCTGAAACAAAGATTCCTGTGAACTTTGCTAAGTGGTGAGATTTCTGTTTCCCTAAGACCTATTTTTAGGACTTGGAATTCTAGTATAAAGAGGAGCTTCCTCTCTCCCACATTGTTTACTTATGTCAATAAGGACCACACATTCTTATATCATTTTCTCGCATCGAGTACATTAGGATGATTATTTATTTTCTTGCTCACATTGCCCCAGATTTGGCCACTGGGGCTAAATCAGGTCGGCTAATGCGTGCAAACTAGTTGTTTTACTGTTCCTTGCTAAACATATATATGTCACTTAAATTTAATCGTGAGAAAACCATCAGACAAATCCTGATTGAAAGACATTCTACAAAATAATGGTCATGAAAGACAAAGACTGGGGATTTGGGCACTGAGGAGTCATGATGACGAATGCCACACGTGATCTGGATTGGAGTTTGGACCAGAAAAAGGACATCAGCGGGACGACTGGGAAATGTGAAGAAGACATGTATATTGGACAGCGTTATTCCATCAGTTAATTTCCTGATTCTGATCATTGTACTGTGGTTATATAAGATGCTATTTTTGGAGAATCTGGGTGAAGGGTATATGAAAGTTCTTTGTACTATTTTTGCACCTTTTTATCAGTCTGAAATTATCTCAAACATGCCAAGTTTAAAAAGTAAAAAATGGCTTTTGTAAGGAGAGGAGGCTTGGTTGGGGGTAGGGGGTGCAGGCTGAACTCGGGTAGAATGTTCCTGCTCCGGCTTCTCCCACCCACGTGTCCTGTCCAGAGTGCCTGCCGTCCCTGGAGTGGCTGGAGACACCGTGTGGGCTTGTCTCTCTCCCCTGATGTTCTTTCTTTGTCCACAGCCTCTACTTGAAAAACACCAACGGGAGAGACCCCACTGCTCAGGGCCCCCACTTCCTGCTGCTGCATTCACTGGGAAAATCAATTACCACCTAATTACCTCAGGGGGTTAATTAGCATCGCATAGCCTGGGTGTCCCAGGGAACGGAGCAGCCTGTCAGTTCCTCGGTCAGTGAGCAGGGGCCTGGGGGCAGAGGTTTCTCCTGAGAAGCCCGCCTTTGGGAGGGGCTGGGGCAGCAGTCAGGGTTGGCAAGGGTGAGAGAGGCTGATGGAAACTGGTCCCTACTGTCTGATCCAAGCGCCCCTGGACCGCAGGTGCAGAAGCAGAGAGACGAATCACAGCCACAGCAAGAATTACGGAACAGAGCAAGTTCTCAGGGCAGCCGCTGCTGGAAATCACTAGAATCAGGGAGAAGGCACGGAGCCCTGAGTGGCTCAGGGAGCTAGCTATCTGGGGGCAGAGGCCGGGGTGCCACCAGCAGTCCCGGCGAGCACTTTGCCGATGAGATGAGGGCACAGGAGAGAGTCAGTAGGCACTGCCAGCGGGCATGGCCAAGAGAAGGACGGGATCATAGAAGCCTGGTCTTTGAAGGGCAGTATCCACACTCTCACAGCACCTTCCTACAGGGATGGATGAGAACCCGGATGGAGGGACACACGCTCCTCCAGCACCTCGCTGTCCCTGGGATTCACAGACCTGTATATGCACGGCATCTGGTCTGTACCCACTAGGAAGGCTGGATGTGAGGGATGGGGAAGCCCACTTCTTTTTTACTTTACCATCATACAAAAAAGGATTTTATTTTGGGAGATCGATTCCTAATTTATGGCAGGT
Organism: Ovis aries; assembly: GCF_016772045.2. NCBI lineage: Eukaryota > Metazoa > Chordata > Mammalia > Artiodactyla > Bovidae > Ovis > Ovis aries. The sequence continues at coordinate 74,725,126 of NC_056065.1, read as the reverse complement.
TTTACTTCCAGAAATAAAACCCCCAAACAACATAATCTCCTTCTCTCTTAAAGGCTGGCACGCTGAGCAAGGAATGCTCTTGTCACTGTCAGGTACCAGGGCTCTGCCTTTTGGTGTGCTTTCAGCCACCAAGTCACCCACAGCAACATGCTGTAGTCTTTTTTCTTTAGTTACCTCTAGTGCAAAAGCAAAAAGCAAATCGTATCATTTAAAGTCATGATCTTTACAGTGTGCCTTCCGCTGACCCCTCCAGCCCCATTCAATTAATTTAGCTCTCAGCAACCCTTTGAGGAGTTCTCTTTCTCCAGTTTCTATCAACTTTTGGTTAATCCATGCTTTCTACTGCGCATCTTTGTTCATCTTGCTAACCACACTCTTCGGCTGCCCGGACCTAGACCCTCCGTTGAAGCCCACTTCTTGTTTAATATTACTTGGGCAAATCATAGACATTTTCAAAATGTTCTTACAATTAAATATATCTGAGCTGAAATGTAAGCTCTGCCATTGTGAACTTGGACAATTCCATCACTCAGAGCCTCATTTTCTTCCTCTGTAACATGGAGGTGAGAATTTTGGCTTCTTATGGAGTTTATGAGGGCTAAATGAGACAGTGCCAAGCACACCAAACAAATATTTGCTCCCTCTTCGAATATCTCATGGTAGGTTAACAATACTCATTTGATCTTGAGGCTTCTTCTTTCTTCTTCTTTTTTTTTTAAACTGATCTGAAGCTGCAAAATGGTCGCAGGGATGTTCCATTAGTTTCCCAATACTCGGTGACACAGGCGAGAGCCAGACTTGGCTGAGAGCCAGACTTGGCTTGCTTTGGCCAGTAATGGGAAAATGAGGCAGGAAAAGGGAAAATGCAGCTGCTCAGGGAAGCAGCAGAAGAGGAGCAGCCGCTCCTGCTTTCTTTTTTCTTTTCTTTTTAAAAAATTGTTTGCCAAACTGCATGGCTTGTGGGACCTTAGTTCCCTGGCTGGGGAACTAGAAGCCAGTCCATGGCAGCGAAAGCCTGAATGTAACCCACTGGACCAGCAGAGAACCCCTGCTCCTGCTTTATTAGACTTACAGAGCGGCACCTGCCCCGGCTGATACTCCTAGTCATCATAAGGAATGTGTAATTAGTTTCAAAGTGCAAGCGACAGTCGGTGAGCAGGGAGCAGTAAAGAGTGATGGGCTCCCAAGGCAACCAAAGTTAAACGCAACTATTCCTCTCCCCGGCCATTCAAACCCCAAGCAGCTGCGTATTCATTCACGTCATCTCTTCACCTTCCTTTGCAACTGACCATTCAGGAAACATCATGGTTTCCTTCCTCAGGATAGTTAGTTACCTATTTCTTTCCATTAAAATGCACAAACGAATTGGGACAGAAAGGAAGCCCGGGGAATGGTATGGTGGCTCATGCAGGGCCTGCCTTCGCTTTCTCCTTCCCTTTTCAACTTTGCAACTCTGAGCTAATTGCAGCCCCTGACATCACATTTCTGCTGAGAAAAGCGGAGCCCGTTTTTTCTGAAATGTTCACCCACCATCCAGCCAATTTCTCGTCCCCACCTGGCAAAGCTGGCCTGGCAGGCAGGCTGGGCTGGCTCTGCCTCCTTGGTACACACATGCACACCGAGGCACACGCATGGCTGTGCACGTGCATGAGGACACACTCCCACACGCTCGGCGCTTATGCCTGGACTCGGGCCATCGGGACACCATGAGAGGCGTTACCTGCCCTCGCATTAACCTCACTCTACATCAAGCATTCTTCCATAAAGGCTCAGTTCCCAGCGCCCTGGGGCAGTCAGCTCCCGGCCATCCCATCCCACTCTGGGAACGTGAGGGGCTTACCTCGGTGATCTGGGGGTTGGAGCACTTGACGTTGTGGCTGGACCAGTCGAGCCAGGGGCTGGAGGAGCTGCCGCAGTGCTGCCGGAGGGTGCATCTGCGCTCGCCGCTGCACCAGCCACACTCAAACTTCCGGTCGGCCTTGAGGCAGAGGCCGCAGCTCTCCCGCTGGGCTGCACACTTGTAGAGGTGGACTGCAGAGAGAGGGACGGGGCGGTCACACAGGGAGCTGCAGAGGACTCCTCACTGCTTGCCCTCTGCTTGCGAGCGTGATAGAGACCGCCCCGTCCATGGATAACACCGACTGTCATTATCCTTGCAAAGAATAATTGACGGGGAATTAATAATGAATTGAGGCTCTTAGCAGTCGTTTAAAGGGCATGACATAAAATATTATTATTTAAGAATTCTGGCTCTAGAGTAAATTGGATCAGGGCTTTCCTTGGAGCTTCAGCACTTCCTAGTGATGTAACAAAGAATTTAAATTCTTTGAGAATCTAGTCTGTAACACGGGGATCAGTTAGTCACTTCAGTTCAGTCGCTCCGTTGTGCCTGACTCTTTGAGACCCCATGGACTACAGCATACCAGGCCTCCCTGTCCATCACCAACTCCCGGAGTTTACTCAAACTCATGTCTGTTGAGTCGATGATGCCATCCAACCACCTCAGCCTCTGCCATCCCCTTCTCCTCCTGCCTTCAATCTTTCCCAGCATCAGGGTCTTTTCAAATAAATCAGTTCCTTGCATCAGGTGGCCAAAGTATTGGAGTTTTAGCTTAAGCATCAGTCCTTCCAATGAATATTCAGGACTGATTTCCTTTAGGATGGACTGGTTGGATCTCCTTGCAGTCCAAGGGACTCTCAGGAGTCTTCTCCAACACCACAGTTCAAAAGCATCAATTCTTCGGCGCTCAGCTTTCTTCACAGTCCAACTCTCACATCCATACATGACCACTGGAAAACCATAGCCTTGACTACACAGACCTTTGCTGGCAAAGTAATGTCTCTGCTTTTTAATATGCTGTCTAGGTTGGTCATAACTTTTCTTCCAAGGAGCAGGCGTCTTTTAATTTCAAGGCTGCGGTCACCATCTGCAGTGATTTTGGAGCCCCCCAAAATAAAGTCTGTCACTGTTTCCACTGTTTCCCCATCTATTTGCCAAGAAGTGATGGGACCAGATGCCATGATCTTTGTTTTCTGAAATGTTGAGTTTTAAGCCAACTTTTTCACTCTCCTCTTTCAATTTCATCCAGAGGCTCTTTAGTTCTTCTTTTCTTTCTGCCTTAAGTGTGGTATCATCTGAATATCTGAGGTTATGGATATTTCTCCTGGGAATCTTGATTCCAGCCTGTGCTTCATCCAACCCAGCGTTTCTCATGATGTACTCTGCATATAAGTTAAATAAGCAGGGTGACAATATACAGCCTTGACGTCCTCCTTTTCCTATTTGGAACCAGTCTGTTGTTCCATGTCCAGTTCTAACTGTTGCTTCTTGACCTGGATACAGATTTCTCAGGAGGCAGGTGAGGTGGTCTGGAATTCTCTTCTCTTTAAGAATTTTCCACAGTTTGTTGTGATCCACACAATAATCATTGTTTTTCGTGAGGTCTGAATGAGATGTGGTATATTCAGTGATGAACACCGTGTCTGCAACATAGCCTATGTTCTATACCTGCTTATTATCCTTTCTTTCAACTCAAGCCACATGCTTACACTGCTGCCTCTATTTCTGGCACATATGGACTCGTTGAAAGAGGTGAGGACTGATTTCCCCATTTCAGGCAAAAATGAAGCTCAAAGAGAGCTCAAAGAGAGAGGTAGGGACTCTCAGAGTTTAAAGGTCAGTGCCCCAAGCTGGAAAACATTTGCTGCGCTTCTAGAATGCAGGTCCCGAGAGGAGAGGCTCACACAGGGGACCTGGTGGGTCTGAGAGAGATGCCAGCTGGGCTTTCAAGAAAGGCCACGTGCCCAGCGACATGGGGGACAGAGCTAGCTCATAAGGAAGGAGGGTCGACGCAGTCTTGTGGATGGAGAGAACGTCCCGAAAGAGGACAAACTGGCTACTTCTGGAGTCTGCATATGCTTTCGGTTTGTCTCTTCCTGACGTAGAAGCCCTAGACAGGCCAGTGGCAGAACTGTTTTGTGAGCCCGAGGCTCGGTTGTTGTAAGCTGGTGTTTTGAATTCAGAGTCCCAGGAGGAATTCTCGAGAAGTGGGATACTGGGAAAGCCCTTTCTCAGTTCTGGTCAAGCACACATGAGCTTGCAGGCCCCTGGGCAGCGTGCGTCCGGAGGCCAGGGACAGGTCCCATGGGAGGGGCATTTTTTATTCTTTCATGGGTTTATTCTTCCCTTTTATTTTCATCCTTTTCCTCTGCTCTGCCAAGCATTCCTCAATCTCAGCTACAGAGACTACACTGAAACATCCTGATCCTATGGTTTCTTATGGTATAGAGCAGGAAATGGGAATCTTAAAATGAACAGGTCCACACTGCATTTCTTAACATGCATGAATGGTCCACATCTAATTCCTCATTTGAGCCTCACGACGGCCCCCCACTGCCCAGGTAGAGAACTTGGGACATACAGGGGAGCAGTACTTAGTGTGAGTTCATCTAGCTATCAGTGAAAGAGGCAGGATTCGAACCCCAGTTTGTGGGATTATGGAATCCTAGTCCTTTGCACCATGACTTTCTCCACTCAACAGAATGCATTAGCCTCCAGGGACAGAGAGGCTCTGGGTGTGAAGTGAGTGTGAAGACACCCATGCCTTCAAGGAGCTGCTTAAAAGTTGTTGGGCGCCGAAAGGGAGGATTCTGATGCAACAGCTTGGATGTGGCCACTTTTTTTTCTCTAAAACTCCAGGTGCAAAGGCAACCTCCGGGAACTAAGCCCAGATTCTCAGCAGGCGAAATGTCTATCTCCTAGCACTGAGAAAATTTGAAAGGCAACCCACTCCAGTACTCTTGCCTGGAAAATCCCATGGACGGAGGAGCGTGGCAGGCTACAGTCCATGGGGTCGCTGCAAAGAGTCGGACACGACTGAGTGACTTCACTTCACGAGGAGAAATAGAAGAATCCCCCAGCCTGAGCTCTGATTTTGATGGCAGCATCCAGCACAGGGATGGCAGTGTCTGGAGGAGATGCCGAAGCACTTGCAGGTCCTCCTGGGGCCTTGGTTCCTCTCTCTGTGCCCCTGGGGTGACCTCAGCCTGAAGGACAGGCTTGTGAAAACCCTAGCTAATTGAAACGTGACTTGTGGCTCATGGCCCGGGTCAGGGGACAGGGTTCTGGGGGAGGAAGTTTCACATCTCACAGTGGCCTGAGCCATGGGAGGAAGGACAGTGACTTGGTTAAGCACGTGAGCTCCAAAATGTGACTGTCTGGGTTCAAATCCTGGTTCTTATTATTTGACTCTTGGTCCATTTCTTTCTTTTTTCAACTTCATTGAGGTGTAACTGATAAAAAAATTGTATAATATTTAAAGTGATAATTTGATATACTACAGAGCAAAAAGATTCCTCCCATCTAGTTAATTAATAGATGTTAAGAACACACAAATGTTAAGAACATTTAAGTTCTGCTCTCTTAGCAAACTCCAGCTCCATAACACAGTGATATCAACCACAGTCACCACGCTAGAGTTAGATTCTTCTTCATCTTAGGGCTGGAAGTTTGTATCCTTTTACCAACTTCTCCCTATTTCTCCAACCGCCCGACCACTTTTCTATTCTGTTTCTGATGAGTTGGGACTGTTCTCCTCCCCACTCAGATTCCACATATAAGTTATCCTACACAGTCTTTGTCTTAAAAACACGGAACACTTCATGAGCTTGTATCGCTTTGTGCAGGGGTCAGGCTGCTCTCTGCCTCGTTCCAATTTTAGCGTCCGGGTTGCCAAAGCCAGCAGTCTTGGTCCCTCTCTTAGCTTCTTTGGGTCTCAATTCCCTTATTTATCAAATGAAGATAATGCTAGGGCATCCTCCTCAGGGTTACAATGATTAGGGGGGAAAAAAAGTCCTAAATAAATCACTCAGTGAGTGCCTAGCCAGGGTGCTCATCAAACTAGAGTCACTTCAGTCACTCTGGAGAGCTGGAAGGAATGCTGTATGGAGGGCAGCCGTCCTGGCATCCAGGAGGACCTCCACGTGGGTCTGCAGGACCAGAATGAGGCCACCTCATGGAACGCCCCCTCTCACATCAGCCCAGCTCCTTCTCGAGGTTTCCCACAACAGCTGCGCCCTGGAGTCAGCAAGCTGGGCCCTCCCACCCACCTCAGGACTGGGGGAGCAGACTGACAAGCCTTCTTTGTACAGCGACTAAGGCCAAGGACAGGGGAACCAGGACCCCACTGGGAATAATATCTCCATTTCTAGGGAAACTGGCAGGACGTTCCTGCCCGTTGCTCTCCTGGTCAGGTTCCACAGACACTTCAAAGTCTCCGGAAGGCAGAGGAACAGGTGATGAGCCTGCAGCCGCCCGGCGGATGCTCTAGTTGCAATAAAACAAGGTTCCCAACAGCACTCCTTTGGTGGCGCCAAATGTTGCTTTAGGTGCGTCTGAAGAGTTCCGCGGACAGGTGCCATCACTCATGGCACCGCGGCCGCAGGCTCTGATCCCTCCAGCCCCGGTCTTTCCCGGGGTCGGGAAAAGATCAAAACTCGACCCGGAAGTAGCCGCCTACCTTTCAGGTCCTGAGGATTGTCGATGATGAAATTGCCATTCCACACCACGGCGAAATCCACGGCCAGGTTGCTGATGTCCATGCCATCATACTGGTACTGCGGGGAGAGGGGTGGGGACACACGTTCACGAGGAATTCTATCCTGGGGGTCAGGATGCTGCTGGCATCCCAGGGGGCCAGGAAACAAACCAGGGGCCTGGGTTCCCTCTGGGATGAGAGAGGAGCAGATGGAGAGACAAGAGCCCCAGGCGCCGCTCATATCATCCCTACAGTGCCTCCCTCCGACTGCCAGTCACTGGTGCCAACAGGACCCTGCTCAGATCCTTTTGCTGGCATTCAAAACCTCCTATAATCCAATCCAGGCTTAGTTCTCCAAACTTCACTTCCACTGCTTTCCTTCAGAAACCTCTGGAGCCCCTGTCTCTGAGCAAACTCTTTCAAGCCCCTCGCTGCACCTTCAGTTCACACCTCACAAGGAAAGCCTCCCCTCTCCTGACAGCCTCCAGCCTCCAGCACCTTGCCTCTTCTAGCCTGGCTCAGACGCACCTTCCCCCAGGGGTCTTCTCTGCCCTCCCTCCCAGCCCACCCCGTGCTCCTCGTCCCCTGGTGTTTGGTCTTGAACCCGGCACTTCCTGGGATCTGCACTGCGTTTTTCCCCATGGAAGTCTCTTTAGGAAGTCCACACACCGCTCTGGACACCCTGCAAAGCCCTGACACAGCACGTGCATAACAAACAGCAGTGCCTCAGTGGTCGATCGGCCGGGCCTTGCAGGGGCCCTTTCTTTCCACGTGTGAGCTTTACTTCCGTCAACAGTCCACTAGGGACAGTGCCCAGAGCTTTGCGGGCACACCTCTGAGCAACCCAACCCCTGAAGGCTACCAAGCCGCAGTCGGGAGTGGACTTCCTCCGGTGTTGATCCTGCCTGGGACCCTCAGCCCTCAGACACATCAGAACCCGCCCCTCTGGTGGTCCAGCTCCCTGAGCCTCAGCGGAGACCGCCCCTGGGACTCCCTGCCGTGGGGGCTGCCCAGCCTGGCCACACGGCTCCCAGGGCCCGTCACCGTCCGCCTGCCCCCCTCCCCGGCCCCGGCTTCCCGCCACCTTCCTCCCTTTGTCGTGCTCCACGGCTTTCTCATCTCCCACCTTCCCCGGGTGCTGGGCGGTCTTCCACCAATTACAAATTCTATCAAGCGCCCGTGACCTGGGAACCTGACAGCTCCCTGATAAGAGGCCCAAGACTTCTCTTTATCGCTTGCAGGCAAATTACCTTCCCTCAGCACCTTTGTCACCAGCACCACCCCCCCCCCCATCTCCCAGCTGACCCCCCACGGGTGGAGACAGGGAGCTGGCAGATGAAAAGATCTTCGCTGGGCTAGCAGGATAATGAAACACCTCGTGGGGCTCTCTGTCTGGCATCCGGGATCGGTTTAACTCTCGCTGCTCTTGAGGTTCACTGTGTCCTCCTCCTCCTCCCCCCTTCCCCACGGCCTTCCTACCTCCCCCGGTCCCTTCTGAAGCTTTCCTCCCATGTGGTACCCTCCCTGCATCCACTCCCCGAACCGGGGCAGGCTCTGGGGTCACACTGACTGGTGCTGAAAAAGTTTCACCAAAGGCTAAGAGGTACTCTTTCAACTCAGAGGGTGCAAAGCTCTCAACTTAAGCCACGGGGGTCCTTGCAGCCCTCCACTCCCTCCAATACCTGTCCTGCTCTGCTGAGGAACCCTGGGTGTCTGTATACGCTCCTCTGTCTCTGCAGACATGGGTTGCTTGTGGACGTGGAAGGTTCTAGAAGCTGGGGGGAGGCCAGGCTGAGGCCCTGGCTCAGGTGTGAGAAAGGCCGGCTCTGGCCAGCCTAGGCCCCGGTCCTCTTACCGAACTGTTCTGGCACTGGACGCTGGAGCTGTTGAAGCGCAGGGCGGGGACCCGGTGGACAGCCCCCTGGATGTTGAGGACGCATTCATAGCCCCGCTGGCCAGACTGAGGCTGGGGCAGGTTTCGGGCCTTGAGGGTGATTGGCTTTACTTCCCCGACAGGTATCAGGATCTCCTCGGTGGGAACCAGCTGGGGGCAGTCCTGGGGAGCAAGCAGAAGGCCTCGGTCTGGTCTGTCCTGGCTCACACCTCCCTACTCCCCAAGCCCGGGCGGAGGGACAGCCCTTCGATGCCACGCCAGACCCCCCTGCATCCAGGCGGGCTGCCCCTGAGGACGCTCCTCATTGTGGAGTCGGCAGGGAACGTGAGATCTATCTCTTAGCTCCGGGGCTTTGAGACTGTCATCCCCAGCCCACAAGTCATCCTGAATCTGATGTGCATGTTACCATCGAGGAATTAAATTTTCAAGCCTCGCTGTGGCAGTTTGCGGAATTTTTATCTCCTGAGACACAGGCTAAACGAGGCTCCACATGTGCCTGTCCCCAGCCTGGATGCCCCCACTGCCAGTTGCCTCTCCCCACCGGGCTCCAGCTCCCCACCCACTTGCACCGTCCGTGCCCGAAGCCATCTGTTATCAGCAGCCTCAGCTCCCAGCTCCGACTGAGCAGTCTTTCCAGGAGGTGGATCAAGCCCCCACTGTACCCACCCCCCTGCCTCAACTATCAGTGCTCTAAATGCTTGCTCTGGCTTTTTATCTCAGTTTATTACCAGGCCCGGCATGAAGACAATGTTGCTTTGGAAAACAAAACAGAAAAAAAAGAAAGTCCTGGTGGGCCCGCGCTGCGGGAAGGACCATGAGAGAGGCAGGACGTGAGGAGGAGAGCGATGTCCCCCAGCTCTTCTTCCAGAGGCTGTTTCTCCGCCAGAGGTCAGATGGCCACCTCCCCACAGCTCCAGCCCCCTGCCCACTTTCTCCCTCTTTGGGAGGACATTGCCCAGTGGCCTGCGGCAGTGAGGACACACAGCCTCCTTCACGTGCAGCTGTGTCCTGTCTCCAAGGATCAGCTGGGGCAAGTCTTGAAGGAGGCGCCTATTTCCTTGTCCTCTTGTGGTCCACGGGTGGTGGTGGTGGTTCTTTAGGGACGGTGTAGGTTGTTCTGTTGCTCTCCTGCAGAAGGTGCTACTGGCATTTAGTGTAGGGGTGGGCGGGGGAGGATGGTGAACTTCCTCAAGGTGTAGGACAGTTCGGTTCAGTTGCTCAGTCATGTCCAACTCTTTGCAACCCCATGGACTGCAGCACGCCCGGCCTCCCTGACCATCACCAACTCCCGGAGTTTACTCAAACCCACGTCCATTGAGTCGGTGATGCCATCCAACCATCTCCGCCTCTGTCATTCCCTTCTCCTCCTGCCTTCAATCTTTCCCAGCATCAGGGTCTTTTCCAGTGAGTCAGTTCTTTGCATCAGGTGACCAAAGTATTGGAGTTTCAGCTTCAGCATCAGTCCTTCCAGCGAATATTCAGGACTGATTTCCTTTAAGATGGACTGGTTGGACCTCCTTGCAGTCCAAGGGACTCTCAAGAATCTTCTCCAACACCACATTTCAAAAGCATCAAGGTGTAGGACAGTCTAGAACAATAAATGGTCCTTCTCCAAGGCCCAAGGCATCCCAGGAAAGAAGCCGTTAGTACGGCAGGAATGTTGAACGATGGATGGCCTGTGGCGGCGGGGTGAGGGTAGGGGGCAGGGGACGGGGGCTTCTGGCTCAATGTGGGCTTCAGCAGTGGGCCTCAGAAGGAAGTCCTTCACCATCTGGCCCCCGCGTCCCTATTACTCTGAGATTCCTGTGCATCGAGGTCCAGCCATACCACAGAGGAATTTAAGATTAGACCTGAAGAGTCATCGTCCTCACTCATCAACCTCTGGTTCTTTGAAGATGCTTTTCTCTCTACCAGAAACACTCCCCGTCCACCCCTAATCTTCCTCCTGGCCCCTGACTCAGCCCTCTTTAGTTGCTGATGCTGCTGCTAAGTTGCTTCAATCATGTCCGACTCTGTGCGACCCCACAGACGGCAGCCCACCAGGCTCCCCCGTCCCTGGGATTCTCCAGGCAAGAACACTGGAGTGGGTTGCCATTTCCTGCTCCAATGCATGAAAGTGAAAAGTCAAAGTGAAGCAGCTCAGTCGTGTCCGACTCATAGCGACCCCATGGACTGCAGCCTACCAGGATCCTCCGTCCATGGGATTTTCCAGGCAAGAGCACCAGAGCCTTCAAACTCAGCTCTGCAGCTCCTTCTTTGTAAAGCAGCCCCTGGCCCTGGCCCTAGCTGGCAGGCCACAGATGCTTCCCACCCCTCCCCTGGGCCCTCCGCCAGCAGCACTGAGCCCTCACAGTTGCAGCTTCCTGTTGACTTGTCCTCCTCACTGGCCTGTGAGCCTTGAAGACTAGGCTGCATCTTACCTCCGTATCCCCAGGCTTTATCCGCATTCCTGACATGTAGTGGACAACTGCTCATGGCTTGTGGGAAGGTAAGGGGAACTCAAGGAAGTAAAGCAACAGACACAAAACTATCTCAAACTTTCCTTTCGGCTCCAACTTCCCAGATTCTTCAGAGATGAGGGTAAATCCCTGTCTTCCGGACATCTAGAGACTTGGGCGGGAGTTTGATTCCCAAAACTGGGATTGATTTGAAAGGGTCACTGTTTCTGGAGTCACAGGCTTGCTAAATTGGTATGTCCGTATCTATGGAAGAATCCTGAGGATTTACGGAAAGCTGGATCCAGGAGAAGTGTGCCACAGAAACCCATCTAGGAGGGTTTGGCAGAACCTCTGGGGTCATGGAGCCATCCCTCGGTGACTGCCTGTGAGGGCATGGGCAAGCTCGGTTTCCACAGGAGACAGAATCAGGAGGCAGCCCCAGAACAGATGGGGCCCTGTTTAGAAGCCAGTCACTCAAGCTGCCAACTCATAAACTTGCTCTTTGCTGCACTTTTACTTTCATTCCCCGAGGGCACTCTTGACAGAGTCTTTCATATATTTATAGCCAAGAAAAAAAAAAAAAAAGTGAACACCACTTTAGGAAAACCCAGGCATCCCATCGAAAAGGAGATACTATTTCCTGTTAGTGGCTAAAAATCCTCATTGAGTCTAATAAATCAGAATTTTAATTTAGACTGGAAATAAGGCTACGGTACAGCAAGGGGTGTGTGTGCGTGTGTGTGTGTGTGTGTACCTGTAAGAGAGAGAGGGAGAGAACAGATTTTCAGAATCAGAACTAGTTGATGTACTGTAAAGGATGACCCGTTGTTTTTCACCTCTAATGAGCTCAGAGAACAAATTCAAATTTCACAAGCAGAGTTTTTAAGACGTACTTTGGGGAGTATGATGTCTTAGGTTAGTGAACAAGATTGTAGAATCCTATTAACCATGAAAAAAATACACGTATGCATGTGTACACGCAAAAATACACACCTACATACCCACACACACCCTCATCTTTCGGGCTGGGTTATCTGATTCAGCCTGAGAGTTTAAGAATCATAAGTAGACTTTACGAGTACTTTTATGCATTTTTAAAAGAGATTCTAAAATTTTATTTAAAAATAATTCCTGTGGTCTGCTGTTTCAGACTCTCTGGGACTGAGCTGAAGGGTGATGGTTAGGGGCTTCCAAATGCCTAAAAAGGGTTCTGAGATTGCTCCTGGAGAAAAGAATCTCAGGCTTTGCTTGTTGTTTTTTTTTTTTTTGCTATTTCTCTCGGGCCCGACAGAATCGCATCCTTCCTTGCATTCTCTAGGGCAAAGAAAAGAAGTGACTGGTGCCCAGGTGTCCTCTCTTCTCCTAGGAAACAGGGGATACACAGATTCCTTGGGTTATGAGCTGGTTCTGCTGGCTGCCTGGAGGCGGCAGTGGGTCTTGGGTGGGAAAGGCGGTGGTGTGGGTGGAAGGTGCTGGAGAGCTGGCAGCCCGGAACATCGCCACGCTGTCGGAACGCCAGTCCCTCTGGGGTTTGTGACAGGTGATGCTGCGCTGCGCTGCCTTAGTCGCTTGGTCAGGTCTGGCTCTTTGGGACCCCATGGACTATAGCCCGCCAGGCTCCTCTGCCCACGGGGATTCTCCAGGCAAGAATACAGGAATGAGTTGCCATGCTGTCCTCCAGGGAATCTTCCTGACCCAGGAATGGGTCTCCCGCATGGAGGGTGGATTCTTTACCGTTTGAGCCACCAGCGAAGCCCAAGCTGCAGTGGGTAGCCTCTCTCTTCTCCAGGGAAGCCTCTCTGACCCAGGAATTGAATCGGGGTCTCCTGCATTGCAGGTGGATTCTTTACCAGCTGAGCCACCAGGGAAGCCCGTGGAAGGTGATAGGTGTCATCAAATATAAAAGGCCATTTCCGACCTGTTTGCTCCTGGGAGCACACACACACACCTGCATACAGACACACGCTGCGCCCTTCATGCAGAGCGTGAGGACTGCTGTGAACGCTGCCGAAAGACATTGCTCCTGCAGACCCCCGGTCTCCTGAGTGACCTCTGTAGTTCATTCCGTTCCTCCCTCTGCCTCTAGGTCAATGGGCGGCAGGATCCCGCTCCTTAGCAGCAAGCTGAGTTTCTATCAAGATGAGCAGATGCCCTGTTTGGGGACATCCCGGGGGAGGGGTGGGCTGAGGAGGAGGAGACGTGAGGGGGGAGGGCAGGACACTGGCCCTGCAGCCTGATGGACGAGCCTCCAGGCCACATGGTCCACCCTGTTCTGTACTTCACCAGCTCTCAGCACGGGGGACCCTTCCTTCAGCCCTCGGAAACGATGGCTCCCACGTGCAAATGACATTATCTTCACCCACTGGACTTCAAAGAGAGAGAGCAGCCCGCATCCGGGTAAGCTAATCGGATTTATGTGGTTCTATCTTTCCCCCGGGACAGGGTGTAAAGGAGATATTTATGTATCTACATCTCACTAGGCCTGGTTTAGCCATGGTGGGAGATGAGCTTTTCAAGCTGAAAGCCATATATACTCCGGCGCACACCCGCTGGCAAACACCGTGTCACTGCTTAACCTGGCCCAGGGGGGCCCAGATTTCTGGGACCCCATCCGAGACTGGCTGGGCTCTGAGTGGGGGAAAGGTCTGGCTCATGAACTTAAAAGCACTCAAGAGACGGCTCAACTGAAATTCAACTTCCTCATCTACAAAATGGGCTCCCAAGGTGGCGCTAGTGGTAAAGAGCCCGCCTGCCAAGGTTGGAGACTTAAGAGATGGGATTTCGATCCCTGGGTGGGGAAGATCCCCTGAAGGACGGCATGGCAACCCACTCCAGTATGCTTGCGTGGAGAATCCCATGGACAGAGGAGCCTGGTGGGCTACAGTTCCTAGGGTTGCAAAGAGTCAAACATGACTGAACAGATTTACCATATAGGCATCTATAAAATGGGACCAGTTATCCTTGACAACTGTAGGTTGCAGGCAAGAGGGACATGAAGGTCTGTCATCAGTGGTAATAAACTGGATTAACCGTGTTAATACCATCACTGCATATTCCTCATGTGAACGCAGGATCGGAGGACTTGAACTTATTCAGCGCCAGCTTGGGAACACTGAGTCATGATTTCTGCATTTATGTGAGGATCATAGGAAAACTGTCTAAACTCATCAGTTCATTTATCTAGGACAGAATTTACTTCACAGAATAGTTAAAACTGAGGTTAAAAATATACACGTATAATGTTGCATATATAATAAACTCTCAACAAATGCTAACTGCTAATATGTTTATTTTGAATTTCATTCACTCTGGGACCTCCCTGGTGGCTCAGACAGAAAAGAGTCTGCCCTCAATGTGGGAGACCCAGGTTCGATCCTTGAGTCGGGAAGATCCCCTGGAGAAGGAGATGGCAGTCCACTCCAGCATTCTTGCCTGGAAAGTCCCAGGGATGGAGAAGCCTGGAAGGCTACAGTCTATGGGGTTGTTAGTCAGACTGAGCGACTAACACTTTCACTTAGCACGGCGGTTCTTGGTTTTCAGGACTAGGCCTGGGAGCATCGGTCCATCAGCCCTTTGGAAAGAAATGGGCAGATGTACCTCATGTACTGGCCACCTTTGCGTCTGGACGTGGTACTACTGACCTGTCCTCCACGGGCAGTTTCTCCATCTGTGCAAATGGACTTGTGTGGGTCCCTCCACACTGGGGGGCTTCCCAGATGGCACTAGAGGTAAAGAACCTGCCTGCCAATGCAGGAAACGGAAAAGATGCGGCTTGGATCCCTGGGCCAGGAAGACCTCCTGCAGGAGGGCGTGGCAACCCACTCACGCATCCTTGCCTGGAGAATCCCATGGGCAGAGGACCCTGGTGGGCTACAGTCCATGGGGTCTCAAAGAGCTGGACGTGACTGAGCGCCTGAGGACCACACATACGCTCTCCCCACCCCGGACCCTCATGACCAACAGCACAGAGCCTGGTTAAGATCAGGACTGCAAGTGCAGCTGAGACCATGAAAACAGACACGTGAACTGGGCCTGATTTTCTGGAGAAAGCACCCTGTACTCCGCCTTTTTGGATGCCTGAGTTCTCTGTAGCCTTAGGCAAAAAAAAAAAAAAAACCAACTAAAATTTTAGCATCTTGGTTACTACGTCTGTCAAATATGAATTATGTGAAACTGCAGGTCTGTTGTGAGAATCAATTGAGATGCCATATGTCAGTGGTTCTCAATCTTCAGCTTACTCTGGGATGGGGCCCAAGAATTTGAATTTCTAACAAGTTCCTAAAGGATGCTGGTGCGGTTGGTTCCCCTCCCCCACCCTCCTGTCACATGCGAGAGAAGGGCAAATGCGTTGTCTTAGCTTTGCTATACAAATCAATGGAGCTAATCAGTTATATATTGTTTCTAAGAAGTAGATAGATGTAAAATTTTGGTTCAAACTGCAGTGGGGCAGGGGCGGGGGGCGGCTTACTGGAAGCATAAAAGATATTCTAGGAACCCCAAAGGGACAGCTAAGGGATCTCCAGTTCCCAGAAGAACCTGAGGATGCCAGGAAAGACTCCCGACCGAATAAAGGAACCTCGCTCAAGCTGAACACATGCACCTTTGTGGTTCCCCCCATTTTCTGGATCGGGGCTTCCCCCGAAAGCAAGCTTCGGACAGCAAGCAGCAGGGTCTGCGGGCTGTCAGCTGGGAAGTGATGTGTGAGGGGCTGCAGCCCTGCCATCTCCTAGGGTCCTGCCTCCCGCTTCCCGTCCTGAGCTAAGTCAGGAGCCTGGGGGGCCCGGGGCCGCCCCTCCGAGAGGGCCCATCCCCAGGGTGGGGCCTGGGGCCTGTCAGCAGGGTGAGGAGGAGGAGGCGATGAGACTAAGGCATTTCTCTCACCTCCAGGAGCAGACATTAAGGAGAGGAAATGAAAACGGAGCCGGGAAGCCTCTGGCTTTCCCCCCAGGGCTCTTTCGGTATTAATTTAATCCTAACTTCGCATGGCAACCGCCTCTCCCAGGCCCGGCTCTCTGGAATTCTTGAGTTACCCGTGGCCGAGAGGGAGCTGTGTTCCAGGGACTTCTAGAGCATGTGAGAGAGGCGGCATGATTCCAGCTAGCCCTCTGGGCCTCAGGCCCCTGGCCCCACACAGGGCAGAGTTACTGTCTCGCTGGTTCTTCCACCCGCTGCCCGAGCTCCTGTGGCTTGCAGGTCCCGTCAGGCTCGGCTCTGTGTTTCTCTGGGCCTGAAGGAGCCCCGCCGCCAGGAGAAAATGGAGTGGCTTCTCATCCGGACGACCCCGTCATCCCCTCTCCCTGCCTCTCTCCCTCTCCCTCTCTCTCAGCATTCTGTTGTCCTCCTCGACTTATTTCATCAACCAAGTTAGGAGGTTAAGGGCTTCCCTTGTAGCTGAGTCTGTAAGAATCTGCCTGCAGTGCTGGAGACCTGGGTTTGATCCCTGGGTTGGGAAGATCCCCTGGAGGAGGAAATGGCAACCCACTCCAGTATCCTTGCCTGGAGAATCCCAAGGACAGAGAAGCCTGGCGGGCTGCAGTCTACGGGGTCGCAGAGTCGGGAGTGACTGAGCGACTAACACTTACTAACTTAAATTAGGAGATTAGAAGTGGTATGAAGGTCAGTGTCTGAGGCCCTTCACTGCCCAGCCTTGGCCTCAGCGTCACCCTGCCCCCAGCACCTGGCCTCCTCCGGCTATTGTCCTGTGGACGCCCAGGCTGGGTTCCCCCTCTCTCCCGCCGCACCCTCGGCTCATGGGTCCTTTACTGTGGGTGAGAAGACAGGCCTGAAAAGCTGTCTCAGCCTCCTGCAGGATCCCGGGGCTGGGATTAATTTCCGAGGCCCACTAAGACCAGCGTGGCGCTCTCTCGGCAGCCACTTCAAAGCATCCCGACTGGCTGGAGGAAAGGCCTCCCTGAAAGGTTCTCGGGGCCCGAGATAACTGGCTCCATCCCGCGGAGGCACCTGCGGTTGGGTCTGCCTTAAATACCGCCTGTGGGCACCATCTGTGTGTCTTTCTTTCAAGACAGGCAGATTTCATTTTTTTTCTAGCCTGAATATAACACATATTGTTTCAGAAGCTAAGAAGAATTCAAGGCCGTGTGTGTGTGTGTGTGTCTGTGTGTCTGTGTGTGTGTGTCTGTGTGTGTGTGTGTGTGTGTGTGTGTGTGGGAAACCTTTCAAAGCTTACTTTCTTCTTAAATTAAAAGTTTAAAACATTAGATTTATTGAGGGATAACTGGGCTTCCCAGGTAGCTCAGTGGTGAAGAACCTGCCTGCCAATATAGAAGACATGAGTTTGATTCCTGGGTCAGGAAGATTTCTTGGGGAAGGAAATGGCAACCACTCCAGTGTTCTTTCCTGGGAAATCCCATGGACAGAGGAGCCTGGTGAGTTACAGTACCTGGGGCTGCAAAACAGTCCAGCCTGACTTAGCGACTAAACAACAATTGACGAATAAAATCGTGAGGTATTTAACCCTGATGAGCCTATCCGCAGGGCGGGGATAGAGGCGCAGACACAGAGCGGGGGCTTGTGGACACATCAAGAGGAGGAGAGGCTGGGACAAACTGAGAGAGCAGCGCCAAAATATCTACACTGCCTTGTGTAAAACGGACAGCTCGTGGGAAGTTGCTGTGTAACACAAGGAGCTCAGCCTGGTGCTCTGTGATACCTAGAGGGCTGGGTGGGGGTGGAGTGGGAAGGAGCCTCAAGGGGAGACGATATAAGGATACTTAACAGGTCAGGAAGCAACAGTTAGAACTGGACATGGAACAACAGACTGGTTCCAAATAGGAAAAGGAGGACATCAAGGCTGTATATTGTCACCCTGCTTATTTAACTTATATGCAGAGTACATCATGGAAACGCTGGGCTGGAGGAAGCACAAGCTGGAATCAAGACTGCTGGGAGAAATATCAATCTCAGATATGCAGATGACACCACCATTATGGCAGAAAGTGAAGAAGAACTAAAGAGCCTCTTAATGAACGTGAAAGAAGAGAGTGAAAAAGTTGGCTTAAATCTCAACATTCAGAAAACTAAGATCATGGCATCTGGTCCCATCACTTCATGGCAGATAGATAGCAAAACAGTGGAAACAGTGACAGACTTTACTTTTTTTGGGCTCCCAAATCACTGCAGATGGTGACTGCAGCCATGAAATTAAAAGATGCTTGCTCCTTGGAAGAAAAGTTATGACCAACCTACACAACATGTTTAAAAACAAAGACATTACTTTGCCAAGAAAGGTCCATCTAGTCAAAGCTATGGTTTTTCCAGTAGTCATGTAGGGATGTGAGAGTTGGGCTATAAAGAAAGCTGAGTGCCAAAGAACTGATGCTTTTGAACTATGGTGTTGGAGAAGACTCTCGAGAGTTCCTTGGACAGCAAAGAGATCCAACCAGTCTATCTTAAAGGAAATCAGTCCTTACTATTCATTAGGACTGGTGCTGAAGCTGAAACTCCAGTACTTTGGCCACCTGATGCAAAGAATTGACTTATTTGAAAAGACCCTGATGCTGGGATTGAAGGCAGGAGGAGAAGGGGATGACAGAGGATGAGATGATTGGATGGCATCACCGGCTCAATGGCTCATGAGTTTGAGTCAACTCCAGGAGTTGGTGATGGACAGGGAGGCCTGGTGTGTGCAGTCCATGGGGTCTCAAAGAGTTGGAAACGACTGTGCAACTGAACTGAACTGAATGGCTGATTCATATTCTTCTACAGCAGCAGCAGCTGCTGCTGCTGCTAAGTCACTTCAGTCGTGTCCAACTCTGTGCAACCCCATAGATGGCAGCCCACCAGGCTCCGCCATCCCTGGGATTCTCCAGGCAACAACACTGGAGTGGGTTGCCATTTCCTTCTCCCTTCTACAGCAGAAACCAACACAAAAGCAATTATCATCTAATTAAAAAAATTAAGTGTACAACATGATCATGTCGATCAAGGTGCTCTTTCTTGGAAGTAATTGTTACTTCTACCCTGATTAGGAGAGATAAGAAACTTTCTTGAAATCTTAGGCAAGGAGCTCCAAGGAACACTTCCTATCAATGATGTTTGGTTACAGTGGTCATTGACTCCTCTATGCTTTCATGCATGCACGCTGCAGACTTTCACTGAAAAAGGTCCTGAGGATTTAATGATAAGATGTAACTCCTGCCTTTAAGGAGGTTGTAGTCAAATGGCACCCCACTCCAGTATTCTTGCCTGGAAAACGCCACGGACAGAGGAGCCTGGGAGGCTACAGTCCACGGGGTCGCAAAGAGTCAGACGCGACTGAGTGACTTCACTTCTTCAGTCTAATGTAAGAGGGAGACAGATGAAGGTCACAGCAATATTTGTACATGCTACACGTCACTTGTTTACATTTATGGATTTCCTAAAAGGTAGAACGAGATGGGGATGTATATTCACCCACACGTGTGTTTGTGGGAAGAAGTAAGGTCTCTACAGTTGTTCAAACTCAACTACTGGTCACCCTGGGGCATGGAAAACATTAGATATGAGAAAAGGACATTGACCTAGTAGGCTTCGTTGTCCTAAGGCCCGCTGTGAGCTTGTAAGAAAGTGAACCTCAAGGAAACATCACTGGGTGGGATTATTTATTGGAAAGATAAGCAACTTATTATCTCCGTGTTGATAACAAAGGTGGAACCGGCCTTAGGGATGGCATATCAACTGTGCTCATAAAATGTGACTTTTAGCAAGCCTGGGTTCTTTTCACCAGCGGACTGCCTCTCTCTTCTATAAGGCCACCTACTCAGTCCTACAAAAGAGTCAAAGAATCATTGAATTTTAGCCTAGGAAGAGAGGCTGGCATGGAAGAGTGGTCGAGAGTGAATGTGCTATTAAACTAGACTATGTCTGCAGCCAAGCAGAGGGCTTAAAGCTCAGACAACAAATGCCATTCTCTACACTCTTCTAGACCGTGGAGCCTGTGTGGTTGGATATGTTTCCTCTGAGCTTTCAGTCTCAGCTCTCAGCTCCCCTTGTACTTTTGAATGAATACAGTTCCTGGAATCTAGCAAATACAGCACACGTCTCCTTCTCAGGAGTATTTGCTGCCTTTTTTTTTTTTTTCTTTTTTGGCTTTATAATACCAGGGCTTTCTAACCTCTCTGGAAGAAGCCAACCTGGACCAGGGCAAGGAGATAGCTAAGCTGTCGGACTGGCCATCTGAAAAGGGAGGTCCGCGTGGATTCACCGGGGACGTTGCCACGCCAGGCTGAGCCCCGCTTACCTCTGAAAAGGGAGGTCCGCGTGGGTTCACCGGGGACGTTGCCACGCCAGGCTGAGCCCCGCTTACCTCTGAAAAGGGAGGTCCGCGTGGGTTCACCGGGGACGTTGCCACGCCAGGCTGAGCCCCGCTTACCTCTGAAATGTTGATCCGACCCTCCTGGAAAGAGCAGGTGGTGGGGTCGTGGGTACAGAGGTTTCGGTATTTGCACCAATGGCAGCGGAAGGCGCTGTTGACACAGGACAGGCACCTGCAAAGACGCAGACAGTAAGAGGCAAAGAGGAGAGCACACAGGGAAGGGAAGCGGGCCTGGGAGCCCACGTGCCGTGATGGAAGTCTGTCACCCGAGTCTCACTCTCAGGCGGGTGGGCCGGGGGGCATCCCCAGCCCTGAAAATTGTGGCTTCCTCCTCTAAGATGCTCAAGGGACCAGGGGACCAGAAAATTGAGGGAGAAACGTGTCCAGAGTGGGAATGTCTCCGAAAGCAGTGGAGTGCTGGAGTTGCTCTGTTTCCGCTCAGGACAGCCAATTATTCATATTTTTAGGAATGTGGCAAGCGGGTCATTGACGTGATAGCAGCTTGAAACGGGCCACAGAGGGAGTATTTATGCCACAGAAACTGGAAAATGCCACCTAATAAGCTTTTCTCCCTGATTTCTGATAGCTAAACATTTGCCAGCCCAGCGCCACTTATAAGAGGGAACGGCCCAAGGAGAGCAGCGATAGGAACTGGGCCGACCTGGTTCCCGTTTTGCCTCTGGCCCTGCCATTAGGGCTGCCCTGAGTAAGTCACTTCACCTGCTGAATCGGAATTTCTTCATCCGTCTGTACTAAAACTTTTCTGTCCACTCCACGGGGTTGTTTTGTGTCAAACGAGGTAACGTATAGGACGTGGTTTTAAAAAATACAATGCTAAATGTATTATTTTTAGGGGCTTAACTTACCTGTTACTTCAAGCTCTTAAAGCATATTTGAGTGTTCACAGGTGGTTCATATCACCTGTGTTTTGGAGTTTGCGTGGAGTGAATGGTATCTGCTGATAACTCTGTCGCCCTCTCCAAGTAGCCAGACATGGGAGCGACAGGCTGCGTGTGGCTCCTGCCCTTCTCGCCAGGTAGAGCGCCTCTTTCCCTCCGGTTTCCCCTGCATTCTGTGTATCATCTAGGCTCCCTGTGTGCGGTCAGACCACTGTCAGGGAAATAGGTTTGGCCAGTGGAGTTGACCTACTCGGTCCTTGCCAGATCCCGTAGTCCAGGACCCACCTGGCAGGCACATGGCCAGGTCTGCAAACTGGCGCCACCTGCTGGGGCTGTAACGGCATTCGGGCGGATGGGGCTTGATCCAGGGCCCATTGGCTTATAAACCACGGCGGACCAGGCGCGATATCCCATCGACGCTTCTTCCCCATGCTGGATATTTCCATCCCCTTCTAGATATGCCCGTAGTTATTTCGTTCCTGAACTTAGGCCAGATGGATTGGGTCTTCCTCACATCTTACGATTCAGCAAGGAAATCACAAAAGTGGATCAGGGATGATGAGATCAGGGTTTTTCGAGAACAGGCTTGTCCACTTGCTAATTTGGTGACCTCCAATGGAGCACCTATCCCCTCTGGGCCTTAGTTTACCATGGTAAAAAGAGAGGCTTGAACACGATCCTGTGATTTGTAACTGGACGGATAAGATAAGACAGTGCGTGGCAATAAAAGGTCAAAGATACTTGCTTTTCTTTCTGCTAAAACTTGCTGCCGGTGACAGCATCTCCACTGCCACGGTAATCCACGGTTGAGAGTGGTGACATCACACTGGGGTGTTGTGGAGATGAGGACGTTCTCACAAGCAATGCGTTCCATCACCACTGTGCTGGAGCGTGAGAGGGAGGTTGGGGAGTTCCCACTCCAAGATGCTCGCGGTTCCCAAAACAGGGTTAGCTGGGATTGGATGCAGGGCTTAGGGGGCGATTTTATCCGGTTCAGCTTCTGCAACATACCGCCTTGTCTTGGCTCCTCCCAAGCCACTTTTTATCACTTGTTCTGTCTTTCTGTCTCATCTACTGATTTGTCCCAAATGGGTCCAAGTGACGTCTCCTTCCTTAGCTACTCCGGAGACCCGAGAACTCCAGCAGATGATTCTCATCGTGAAAATCCAGATCAGAAAAGGGGAAATGAATGAAGCTCGTTTGTCTGTTTTTATGGCTTAAAGATTCCTTTAGGGCTTAGCTGCCAACAGAGCCTTTCCCCACACGGATTGCTGGGCCTATCGTGGCCACAGCCTGGACCCTCAAACTTGATGCCACTGGAGTCCTCAGGCAGATGCTGTCCCGGGCAACAGGAAGGATGGGGCCACAGAACGTTTCCAGGTGCTTCTCCCTCTGGCCTGGAGCTCTTGGTTGACCTCTGCTCTTACCTATGACCAAGGTCACATGGCCCTTACGTGGCCCTATTATAGAGACCCTGGTTTCTCTTTTTCTAAATCACACAGCACATGAGTTTCCAGATGATGTGGAAAGAGTCTCAGTTTCACTTCAAGAGAAGACCGGCAGAAACTAAGTATGGGTCTCTCTCCACTCCTGGCCCTGATTTTTACTTATGAAGTGTGCCTGGCTTTCTGCACAGCTGTAAGAACTCATAGCCATGGCACTCAGCTGCTGGACGTGGCTGGTGAAGTCAGATGGGCAGCACCTAAGCCCCCTGGGGACCGATGGTTGGGTCTGGTTTTCGCTTCCTCCTTGAAAAGTTGAAGGCTCAGTGTGGAGCTCTGTAGAGCTGAAAGCCTCAGCCCAGGTCCTTTATTCAGGCGCTGGGTGAGGCCATTTCAGCCTTGCCCCTTCCTCTGAGGCTGTCACCTCTGAGGCCCTCTTCACGTGCCCATGGATGATGTGGCTACATTCCGCTGGCTGTCGATCTCCACATTCAAAGCCACCACCCGCTGGCATAAAAGGGAGGACTTTCCTTCGAGCTCCTGGGTTGTGACTTCTGTTTCTACTTCAAACCGGTTTTAGCTTGAGAGTTGAGGGTAGGGTGTGTTGCAAGGGAGGCTGAATGAGGTCAGAGGCTGTGGACAGCAAATGCCACTCAGTTTGGAATAACTGAATAAACTGAATATAACTGGAATATTTATGGGACACTTTTCGCTATTCTAGACAAAGAGCCATGTCTGATCAGGAGACTGGGTGGTGAACGTAAGACCGTTCTTGTCCTAAGGGAACTTAGGAACCCACACACACACATATCCAGACCCGGGGCAAGTCGGCTTCTAGCCTGGCCCTGCCGGGACCCATCTGCTCACCAGCCTCCTCTGACCTCATCTCTAAGGGAGGGCGCTGGCCTGGGTGCTCTTCCCGCTCTGACCCTAATGACTGCTAGCGCCGCTAGGGGCGTGCTTACAGTTGGTGGGCGCTGCAGTTGTAGAACTTGAACTCAGTGCTGACGAATATCTTCCCTGTCTCCTTGGATCTCAGCTGCAGCTCTAGCCCAAACCAGTCTGAAAAAAAAAAGGGGGGGAGGAGGAGAAAGTTACAAGCTGGGAGCCCAGTGGAGAGGCTAGGGGGTAAATCATTCAGCCACTCCGGGGCTCCCATGGGGCAGTGATGGTGATGGCAGATGGAGCCTTCCTGAGTCCTCTTCCAAGAGTCCCTTTTGTCCTTCTGATGACCAGCCCATCACTGAGACCCAGACACCCTCTTAGGGAGGAGGTGATGGATCAGATCTTGTAGGGTCCCCTGCCTAGGTTGAATATGTTCAGTTACTGAAAGACTGTCAGAAATATCAGGTCACCAATATAAAAATAAAACTTTTAAAAATACATATATCAGGTCAAAACCTCTAAAAGCCCCCAGTTCTATGGAGAGAACCTACTAAAAACCACTGGCTGAAGCCACCGACGTTCCTTGAAGGGAAGGGAAGTCTGGAAAAACTCTTACGCACACTGTGCAGGCTTAACCCAAATAGGAGACAGGGACCTCCCTCTTCCTGAAATTTCCTTGGGGCATGACAGCTTGCTTTCAAACTTAAATGGATTTACAAGTCAAATTAGAGTCTGGCGTAAGAAGACCTAGTCTGGTAGCTGTCAGTCGGTCTGTGCTGACACTTGCCACCCTGTCTCCTGGGTTCCCTACTCTGGGCCAGCCTGATCAAGCAGCCCCGAGCATCTGACACTCACTGCAGAGGCTTCTTACCCTGATCCAGAGGGATGACAGGCACATCCTTGGGTCCCGGTGAGATGCAGATGACCTGGCTCCCAGATACTTGTCCCTCTACCTCCGTCAGGTTCCCAAAGGCACAGGAGATGCCCACAGACAGATCGGGGGCATCGCTCACAACCAGGCTGAGCTGTGGGCGGAGCAGAGAGACGATACTGTGGGAAGGCCCTGCAGGGCTCAGGGGACCTGAGCTCCAGGCCTGGCCCTGCCGCTGTCTACTTGCTCACTCCTCTCCCTAGACCTCATCTAGGAAGAGGATGTCAGTCCAGGAGACCATCTAGCTTTGACCCAGAGCCATTACCATAGCACTGCAAGGGGTGTTGCAGGGTCAGTGGTCTTTATTATTGACACTACTTTTCAGTCTTGTCCAGAATCATAAAACACTGGCGGGAGAGGAGGGGATGCTAGAGGTGGGGAAGTTCCCAAAACCCATCTCAGCCCGAGCTCGTTTTGACATGAAACCATGCAAACTTGAAAAAAGCCAGTTATGAGTTGAACTCATCACAGACAAGCCTTAGGTTCACAGGAGAACATGTGTCACCTGCCTGCAGGTTTATAAGGAGTTTGCCGTTTGGCTGGCTCCCCACCCTGGCTGTCTTGCAGGGGCTGGCTACCAAGGTGGTGGGCTTCTATTCTCGGTCGGCCTCTGGCTCTTTGCCCCCCGAGTGCTCCCCGAGAGCAGGGCAGTTGCCTCACAAGGCGCTTAGGGGATCAGAGAAAGGCAGGGAGTGGACACCAATGCCCTGGATGATGTCTGCGGTTCCCTAGGCTTCCAGGGAGACAGGCCAGAGGTCTGTAGACTTTTTAAGTTTGAATATCCTCCTCTGAATGGTAAAAATATCACAGACAGTCAGAAGAATGATCGAGAAACCGTTTAATAGCAAAACACCGCTCTGAATTCCGTGCCCTCGGAAGTGGGTTTGTACTAAATGACAATATGATATCTAAGTGGTATTGGAAACCAGAGGAGAGAAACGTGACTCCCAGTGGGGAGTGCCCAAGGGGGTTTGCGGTGACAATACCCCGTGTCCTCCGAGAAGCGAGTCCTGAGGGAGGGAGGTCTCGCTTTGTCTTCCCATGATGCCTGGAGGGCTTTCTCAGCCCCAGTGGCCATCACCTAGCCTTTCCATACATTTGTCTGCTGCGGAACCTCTGCCCCAGTTTCGTTTCCATGGGGCCGAGAGACTTAGGTACAAACGCTGCTGTTTGTTCCCTCAGCTCTATGGGAGCCAAAACCTCCCGGTGCGGATGAATGAACGCAAGTCTTGGGAGGTTCATTAACTAATTAGCATTCGTGAATGCCCATAAAACCTCCAGAAGGAAATAACCGCGCAGGCCCGAGGACGCGGAGTATTTGGGCTTGCACCTCGACAGGTGGTAAAGGACAGCTGTACCTCTTTAATATTCTTTTTCGGCACACCCTGTGAATTAAGCCTCAGTCTCTCTGTGTCTGTCTGTCCGTCTGTCTGTCTGCCTCTCTCTCACATACACATACAAAGGCAACTCCAAGTTCCTGTGAGCGACTGTACCAGGTGGTCCCTTGCAATCTCTATCATACACCACAGAATGGGATGGGATTGCATGATGCTGCAGAGGCTTGTTGCTAAACGCAAAATGTAGATTTACAAACCAGATCAATGGGTGACGGATCTGCAAAGAGCGGGGCGAATGACTGGGTCCTGGGTAACGACAGGCGTTACCATAGTTTTCCTCTAAAATGTCCTGGAGCACGTGGAGTCTGATCCGCTTACACTGCGCTGGAGTTAAAGGAACACACCCACGCCTGTGCACGCGCTGTGCCCCGCCCCCAGGCCCTGCACGGGCTCACTCACCAGCCGGCTGTGCTCAGACACGGAGATGCTGCTGGGGTGCACCTCGAGCCTCACGCACTGGCTGATGCTGGCGGCAAATCGGTTAGGCTCCCAGGCCCGCTGGCACCGGTCCCTGCGGGAGCACCTGCCACAGACACACAGGGGTGAGCGAGGGGCTCTGCGGCTCTGAGGCCCGTGTCCGTCTTCTCAGGGCGAGCTTCACTTCTCCCAGAGGGCTCGGTGACTCCCAGATGGTCTCTACTGCGGTCAAAGACAGGCTAAGGGAGCGTTCCTGGTGGCTCAGTGGGAAAGAATCTGTTAGGGGAAGCACCCCGGCCAGGCACCACAGTCACCACTGGCATGAGCTGTTTTATGACTGGAGGTCCTGGTGAGGAACACGGAACTAAGAAGCCACCACCCACCGGAAGAGTTCAGGAAAGGTCAAAAGGAGACACCACATGTCCGACCCCCTCCCAGAATCCTCCTCACAGGCATCCATCTTGGCTGAACAAGGCCTGCACCACCAGGAAGGACTCTGAGTCAGAATGATGGGCTAAAGACAACCTGGAAACTAATCCCATCACCATAAAACCCGAGACTGCGAGCCACGTAGCAGAGCAGTTCTCTGGGTTCCCTCACCCTCCTGCTCTCTGCCCAGCGGCCTTTCCAATAAAGTATCTTGCTTTATCAACACGTGTATCTCCTTGGACAATTCATTTCTGAGTGTTAGACAAAAGCCCAGTTTCGGGCCCTGGAGGGGGTCCCCCTCCCTGCGACAAATCTGCTTGCCAATACAGGAGACACAGGTTCAACCCCTGATTCGGGAAGATCCCACATGCTGTGGAGCAACTAAGCCTGGGCACCACAACTCCCGGCCTGTGCTCTAGAACCCCGGAGCCGCGACTACTGAAGCCCACACACCCCGGAGCCCGAGCGCGGCAACGAGAGGAGCCACTGCAATGAGATGCCCGAGCGCGGCAACGAGAGAAAAGCCCGCTCCGCACCGAGACACCCGCCCGAGCTCTGCAACGAGAGGAAAGCCCGCTCGGCAACGGAGACCCGGCACAGCCAAAAATAATAAAAAACAAATTAGAAGACTATTTAAAAAGAGGACAGACTAAGAGAAGTGGGATCAACGCCCCTCCTCCCAAAATGAGAGCAGCAGTTTAGACGTAAAGAGTGGCTCTTATAGACAGCATCTTTATGGGAAGCTCTGTGAGTGAGGGAGGGAAGGTTGGGGAACAGAAAAAGTATCAGGCAAAAGGCAAAGAATGTGAACTCTGGAGCAGGGTGCTTGGGTTCTAATCCAGACCTCCAGCCTGCTAGCTGTGGCCCCACTGGGCAAGTTCCTGGACGTCCCCACGTGTCAGCTCCCCCAGCTGTAAAATGCTGGGCCCAGTGATAATACTGTATCTCACAGGGCTGGTATAACTATTAAAAGAATTAGTGTTTGGAAAACGGCCTGTTCTTGGCCCTACTAAGAAAAATATTAATGATGATGGCTATGGATATTATTATTATTCCCCACCAGGGGCATGTAAAACCCTGGATAGGGTCTTAGCTGTGTGGGATAGCGTGTGTGTGACCTTGTGGCTGGATTTCCGGCTCTTTGAAGACAGGGGCCATGTTTTATTCATTGAGATATTCCACCTGTCACATGGTTTATTTTCAATAAATGTTTGTGAAACACAGATGGGGAGGCATGGGCAGGGTTGCCTCTGTCAGGAAGCGTGCGTGGCGGCTTCGTCCCCCATCTTCATCTCTGGTCCTTGGTGCCGCGGGCCACAGCAGCAGGTGGGCACTGTGACCCTGCACGCACGCTCCAGGGCTGGCGCTTCTCCGACCAAAGCGCCCCTCTGGGGACGCGACAAGAGTCCACCACCCAGCGGAGATTCCCACCGAACTCCCCCCGACCCTTCCTTGCCAGGCACATAATGGATCTAAATATGAATGCTGTCAAAGGAAAGAATTATGGAGGTTTAAGTGAATCCTTAAGATAGCTCTAAAGTGAGCTCTTGACTGGAGCCTTTATCTCATTGACTCACTGAAATGGCTCTTTTTTTATCATACTATTTATGGCAACAGCCCCAACAGAGATAAATAGCCTCTGAGACAATAACACACTTGCAAGAGCAAGGCCTACAGAAGAGACAGGAGGGTTTCAGATCCTCTTCGCCCCCCACCCTTGGATCCAGAGGCTCTTGAGCTACCTCCCTCAGCCCTCTGCCTCTGCTCAAATCCAGTGCGTGGTCCTGGCCGCTGGAGGTGGTCCCTCCACTCGGCCCCGTCACCCAGGCAAGGGGACGGCGGGTGGGTGGGCAGTGCCCAAGGGGCTGAAAATGAGACTGGCCAGGAGAAGGGGAAAGTCCGTGTGAAACTGGGGAGAGGCGTGATGTGCACGTGGTGCGAGAGGCAAGCTGAGCTGCTGGAAGGAGCGGTGCATCCCTGGGAGGTGATGAGAGGGGAGGGGCTCAGAGCGCAGAGGAAGCCTGAGACCCTTCCTGAGGTCATTCTAAGTCAGCCCGGCTGACCTGGCCCAGGAGGAGGACGGGTGGTCTGGGAGACTCGGACATCGTGGCCAGATTGGCAGGGAGGAGCAGGGTGGTGGTATGGCTGGACCTGTCCACCGCCCAGTGAGGGGGCCAGGTGACCCAGGCCACTGCGAGGAGCTGGGGGTGGCTGTCGGGTTCCGTGGAGGGAGAAACCCTTGTGAGGAAAGAGAGCCTGCTGGCTGTAGGGCCCGCCTCACTGATGGGAACCTCAATTGTAGCCACCTCTCAATGCTGGAGACCCAGGTTCAATTCCTGGGTCGGGAAGATCCCCTGGAGAAGGAAATGGCACCCCACTCCAGTACTCTTGCCTGGAAAATCCCATGGACCAAGGAGCCTGGTGGGCTATGGTCCATGGGGTCGCAAAGAGTTGGACACTGAGTGACTTCACTTTTCCCTTTCCGGCATTCCTGGGGCCCAGCAGGGGCGGCATCAGTATCTCTGCCGCTTGTCTGACCCACGTGGTGCCACTCTGTCCGGGTTCTGGTGAGGGCATTTCTGGCAAAAACTTTTCTGAGGAGCCCCTTACCTCCGAATCTAAGCAGGGATCCCAGGATGTGTGGGCGCCAATCCAGTCCGGATTTTGCAACTGTGAGGCGCCTGCTTCGCTCCCTCCCTGCACAGCCCTTCCAACACCTGCTGCGGAGGCTGGGAGCCAAGAGTGATTGTGCAGGACCCTGAACTCTGGCCCTCCGCCTCCGCCCCCACCCTAAACCGGCACTTCTCGTGGGGGTGCTCTGCTGGCTGGCATGGAGCCCTGGAGTTTCCGAGGCCCCTGGGGAGCAGAATTCCTAGCCAGCCACCTCCCCCTCTGCCTTTGGAGTTTCTTCCCTCTGCTCTCCCTCTGGGGCTTTTGGAGTTAGGAAGCTTAAGTGCGATTTTGCATTTCTATTGGGCTGGTATTCAGTGGCAGGGGGGTGTATCTGAATAGAGATGTGAGGCCAGCTGGAGTGAGAGGTAGGCTTCTTGGAATCAGGGACTGATGAGGCCAGAAGGGTCCTCCCAAGGGTTCCAAGTCCATGATCATCATTTTGACTTGTGTAGCTTATCCTGAGATTCCTTACTGCCAAAGCATTTATTTAGCATTTAATCCTCACGGTTCACCTGCGAGGTAGGCATTATCCCTTTTTAGCGATGGGGAAAAGGAGGCCCAGGGTTGTCAGTGGACCATGCCGGGTCACACGGCCGTTCACTGGAGTCCAAACTCCAGGAAGGAGGTGCCTTGTTCAGGCTACAATCTAGAGACGCTTTAACTTCCCTTGCAAGCTCTTCCAGCACCACTAGCCTTCCCCGTAGCAAAGGTACAGACTTCAGAGCAGCTGGCCAGAGATGGAGGGAGTAGGGGTCGGGTTTTGGAGGTGAGACCACAGAGGCACCGCCCTTGCAAAGAAGGCACTCATGGCCTCTCTTCTTCTTTGCTTTCAGCACTCCAACCACGATCAGAATTACTGCTCAGCAGAGGGAAATTCCTCTCTCCCTGCAAACTGAGGTCACATCCCTCATCAACATTTCCAGGAAAGTACCTGGTCTTCTGCATTCCAGGTTTTTTTTTTTTTTTTTTTCCCAGACTGTGCCAAACTTACATGTTGTGCAGGGCACACCAGCCACAGTGAGGGTCCCCCGAGCTCAGGCACTCCCCGCAAGTCGTGTACTGCTCACAGGATTCCACAGGGACCCTGGTGATCTGGCCGAGAGAAAAGATAGCAGGTTAGATCAGGGAGTGATGCCTCTAGATGGTGTGTTCAGACTCAATTATACCTAACCACTGTAGCTCAAATGGGAAAGAATCTGCCTGCGATGCAGGAGGCTAGAGTTCCATCCCTGGGTTGGGAAGATCCTCTGGAGCAGGGATAGGCTACCCACTCCAGTATTCTTGCCTGGAGACTTCCATGGACAGAGCAGCTTGGCGGGCTACAGTTCATGGGGTCGCAAAGAGTCGGACACGACTGAGCGACTCACACACACGTGCGTGTGCACGCTGGCACTGCCACCACCCCTAGAGAGGAGACAACAGGGCTGAATCGGTCCTTCAGTGTTCTCATCTGTTTCCCCTGCACGGGGCAGGCACAGCTAACAGCCCCCAGGCTTCTGGCCTTCCCCAGGGGTGGAAGCAAGCCCCCCAGCCTCTCTCTGCCTGCACTAAAGTCCTCAGGAGGGCTGGGCCTGCTCCAGGAAGACGCTAGAAATGGTTAACTCTGCTGAAAGGCCATTGAGTGCCACCAACTAGCCTCTGAAGAGCTTTCAGCTGGGCTCGGGCTGAGACATCCTGCCTGCAAAGAAAGCACTGATAAATAAAGAGAGAAGGAGAAACTTTCCCTATCAAATAGTATTCACCGAGTGGCACCGTCTTTTTACCGCCAACCAGACGCACCACCTGGATCCAATTAGCCTATTCTCTGATGTCTGTATTCAGTTTTCCCTAGTAAATCTCCCGTCCTTTGAAAAGTCTGGCTAAATGGGAACAGAGATGAGCTGCCTGTCTGATGCCGTCTTGCTGGGGAAAGGGGAGTGTGTAGCTCAAGCCCGTGACCTGCCCCCCTACTAGAGCAGGCAGCCTTCCCTTCCTGGCTTCTGGGTGAGGCCGTGCTGGGACAGAAACCAGGCCTGTGTGCTCATTACTCACCCTTACCTGCCCAGCGGGTGTTAACATTAAGGCCAGGCAAAGGGTCAGAAGATTGAAGTCTTGCATTCGGTCTGTCCTAGGTATCTGTCGATGGCTGAGCCCGCAGGCAGCTGGGCTGCAAAAACATTTGCTAGGCTGGGAATGGGATCTCATTTGTCAGGGCAGAGAGGTTCCCCACCTACTGGACGTGTGAAGTCAAGCGGAAACACAACCTGTGGTCCAGCAGCCCAGTGTTCCACCTCTGGCAGGGGGATGAAGGGTCTGATGGAGACGCCTTCACAGCATCCTCCCAAGAGGCTCGGGATGGAGTCTAACACGGCTCACCCAGCAACCATTTATCAGATGTCACTGCGTCAAGGCTCCAGTGCTGTGTGCTAGAGAAACTGCAGCGAACCGGACACAGATTTGCACCCCCGCAGAGCACGCAGCCCGCGGGACTTGGTAATTACAAACCGAGCCCTACTCTACATTGTGGCGAACATCCATCGCAAGCAATGGTTATATGCCCCGGGGGCCTTGGCAGCTTAAAGGAGGGGCCACTCAGCACAATCTGTCTGGAAAACGGACCAGCAGCTGAGTATGGGTGAGTCAGGGTAAGAGCGGGCCTACTACAGATGACTGGAAGGGCCTTCCTAGCTGAGAGATTACCACGGGCAAAAGTAATCATGGCTGTTGATACATGCAAACTCAGTCCTGTCAGACTCTTTCAAGACCCTGTGGACTGTAGCCCATCAGGTTCCGCTGTCCGTGGAATTTTCCAGGCAAGAATACTGGAGTGGGTTGCCATTTCCTTCTTCACAGGATCTTCCGACCCAGGGATCAAACCTTCATCTCTTGGTCTCCGGCACTGGCAGGCAGATTCTTTACCACTGCCTCACCTGGGAATCATGGCTCAGTTCAGCTTAACTCAAGTGGCATGCACACTGGATGCGACGAGCTGCGAGATGAGGCTGGCGTACGTAACCAGGGGTCAGACTGTGAAAGGTTTTGGGTACCAACCCCAGAAACCTTCCTTCTCTCTAGTGGGTGCCCTCCCCCCACCGACTCATTTGCCCCACATCTTAACACTTAACATTCTGAATTACAAAGCTTTTCCCTCTGAGTGACATGATCAGCTTTAAGCATTCCTGAGTTGCCTTTAATAATAAAATAAATGAGATGCAGAAAGCATAAGTGTAAAATCTGGAAATTTAGTTTAAAAAAGCAGATATTCTAAGTGGAGGTTGGAGGACAGCTGGTTTGAAATAGCTCATGCATGACAGATGTGTGGGTTTGAGTGGACTCTCAACTCGGAGGTCCAATCGGACCTGACAGGGTGATGGCACGGCTCTGGGGGCTAACTGGGTCATAGGCTGCGTTAATGGATGTGGTGTCGGGACAGAGGTGCCCCACCCTGGGGAGTTTCCAGTTCAGGGCTGGGCAGCCTGCCCCTGCAGACATGCAGCCCCACCAGACAGACTTCCCAGAAGGGTGGTCACGATGGAACGGGACCCAGCACTGGCATCTGAGGTGCAGCTTGAGAGACCTGGATGTTTCTTTAGCTCAGAGAAGGTGAATCTCAAGGGGGAGCACAAAAGTGGTTTGCCGTGGTTTGAAGGGCAGCGCTGTGACGGAGATGAGACCCAGGGGTAAAGAGATCCAGGAAAGCCCAACAGAAGAACGTCAAGGCTGTCCAATAATGCAGCAGACCAGGGTTCCAGCAGGGACTCCCGTCCGTGGGAGGCATGAGCTGAGTCAAGGGGACGTGTCTGGGAGGCTTCGGAAGGTATACTTCTGACCCAGAGGAAGGCCACCTGAGTCCTTCCAGCTCTGACTTTCAGGATGCTCCTAACTCCTCCCTGCGACTGCTGAATGATGTGGATGGTTCAAAGGTAATCTCCAGGCATACCACTGGCCCCTGACAGCACCCTGCCTTAAGGAGCCCCCGTTGACCCCTGACTCATGGCCTACGATCCCTGCTAGAAGCACCTTTCCGGCATGTGACTGCCAGATGCTCTCCCCGCGGCCCTTCCCCGCGCCTGGGGGCCCTCAGCCCTTCAGGGTATCTGTGACCCCAGTCGTCCAGGGGGGCTTCCGCTAGTGCCCTCCCCCTCCCAACCTGCCCTCGGAGGCCCGAGAGCCGCGGTCCAGTGCCCGGCTCCCTTTCCTGGGTTTCAGGCTCCGTGTGAGTGATGTCTGCATCTGGCTGGAAATTAAAACAACTGTCTGCATTGCATTCGGCCCGTCTGTCAAAACACAGCCCTGCTCTCAGCAGCTGGGGAACGGGGCCCTGAATGGGAGCAGTGTCTCCGGCAACAAAGCCCACTTTCACGCCAAGTGCCGCGGAGATAGTGAGAAGCCTGTTCTTCTCCAAACACGAAACCAACTGCACAGCTATTTCCCTGTTTCCTGGGCCCTCCTGGTGGGAATTTTTTTTTTTTTTTTTAAAATACACAGAGTTGAAGAGCAAAGTGAAACAGGAAACTTTTATGGGAGTGGGGGGTCCTAAAACTTGAATTTATTCTCTTCTCGGAGATCTGACAGCCATATACAAACCAGAGGAGAGAAACGTCACAGGGGAGTGGAGGGCGGCGCTCAGAGTCAGGTGTTTCCACGGCTGCTCTGTCTTTCCTATAATCATGTGCTTCCATATTCATTCATCAACTTGTAGGCATTGATCACATCATACAGAAAGGCCAGTGCTGGGCACTTTAGGGCAATAAAATCAACAGTAGCATTAAGACACAGCCATCACCTTCAAGTTGCAAGCAGCCGAGCAATAAAAACAAGAAAAGTGATGTGTGTTCTTAGGTATCAAAAGAGGGCTGAGGGAATTCGGAGCAAAGAAAAGACTACTTCTACGTCGATGCCATCCAGCACGTGGGCCAGTGTGGCTGCCAGCATCTGGAAGGGGCTAGTTCGAATTGAGACACGCTCTAAAGACAACCGGACATAGATGACCCAGCATGGGAAACCGGGATGGAAAACAGCACGTTACTAACTCTTATTGACTAGTGCTGAGAAAATTTAGTAAATCTGGGGTTAAATAAAACCTAACGATTGATTTCAGCTGCCTCTTCTTACTTTTTAAAATATGGTTGCTAGAAAACTTAGAAGGACACACGCTGCTGGGTGCCTGGCGTTTTGTTCTCGTGGGGGGAGCGTGGCTCTAGACAGGCATCCCAAGGAGGCTTTGTGAGGGGTGTGGCCTGGGTCTGGGTCTTCAAGGTGAAGATCCAAATGAAGAGCATGCCGGCTGGAAGGAACCGCATGAGCAAACAGGAAAGCTGAGCTTGAGGGTCAAGAGTGATGAGAATATAGAATTCGGGGAGCAGGTCTGGGTTGACTCGGGAAGGACAGAGAAGTCCACACAGCTGGAACACACAGTGTAAGCTCTCCAGCTCATCACTTCTTGGCCAAAAGAGTGTCCTCTGTGAAGAGGCATCCTGGATCCTCAAACCAACACCCTTGGCATGACCCGTGAGCTTAAGAGACATCAGAATCCAGAGTCCAACTGAGTCAGAAATTCTGGCATGAGGCAGGGCCTGAGAAATGGTTCCAACAAGCTCTCCAGCTAGTTTTTTTTATGAGAACCACTGGTAAACGTGACCTCACATCCTGGGAAATCTTTCTAAATGTCAGGCTCTGCCCGGGGCCACGAAGAAATAGAATCGAACTCTGCCTCGGGGCCGAAGAAGGAGCTAGACTGCTTCTCGGGGAGGAGAGCTGGGGGCTGGTGTGGGGACCGCTCCACGGCCCAGGAGGAATTGATTCCAGTATCTCTGAGTCTATGGAGGACCTGAAGGAACCGAATTCAAACTCCTGGGGTCAGGGGCCACTCAGCTGGCACCAAGCAGGCGACAGGTGGGCACTTGCTCTGGGGCCTGGGGGAGGATGGGCTGGGGGTGCGCGCTGTCTCGGGGAAGCTCTAGAACGAAAGGAAGCTAGTCCTGGAAAGCGTCCACCGCGTCAGGCGGGGCTTTGTCAGGCTGACTCAGGGTCTAATGGGACACTCGATGACGACACTTTAATTAGTGTTTGTTTATTATGATTGTG
Organism: Ovis aries; assembly: GCF_016772045.2. Lineage (NCBI taxonomy): Eukaryota > Metazoa > Chordata > Mammalia > Artiodactyla > Bovidae > Ovis > Ovis aries. The sequence continues at coordinate 74,689,806 of NC_056065.1, read as the reverse complement.
CTTTCATTATGCCGGAGGCTCCCCCGCCCCCCACCCTGAGTGCAGGGATCCGGGTGGCTGGGTGGGCACACGGGTGCGGCGGTGAGGACAACCCTCCCCTGCCGCCTCCACCGCCTTCTCCCCTGGACCACGGGGTCACGCCACACTGGAGTCCACCCACTGCTCACTCGGCATTCATCTCCACTTGATCTTAGGCCTCGTAATTATGCCTCTAATGAATATAACTGCCCTATTAAGTCATTTACTTAAGAAACCCTCTTCATTAAAGGTGACTCATACTGTGTTCTTGGCTTCTCCAGCTCCGGGGCCCCAGTCTCCAGGGCCTCCCCTTGGCCTGAGTCCCAGGGGCTCATGTGACAAGGGTGGGGCTCGGCAGGGCGCAGAGTTTGGAGTGGCCCCTGCTCCCCACCTGCCCCCCTCTTGGGGCACGGGGTGAGGGGTCTGGCTCAACAAGGGGTGTGAGAGCAGATGATCGTCGGCTTTGGGGACAAGTCACCAAGGGAAGGGCTAGAAGCCGCCTCCTTCCTGAAGGTCTCGAAGGACATGGCACACCCGCAGGGCTAGGACCATCCGGGAAGTCCCTGGAGACCTCTGTGACCCTGGTGGTTACCATCAGCCTGGACAGTTACTCCGTCAGGTGCCAAGCCGTCCCTCTTCAGAGAAGAGCTCCCCAACAGCAGAATCGAGGGGAAAGAGAATCAAGCCCGCGTCTCTGCCACGCTGTATGGACACCTAGAAGGAGCTACCGGGTTCTGAGAATCCGGGGGTGTCTACGGGAGAGGCACCTGAGTCGGAAGGAGACCAACGTAGAGATTCTGACTGCGGGCTGGGCCTGGGTCCCCTGTGACCCTTCAGTATTTACAAAGCATTTATATGGTGGGCTTCCTTGGTGGCTCAGAAGGTAAAGAATCTGCCTGCAATGTGGGAAACCTGAGTTCGATCCCTGGGTTGGGAAGATCCCTGGAGAAGGCCATGGCAACCCACTCCAGTAACTTTGCCTGGAGAATCCCAAGGATAGAGGAGCCTGGTGGGTGGGGTCATAAAGAGCTGGACACGACTAAGCAACAACACACACAAAGCCCTGCACTGGGCTTCCCAGGTGGCAAAGAACCTGCCTGCCAAAGAGGAGACATGAGAGACCAGGGCTCGATCCCTGGGTCGGCAAGATCCCCTGGAGGAGGGCATGGCAACCCACTCCAGTAACCTTGCCTGGAGAATCCCCAGGGACAGAGACTTGCGAGCTAGAGTCCACAGGACCGCAAAGAGTCGGGCTCGGCTTAGCATGCAAGCTCTCCATTGGGCATCAGGCCACACTCTCTGCTCTCTGGAGCCCATGGTTTGGTCGAGGACAAAACCAAGGAAACTGGATCATCTTAACATGGTAGAACAGATGCACGACGGAGGGACATGGGGGACATCAAGCAAGGGACAGCTGTGACTCAGAGGACAAAGTGCAGAGGCTGTCCTCGGGGGCCTTCCACGTGGGCAGTTGGCTCCAGAGCGGGCAGGAGCCCTTGGCAATTGGGCAAGAGAGAGACGGAGAGAGGGAGGAATAAGGGAAAGCCGTTCCCCAGGCCGCAGGGGCCCTGGGGACTGAGTGTTTCACCCCCTGCTTCCCCGGAACCTGTGCCCCGCCCCCCCCCCCGCCCCCAGCCAGATGTCCCCACCTGTCCCCACACATGTCTCCTGCCTCCTGCCGCAAGCAGAGAAACAGCGGCCTTCTCAGTGGCTGAGAGCCAAGTGACGGGACTAGGAGGGCACACACACAGCCTGTGTGGAAGCATGCAGTTGGCCTGAGCCACAGCCTCGGGGTCCCCGGGGCCCCCTGGCAAAGCGCACAGCAGCTGAGGCACAGCCGGCTCCCGGAGCTGCCCTCCCATCTCTCGTCCCTTCTCCTGATGGGCCCTCCCCACCAGCCCACCCTCTCTTCCCTTGGAGCCTCTAGGGTCTCAGACCTCCTTTTTGCTCTTTTTCCCAAACCAGATATGTTTTTTCAAGAAGCAACCTGATGCTCATCTACGGTCACAGGCCGAGGGCAGGCTGAAGGGAGGCCCTGCCAGGGCTGGTGTGCGGGCTGGGCTCCGCGGCGCCATCACAGCCAGGCCGGGAGAGGGTGTGAGCACGCTCTGCATGCTTATCTCGTTCGCTGTGCTCAGCTCCTGCAGGCAGAGAGGCTGCGGATTGTTAGGTAGAGGGAGATCCATTTGCTCCACCAGGAAATAGAGGCGCCCAAGGTGGCTCAGATGGTGAAGAATCTGCCTTCACCATGGTGGAGACCCAGGTTCGTTCCCTGGGTCGGGAAGATCCCCTGGAGAAGGAAATGGCAACCCATTCTAGTATGCTTCCCAGGAGAATTCCATGGATGGAGCCTGGCAGCTTACAGTCCATGGGGTTGCAAAGAATTGGATATATCTGAGTGACTAATACACACGAAGGGTTGGCTGAAACCCTGGGGCCCGTCCCAGGGAGTGGAGAAGGTCAGCTGGAGGGGAGGGGGTCCTCCGTGGCCTTAGTGGTGACATGCCATTAGGGATCTTTTGGAGAAAAAGAGGGACAGGAGGCTCAGGCGTCAGTCCGGAGGCCGAGGTCAGAGCAGGATTCAAAAGGTGGGAAGCAACCAGAGGGCAGGCTGGGCTTTCATCTTTCTGACTCCACTGCTCTTAGGAGCTGGCCTGCGCCTGGCAGTTGTTACTGGCTGGCACGGATGGGCAGGGAGGAGTCTCTCCTCACAGGCTTAGCCAAATCTTGTCAGCCCCGTGGGGAACAAGTACAGCCGGCCTGACAGCTTAGGGCTCTGCCTTCCCTGTACGCCCGATGGGGCCAGAGTTCAGGGTTCTCACAGGAAGAGAAACACGGGCACAGACTTTCAGGGAGGCCTCGTCCAGCCCCCAGCCCTGGCCACAGTCTCTCAGGCACCCAAGCCAAAGCGGACCCTCCAGGGACAGGCCAGCCTTCCCAGGCTCCAAACACACCTCGTACAGTAAATAGCCCTTTGGCTCCGCAAGACTTCATGGAATAATACCCTTGTGCGCTCTCCCACGCTTTACAGGCAGAGCTGATTGTCAACTGGATGCCTGAAGCAGCATTTTAACCTCGTTCTCCTCTGCCAGGTGTGGCTGGGGGCAGCCGTGAGACCCCCTCTTTGGGTCTGAAGGGGACCGAGGCCTCCGCTGAGGGTGCCCCGGGCCCACGCCACCTTCCCCTGAGCGGGCAGTTGGCTGAGCTTTGTCCAAGGAGGGGGAGGAGGCGGCCGTTCACCTGCGCCTGCTGCACTGTGTCCTCTGTCCCCTCTCCTGAGGCTCACACCAGCCTCGCAGGGGAGGGAAGAGACCCACCTTGCCTGTTACAAAGCTGCTGCTGCTGCTGCTGCGTCGGGTCAGCCGTGTCCGACTCTGTGCGATTCCATGGACAGCAGCCCACCTGGCTCCCCCGTCCCTGGGATTCTCCAGGCAAGAACACTGGAGTGGGCTGCCATTTCCTTCTCCAATGCATGAAAGTGAAAAGTGAAAGGGAAGTCGCTCAGCCGTGTCCGACTCTGCGACCCCATGGACGGCAGCCCACCAGGCTCCCCCGTCCCGGGGTTCTCCAGGCAGGAACAGCGGAGCGGGTTTGCCTGAGTCTTGGGTTCAATCACCTGCCCTAGTTGCATGCCTTGCAGGTGGCGGACACGGCACTGGAGTCCGGGTGTGCCCGACTGCCAGGTGGGGGTGGTGAGGGGGGTGCGGCGGCATCAGGCAGGGAAGGCCCCTCGCCTGAGGCTGCCCCAAGGGCTGAGGGCTGTCAATCAGGATCACCTTTCTTCCTTCTGGACACGGGGGCCGGCCCTGTACTGACACTTCCCCTCTTGACTGTTGCTGGCCGTGCACTTGGCTTTCTCTGTTTGCTGATGGAGAGTCAGCGGGTGGATCTGGAGCCAGACGATACAGGGGCTGATGTGAGAGGGTGAAGAGGGGGAAAGGCTGGTGGGGCTGAGGATGCCCTGCGGGATATCTTAAAAACCTGCCAGGACCAGAGCAGTGGAAATGAGGGCCCACACCCCCTACCCTGAGCCACGAGCCCTCAGCCAGTCCCGCCTGGAGGCTGAAGTGGCAGGGGCTTCCTATCCTGGCCTTGCTAGTCATTTGCAGTGAGACCTCGGCAAAGCGGCTTAACCTCTTCAAGCCTCCCTCCCTTACTTTTAAAACGGAGCCCACCATACCCATCTCACTTCATCCTGCCTGCTCATCAGGGAGCAGAGCCCTTCTGAGCTCCTATTTTCAGCTCCAGCCTTTCCAACGAATCAACTTCCCAGTAATTAATGTGAAGAAGTCATTATTTATTGTTTGTTCCCAGGGTTAGGTCCAGTTCTTTAAAAATTAATAGTGATGTGTGAGAGCCCCTTAAATCCTCATAAAGTAAACACCAATCCAGCCCCCTGCCCATCCTCTGAGCTGCCAAAGTCACGTGACTAATAGCATCAAGAAGGAGGTGTGAACCTCCCAGGAAGCCAGCTGGAGTTTCTGGACCCTGCGATTGCCACCAAAGCAACATGCAACCTTCTGACCAGAAGCTGACCCTGGGGCTGTCTCGTAAGAACTCCTGACTATCTGGACCCCCGAGGGTGGAGTGAAGTTCAAAGAGAAAAATCTATTTTTAATGACTGGGGGGAGAAGAGTGGAGTGGCTGAGTAGTTTGGAATAATTAAAGCTATCTATCACTGTGAGAATGGGAGCCAAAGTTGGTTGAACTTTTCAATGATATATTTTTTTCCCCTTCTCATTCATAAAACCCGGCAGAGGGTCATGTAGGAGTCAAAGGGGAAAGGATGATGGGGAAAGCAAATTCTGGCCCCAAACAGTAGAATTCATGCTATCGATGAACACTTGGGTAAGGATGGCCCCTCCTGAATCCTTTTGGTAGAGGCCGTATTTACTTTGTCCTGGTTAAGTGGGGCTTTGAAGGAGATAGTCTTCAGTTTCAAATCCAGCTGCTATGATGATCAGTGAATAAATGGTCCTCATTGACCTCCCTCAGTTTCCTCCTCTGTAACAATGCTGACAATAACGATATTAACTTTGCAAGGTTGTTTGGAGGTTTGAGTGACATTTGTACATGGAGAGCCTTGCACACAGTTGGTGCTTAATAGCGGTAGTTACTGTGCTATCTCTCGGTGCAGACCCACTGAAGGTGGCAGTGTTTGCAAGGGAAGCTGCAGGCTCTGCACTCTGCGTGGGGTGGTCTAGAGCGAGCCACCTCGCCTCTCTGTGCCGAGACTGCTGATCCGTCATCTGGGGAGAATTACATCTGCACAGTCCCTGAGACTCTTCTCCTTATTCATGACACAGTCCCTGCTGGAGGCTGAAGAACACAGGACTCTGAGGCTAGGGGCCTAGCTTCAGGACCCTCGCCTGAAAAAGTCAAACTGGGCTTAGTCTCCTAAGAAGGTGGAACTTGGGTGAAGGAAGGACAGAGGGAGGAAAGTGAACGGGCGAAGCAGAAACATCCGAACACCACACCACACTTTCTCAGACAGGACTCCTGTGCCAGACACACTAAGAAGGTACAAGGAGGGCCCTTTCTAGTTCTGTTTTCCGGAAGGATCTACAAAGCAGCAGAGATGCTGATACTATGTTGTCTCCATGACAACCGTGGATTTATTCAGTGAGGGAAAGCAGGTGGGGTAGGAAATAGGGGATGAGAGGATTTGGGAAATAGGGCCTAAGGAATAGCTAAAACAGATCTCTCACCTGGAGACCAGATGGCCGGGATTAGAGAGGGCCCACAAAGCTCCCCACAGGGCCAACATCAACTCGTCATCAACCCTAGAGGGGGAGAGTGATGATGGCAAGGGGATGGAGTGATGAAGCAAGGATCCCCGTCACCAGCCCGTTCCCATTCATTCATTCACACTCCTGTGCGTCCAGGCTTTTCCACAGGCCCCTGGATGCCGAGGGCCCAGGGCAGCCTTGCCACGTGGAGCCTGAATCATCTGAGCGTGGGACATCTGCCCAGCACAGCCTGGTTTCTGGGCCCCACTCCTTCAACTTCGGGCTCGCCTGCCTTCCAGTCACCTTGAGAGCAAGACAGGAGGGCATGGCCCTCCTGTTAATCCTGAGTTCTCTTTGACGGGTCTGCCGCCCATAAGCTCTAAAAGGTGAGGTCTGGGGAACACATGTACACCCATGGCTGATTCATGACAATGTACGGCAAAAACCACTACAATATTGTAAAGTAATTAGCCTCCAATTAAAATAATTACAAAAAAAAAGGTGAGGTTTGGGGAGGGAATCATCAGGGCGGTGAAGAGGCTGCTCAGACACCTGGGTAAGAACACCTTTGCTGTTGCCTGGGTAGGAGGTGGGCTCCTTCAGTGTTATCTGAGAAGGGGATTCCTCTAAGATGGCAAGTGGGCCTTCAGGACACCCCTACTCCCCAAGGAGTTCACACCAAGCCCCGTTTAGCAGAGTTGCTGGCATTGCCTCCCAACCAAGCTCCAGTTTCTGATTCCTGGTGCCCGACGGCACTTCTGCCTCGGGTGCTGGCACGCAGGGTTACTGAGACAAGCTGGTGGGGTCTCAGGACCTCGATACCTTCCCTGGAATACACTTCCAGGATAGTGAAGGGCCCCCGGGTTGAAGTTCCCAGGTCATCTTGATGTAGGGAATGCAATCCTCCCAGACAGTAAAAGCTGGACTCAGCTCTGGGTAAGCCAAACCTCCCAGGCCCCTTGTCAGCCCACCCCCAGCAGCAGCTGCGCACATAAACAGAGCTGTCTCAGCCCTGCCCACAGGGGCTGGGTCGGAGTCGGGCCCCCTCCCTGCCTCAGCTGCCACACAACTCCAAGCGGACCGGAAGCCACTGCGAAACGGAACTCTGGTCTGCAGTAGACCCAGGGAGTGCGTCTTTTCCGTCATCTCTCAACGCGCCTTTCTGACTATCTGACACGACATCTCGTCCTCCCTGACACATTTGACGTGAAAACACTCTGATTTTTCTTCGTATGCTGAGTGACTAGCTCCCCTAGAAAGGACAGAGGAGTTTCTTGTGATTCACAGCTTTCTAGGACAAGTTAGTGGGTGTTGGATAAGTGTGTGCACATGTGTGTAAGAGACAGAGGTGGAGGATACGACTGTATGTTACAAAAGTCTCCTCACTTAAAATTAAGATTTGTAACTTGCTTTCAGTATGTCTGTATGGGTGCTAAGTCGCTTCAGTCGTGTCCAACTCTGAGACCCCATGGACTGTAGCCCGCCAGGCTTCTCTGTCCACGGGATTCTCCATGCAAGAATGCTGGAGTGCGTTATCATGCCCTCCCTAAGGGGATCTTCCCAACCCAGGGATCACACCGACAACTCCTATGTCTCCTGCATTGGCAAATGAGTTCTTTACTACTGAGCCGCCTGGGAGGCCCTGCTTTCAGTACAGAGCTCGCTTATTCATTCACGCACTCAATTCATTTCCCTGGAGGACGGCATAGCAACCCACTCCAGTATTCTTGCCTGCAGGATTCCACGGAGGGAGGAGCTTGGCGGGCTACAGTCTATGGGGTCGCAAACAGTCGGACGCGACTGAGCGACTCACACACACTCCTTCACTTAACCTGAACAAGGCGGTGTGAGGCTGAATGCCGTGCCTCGGTGCTGCTTTGGGAAGCTGTAGAGACGGGCCAAGTGGATAAAGAGCATCCCCGCTGGTGGAGAAGCCAGAAAGGGAAAGATGAGAGGTTCAACGGGGAGTGAGCCCTCCGGGCTGAAGGGGCCAGTAAGGCATTATCCGGGGCGGGAGGCCTGGCAAACTTGGTGACATCTTCAGAGGCGGGAGTGGCGGAAGATGCTGTGTGAGAAGGGAGAAGCGGGAGCAGGAGACGGCCACGCGAACGTGCAGGGAGAAGCCGAGGGACGGGCGCGTCGGGCCACGCAGGGGCCAAGGCGTGGCGCCCAGGCGGAGGCGGAGGAGGAAGGAGCGGAGCTCGGCAGCTCCCCCCCTGCCGGGCGCTCCCGCGGCCTCGCGCTGCGCTGCGGGGCCCATCCTCACGGCAGGCGGGGCGCATGGCCACCCCGTCTCCCTTCGCCTCCCACACTTCCTGTGCTCTGCACACCCTGGGCTCTCCTCCTCAAAAAGGCGTGGTGCTTGAGGGCACGGGCCCCACAGTCACGCCGCCTGGTCCAGACCCCTGCGCCTTTGCTTCTCAGCCAGTGTGAACCGTGGCCCGTTCCTCAGCTCCGAGCCTCATCTGTGGCTTCCGTGGTAGCTCAGAGGGGAAAGCATCTGCCTGCAATGCGGGGGACCCGGGTTCAGTCCCTGGGTTGGGAAGATCCCCTGGAGAAGGAAATGGCAGCTCACTCCAGTACTCTTGCCTGGAGAATCCCATGGACGGAGGAGCCTGGTAGGCTACAGTCCACAGGGTCACAGAGTTGGATATGACTGAGCGACTTCACAAAATGGTGATAGCTATAGCACATACCTGTGTAGGATTTCTCTCTGCAGATGGGGAAGAAACTAAGGCACAGAGAGGCTTAGTGAATCTCTTGATAGTCACACAGTCACAGTGGGCTTCCCTGGGGGCTTAGACGGAAAGCATCTGCCTGCAATGTGGGAGACTCGGTTCGATCCCTGGGTTGAGAAGATCCCCTGGAGGAGGAAATGGCAACCCACTCCAGTATTCTTGCCTGGAGAATCCCATGGACAGAGGAGCCTGGTGGGCTAAAGTCCATGGGGTCGCAGAGTCAGACACAACTCAGCTACTAACCCTGCATTAAGTAGGTTGTAGTCAGCAAGTCGTAGAGCTGGGATTCAAATCTTGGCAGGTTGGCAGAACCTCCCCACTAAACTGCCTCTCAGGCATAAAGGGTGACATGGGTCGGAAAACACTTAGCCCAGTGCTTGGGATACAGCTGTTAGCTATTAGTAATACATGAAGGGCCGGCTATATATTCTGTGTAGGCATGGAGTTCAAAGATGAATAGACTTTGGGTCCTGATCCTGAAGCATTCATAGTGTTGTCAGGAAGACACATGGGATGCCAGTCATCACGGAATCGCACTATGACTGGGATATGGCAAAACTGCAAGAGCAAAGAGGAGGGAAAATCAGGGAAGGCTTCTCAGAGGCAGTGTTCTGTAACCCTGGCCTCGGCTAAAATGCAAACAAAAATCAATACCTTCCCCCTGCCAAAAAAAATAAAAAATTCAAAAACAACAAGAAAAAAAATGCTTCTTGGAGGCAGTTTATAATCCAAATATCCCAGCCCAGTGTTTGAGCATTTTAACCTCTGCTCCCCACCCGAGCTCACATCCCCATTCCAGACTCTTTGTCAGCGTGAATCCCACGCCTTGCAGGCAGGCCTCCTCTCCTGCTCTGCATGGTTTTGCCTCCTTAACTTGCTTTGCGCACACGTTCCTACTTATCAGAATGTCTTTCCCTCCTGAGCACGCAAATCCCTGCTCCACGAACCCTCTTCCATTGACCTCTGTGACCCCTCTCTCTGAGTCTAGAATCCGATCCTCTGCCCAACTGGCAGGACTCTGAACATATTTTTTAAACTCTTTTGAGGTCTCTATTCACAGGGCTCTACTTTCTATTTCTTCATATGAGATATCCCTGTATGTTCCAACTCCAGTTTCTTACATAAAATAGGTCTATAAATACCTGCTGAGAAGCTAATCACACTTACCGGGTGATCCAGGTTTTATTTTAAGCTCCTTAAGTAAATGTACTAAGAACTATGCAAAGACGCTGTAGGTGTGGCTGAGGCTCCTGGCATTCTGCTGGGATCCATTAGGTGACGCGAAGGCTTTTTTTTTTTTTTTTTAAATAGAGTTAATGTTTATAACCCAGCAGAGGTGCATGGTGTCATGGAAAGGACATGACTATTACTGTCAGAAGCACTTGGCTCAGCCGCACCATATGCTCAGCTGTGCTGGGTGAGCCACTTAACCTCTCTGAGCTTCAGTTTCCACACCTGTAAATATTGGTGGATGTCAGAACGAAAGCACCCACCGAGGTGCTGAGATATGACTGCTGTCTACTGAAGTAGGATGGCTGGCTTCAAGCAAGATTTCAGAGTAGGTTCTTAAGATCCAAGTACATGAATCTTCTACCCTTTATTCTGCATCCCCTGACCCAGATTAATGCAAAGTGGTAGAAGAAGAATGACAGAAGGATTTTGTGAGATATTCGGAAGAAGGCCCTGGGATGCCGTAAGCCAGCCACCCTTCATTGCGGGTTAGTTCCTCCGTTGTGTCCGACTCTGCGATCCCATGGAATGAAGCCCACCAGGCTCCTCTGTCCATGGGGATTCTCCAGGCAAGAATACAGGAGTGGGTTGCCATGCCCTTCTCCAGAGGATCTTCCCATCCCAGGGGTCGAACCCTAGTCTTCCACATTGCAGGCAGATTCTTTACCATTTGAGCCACCAGGGAGGCGCATTCATTATGACCTCTTAGGAAGCTTGAGATGCATCCTCAGGACTGCAGGGGTCAGAGTGGACAGGAAGAGCTGGGAAGCAGGAAATCCAGAGAGTAGGGTAGCGAGGTCTCGGGAGACACAGGGAAGGCAGGACTTTGGGAGGCCACTGAGCTCCCTGGTGACAGTGACAGGCTAAGGATGTGCAAGGACTCAGTAATGACAGCCTCAGTGGGGGAAGATAAGTGACAGAAAGAGAAGAACTATGTCTCCCCACCTCTGCTAGTGGGGAGCACGCAGCAGACCCAGGGCGCTGGGGGAGAAAGATGTGGGCATCAGGGAAGTCCAGAGTTTTACTTCTAGTCTGGAACCAGGCATTATATTCCTGGCTGGAGACTGTGTTTGAGACATGAAGGACTTTTTATTATCCAAGAGTGAGATGATGAGCTAAGCAGCCTGCCCCATGCGGAGGTGAAAGGATGAACACAATAAAGCTGTGATTTGGTTCTCCGGCATGCCGGTTGAGTGTGAGAATGCTAACAACTGCTGTTCCCAGCTCGCTTGTTGTCATGAGGGTCAGATGAAAAGAGAGCCGGAGCAGTACCTTGTTCAAGATTGAGTTTACCGCACAAACGCAGGGGAGTTTATTGGTGTTATTTCTGGGGATAGACTGATAACTTATTGATGACGTGATTTTTTTTTTAAAGGAAATGTTGCATGTCAACTCTCGGATGCCTCAGCAGACCATTCTTTCTGAAATTCTGGTGTCCTTGCGGTTAGTGAACAGGTGTGAGGTCTCTTGTTCAAACTCAAGGGTCAAAGGGATTTGTGAACAGCCACAATGGGAAGGAAGCCTGTCAACCCAGTTGCCTTCGTCCTCCTGGAGATGCAAGTGCGATCATTAAATAAGACATCCCAAGCTGGTCTTAAGTTAGGAGACCAGGATGTGGCGAGGAACTGGCTTCTGGCTACAAGCCCTCTGAGCCCAGCCAGGCAGGAGCCATCAGTCAGACTCTGCAACCTCGCCTCGCCTGGAGGCTGGTGCAGGGGACGGTCCACATCGTTCCCTTCCTCACTTCTTTCTGTTCGTGGCCTCCTGCGATGGTGGCCTCAAATGTAACCAATGACACGGAGCCTCTGAGCATAGAAAGGAGTGGAGGGGGAGGTGGGGAGATGCAAGACAGACAAAAGATTCTTTATTAAAAAAACAGGTGCTTAAGAAATTAATTAGACCAAATAATCACCGAATTGTCTGAGTCTCTATTTTACTTGGTGCATGCCAGGTCTGGTGGAAAAAAAAAAGGGGGGGATTTTAAATAATTTTGGAGTTATAACTGATGTAATTAGGTGCTCAGTGAACACTTAGCATCGAGCTGTGCTTATTAAAATTACTGTTTTAATCAGAACATTGGCGGAGAATCATTAATAATACAATGGCTTGATTCCCTGGAACTCTAATTAGACCTGGACTTTTAAGCACCTGAGCGTAATCTGGCTCCGTCTGGATACGCACGACGGGCGATGCATTATCATCTCGGGGCATGCAGGGTGGAGCATCAATACAGCTATTTCGTGACTGCCTGAGTGCTTTGTTTCAGAGTGTGAGAGCGTGCTGAGGGGGTACCAATGCTGAAAGATGGAGACAGAAGTGGAGGGGGTCAGCCAGGGGCCCGGGGTTGGAGGTCCCGAGGAAGAAAGGCAGACAGCTACTTCTCCCGCTGGTGCAGGCTGGACACACCTCATACACTGTCCTGCAGAGGCACCACCCAGCCACGTCCCAGAGCCAGGTAAAGGCCATTTCCTGGGATGCTGTGTCTCCGCGATGGCCTGTCCCTCATTCAAACCAGACGTGCATCTGGAGGGGTACAGCTTTAGTCCCTGCCAAGCAACCGCACATCAGAGGTCTAATCAATGGTTCGTAACGCATGGGTGTGTGCTCAGTCGTGTCCAGCTCTTTTCGACCCCATGGACTGTAGCCCACCAGACTCCTCTGTCCATGGAATTTTCCAGGCAAGAATGCTGTAGCAGGTTGCCATTTGCTACTCCAGCGGCTCTTCCTGACCCAGGGATTGTCTTACATGTCCTGCTTTGGCAGGCAGTTTCTTTACCACTGTGCCACCTGGAAAGCCTCAACTGATGGTTTGCTAAGTGATAATCAAAAGTTAATCTGGCGGAGGACTGGGGCCACTTCTTCATTTTCCTGTCCAGCATTTTGTGTCACCCTGGAGAGAGATCAGAAGACAGGCTGAGTTTCTCCAGAACCTTCTAACCCTTAGGAACCAGAGAAGGAGGGAGGCGGGGTGGATGGGTTCTATCCCCTGAGACACTCAGCTGAGCTGGTGTTTCAGGAGAGGGATCCATCAAGGCTTCGCAAACAGAGCTTTGGTTTTGCTACCCCTTCAGCTGGCAGCTCACTAACTTGGTCCCCAGTGGGGCTGAATCTTTGGATAGATGTCACAGGGGTGGGTGGCGGAAAATAAAGGGTGGGCATGCTGTCCACCCTCCTAGAGCTTGCTAACTATCTGGAAGGACACAACAAAGATGTGAAAAAAAAGACTTAGGACACTTAAAAGGCAGATACCAAGAAGTGAAAATTAAGCAGGAGTCAGACAAGAGCTATGTGGAGTTAAGCGGTGATCCAAGTGTGATGGGAGGGGTCCAGGCCTTCTGCAGGAGGGCTGCGGGGGCCTGGCTTCATCTGCTGAATGCAAGGGAGGCAGCTTCTCTGTGTCCCCATCAAGCATGCCTCTGGCTGCAACTAGAGGCCTTGAGACAACAGGTTTGACCCTCTGAGGCTCCCTTTCTTGGTCACCTCTAGCCAATACAGCCCTTTTGTGCAATTTGGAAAAGGTGGCCCCTCTAGGTGCATGGTTTGGTAAGATGAGTGAGGACTTGGTTTTGGCTCCCCTTGGCCCTCAGCTGAAGAACTGACGCTTTTGAACTATGGTGTTGGAGAAGACTCTTGAGAGTCCCTTGGACTGCAGGGAAATCCAACCAGTCCATCCTAAAGGAAATGAACCCTGAAGCTGAAACTCCAATACTTCGGCCAGCAGATGTGAAGAACTGACTCATTGGAAAAGACCCTGAGGCCGAGAAAGATTGAAGGCGGGAGGAGAAGGGGACGACAGAGGATGAGATGGTTGGATGGCATCACTGACTTGATGAACATGAGTATGAGCAAGCTTCGGGAGTTGCTGATGGACAGGGAAGCCTGGCGTGTTGCAGTCCATGGGGTCACAAAGAGTCGGACCCAACTGAGCAACTGAACTGAACTGGCCCTCAGCTTGCAGCACACAGCCTGAACCATCACATCCACTGGCCTTGTGCTTCAGTCGTGTCCGACCCTTTGTGACCCCAAGGACTATAGCCCAGCAGGTTCCTCTGTCCATGGGAGTCTCCAGGTAAGAACACTGGAGTGGGCTGCCATGCCTTCCTCCAGGGGATCTTCCGAACCCGGGGACTGAACCTGCATCTCTTACGTCTCCTGCATTGGCAAGTGGGTTCTTTACCATTAGTGCCACCTGGGAAGCCCAAAGAGGGTGTCTCTAGTGAAACAGGAAGGGGAAATGCGTCGTGTGGCTTGACCAGAGTTTTACCCAGATGACCCACAGACAGAATAGTTTTGGATTCCAAACACTGTGTCTCTTCTAAATCCTCTTGGGCGGGGGGCGGGGCGGGGGGGGGGCAGTCCAGAGAAGGTGGAAGTCAAGAGTGGCTTGAGGAGCAGAGAAGGCTCCATGGAGGAGGGGGATTTGCGGAGGGGATGGGTGAAGTGTCCTGGGCAGACTCCAACAGACAGAATGAGCTTTCGGGTGTACTCTGGGGACAGCAAAGGACAGGATAAAGCATGTCCCCTTTGAATGTCTTTTCTTTCTGATTCCTCAGGAGTAGCCATTTTGCATATGAATTAAACAAGTAAAACAGCTCCAGGCCTCCCTCAAGGAAGATTAGTCCAAAGCAAGAATCTGTCTATGAACTAGCAATGCAGGGAGGAGGAAGGGTGATCTCCATCCCTGGGACCTCTAAGCGTGAATTCAAGGTCCCTGATGAGTGTAAGGCTGGTCTCAAGACCCCCCTCCAACTCCAAGCATGTCTTAGGGGAGGGAGCCTGGGAGGCTGTCACGGGAGACGGGGGAGCATCCCCTGTGCTTTGGAAATAAACGGCTAGGCCTTAATTCAAGGATCTGGGCGCTTCTGAAAATAAAAAGGATACAGTGAATGATAGCCTCCCGAGACACACACACACCCCCTCACTCTACACACACATACTCTTCACACAAACACTCATTCATACCCTTCACTCACACTCCACACCAGCACACAGACAGCACGCACACTTCACACATCCTCCCACCACACGCGCACACACACACATATTCACGTCAGACACACTCATGACACACAGACATCCCCATCACGCTTGTCACCCCACCGCCACCCCCCACCCCTCTCTGCCTGCACACAACTGCGAGAAGAAAAGGGCCGTCTGGACCTGCCTCCCTCCGGCTTGTCGTGAAGAAGGATCAGGGCGCTCCGAGACGAAACAGAGCAGTTAAAAGTGACAAACAGACTTCTAAAAAGGACTAGGCTCTTAATGAAAACCGTAATGAATGAAACGAATGGAGGGCCACACAGATATCACCCATAAGTGGCCATAAATACCGGACCAACAGATGAGACTGTGGATACTGCAGTTTTGAAGCCCATCAAATGACTGCTATTAAAATTCATCAATACATAACCCAGTCCAGACTCATATCCAGGGTCCTCTCATGCTCTGGAGAACTGACTCTGAGGCCAGAGAGACCTGGCTTTTGAATTCTCGTTTTGCCCCTTGACGAGCTTGGGTTACGCTGCTCGCTTGAGTCTCAGTTCCTTCATCTATAAAGTGTGGATAATTATCCCCTTAATGGGGATGTTGTGCAGATTAGATGAAGTCCTAGGCAGCGATAATAATTTATCAATATAGGGAACGATGAATGTTCATGGTTCTCTTGTCCCTCCCCTTTCAGCTTCCTGGGGTCAAGGAAAGCCTGCTGGCTGGTGGGAGCAATAGGGAGAGAAGGAAAGAGGGGAAGCAGAAGGGACAGGTAGAGTGGAGGCCAAGGCGGGAGACGGGCAGGGCGGAAAAGAGAAGGAAGAGAGAGAGAGGATAGCTAGACCCCCCGGAGGCCGCCCGCCGGCATCACCCACGGCGAGCAGCCACGCCTTCTCGGGTGAGGATGCCCGAGGACCGGTTGTGGGGTAGCCGCCAATTATGGCCCACCCTTCCCATGAGTCCTCTGTAAGTCACAGCTTTATTGAGGTATAATTCACATACTAGAATACTCAGTGGTTTTCAGGATATTCAGAGTTTTGCGTCCATGACCACGATCAATTTTAGGGCATTTTCCTCACCTTTCAAAAGAAACGCTGTACCCATTAGCAGTTACTCTCCATTTTGCCTGCCTGTCCCTGCACCTCTCCAGCCCCAGAGAAGCACTGGTCACCTCTCTGTCTCTATGAATTTTCTATTCTGGACATTTTACATAAATGAAGCAAGCAACAGGAGGTTTTCTGTAGTTGCTTTTTTTTTTTTTTTTACTTAGTATATTTTCAAAGTTTGTTCCTGTTGTAGAATGTATTAGTAACTTCCTAAATTTCTTTCTTCAAGGCCAAGCAGGTGGAAGAGAAGAGCTTCACACACACACACAGAAGCCAGTGTCATAACGGACACTGTCCAATTGTCGCCCGAAGAAATCTCACTGGATCAAGATTAGTTAGTAGTTACAGACTTAGAGGTTAGGCAGTTGGAGTCTATTTTTTACCACTGAGGAATAACAGAGGAGAAAGGATTCATTCTTTTGAGTGTGTATTTTTTTTTTTCTGCACACACTATACCCTTTATACAAAGAAAGGAAAGCAAAAGAGGATCCAAATGTAGGAGTCTCCTGTCTGCGGTTTTATGATTTAGATTTAATGTTAAGAGGCAAATGAGCGTCTCTTGGTATTCTGCCCATATGTCTCTCTCTTACCTCTTAAAAGTGACAATTCCCAGCTCTATTTTTACAGTGTAAAAGAATGACTCTCCTCTAATGCTTATCTGTCATTGTTTATGTTTCAAGTTAATTTTAGACATTCAGACTGTAGCCTTAGGATGCAGGGAAGCGGAGACATCTCTGGGCCAAAGGCACCCCCTGAAGGAGGAGGGGCTTATACACTGGACTGAAATGACAAAGCTATTCACTGGACTCGGGAAATGTCAATCACCTTTGTTCTATAAAGGATTCGAGATGTGTCCCTGAGGGGCAGGTTCTGAGAGATACAGGCTATCTATTCTGTCCACCTGGCTCCAGAGTGAAAATATTTAAAGACTAGATTGTCGGTGAAGCTTCAGTCTCTGTCCTGATGTCACGATTATGTCGTGACCACTAGATGTTAGTCTAAGGCAACAGACTGGCTCCAAACAGGAAAAGGAGCACGTCAAGGCTGTATATCGTCACCCCGCTTATTTAACTTCTATGCAGAGTACATCATGAGAAACGCTGGGCTGGAAGAAGCACAAGCTGGAATCAAGTTTGCCGGGAGAAATATCAATAACCTCAGATATGCAGATGACACCACTCTTATGGCAGGAAGTGAAGAGGAGCTAAAAAGCCTCTTGATGAAAGTGAAAGAGGAGAGTGAAAAAGTTGGCTTAAAGCTCAACATTCAGAAAACAAAGATCACGGCATCTGGTCCCATCACTTCATGGGAAATAGATGGGGAAACAGTGGAAACAATGTCAGACTTTATATTTTTGGGCTCCAAAATCATTGCAGATGGTGATTGCAGCCATGAAATTAAAAGACGCTTACTCCTTGGAAGGAAAGTTATGACCAAGCTAGACAGCATATTCAAAAGCAGAGACAATACTTTGCCAGCAAAGGTCTGTCTAGTCAAGGCTATGGTTTTTCCAGTGGTCATCTATGGATGTAAGAGTTGGACTGTGAAGAAGGCTGAGCACCAAAGAACTGATACTTTTGAACTGTGGTGTTGGAGAAAACTCTTGAGAGTCCCTTGGACTGCAAGGAGATCCAACCAGTCCATCCTAAAGGAGATCAGTCCTGGGTGTTCATTGGAAGGACTGATGCTAAAGCTGAAACTCCAATACTTTAGCCACCTCATGTGAAGAGTTGACTCACTGAAAAAGACCCTGATGCTGAGAGGTATTGGGGGCAGGAGAAGAAGGGGACGACAGAGGATGAGATGGCTGGATGGCATCACCGACTCGATAGACATGAGTTTGAATGAACTCCCAGAGTTGGTGATGGACAGGGAAGCCTGGCATGCTGCGATTCACGGGGTCGCAAAAAGTCGGACACGACTGAGGGACTGAACTGAACTGAACTGAACAGTTAGCTCAATTTTTTTTTTTAATTTAGCTTAATGCAAAATAGAACCTGATATACCATGCACTAATATCTATGCTTCAGGAAAACCCACCAGAAGAGGGTTATGTGACGCCTTTTGGCTTTCCTAGAAACTGATTTAGCTTGAGCTCCAGGGAGAGGAAATTGTCCACAGCCAGGCTAAGACAGAGGCACAGACTACAGTGGCCTCAGTTGCCAGACATGGGGATCGTGGTTGTGGCCACAGGGGGAAGCTGGGAAGAACTCAGAAATGAGGAGTGACTGTGAAGCTCAGGTACAACAGCTGGTGACTTCCTATCTGGGCTTTTCAGTGACCCGTATCCCTGGGGACCTCAGGGGATACCTGTGTGTCACAGAATTAAACTCATGTTTAGAACTACATCCATCAGAAAACAGCAATAACTACACCAAAGAGTCTGCGTGTGAGGCCCTATCTCAGGAAATAAAGCGATACAGTGTTGCTACTCTAAAAAGGTCAAGCGTTGTTTATTAACCATGCTCAAAGAATCTCATTAAATCTGGGAGCATGAGGACAGCACCGGCTAATATCATACACGTGACACGGTTTTCGTGGCGGTGGGGCCCCCGCTCGGGCCAGATCCGCAGTCTAGATCTCCTGCGGCTGCTGCTTGGAAACCCCAGGCTTGGCGGGCTGCCGTCCCGTGCCCAGCACCTCTCTTTACTCCATGCAGCAGCGGGGAGGCACTGGTCACATTTACTCAGCCCTGGAGCTCCTTCTTGTCCTGAATTTACTCCTCAGCCCATCCTTGGCAAACAAATAGGTGACCCCAGGTGAGGGAGATAGGACTCCAGAGAAAGTCGGGGGACTACTCTCTATTAATCTGGGCATGCTCCACTTTGCACTAACAGCATACATTTGCATGTTGGATTCTGGAGGCCCCAACTGCAAGAGTATTAGATAAAATAAAATTAATTATTGTAATCCTCTGTGATCACATTCAAACCCAATATTCTCAGCTTGGCACACAGCATAGGTTTGCCTGCCCACTTCCCTCCATGCTTTCCTATTAAAGCTATTTTCTCAAACGCTGATTGAGTTCTGGCTGTATTATAGGCACTGGGAGGGTGTGGGGTACCTCGGACCTGTATCAGGCCCCCTGAGTAGCTTAGATCCTAATGAGGGAGGCACCAAATAGATATTTCCTCCAGGTATGTAGGTTTTACCATAAAGTTAGACAAACTCAGAGCTAAATTCTTTCTGCTTGGGGTCAGTTGGGACCCCATCTTGAGTTCTGATGGGGGCATGAAGGTCAAGGACTCAAGAAGGTGGCAGCAGGCAGATACCCTCTTCTTTCTACAAGTTCAAAATACCTGCCTGGATCTTTCATCTGTATTCTGTGTCCTCTCCTTCTAGGGAGGCTGTTCATGAGAGAGACAACTCCTCGAGAAGAGAGGGCTCGAGGCTGAAGGAAGGCCCATGGCTCTGGGTAACTGCTGGGTGGGCCTGAGACAGTGCGTGTGGACAGAGAGCAGGATGCCAGCTTAGCCTGACTTCCTGCAGAAATCTGCTGGGCCTCGGCAAACAGTCTTGACATGGAGCCGTGGCGTGGTTCCTTCTGGCTTCTGCCTGAGCTGAGGCTTTCCCTGTGGTTCTGGAGATGGGATCAGTCATAAAATATGGGCCCTTCCTTTTCTTGGAGAAATCAGACTCCCCACCTACCAGTCTTCAGTGGATACTAGTTGATGAACTGCCCAACATGGCCAGGGCCCATCTAGAATGTTCAAGAGCTTTCTCAAAAGCTCCTGTTTGCTGTGTGCCAGGCACTGTGTTCAGTGCTGTGCCTACGGCACCTTATTTCACCCTGCAACATCTGATAAAGTAGAGTCTACCCTTATAGACAATTTATCTAAGAGGAAACGGAAGGCTTGATAAGACGGGATTGTTGGATGAGGGTCAATATAGTGAGGGGTGGGGCCAGGATTCCAGATGTGCTTAACATGGAGTCTGCCTTGCCCCCACACAGTTCAGTCTTCCAACCCCAAGAAGGTAGCATGGCGCGTGCTCGGAGGTTCCAGCATCCCTCGGCCTGCCTGGCCTTTCTGGGTGTCACAGGCTCTGCTTTCTCTCTCCTCTGCTCCCCTCCCCTCCCTACCACCAGAGCACTCCTGGAAGGAAACTCAGGAGAAGGGAGGCAGGCACACCGTGTCCTGGGCCCAGGGACAGGTGACCTTTCCAATTCAGCACCTTTATAAATCTTACCTAATGAAGTTAAGGGGAAAAAAGAATTAATGAATAAATGAAGGTTAAATCACTCCCTGCAGAAAATTGATGCTGACAGCGAGGGCCAAGAAGAGAGCTTGGAAAGCACGGAGATGACTTGCCCGAGAGGCTTTTAAAATTCCTCTCACCCCACCCCCGTTCAAGGGAGCTGGAAGGCTGGCCAGTTCTGGGATGGGCATTGAAGGCTTTGGGAAGTCCAAGGCAGATGGCCTGAAGGTGATGGAGTCAAAAGCCATACTCTACCTTGGACCATTTTTTCCAGAAGCGAATTTGCATATGATAGGATATGGGTGCATGTGCGAACACATAGGCACAGAGGCATGCTGTGTATACAGCTGACTCCTGCAAGACACAGAGAGTTTGGGTCTGCCGGGCTCATTTCTGGCCTTCTGGGACCCCTGTCAGCACCCACTTCTTAGCCATCTTTATCTCCTCATCACCTCTACCCTTGTCACCATTCCCGATGACGAACCCCCAGGCCTGCCCATCTCAGCCCAGCTGGCTCAGAGGGGCTGTAGGTGAATGTGTAGCTGGCTTTAGGGATGAAGGAGAAAGAAAAGCTGACAGGGCTGTGGACCACTGCAGCCACCCAGGCCAGGAGCTCGCACACAGGGTGGCAGAAGTTGAAGGGAGATGGAGAGAAAACTGCAAAAGTCAAAGGACACACTCTGGGGTGAGAAACTGGGAGAGGCTCAGGCTCTTCCAGGCGGTGCTGCCGCCTTACTGAGGGCTCTGGTGCAGGTCGCTTACTGGCTGACATCTGAGTGTAGCTCCACAGTGAAACCGAGATGGAGAAGGAGCCCCGCAGAAGAGAATCGGCAGCAGAAATCCTCCCTGGTGGGAGCAGTGAGCAGGAGCCATCAATAATTCTGGTTCCCCTTCCTCTCTGTGCCTGCTCACGGCTGTTTAAGGCTCCAATCATGAAGACGGGATGGCTCAGAGGGCCCGGGGCAGCTCGCCCATCCGAAGTGTGACGGGGCATGGGAGGCAGGAGGCCAGCGCTGGGTTGATGGAGGGGCTGAAGGTGGGCTGGAGCCGCGTGGTGGGCGGCGGGGAGCAGAGAGGTGATACGGAGCCAAGAGCCGACTAGATCGACTAGTAAATAAAAGGTCACAGTGATTCTCCCCAGGCACCCAGGGAGAAGCAGACAGAGAGCTCTGCTGACGGCAGGAGCTGACAACTGGCAAATGAGCCTCTGCAGTTATCTCTTCCCTTCCTTCTTCTTGTCTCATAAGACAGAGGCTAGAAATAGATGCAACTGGCAGATGACTGAAGGATGGAAAATGAGCAACATGTTAGTTGGAGTGGGGTTGGCGGTGGGGGAGCCCGGGGTAGAGGAGCAGGAAGCTCACGAATGAAGCGGGAAGGACAGGGGTTAGCTGGAGCTGCCTCCAGGGTCTGGCTCTTCCTCTGTCCCAGGCATCCTGCAGGGATTAGTCACTGAATCTTCTTAGCACCCTTATAAGGCAGGTCTTACTCTTCTCCCCATTTTTCAGAAGGTAAAACTGAGGCTTTAGGGAGGATAAGCCAGGCTTGACTGAAGAGTGCCAGAGCCAAGAACACAGGCCCACCTGCCTCCAGAGATGAGCTCTAATCTAAAGATTATCCGACAGTGCCTCCGAACCCTCCCTTTTCTTGTCTTTTCCTCTCTTCCAAGACTTCAGGAAGTGTGTATTGAGCACCTAGTAAGGGCCAGTACTCTTGCCTGGAAAATCCCAGGGACAGAGAAGCCTGGTGGGCTGCAGTCCATGGGGTTGCTAGGAGTTGGGACACGACTAAGCGACTTCACTTTCACCTTTCACTTTCATGGATTGGAGAAGGGAATGGCAACCCACTCCAGTGTTCTTGCCTGGAGAATCCCAGGGACGGGGGAGCCTGGTGGGCTGCCGTCTATGTGGTCGCACAGAGTCAGCCATGACTGAAGCGACTTAGCAGCAGCAGCAGTAAGGGCTGAACACTGTAATATGTCTTTGGGAGACAGAAGCCGCCTGGACAGGCAAGGTCCCTGCCAGCAAGGAATGCTGTTGGGATGACCAACTGAATGAACCGAGCCGGCGCACTCTCCTTTCTTTTCCCACGAACCTGCATAGGGCAGAGGTTTCCCTGCCGCACAGCGGGAGGGGTGACTGTCCTGAGGGACGGGGCGCTGGCCTGGCCACAGCGGGGGCTTCAGCAGTGGGTTCTGCCCGTGGAGGGCCTCTTCCTTCTCACCGCACATCTTTTGACTTGCTGCTCAGCTCCAAGGCCTGGCCAGGGGCCCCGCTGGTGGAGGAGGATCACAGAGAGCTGGGCATGGGCTTGTTTCCTCCTGGGCACCGTGTTCCAGCAGCCGGGCTGGGGAACCAGCGGTGCCTTCTCTCTAGGCTGAGGCTCCTCTCCTCTTGACAAGGGAGGTGGGGAGCGCCCACCAGAAGGCTGCCTGCCTGTGAGCTGTGGATATTCCACGAGGACTGATGCCCCAAAACCCTTGCCTTCAGCTCCAACATCAAATTTAGGGGAATGGTCCCTGAACATGCTGAATTCTTTCATGCCTCCATGCTTTCCCTCACTTGAGAAGCGTTCCTTTGCCTTTTTTTTTTTTTTTTCAAAAAAATTGAAGCAGAGATGATTTACGATGTTGTGTTAAGAATCACAGGCTTCCCCCATGGCAGCTCAGTGGTAAAGAATCTGCCTTCAGTGTGGAAGAGGCAGGTTCGATCCCTGGGTTGTGAAGATTCCCTGGAGGAGGGCATGGCAACCCACTCCAGTATTCTTGCCTGGAGAACCCCAGTACGGGCTACAAGTCTACAAGGTCGCAAAGAGCTGGACTCAAGTGGCTTAGCACTCATGCGTGTTAGTAAACACAATAAAGTGATTTTTCAGATTCTTTGGCTTTTGCTTCCACTCAGTGAACCCCCATCCTTTCGTAATATACCGAGAATATCACCCCCTCCAGGAAGCCTTCCTTGACTCACCGGCTCTGTTGGGTAGCACCCTCTCACACACTCCCAGTGCTCTGCACACTGTATTGTAAATTTGGATGCGTGCGTGCATCCTGGATCTGTGATTTTGTGAGGGTGAGCTCTGTGCGCACAACAAGTCCTCAGAGGTTGTTGATGAGTTACTTGGTGGGTGAATGGCTAAGACACTGTTCTCAGCTCTGTCCATTTCCCCCTTTTCTGATCTTCCTTCTGCCTGGCTCTCCTCTCTATCCATCTCCCTCTTCCCATCATTAAACATGACTTGATGGACAGACTGAACCCAGACTGCTTGGAAGCCACTGACGGCTGATGACACGGCCAGTTCTCCCTCCAGCTGGTGCAAATTTCAAACCCCAATCTGTAGGTGGTCTGGTTGGGAGTGGGGATAACCAGAAGCAGGAGAGAGGAAGGGAACTCTGGGCAGAGCGGTGAAGGCTCGGGGAATTGAACTGTGTGGCGTGCAAACTATGAAGGAAGATTGGCTGAGACGCTGGGTCCCTGAGCAGGGCAGGCGAGATCAAAGGGCCAGCTGGAAAACCGCAGCGAAGTAGGGCTCTGAAAACAAGCAAGCCCGCCTGCAGGAGAGGGGCCATGACCACTTCCCCCCGCAGGGAGCACAGCAGAGCTTCCTGCCCTGTTGCAGGAAAAACTCGTGTTAGTGTAGAGACCTCTCCACAGCCCAGAACACAAAGTGATGCTATTTTCACCTCCCTTGTCTCCACGTACCCCTGTCTCAGGCGCATATACACACGGATCACAGATGCCGATCCGGGTCAGCCTTCAAGGGCTGTGCCCACAGCCACCGTCTGAAATATATTTACGGCTGCAGAAAACACCCACAGGTCATGGCCGCGGAGAGCATTCCGATACATTTTATTGATGGGGAAGTGAGGTTCCAGTTGGCCTTAACTCAGAGGCACTCGTGACAGTCTGTGATGAGTCCCTGGAGGCAGGATCCTAACTTCCCACTCCCCCGACACTCTGCCCTACTCACCCCTCTGCTGCCCCTCTGACTCCCTGGCACTCAAAGTTGGGTTCTAAATGTTGTCCCCTAGGCCAGCCCCAGAGAGAAAACCTGTCTGACAGGCAGCACGTGTGAGTGAGCTGGGCAGAACTCACGGGTCGTGAAGCAATCCTCTCTCTGGTATTTCTAGAAACTAGCTTAGGGGGTCATTTCTGGCTGGGGAGCTCAGAAACTTTGCTCTGGAGAAATCCACTAGTGATCAGCTTCCCGTGTTAGGGAAAGCTAGTGCTCTAGGAACCTCTGGATAAAAGGCCATCTCACAAGGGCAGCGGGACCCTGGTCCAGGTGGGCAGGAGCTCAGGCTGCCTACTGAGGGACCACCTCCCCGTGTTCCCTGACAGACCCCATGGAGTATGGGCTGGGCTCTCAGAATGCTAACTTGTGCTTCTTCCCAGGGGCTCACTGACCCCCCTCACCCATGCCCCTTCCCTCACACCCGGACAATCTCTTGGCATCTCCAAAGCTGCATCTTCACATCATAGAAACTGTTCCAGCTGCCAGCGGCTAGAAATAACTGCACGGGGGCTCCCCTTGATGTGGCCCTCTTTTGTGTTGATCAAAACACCAAAACGAAATCAGGCTCTCCACATCTGACTGAAGCCTAATTGGAAATCCAAAGCGGCACTAAATGTTACGGTCTAAATAAAACACACTCGGTTACAGAAACTCCACATGGGGAGTGTGAGAGGGTGCTCTAGTAGGGAGCTGAAACGTAGGTTGCAGGGTTCTGGGGCGGCGTGATGGGGCCCCCGTATTTGGCCGGATGAGACAGACTCAAGAGGGCAACACAGAAGGCTCTTGAGAGCCCAAGAACCCCTGGGTAGGGCTAGCAAGGCTGCTGATCGATCCCTGTTGCCTGGTTCACACTTGGAAATGCACCTAAAATGCTCGGTCAGCTTTGTGCAACGTCTCTCACGCGTCTGCACCTGCCCTCCTCGCAAAGGTGTGAGTCTGCCAGACAGGCCGCGTGATTGACAGCGCAGGGCAGGGCTGGCCTCACCCACTGGGCGCCTTGAACCGGGCTCCTAGGTGGTGGGGGGATGGCAGGCAGGGCAGGAGCTAGCCTGGCAAGCGCCTCTGCCTCGGCTCTGCCTTCTAGGAGTCCGGGGGGGGGGGGCCTGGCCTTGCTCTGGTCACTGGACCCTGCCACCCCTGACTTCCCCCCGTGTCGCACAGAGCTGAGAATACCTGTCTTTCAAGGTTGCTGTAAGCGGCTGAGATGATGCTGGCGGAGGACCTGGCCTGCCGGACAAACAGCAGCTTCCTGGGGCGGGTGCCCTCTCTTTCCTCTCTGACCACCAGAGACATTTCCTGTGACTGGACACACCGGGCAGCAGGCCTCTATTGGTTACTTTTTTACAAAACAAAACAGCGCCCTGCCCCAGGGTCCTTGGCTGGTGTCCAGGGAGGAGTCGTGAGTCTGGCCTCGTCTGGAGCCCTGAGAGCGGCAGGTGGACGGGGAGCAGGCGGGGCGGGCCCGCTGCAGCCGTGCGGCCACCAGGGGGCGCCATCCCAGGAGGACAGGGGACAAGGCTCAGCTTCACTCCGCGTCTGTTCCCGGGTTGGGGTGTGGGGGGGCTGTCCTAGCTCTGCCCGCGGGCCAGCTCGGGGGCCCTGGGCAAATTACTTAGCCAGACTGAATTGCAGTTTTCTTATCTATTAAAGAAATAGCAAAGACAATACTATTTATCCCAGGAGATTGTTGTATTAGCCAAGGTCATGTTTGCAAACTATCAGAAGAAAAATACGACCTATATGTTAGTTAGATTTCAACACGTCTTAAATTAGGTAGAGCTGAGAGGCAAGGCGGGGTGGCCAAGTTTCTTTTCGAGGTGTGGCTGTGAGGGGAGCTTGATTTGCAGAGCTTCACCTGGCGATTATGCATGGGGCCACAACCGTAAAAGCATAATTACTGTTACTAATGTTTGTTAAGCAGGCGATACGTGTCAGGTACTTTTCAGAGTGCTTTTTAATGTATGAATTCACTTCATTTAATCTTTTTAATGTATTCATTCACTTCATTTAATCCTCAATGTCATAATTATCCCCATTTTTAGATGAGGCAAGCGAAGCACAGAGAGGTTAAGCAACTGGCCTAAGGCCACACAGCAGGAAGCCAGTATTTGAACCCAGGAAGGTGGGCAGGCTGGCAGTCTCTAGACCCCATGCTCTTCATAGTGGCCAGGAAACTGCCCATCATCAGGCGCTATCTACTTCTTTGCACTCTGGCTTGGTGGATACTTTGGTTTCAAGGTCTCAAAGGTCCCCTGTTCTCACTTATAAAAGGAAGGACTGCCCTTCACCAGACAGTCTCTGAAGCTCCCCCAGCTCTGGACTGCTATATCAGGGAGAGGGTCTGTCCTCTGAGTGAGCCCAAGCGTGGAGGGACGAGGAAGGGCTCCCCATGGTCGGTATGAGTTACTTCAGTCACGGGGCATGCTGTATATCTCTGCGATAGTACTGCTCACTTTATATCGTAATTTATCTATACATCATTCTTCCCCACCAGAACATAGAGTCCTTGAGGTCAGGGATTATATTTTATTTATTCCTATACAAAAGCATGCTGAACGGTGGTGCTGTTGTTGCATTGTAAAGAGCAGAAAGAAATCAAGAAGGCACCTATCTTCAGAAATCAAGAAGGTACCTATTTATAAGACCTTTTGCTGGAATATGACTTAGAAAGATTGCCCCGTCTACATCTGCATATGCAGATAACTTGCCAGTGGACAGCTCAATGCATTATACATGGTAGACACTTAATGGTCTGTTGAATGAATGAGTCTGTGTATGCAAATGAGATGCAAATCTTTCCTTATTTTAATTTGACCCTTGGGAACATCTTCCGGGACTCCCTTGAGCTTGGGTAGCTTTAATGTTTTTTAATTGAAAGTCTTTTTTTTTTTTTTTTTTAAACATAACCGATTTTTGGTCTGGCCTGTGCTGAGTGAAGCTGTTGCCAAGTTGGGAAAAGAATGCCGGGCTGGACCAGGTGACTTAGGATTAATTCTGGCTTTTCTGGTAATTCGGGGAATGATGTAGGAAGTGATTCCCTTCTCTGGCATCGTTTTCCTCATCTTAAGTATAAGGGGAGGAGTTCCTTCTGGGATTGAGGTATGGTGATTCCCTACCTCTCCATCCTAGGAATGTCATTTTGGGTCATCAGAGAGTCAGCATCCGGCAGTCCTACCTGGTGAGAGACATCACGTCCCCTGCCAAGGATTAGAGGAAGAGTCTCCAGCCTCCCTGCCCATTTAGTGAAATGAGCTTTTTTGGCACTGGTTCTCCCAGCCTGGGCATTGTGTTCAATCATTTCTTTCCAAACCAAAGGATTTTAAAATAAGAGGCTGGAGTTTTCTTTCTTAAGTACAAGCCAAGCGCCTGATTAATAGGGTGGGTTTGTGATTCGCTTCCTTCATGTGAAAATATTTATTAAAAATGCTCCAATAAGAATATTAATAGCCAGGGAATCAGCTCTGTGTCAGCCTCTTTGTTCCCTGACATTTGAAATGAGGGGAGAGGAAGAGGGGGAAAAAAATCAAACTCGGGCCTGGGGTGGTCACTGGTCCCTGCGCCCCGTCCTCCGGGAGGCAGGCTTCGCCCCTCCTTTGGGAAAGAGGCTGAGATGTGTGCTTGGCTTCTGGGCCACACTGAGGTCCTTAACGAGAAACACGTGTGCATCAAAGGCCTGGATTGAAAGTGACACATTGGAAAACACAAGTACGGCAGAAATTTGCTTATCCTCACTTTCCTAATCCGCAAACTCTGTAATTCTCCCCCAAAGTCCCCCAGGCTCTGCTCCAGCCCCTGCCTCCTCAGATTCCCTCCTTCCTCGGCTGCAGCCCAGGCCTCTCAGTCCGGGCAGAAGGGAGGCCTCCTGTTACTGGGGCTCTGACTGCCTTGTAAAAATACACCTTGGCACGCTCTGCCAGCGCCCTGGGAAGCCTTATCACCAGGACTAAACAAATGTGCACAATCAAAATAATAGTCTGAGATGTCAAAATAAATGAGCAGGGGCCATCTGGAAGGATGGCTCTGCACGTTTTTTCCTGCTCCTTCCCCAAGTCGTTAGAGGCCCAGGGGCTTGGCCGTTCAGCGGCCTTGGCCACAGGTGACAGACTTAGTACCCTTACATCACAATAAGGCCCTTTGAAAATGCTTCTTATTTTTGCCCCTCGGTCCCGGTTTATAGTTGACAGGCCCTCCTCCAAACCAAGGAAACCAAAATTGATTCTCAGGTGAAGCTGGCTGGAATGGCATGCTAGAGGCATTGGGTCTGTCCTCCCAGGCCTCTCCCCTACCATGCACGGGGTCTTAAACCCGTGCAGGAAGTTGAGGGGCAGGGGTGTCTCCTGCGCTTGAGACCTCCAGAGAAGGGCGGCTTCATAATCTTTCCAAAGAATTTTGATTTCTAGTAACTCCAGGCCAGAGTTCTCCTTGCCCCAGCTCTCTGAAATGACTTAAGGTGGAGGTGGTTAGAAAGTCACTATCCATTCATCCACATGAAGTCCCACTGCCCTGCCCTGCATGTGAAGGTAGGTCGCCCAGGAGAAGGGTCTTCTAAGTGGGCTGCTGCAACACTGCACAGGAAGACAGATCGGGACAGCCCTTGAATATCGCACGCCATCGCCTGGGCAGTTTCCAGGTAGCGTGATCCTGTTCCTGATGGATTCCTTCAAAGGCTTCCCAGAAGCAGTTTCAAGAGCCGCCTTTGATGTGGGTCTCCTTTAGGGCTCAAGGCAACCTTCAGTCCATCAACAGCAAGCTTTAAAGCTACTGGCACTTCTCTGTGAATTTAGGGAAAGCAAACCAGTTCTGGGGACTCTGATCTTAGGTGTCGGGTGTAGCACAGGCTGAAATGGAAGCTGGCCTGCTCCACGCCCCATGGGCCTCATACTGGGGTCAGGACGGGTGAGCTTTGAAGTCCTTACCAGCTCACATGCTCTGTGCGTCCCTGACCCTGCGAGACAGGAAACCGTGTATTTATCTTCCCCGTGCCTTGGGTCTCAAAGCGGGGTCATGGGCTACACCCGCCAGAGTCATGGGGAGATGGGCAGTAGAGAGGTGAGGAGGCGGGTGGAAGAGGAGACTGTATAACTTCTAAGGTTAAGGCATAAAGAAGGCAATAACATTCCCACCTGTTAGGTAGTTAGAATAGGAAACAGGAGTCCAGAATGGCGGTGGCTAAAAGACAAGGAAGGGAAAAGCCCGCGAAAATGGAACAAAGAAAGGTCCGAGGACCTGAGTCAGGACCTCAGGTGGGACAAACAGCACTCCTGGCTCACCCGATTTATGTAGGGCAGGCCCAGGGGGAGGAGAAAACACATATAAAAAGAGGAGCCAAAGGGCGGGGGTCTCTCTCTGCCGTTCGCTGGTGTGCTCCCCCTCTCTCCTCCTTGAGTCTTTGGGTCGGCATGCCCTCACGCCTCGAGGATGCGTTTTCCTGCTATTTTCTAAATAAAATTGAGCTGTAACACGGAGCCGTAACATGGATCCGTCTAAGAGCTGTAACACAGTCTGTCCCAGACCTGAGAGCTATAACAGTCTGTTTGAGAGCTGTGACATGCCAAAGGCTCTAACGTCTGGTGCTTCGAATTTTTGTTGAGATGAGACAGAACAGGGCAGAATACGCTCGCCTGACACAGCTGATCTGAGGGAATATTCACTCTTGGAGCCTTGAGCAGCCGTGCTCAGGAAGTCTGAGCACCTTCAGGCCGCCATGCTGGAAGGAAGCCCAAGGTGCAGGGGGAGGCCTCGTGGAAGCCGCCGTGGCTGACGGCCCAGCTGGTTCCAGCTGCCATGCGTGTGGAAGGACGTGGCTCCAGGCCATGCTAGCCCTAGCCATCCAGTCCCCCCAGCCCATTCACGTCTTCCCAGCAGAGGCTGCAGTCTGGATGCTGCAGAGAAGAGACAAGCAGCCTTTGAGGCACCTGCCTGAACGCCTCACTTAAGTCTGTGAGCATGGCGGCTCCATCTATGGCAGGGAGCTGGAGATACAGTTCACTTTGTTGCAGAGGTCAGACATGGTACGCCCCCAGGGCAGCCCCTTTCCAGCCCACTGTCCACACGCGTGGCCAGACAGGAGCCTGAGGTCAGACATGGTACACCCCCAGGGCAGCCCCTTTCCAGCCCACTGTCCACACGCGTGGCCAGACAGGAGCCTGAGTCTTGGGAGGTGACCGGGGCTCAGGGTCCCCCTCCCTTCTCTCCACAGATGCCTGGAATACTGGCCTCCTGGGCCTCACACACGAGCCCAGAGCTGCCTCCGTCTGTATCAAGAGGAGTGGGACTGTTTAGTCTCTGGGCACATTCCTGTATTTTAAAAATAAATAGCAGATTGTGAGCGACTCAGCTGGACACTGTTGTTCAACCAGGACAGAGGTTTCTGAGGCGTCCCTTGGGATTGAGCAGCAAGAATGTCAGGTTGGAGGTGTTTGCCTGAGACTGGGATCTGTCTTAGCCATAATTTACAGTGGAGATGCTTCTGGCCCTCCCTGGGGTCTCAGAAATTCTAATAATCCCGCTAATGACAATGTTGTTGTTCAGTCGCTCAGTCGTGTCTGACTCTTTGTGACCCCACGGACTGCAGCACGCCAGGCCTCCCTGTCCATCACCAGCTCCTGGAGCTTGCTCAAACTCATGTCCACTGAGTCGGTGATGCCATCCAACCATCTCGTCCTCTGTCATCCCCTTCTCCTCCTGCCTTCAGTCTTTCCCAGCATCGGGTCTTGTGATAATGGTGATGATCATTGCCACTTATTGAAAGCACTGACTGTGTGTTAGACACAATACTAGGTAGTCTGTATACTGTCTCTCAATCCTCGCAGCAGTCACCACTATTAGGCCCATTATACAGATGGAGAAAGTGAGGTGTCAAAAAGTGAAACAACTTTCTTAAAGCCATACGTCTAGTTAGTGGTAACAGATGACGTGCAAGATGGTCTGATGGCCATGCTCCTGCCATTAATCACTATGCTATCTTGCCTCTCCAGGTCTTGAAATAGACAGCAGCATCCCATGCCCTCACCCACCCTAAACACACACACACACCCATCTCCAGCCTCTCTGCTGTTCCCAAGGCCTTTTCCAGCCTTCGCGGAGCCATTCTCCACTGTGACTCCCTTTTTCCATTTCACCCTTCGCTGGATCATTTTATGCCTCTATTCCCTCTGCTAATTCAAACTAATTAAAGTATAAAATAGAATAATTGCTTCCATCCCCATACTTCTTTCCCATCCACCCCGCGTACAGGGGGAGCTTCCCTTTCGGAGAGTGGCCAGCCTGACGAGTTGGGTGGAAACTCAGGCTATCAAGTTTCTTTTCATCTCGTGACTTAGGTTTTCACTTGGCTCACTGCCTGATTTTCCCTGGACCCGCAGTCTGACTTCCATTAGACATCGAGGATGTGGTAGCAGCTCGTATCCCCTCCCACAACATCTGCCGGTCGATTCGCTGTCGAGGAAGCCGGGGCGGACTTTCTAAGGAAGGGCCGGGCAGCCTATCAGTGGAGCACCTGGGCAATTAGTAGGATTGGGGGAATTGGGTCCCAAACACTCCCCTGGGACCGGCGGGCCTTGGATCTATTAGCAGAACATTAACACCAACTTGTCAAAGGTCGTTAAGCAGTGGCACTAATGGCCCAACACTTCTTACTAGTCCTATTTCTTAATTACATTTAATTAACTAAGAGAGGGAGAGAGAGAGGAAGCTTGCCTGAACACAGGAGCCTATATTGGATTGTTCTGACTCTGTGGGGAGTCAGCGTCAAGGATACAATAGGCACCGCGATTTGGGGGAAGGGGAGGGAAACGGAGACAAAAGCTAGGGACCCGGGGAAGGCAGAGATGAGAGGAGGCTGCCCAGAGGTTTACTGTAAAGTGGGGTGATGGACACCCCCATTCCCATCATGTCTTATAAGGTCTTAGGTCTTTCAGGGAACTCCAAAGCCTTAGATCATGGCCTCAAAACAGGAATCTGCTTACCCATGGTGGTGATTTAGTCACTCCAGTCTTGTCTGACTTTTGCAACCCCATGGACTGTAGCCCTCCAGGCTCCTCCGGCCATGAGATTTCCCAGACAAGAATACTGGAGTGGGTTGCCATTTCCTTCTTCAGGGGATCTTCCCAACCCTGGGATCAAATCTGGGTCTCCTGCATTACAGGCCGACTCTTTAGCAACTGGGGCACCAGGGAAGCCCATAGCCACTGTTCTATCCCCACCGCAGGTTCATCCTTGGGGGAAGAAGTTCATAGGAGCACACATAGCCTCATAAAAAGCCTCCTTCAGAAGGTTCTTTTGGTCTAACCTCAAGATTGTTTCCTGTGCTTCTGAGGCTGTCTTCTGGAGATGGAAAAGAGTCCTAATCCCCAGGCCTTAGACAAACTCTTTAATAGCTGAAAGAGACTCTACAGTCATATTTATTCTCTTCATCTTTCAAGCTGGGGACACTGAGTCCCTGAAAAGTCCAGGGTCTAGGTCACCCGGCTGGTTAAAGGGGGGCCAGGATGAGAACTCAGGTCTCCTGGCCTGGCCTGAGGCCTGCTGGCAGTGCCAACCGCCACTTAGCTTCCTCCTAATCAGCACCCACGGTCGCCGCCCTCCTGCGTAATGGGATCCTACGGGCTGAGAGCTGGGAGGGGCCGTCAGGAATGAGCTTTGTGGTGTGTGAGGTGATGCGGCAGGGACTCCCCGCTTGCCGTCTCAGCCCATATCACATCGACCCCCGTGAGACGAGGTGGCGGGACTTGTCTGAGGCCACCCTGTTGAGAGTGTCAGACCTCAGACAGGATCCTATTATTAGACACAAATCCTCCATTTCCACCAGGATTCACTGGTGGCTCAGACGTATAGCGTTTGCCTGCAATGCAGGAGACCGGAGTTCGATCCGGTACAGACCCCCTGGAGAAGGAAATGGCAACCCACTCCAGCATTCTTGCCTGGAAAATTCCCATGGACGGAGGAGCCTGGCGGGGGTGGGGGTGGGGGGCTACAGTCCATGGGGTCACAAAGAGTCAGACACGACTAAGCAATTTCACCTCACTTCCTCCATTTCAGAAGGGAGGAAACAGAGGCTGTTAAGGGGGTCATACATCCAGTATCAGAGCAAACTCTGAACCAGAACGCACGCCATCCGATTTCATTATCATTGACTGTTCTCGCCCTGCATATTCAACTGCTCCCTTAGAGAGGTCCAGGCTGTCTGTGAGAACTCTGCACTCGTCGCCGCTCACCTCAGATGGCCCTCCTGAGTGGCTCTTGGCCTCCCTCCCCGAGCCCGGCCCCTGGTGTGATCCCCGGGGTAGCGACTGGCACGTGGCCTGTGGCTCTCCAAGCGACGGGACTCCGAGCTCTACCACCAATTCCCCGCCCACCCCCCCACCCTGATGCTGCCCACTGATCCGGGCTCCGCCTGGCACAGGGACCTTCCCAACTCACAGCTCACCTGATTCAAGACAGCCACAGGGCATGAAACCCAGACTCTTGCTACATCGGCTCAGTGTGACAGTTACTACTGAGCAGCTCTGCTTCGGTGCAAACCGATAGGACCTGGGCAGCAGACCCAGAAGATGAGACTGAAGGAGGGTTATTCAGAAATGAGCTGCAGACGCTGCTTTAGTCAGAGCTGATGCTCTCAGAGGCAACATCAGATATGGTTTGGAGAGGTCATCATATTCCCTGTAGGCCACTTATCGGCCTCCAGCCCTTTCCTTTGGTCACGTTTTGAATTCAATTTCAAAAAGCATCTCATTTGAGCGAAAGATATGAATCCCGTGGACAGAGGAGCCTGGCAGGCTACACAGTCCATAGGGCTGCAAAGAGTTGGACGGGACTGAAGCAAGCGAGCATTTAGCCCAGAGACGTGTCTCAGCATCGTTTCAGTCCCACCGAAGTCTCACTGGTCACTTCTGTTGGCTCTTTCTGCTTTTCCACTTCATGGGGCTCCGAGAACCCAAGAAAGAATTTTTATCCAGAGACATCCGCTGGATCATGGAAAAAGCAAAAGAGTTCCAGAAAAACATCTATTTCTGCTTTATTGACTATGCTAAAGCCTTTGACTGTGTGGATCACAGTAAACTGTGGAAAATTCTGAAATGGATGGGAATACCAGACCACCTGACCTGCCTCTTGAGAAACCTATATGCAGGTCAGGAAGCAACAGTTAGAACTGGACATGGAACAACAGACTGGTTCCAAATAGGAAAAGGAGTGCATCAAGGGTGTATATTGTCACCCCACTTATTTAACTTATATGCAGAGTACATCATGAGAAACACTGGACTGGAAGAAACACAAGCTGGAATCAAGATTGCCCGGAGAAATATCAATAACCTCAGATATGTGGATGACACCACCGTTATGGCAGAAAGTGAAGAGGAGCTAAAAAGCCTCTTGATGAAAGTGAAAGAGGAGAGTGAAAAAGTTGGCCTAAAGCTCAACATTCAGAAAACGAAGATCATGGCATCTGGTCCCATCACTTCATGGGAAATAGATGGGGAAACAGTGGAAACAGTGTCAGACTTTATTTTGGGGGGCTCCAAAATCACTGCAGATGGTGATTGCAGCCATGAAATTAAAAGACGCTTACTCCTTGGAAGAAAAGTTATGACCAACCTAGATAGCATATTCAAAAGCAGAGATATTACTTTGCCGACTAAGATCCATCTAGTCAAGGCTATGTTTTTTCCTGTGGTCATGTATGGATGTGAGAGGGACTGTGAAGAAGGCTGAGCGCCAAAGAATTGATGCTTTTGAACTGTGGTGTTGGAGGACTCTTGAGAGTCCCTTGGACTGCAAGGAGATCCAACCAGTCCATTCTGAAGGAGATCAGCCTCTGGGATTTCTTTGGAAGGAATGATGCTAAAGCTGAAACTCCAGTATTTTGGCCACCTCATGAGAAGAGTTGACTCATTGGAAAAGACTCTGATGCTGGGAGGGATTGGGGGCAGGAGGAGAAGGGGACGACAGAGCATGAGATGGCTGGACGGCATCACTGACTCAAAGGACGTGAGTCTGACTGAACTCCAGGAGTTGGTGATGGACAGGGAGGCCTGGCATGCTGCGATTCATGGGGTTGCAAAGAGTCGGACATGACTGAGTGACTGAACTGAACTGATCAGCTTGCTCCTCAGCCATACTTAACATCTTCTGAAAATATTAATATTATGTCTACCTGGCTCTATTTCAGGGGTTCCCAACCTCTGAGGTGTAATGCCTGATGATATGAGGTAGAGCTGGTATAATCACAATAGAAATAAAGGGCATGATAAATGCAATGTGCTTGAATCATCCCGAAACCAACCCCCCCACCCCCACCCCCACCGCCATCTATGGAAAGATAGTCTTCCATGAAATTGGTTCCTGGTGTGAAAAAAGGTAGGGGACCACAGGTCTCTTCGATCCCTCTGACCATCCTTTTATGCACCTGCCTAGGGGACCATCTCACCCATCCTTCTAAACATGTAGATGATTCTGCAGAAGCATCCAGAATGGTGTTCATCAAATGATGACACGGTGTTACATTTGGGGGTGTTTGGTTTGGGAACTTGTTATTTCCTTTTCTGTATGTATTATTTGAATTTGTATGATGCTCATCAACCATTTTAAAGAAATAACTGTTTGTCTTATAAACAAAAACAGGAAGGAAAGGCAGAGCATTTACAGCCTCCAATCTGATGCTAAAGATTCCCTTGTTAGATTCCAAGCAACTTAAGGATACTGACCAAGTTCCATTTATTCTGATGTTTTTCCAGAACGTTGTTCCCAATAAATACATGACCAGCCATTTTTTTTTTAGGGTTATAAGTTCCCATCTGGACCTGTTTATGCCTTGATCATGGGGGTTACATAAAGGAAGGTAAAAAAAAAAAAAAAAGGTGGCTTCAAGAGGAGGTGGTATAATTTGCCGATGATTAGCCTATGATTTGTGTCATCTCTTCTGAGAAGGACTTTTCAAGTTAGAGTTGCAGCCCTACTGCCCTTATGCCATCGGGTACCTGTTTACCTCCGCCTCCCTCCCTCTTCCCTTGTCCCCGATTCAGAATTCACAAACACGGAGGAGAGAGAGAGAACGCCAGGCCAGGTGAAGCTGATGACTGACGCCTGGGATCTTTGCAGAGTGTTTTGAGAATGACACCCGAGCAGGGAGGCAGCTTGCGAGAGCTCGCTGGCCGTCCAGCACACCATCCTTATCTAGCCCAAGTCAGTGTCCTCCGCACCAAGACAGAGTCCCGGTCCCTTCTGCTTCTTATGGCCTTGGTCTTACCATGTGCAGGTCAATGCCAAGACTGCTGCCACCGCTGACCAACTGCTGACCCACCGGCAACGAGTGGAAGAGGAGCCAGCTTTTGCTAAGGTCTAAGCTTGGCTTGCTGCGTCTCCATTGCTTCGGTGAATCCCTGTCCCCCGCTTCTCTCGCCCTTCACTAAGGCTCTCCTTGCATTTGCTTTCTCTTTGCCCCTACGTATTCAGATCGAATAAAACCCCGAGGGAGTAGCGTTTCACCCAGGCGGGTGGGGAACCCACTCGGGGGTTACCTAGCAAAGGAGGGAGGTCCATTTCTCAGGGCTGCCCATCTCTGCAGGCAGAGCCGCAGCTCCTCAGAGCTGGCCAACTTCTACCCTGCATCCCTCTAAGACTCAGGCCAAGATTTTTTTAATCTCCTTTTGAGGCCCTATCTTGGGTCTATCTCTCCCAGGACTGAGTCCAGCCTGGAGGCCTGGATTATTTACACCTCTTTGGCTCCCTTGAGCAGCAGACTCTGTGGGCCCGGGGCAGTAAATCTACCTTCTAATCACACCAAGCTGCTCCGTGCAGTCGGGCCCGTTCTTGCGGGGCTGTTCATCATGTGCTCAGACAGGGTCTATGGCCTGCAGAGAAGCTCCGGGAAGCGACTGGCCCCAGTGGCTTCTCCCTGACTCCCTGCATAAGCTTCCCCGGGCCTCTGAGCAGCAGGCCCAGGGGTCTCTCTTGTTCCGCGGAAAAGTTTCTGCACAAAGGTCATGGGTTATCTGCGCCTCCCAGGCTCGGGAGAGCAGGGGTGGGTGCCAGCACGTACCTGCCTCTCGGACATGATGTACAGGTAGCGCTGGTCGATGGAGAAGGCCATGTCCCGGAGGATGGGGCTCCCATCTTTGAGCACGGAGACCATCTCATATTGGACCCCACCGTGGGGGGGACCATCGGCTCGAATCTGCGAAAGAAACAAGGGCATCCTCAGCATCTGTCCTCGGCAGTCCCTTGTGAATTCCCTGCCTGAGCCTAGAGCAGATAGTTTATAGAAGATAATTCTCACGTCTGGTCCCCAAGGGCTACCCTGAAGCAGGCTGGGTGACAGGGAAGACAGAGGTGCTTCCTAGTTCAAACAGCCCAGTTTCCCCCAAGAAGAATCCTTTTCCAAGCAGTCTGAGTGTGCTGGTCTGAACCTTCTAATGGTGGGTGTATTTGTGTGTGCAGATATGTCTTTGGGTGTGATCTGGATATCCTTATATGGTTATTCCTGTGTGCGTACGCACATGTGCTCCACACTGTGTGCCGGGGGTGTGTGAGTGTGTGCTTGTGCACACTTGCTGGCGATTTGGGGCAGGAGAACCAACATGTACACACGATGGTTCTGCCTGGAGCAGGTAGGGGAGGATGGTGGGGCCAGCACAGAAACCGTCCAAAAACTGGTCGTCGAGAGAGTCAAGATTTTAGGATCTCAGAAAGAGCTTTCTGCTCCCGCCACCCCACCACAACAATATCCCCTGGATGATGTGTGCAAATCCCCCAGGTGACTTTGGGGAGCCAGGAATCCCCGAGGACAGAAATTGGGAGTCAGTCTCAGAGTCCATCCCAGGATGAGGAATCAGGAAGAACCTAGAGGTCATCGAGTCTGGCGCTTCTCAGGCTCGATGTACATGAGAATAATCCAGGGAGTTTTTAAAACACGTGGCTGGATCCATTCATCAGGAACTCTGTGCTGGGGGACCTGGCATCTTCTTTGGGTTTCAAAGCTCCCTGGGGGACGCTAATGAGCAGCCGGGGTTTAAAAGCACAAATGTCACCTACGGTTATCAAACCAGCATGCCTGGAGAACCGCCTGGAGGGAGTGGAGAAATTCAGCCCTGGGACTATCCCAGAGTTTCTGATTCAGTGGGAATGAGGCCTGAGAAATTTCGTTTCTAATAAATTCACAGCCGATGTGGATACTACCGGGCTGGGGGTTGGAGAAACATTCCTGTAGTCTAAGCAATATATGAAGCGTCCTGGTAGCTCAGGTGGTAATGACTCTGCCTGCAATGCCGAAGACTGGGGCTCGATCCCTGGGTTGGGAAGATCCCCTGGGGAAGAAAATGGCAACCCACTCCAGTATTCTTGCCTGGAAAATCCCAAGGTCCGAGGAGCCTTGGAGGGCTACAGTCCATGGGGTCACATGACTCAGCGAGTAACACTCAAGTTCTATGTAGAATTTGGAAAGCCAGCGGAGAAAGGCCCCTGAGGACCATCAGTTCAGACAGAGACAAAATGATGGGGAGCCCATGGTTTGAACACACTCCTCCTGCCAGGCTTCCTGTTTCCAACACAGAAGCTGACTGCTGACCAATACTGCTACCCCGGGCTGTTTCTTTGTTCTCTGTCCATCTAAACCCCCTAGTTCAAGCCCACTTCCCCCATAAAGCCTTCTCCAATATCTCTACCACACTAATTGCTCCTCACCCTGAGGGCTTCTTTTTCCCCCCACCAGACATTTTGTCCTGAGATTATAATCAATTGACTTGTTCATTATATATGTACTAGCTAATGCGTATTGACTACCTACGTAAATTGTTCTCTGATTGCCTCACATGTGCGTAAGTCCACCGACATTTTGAGGGCAGGAATGCTTTCTGTTTCTCTGAGGACTAGAACGAAACAGGGAACAGAGCTGGTGATGGATAAAAGGGACTGCCTGAGAAATGCTTATTGAAAGGACATGAACTATGATCCAGCTGATAAAGCATCGTGGGCTCTTTAGTGCTAAATCAAAGTTGAGGTCAAAAGACAGTTTTCTCTGGATGATTTTAAGATGAAGTCCCTCCCTCCTATTCACTTTGATTTCTCTCTTGGACTTCTAACCATCTCCTCTCTGCCCATTTCTCCCACTCCACTGAGAGCAAGGACTTACTCATCGCAAGGGCTAAGCGTGGAGCCCGATGCCACAGCAAGCGTGCAAGCGTGCAGGTGCATCTGCAGTTTTTACTGGCCAAGTAGGGAAGGTCAGGAGCATTTATTTACCGCAGACTTGGGAAAGTTGGGTTAGTGCTCCTATTCACATGTTCCTAGCCTCCTAAGAGTTTGTGTACTTAAGCGGCCTCAGCCGGGGTATGGTCTGAGATTGTTAACTTGGGCTGGACTGGCGTGGGTAAGAAGGAGACCATGATCCCACTGTGGGGTGGGGTACAGTGGTTCTGGAGTTCCTAGTGGCAGAACCAGCAGATTCCTGCATGAGGCCCTGTGCCTGGATCCCAGGGGTGGGGACAGTGGAGCCGGGAGAGAGTCAAGGTGCTGTGTTCTCCTTGCCTGCTTCATGGGTGACTTTGGTGAGAGCTCTGGCTTTGAAGATGAGGAGGTGACCTCAGTGGAACCAAAGAAACTCACTGTCAGCCACTCTTACCTCAGAAACTCCCCTGTAGGGTGGACTCTTTTCCCCTAAACTCCTCTTTCGACCTTTTTCTTCCTAACTAGTGGCTTCCTACTGTTCCAAGCTGTTGCCTTGGCAACTGTCATTAAAGCCCCTCCTTCCAGGAAGCGGTGAGGGGGCTATTTAGTTCATTCTTGTTGGGTGGAGGAAGACTCGGGGTCGCCAATGATGCAACTGAGGTGGAGGAGGCCGAGGCTACTGCCCTCCACCCTGGAGCGAATCTCATGATGGACTCAAGCAGAGAGAAGAACAAGGGTCTCAGTCTGGGAAAACGCCCCACAATTAAAATAGCTCCCCTTAGCTTTCAGAGCAGCATTCTCTCTTAGATGGAGAAATTCAAAATTTCCAAGAGATTCTTCTAGAAACATAGTAGCTTTTAATCACAAAAGTTCTCCAGTGGGACTTCCCTGGTGGCCCAGTGGTTAGTGGTTAGAATCTGCCTTGCAACACAGGGGCCACGGGTTCAATTCCTGGTCAGGGAACTACCACGGAGCAACGAAGCCTATGCTCCCGAGACCACAAGCCCCAACTGGAGAGAGTCCTTGAGTCGCAACGAAAGATCCCTGTGATACAATGAAGACCCTGCATGCCACAACTAAGACCAAATGGAGTCAAATAAATACATTAATATATTTTAAAAAGACTTAAACAAAGGTTCTCAGGCTACTGCAGGGTGTACGGGGAGATGTGATAGTCGTGACTTCTGATTGGCTTAACCTCACTATTCCATATCCATAAAATGGGAGAGTTTAAGCTCTGCTTTCTCCTCTGAAAAGGAAATGTCCCAGTGCCGCTTACCACCCTCCCTATGACAGCTGCTCCTCTCCAAGGATGTTTTAATTCTCCTCCAGGCACTGGCTCAGCCCCAAGAGCTGCAGAACCATCACCTTACTTCAGGGCTGGCCAGCTCAGGATACCCCCACCTGGGCAGGCTGGTTAACCCTCTGCCAGATAAACAAGCCTCCTCCCCAAAAGGCTGGGCACACACACTCAAAAGGAGGAACACCACGTCTGGCCCTCCCTCTCCGGGCCCCAGGACTAGATGGTACCCATGGCCATGTTGGAGCGGAATCTTACCAAAGATAACTTATCATCACATACTCTGGAATGTCCCAGTTAGGACTAATCCCAGTCCGTAACATTTTTTTCTGAATAAGAAGCCTAAACTTTTTTTTTTCCTGTCTACAATCCGAACCTTTCAATAAACCAGTTGAGGCCGGAATCAACCCTACAGAACTCTGAAAACATCAGAGCTGAAATTGAACCAGAACAGGAAATGTTCTTGATACTGAACCTGAACTGAGCTAGCCTATGTCATGCCCTCTAAATCCCTGGAGAGGGGAGCAGTCCTGCCCGAGAAGTCCGTTCTGTCCGCCTCGAGCTGTGCAGCCCTCCGAGATCACGATGAGAAGACAGAGAAGATGGAGAAGGCGGACAGGGGGCCGGGGTCCCAGGGATGAGGTGCGGGCAGGACCGGCCAGCTGGGCAGCAGAGGCCATTCCCTTCCCTGATTCCTCTCTCTCCCTGTGCGCAGGACGCCAAAGCGCGACACCAGGTTCCGGGGTTTCTGCTCTGACTGTGCTCTTGCTCTTGTCTGGGCTTGATTTCTGCCTCCTGTTCACTTTCAGGCCAGTTACCTCACCTCCCCGAGCCTCAGTTTCCCTCTCTGAATAGGCCATCTGCTCCGTGCTTGTCACAGGAGAATCACAGACTTAGGAAAACTGCTGGAGCTATGGGGCTTTGGAGCCCGTCTCACCCAAGCCCTTCCACTTGTGGACGCAGGCGGTCCGGGCTGGCCCTGGGGCTCCCACCAGCTCCATCCAGGGTGGTCCAGAGGAAATCACGGCTGATGAAGCCAACAGCCCTGGACGGAGAAGGGACGAGGGTGGCCCTGCTGTAATTCAAACCCAGGGGTCCCCGTCTTTCTCTGCCTTGGAAGTTTTCAGTTTGGATGTTGCCCTCCATCCTCTCAGACACAGGATGGGGACGGTGAAGGCTGCGGTGGAAACCCAGACAAAAGTGGATTTTAAGATGCAACTACTTGCGTCTGTCCTGCAGTGTGCCGCAAACTGAGTTCTCTTCGGCTTTGAAGCTTGTGCCCCAGGGCCGGGATCCAATGACCGCAAGGACACAGGACGCTGAAATAGGCCAGGAATCCAACCCAAGAGAAGGGCGCTAGACTGAGCTGCACAGGCCCCCGCCAGGTAATCCAACCAGGCAGAGGAGGAGCGTGGAGTCGGTGCAGGGCAGGGAGGTGACACAGGCCAGACAGGGAAAGCCGGTCACTTCAACCTGTCTTTCTGGTTGGGCTCCTCCTCTCCTGGGAGGGCGGGACCTCAGCAGATGCGCAGATTTAGCACTTGTCATTTTGCTTGGACACTGCTCAGAAGGTGGGACAAGATGGACAGTGTCCTACAATGGAGGGCGACAGTCTCTACAGAGACCGGCAAAAGAAAAATCACGTGCCTAAACCATTGCACAAGGAGGCTGAGGCTCGGTCTAGTCAGAATTCCTGCTGAGAGGAGCCCCTGCTGCTCAGTGGGAGCCCTTCTCAGGAGGGCTTTGAACTCAGGATGACTTCTTTGGTTCATGGTTAAATGTGGACCTGCCTCAAGGTAGGATGGACCTGGTGGATTTTTCAAAGGGCCCTGTTGGCCTAAAGGATTTAATAATAGCTCCCATTTCTATTGGAGCTTATTTGGTGGCTCAGCGGTAAAGAATCCACCTGCAATGCAGGAGATGCCGGTTCGATCCCTGGGTCAGGAAATGGCAACCCCCTGCAGTACTCTTGCCTGGAAAATCCCATGGACAGAGGAGCCTGGTGGGCTACTGTCCATGGGGTCGCAAAGAGTTGGACACGACTTAACGATTAAACACACACAACCACTTCTATAGCTTTACAATGTGCTAACTGCTTAACAAAAATGAACTCATTTAATCCTTACAAGCCAGCCCTGAAGGGCATATTATTACTGTTCCTACAGATAGGAAATTGGAGGCACAGAGAAGGACATCACTTTCTCAAGACCACACAGCTAAAGAGTGGCAGAACTGGGTTACCCACACAGAGTCCAATTTCTCAGAGTCACTCTGTGACTCTCCTAAGAAATATTAATGGGTGCACACAGCCGTTCACTGCAGCTGAGAACGGAGGAGATGGGTAGATGAGCGTCCAAGCCCTGTCTTTAGCTGCACTTCCTCTTTCAGCCCCCAAGGCCACAGTGGGACAATCACCTGTCTTCTAGAGGTGGCAGTAAGCTCAGAGCCTCATTTGGGAGGACCGTGCTGGGAGGCTAAAAGTCAGCTGATGAGGGCTGGCTCTGGGGCAGGAGGAGGTGAGCTGAAATCCAGGGGAGATTTACTGTCTGGTCTTCCAGGTGGGAGGGGCCTCTTCGAAAGGAGAATGAAATAGTAATCCTATTAGCAGTCACTTGCCTTTAAATCACAGCTAGGTCTGCACAGAAATTAATGACAGCCTCTTTACTTGAATATCCAATTCAAATCAGCATATCCAATTAACTAGCTTACCTGCAGGCCCCTCCAAACGCTTTTTCTTATGCATCAACTTCTTCTCTAGTTAGTTCTAAATTATGGGGCTTTTGCTTGGGATCTGACACTCTCATATCACTTTATTAGTAGTAGTAGGGGTATTAGTAGTCATAGTATTTTTTGTAATAGCTGTTGAGGAGCCATAGAACCAGGGATCTTCTTGGGCATCTCAGTAGGAAGCAGATTGGTTTGAGAGGCAGCACCCCGCAGAGGGAGGCGCTGGCTTGTGTCTGCAGGGCTGGGATCTAATCCCAGCTTTCTCATTAATTGGCTGTGTGACTTCAGGCAAGTCGCTTCACTTGTTTGTGTAATAGGTTCCGCGGCTGCCAAATAAGGGTGGTAACTTCTGTCCTCAGAGCTCAAGCAGGATGTTGTGAGAATGAACTGACTTATTAGCCATGAATTTCAGGACTGTCCAATATTCATTCAGGACATGGCCTCCTGGAAGCTAGGCTTGTGTTGAGAGCTGGGGACGCTTTGAGAAAGGATTCCCTTAGGAAGGCCCAGGAACAGGCAAGTGGACAATCCCATCAGACCTCACACACCTGGGCTGCCCCATGTGATAGAGGTTTGCGGGGGGAAATCCAGGGAGGCTGGCAAGGAGGGGAGGGCTTCATGGAGGAGCTGATACCGAAACTGAGAAGCAGGAGGGGAAGGAAATGCAAAGTCTCTGGAAACTTTATAAGGTGTGACGTAAATACAGAAGTGCGATTATTACATCCAAGCCCAGATTTCTTGGAAACTCGGTTTGTCAGACCTGAGTAAATTTGGAGAGGGTGAGGCTTTTGATATGTAGTCACTGAGGGCTCAACAATTTCCGCAGGTCTTACCACCATGTGTCGTAAAATTCCCCTTGGAGGAGGCCTGTATTCTTATTTATTTCTGCCTCAGGACTCTGGGCTTGCGTAGTGCAGAG
The DNA here is from genome assembly GCF_016772045.2 of Ovis aries. Lineage (NCBI taxonomy): Eukaryota > Metazoa > Chordata > Mammalia > Artiodactyla > Bovidae > Ovis > Ovis aries. Next base: position 74,645,683 of record NC_056065.1, on the reverse strand, counting down.
TGTGTGTCTACATGCACGAGTGTGTGTGTGTGTGTGTGTGTGTGTGTGTGTGCGCGCGCGCACACTGGGTCTGTTGAAGAAGGCAGAGAAGCCTGCTGCTGCTCGGACTGAACCTGGCAGTGAGTTAATGAGCGTGTGTGTCTGCAGCCGTGCCTTCAGTGCTTTGAGCGCGAGGATTCGTGCTGAAGTTTATTTTTGTAGAGTTTCATGACCCGAATTTTTGATAGATTGAAGTCTCTGGTAGATTCGGTCTCTGAGATTCTTCCTCCCTCTCTCCGGCACTCACTACACGTGAATCCACAGACGGCCACGGACACACCGCAGCAGCGACCTCCGGGGTGCTGGAAGGGGCTCAGCGCCCCTCTCTCAGCCCCCGATCTGTGCAAACAGCAGTCACACACAGTCCAGTGGGCTGAGGCTCCCTGGAGGACAGCTGGGAGCCTGTCCCTAAATGCTTGGATAACGGCAGAGGACATAGGAGCCTGGAAAATGTGGCCTGTGGGTTGCATGGAGCCAGGAGAGACGAGGAAGAGGGAAACTAAGGATCCTTCCTGTTCACGAGATGGAAGGAAGTCACTGAGGTGCACTAAACTTTGAGAACTCCAGTGACCCTCACCCTTGTGCGTGCGCACACACACACACACACGCACACACACACACATGCATCCTCCATACACATACACGTGGATGCTTCCTGCACTGATCCCCAGTGAGTTGTTGGTCAATCCTGGGGCTTTGACACTGGAGACTGACATTTCCAGGTTCAGTTATTTCTGTTTCTGTGCATGTTAGGAATCTGCCCTAGACAGTAACCAGGGGGTGGACGGGCTAGCACACAGGCCTCGGGGCTAGAGGCTCCTGGATTTCAGAAGGCCAGCTCAGGGAGGGTTTTCTCCTGGAGAGCAGGGAGAGGGTCCCAAGAGGAACCACTTGCCTCTGGACTTCTGCATCTTTGGACGGGCTGAGAACTCTGGCTTCTGAGGACAGGGGATGTGGTGACTACGTACTGAGCAGAGACTCTGACCTGGGTTGGGCACGTTAGCTGGGGTTCTCTTCTAAGTCATGACTTCTCTGCTCCTTATCAGCCAGGGGTGGCTGGCCAAGGCATCGCCATCCAATGGCTCACAGAGTGGCGAGGAGCAGTCTGTCTTCACGCCTTCCTGGGGGTAAGGACCGACTGCACTTCACAAGGGCACCAGCTCCTGTCTCAGGGCCTGGCCCTGTACTTCTCACGGGAGACGGACACCGAGGCCCAGAAGCACCAGAATCCAGCATTCTGGGTCTCGTTCTACCAGGGAGGGCTGGCAGGGGCTGGGGAAGGGACAAGAGAAACCAAGGGAGGTGAGTGACGCGAGGCAGTTCCGGAACTCTGACCTGAGACCAGCCCTGACTTTCAAGGATGCTCCAGCCCAAGGCTTGGGCAGGTCAGGAGGCTCCGGGAACACGCTGAAGCTGCCAGGGGCAGAGGAAGCACTTGATTGTTCTGGGAAACAATAAGATAAACACAGCAAGGAACGAGGGACGGAAGAAGCATTAAGCAGCCTCAGATGAAATCAAATCACGCAGCGGCAAAGCAATAATTCACTGGGAGCGCACAGAGCTGGCGGGCGGGGAGCATGGAGGGGTAGCAAGAGGAATTCATAAAGAATAATGAGCGTCTCCTGCTAAATTCAGAATCTCTGTTTACCCAAAGCTCTAGCAATGTTGGAGCCTCAGGATCCCCATTCGAGCCATCACACCCAAGTGACTGGCCTGGGGAGGCCCTGGCCGTGTGGGGATACAATCTAACCGCTTAGGCTTTTTGAAGTGGGAATGATTTAGAACCAACCTTTAGGTCCATGTGGGGGCAATGCAGGCTTCTCCAAGCTCTGAAACAGCATGCAGAGAAGACGAGGCATATGGACATATGCCCCCCAGGGTTAACTACTACCTTGGAAAATTTCCAGGGGGCGCTGGTGGAGAGGAGTGGGGGTGGGGCAAAGGAAATTAACATGTCCTGGGGCTGGATATACATAGGGCTTTTGAATGGCTTATAGCCCTTATCAATTAGTTCAACATATATACGGAACATCTATTAAGCGTGACAACCAGTGTGCAAAAAAGCTGGAGACACAAACAGTGAAACACTCTGTGGCGGGCCTTCCCAGCATTAGAAACAAAGTATCGAGCGCAGGATCAGGCTGCTAGGAGGGAGCCTAGCAGACCTCCAGGCAGAGGCTGCCTGACTGCAAAGCCTGCAACTCAGCCTCTTTCACTCAGCCATCCCCTGGGGCCTCGGCTTTCCCTAAGTCAAACAGGAGGACAATGCCTGCCCTGGGACTAAAAATTACATCTAGAAAGTGCTGGGTGTCCCTGGAGATAAGTCCCGCGAACAAAATAGATCATATAGCTGTCTCCTCCAGGGTGACAAAGAAGGCCACCTGCAGCTGGAAAAAGAGCAAAACAGGGCGGGTGCTGAAGAGGGTTATTACACTCTTTAATTAACTCATTCTTTTCAATGGCCTAAAATTGCCCCACATTTTATAATCTGAAACAGTAATCTCTTGCTTTCATTAACACGGAGGATGGCATTTCAGGCTGGAAAGATCGGAAGCGAGGTCTAGGCTGTGAGCACGGCTTTCTGACACTGGGCTTGTGCCTGAGTGCAGGAGACTCCCTGAGACTTTAAAAGGAAAAGTCATTTTTTAAAAACGCGTGTGGCATGCGTCTACCACGGTGCAGAAAATGTGCAGTAACTGAGAGAAACATCCATGTCGCTGTACTTCTCTTCCCATCGCTAACGGGCTAGGTCTGAGTCTTTATTGCCTCTTATCTGTGTTCCTGCAATAACCTGAGAAATCTCCCTGCCTCCAGCATATTCCTGCTCTAATCTGTTCCACCAAACACTGCCAGATTAATCTTCTTAAAACACTTATTTGATCCTGCCTTTTCTGTATGCAAAATCCTTAAATTTCAGGTGTTTGTAATTTTCTTTCTCTAGCTTATCTTGGTCTCCTATTTTTTTTTTTTTTTTAATGATGAACACACACTACTTTTGGAAGATGAAATAAAGGAAATCACTGCATGCATCCATGCGCGTGCGCACACACACACACACAAATTACCTGTAATTTTCCCAATTGAATGGAGAAGGAAATGGCAACCCACTCCAGTACTCTTGCCTAGAAAATTCCATGGATGGAGGAGCCTGGTGGGCTACAGTCCATGGTGTCATTCAGAGGTCTAACTCACATGACCTCACCATTTTCCAATTCAGTTCAGTCGCTCAGTTGTGTCCAACTCTTTTCGATTCCATGGACTGCAGCATGCCAGGCCTCCCTGTCCATCACCAACTCCTGGAATTTACTCAAACTCATGTTCATCGAGTCAGTGATGCCATCCAACCATCTCATCCTCTGTCGTCCACTTCTTCTCCCACCTTCAGGCATTCCCAGCAATTTTTTTCCCCATTAGGTCCCCAGGTTCTTGGTTTTTATACCTCTGCTTAAGAATTTATTTTACTTCCTAGATCTTAATCATCCTTCAAGGCCCAACCCAAACGCCACCTCCTCCATGAAGTCCACAGCAGTCCCTCCTTTGAACCCCCACAGTACCTAGCGTGGGGGTTAGGTACCCCGCAAGTACCTAGGCACAGGTACTTGCGAACATGTACAGTTATCTTTCCTGAGACTGCTGTCAGTCCCTGGGAAGCAGACACTGTGTTCTGTGCAGCACCGTATGCCTTGGGTACTGGGGACTGCTGTGCACTGAGTAGGGCCGCAGGAACATACACTGATGGAGGGACAGATTCTTGCTGCTGAAACCAGGCAGGAGTGGAATGCAAGTCACAGCCCACGTTGATTTAATCCCCCTTATTGTTAGACTGGGCTTCCCAGGTGGCTCAGTGGCAAAGAATCTGCCTGCCAATGCAGGAGATGCAAGTTCAATCCCTGGGTTGGGAAGATCCCCTGGAGAAGAAAATGGCAACCAGTATTTTTGCCTGGGAAATCCCATGGACAGAGGAGCCTCGTGGGCTATAGTCCATGGGGTCGAAAGGAGTCAGACAGGACTCTTTTAGAGTCACTAAACTTTAGTGACTTTAGTTGAGTCACTTTAGACTGAGCGACTGAACAGCAACACATTGTGAGATATCGTGCCAAGGGCTTTGCACACATCTCACGTAATCCTCACAAAGGTCTTATATCCCATGTGAGAAACTGAGGCACAGAGGTGTGAGTAACTTCCTCAAGGTCACAGAGCTGGCAGGCAGCAAGCCAGAACTCAACTCTCTTGGGCCTCGGTTTTCCCATCTATAGAAAAGAATGGGCAGAGAGCCAGGCAATCATGTCCATATATCTCCCCCACCCCCCCACAACCAAATCTTCTGGAACCTGGCACACAAACACACTGCTCACATTAGCACCTGTTAAAATGATCTTTTTTTTGGCTCCCATGGGATTGGTAAGAGCTCTTAGCAGGAGGTGCTGGAGAAGACTCCTGAGAGTCCCTTGGACTGCAAGGAGATCCAACCAGTCCATCCTATAGGAAATCAGTCCTGAATATTCATTGGAAGGACTGAAGCTGAAGCTCCAATTCTTGGGCCACCTGATGCGAAGAGCTGACTCACTGGAAAAGACCCTGATGCTGGGAAAGATTGAAGGCAGGAGGGGAAGGGGATGGCAGAGGATGAGATGGTTGGATGGCATCACCAGCTCAATGGACATGAGTTTGAGCAAGCTCCAGGAGATGGTGAAGGACAGGGAAGCCTGGCGTGCTGCAGTCCCTGGGGGCGCAGAAAGTCAGACACGACTGAGAGACGGAACGGCAACAACTATAAACGTGCAAGGTGCTGCTCTGGAAAGAAGCACTAAGCGGGAGCTCTGCTGGCTCAGCGACAGATGGAGAGGGCGGGTTAAGGGGTCAGAGTTGACGAAGACGGGGTCAGAGTTGAGGTCTGAGGAACAGGGTCCGAGAAGGGAAGGGCAGTGAGGACAGAAAGCCTCCACCACCTGAAATCCAGGGTGGCCGGTGCAGCTCAGGGCTGCCCTGTGGGCTCTGCTGTGTCTGACTTCCTGGCGGAGCCCAAGGGCAGAGCAGGCAGCTAAGGAAGGGCCTAGCTCTCTTAAAAGATTCTGTTTGAATAGCTGTCATCGTCACACCTTTCCCCATCTCCCCTCCCAGGAGAGGGACTTTAATAATGAGCTGCTTCATGACAACAGACCCCTAATTAATTCATTGCTGTTCTTCGGGGGCCAGATCATTCTAATCAAGGTGGGCTGGGGGTGGGGTGGGGTGATGAGCAAGGACCGTGTCGTTTGCTCGATCCGCCATGGACTCTAGCCGCCTACCCAGGCCTCGCTGCTCAGAGACCCTTCCCGGTCACCAGTTTCTCTCAGGCTGGACACCTGCTTCTCCTCAATGACCGCCCCCTCCCGAGCTGACACCCCACAGCTGCCAGGCACAGTGCCAGCACGCAGCCCCTGCTGGGGCCTGGGTACCACATTGCCTGCCGCAGGTGCCAGGGGCTCACGGAGGGGGCTGGTGAAGGCGGGGAGCGGGCTCGGCCTTGTGCACTGTAAACCTCGTACCGCCTTTTCTCTGAACAGAATATCCCGTGGGCTCCAGGGTCAGCCAGGTGCGGCGACTGCCCATCTTTTTCGGCTTCCCATCCTCCCGACTCCTGAGAGGGTTCCACTGCCCAGAAGGCTCTGAGCCCCTAGACTCTGGGCAGCCACATGCCACGGCACCCAGGGGGTGGCTGTTTCTCTGCAGCCGAAGGGATTCTTCCCATGAGGGTGTGAGCAGAGGACAGGGGTCAGGAAGGCAGGGGGCTGTCCTAGGGATACTGTGAAACAAAACATAACACTCCCCCCCAAGGCAGGTCACACTTGAAAAGAAAGAAAGTGAAGTCGCTCAGGCGTGTCCAACTCTTTGCGACCCCAGCTTCTCCACCCATAGGATTTTCCTGTACTGGAGTGGGTTGCCACTGCCTTCTCCACACACTTGGAGATGATGGGAATTAAACAGTGCCCTGGTCTCGTCTCTGTGAGGAGGGCAGCCTTTTCAGAGGGGTTTGCCGTTTCCTCTCTGACACGTCAGGCTTCCCTCCTGATAGGTGTAGACTGTCCAGTCAGGGCTGACGTCTTAACTGACTGGGGGTGGAGGCTACACAGGGGACCCTCAGTCAAGGGAGTTAATTTTCACTTTCTTCCTCTGCAAAAATGGTAAAAAAAAAAAAAAAAAAATACTGCCAGCATGACAAGGCTATGGTGAGGACAAATTAGATAAGGAATTTGGAAACAACCAGGACTCTGGAAAGGGCTGCACAGAGGTGAAGGCTTTCTGACTGATTTACTCTTGATCCACAGACTTGGGTGGGACCAGACTGAGGAGGAAAACTGGGCCGGGAGGGACTTCTTCAGGGGCCCCAGGCTCCCCGCTCCCCAACTCTCAGCCCTTTCCCAGGGGACCAGCTGGGGAAGGACACAGGGGTGGGCAGTGAGGGCAGGCGCAGCGGGCGCCCTTTGTGGGGTGGGAGGTTGCTGCCTGCTTTTGAAAGCGACCTCTGAGAGTGGAGGGGTGGTTTTGCCAGGGTCTCCTCAGGACCTGTGCTGGGGATGCTGAGGGCAGAGGCTGCTGGGCCCCCAAAGGATGGCTGCATTCCACTGCAGACTCTCTGTTCTGTGAGAAAGAGGCAAGTGAGGGGGAGGCCCCCGGCTTTTCCCCACAGAGAGAAGGCCGCTCGGGGCAAGCCTCCCCACTTCTAATCTGCTCCTTCAAAGAAAGAGCTAGAAGGAGCTGCAGCTTGGCTTTTGTGTAAAGCACTAAGGCGACCCCCCTCCGTGCCGCTCCCACCCCCCACCCCCCCAAATCCTATTTTTTTTCCTCTTAAAAGAGCGCTCCACCTCTCCAGGGACCGGAATCATTAACTGAACAGCACTTTGCCTCTCATGGCTTTTGACAATTTGGCAGTGAGCTGGAAAGTACCAGAGAAACCTCGGGAAAAAAAAGCAGAGCAGGAGAGGGTGGGCCAAGGGGGTGTGTCCCAAAGACCAGCTTGGTGTGAGCCTAGCCCAGGCTGACCCCGTGATGATCGGGACGGATCTGCCTCTCTCATCCCGCCCAGCTCTGGGCATCTGCCCTTCTCTCCTCCGTCACCTGGAGGCTGCCTGGGGCTGGCTGGCATCCAGTCTAAACAAGGGCTGCCTCCGGGCGAATCAGCAAGGGATGCCCCTCACCCCACCTGACACCTGAACCTCACCACAACTTGCAGAGGAGGGCCCCCTGAGGGCAGAGGTCTGGAGAGAGACCATGAGGCTGGGCAGGGAAGGATGGGCCTTCCCTACAAGGAGAGACAGGCCTTCCTTTGCTGAAAGGCCAAGTCCTGGGCGTCTCCAAAGGGGAAAGCAAACGGGAGAGACAGAAGGGTCATGGATTTCCCAAAGCTGAGAGACACATCTTAGGCTGCATAGCTGCAGAGCTGCTCTGGACCATCCCAGTCCTTAGGGAGTGATGGCTTTGAGGGGATTTCTTAGAGGGGGGCCACGGGTCCCTGCCACCCTGGTGAGCCTCCTCGCCTTGTTCAGGCCTCCTCCTCATGCTAGGAAGGTCGCCTTCGTCAATAACCCTGGAATGCAGTGTGGCTGCCACCAACTGAGCACACACTATGTGCTGCATGAGGCAATTGCTGCCTTATTCCAAGTACCTACTCTAATCCCCCAAGCCCCCTTCACTGATGAAGACACGGGGCCTCAGAGAGGTCAGGTTAGCTTTAGATCACATAGCCAGTAAGTGGTAGAGAGACAGGAACCTGGGTCGGTTTGATTAAATAGTCTTTTACTAAGCTGCGTGCCTCCCCAGTGATGGTGGGAAAGACTGAAGACAGAAGGAGAAGGGGACGGCAGATGATGAGATGGTTGGATGGCAACATCGACTCTATAGACATGAATTTGAGCAAACTCCAGGAGATAGTGAAGGACAGTGGAGCCTGGGGTGCAGCAGTTCACGGGGCCTCAAAGAGTCAGACATAGTGACTTAGCAACAACGCCTCCCCAAAACACGTTCACCCTTGTCTTATAAAAGAGGTTAGCATCTTACTGCCGATCATTTTAAGGCTCTTATTCTGCTGTCTGAGCCCCACAGAAGTGCCCACAAAAATGATAAATTCCCAGAAGCTGAAGCTATTGAGTTCATTTTATTCAACTTTCAACAGAGTGCCAAGCAGAAAAAGGGTGATTAAAAAATTGCATTCTGTCCTTGAATTAAGTTAGAGCTCCAGAAAGCCACAAACTTGGGCCTCTAAAGCTTAACCAGCAAGTTTCACTTTCCTCAAAGGCCTTATCCACTTGCCTTTTTTTGTTGGTTACTCCACGAGAGCAATTCACTGAATGATGACTTCTACAAGGATATCACAGGCTTGACACTTCAGTGGAAAATAAGGTAAGAAACTGCCACATACAAGAGGCTTCTGATTTTGATGTCAAACTTTTCCCCGGGTTTCTGTATAAGGGCTCACATGGTGAGTTACAGAATGCAATGTCTGGAAATTGTCTCTCTTGAAAAATAAAAATCTCTTTCTATTGGAGAGTAAAAATTTCTAGTTCATCCCATTTCCCTTTTTGATGTGGCTGCCAGGATACTCAGGGCAAATGAGAGGCTGGGTGCTGGTGTCTATTTTGGCTTTATTCTTAGCATATTTATTTTTGCTCCTCTCACGACTTGGGCTTTCTAGTCCAGGTGGTATAAATGTTTGCCAATCTTTTATGTCACCTAATTCTTTATTTGGAAAGAAGTGGGCTACTACATACAAATGCATATAAATAAGCATTTTCAAGCACTGAAACACTGCTGCACAGGCTTGCATTTTGTTGTTTGACGCCCTGGTGTTTTGTCAGGTCTTTGCACAATGTGCTCAGATCCTCCGTGGACAGGAGCTGGCCAGGAGGTGTTTCTGGGCCATTTCCAGGTTGGTTTTAGTGTATGTGAGAGGGAAGAAGTGAGGAGATTACCGCTCATAACTTAGAGCCAGAGTCCATTTCCATTCTGCTGGGCTAATGAAAATCCATAGCTCAATGATGGGTTTGGCCCCTAATACTGCTCCCTCAGATTAGTTCAGTTCAGTCACTCAGTCGCGTCCAACTCTTTGCGACCCCACAGACTGCAGCATGCCAGGCTTCCCTGTCCATCACCAACTCCTGGAGCTTACTCAAACTCAGGCTCCCTAGCTATTTGTAAAGTGGAAGAATGAATGAGTAATTTCACGAATGAACGTCTCTCTGAGCCAGGAGCTTCTTCTCCTGGGAGGGGAGGCAAGGACTGGCAGGAAGCCCTATCTTCAGGCCACAGAAGGGACTCCAGATCACTAGGGTCCCAAAGGAGCCACGCTCTTCATCCCAGCCTCGTCCCCCTGCTGGGATGAACCTGCTCATCACCTGCGCTGTGGGTGGCTAAATGGGTCTGTGTGCCGGGTGCTAGAGGAAGGAGAGCGGGGAGAGGAGAAGAAGGAAGGCGGGGGAGGCCTTTCTGTCCCCTCTCCCGCCTTGAAAGGGACCCAAAGGCCAGCCCGCGAGGACGACGGCCTCAGGGATGTCTCCTGTCTCCAGCAAGCCCCTCCTGCCTCCTGCCCGCCCGTCCCCTTCTCCCTCCCTTCCTTGTGTTTCTCCTGTCACTTCCAGTCTCTCTGCGTGTCTGTTATCCCTCTTTGTCTTTCTCTGTGCTGTCTCTCTGCCTCTCTCCCTGTCTCTCTCCCACACACACACACACACACACACACACACACACACACACACACCCCTCTCCCGGATCCCCAAGAGAGACACTCTTGGAGCCCTCCTCCTCATCTCACAGCCACCAAAGGGCAGAGGACCCCAGGCTGGAGCACAGGGTGCTCGCGCCTTCCAACCTGCCCTGCCTTCAAACCTGGACTTCCATTCGAATCCCAGTGGCTTTGCCCACATCAGTTGGGCTAATTTTTTCCTGTAATTAAATGGGAGCCTCCCCCCCCCCATTCCATCTCTAATCCCAGATAATTAGCTCTCTGATTGCCAGTGCTGGGCAGGAAACCTCGTGTTTGGAGAGGGATTTTGGACAGACGGATTAGGCAAACACTATGGAGGAAGCTGCACTGGGAAAACAGGCTGTTCTCAAAGTTTGTTGTGAAAAGAGATTTGCGGTGGGCAAAGGGCCTGTTCCCTCCAGGTGGTCTGAGCTGCCTCTGACCCTGTCAGGCTCTCCAACAAAGGAGAACTTTACTCAGATTTCAGGATCCCTCTGGTGGGCTCTGTTTCCAGCCCACTAAGCTGAGGGTATTCCGGGGGTGAGGGGTACTCCTTCCTGCTCATGGAGAGACAGGGGGAGAGGCCCACAGGTGTCCAACCCCACATGCTGTCTGGGTGGCTGTTGTTGAGTTGCTCGGTCCTGTTCAACTCTTTGCAACCCCATGGACTGCAGCACGCCAGGCTTCACTGTCCTTCACCATCTCCAAGAGTTTGCTCAAACTCGTGTCCATTCAGTCAGTGATTCCATCCAACCATCTCATCCTCTGTCATCCCCTTCTCCTCCTGCCCTCAACCTTTCCCAGCATCAGGGTCTTTTCTAACAAGTCGGCTCTTCATATTAGGTGGCCAAAGCATTGGAGCTTTAGCTTCAGCATCAGTCCTTCCAATGAATATTCAGGGTTGATTTCCTTTAGGATGGACAGGTTGGATCTCCTTGCAGTCCAAAGGACTCTCAAGAGTCTTCTCCAACACCACAGTTCGAAAGCATCAATTCTCTGGCACTCAGCCTTCTTTATGGTCCAACTCACATTTCTGTACATGACCACTGGAAAAACCATAGCTTTGACTAGACAGACCTCTGTCGACAAAGGGATGTCTCCGCTTTTTAATACGCTATCTCGGTTTTGGGTGGTGATCAAAGGTTAATCAACTACAGTGGGTGATAATATGGCACCATGACCCCCTTGATCAGGTCCCTGGGGTAGGGAGGTGCCGGGGACATGGAGAAATAAATCCCTCTCCAAGAGGCTTTGGGAGGACACCCCAGAGAGGGAGGGGACAAGGAGTCCTGGGGGTCAGGGTCTCCAGCTGAGGCGGGCACTTATCACTGCCACTGCCACTGTGCAGAGAGGATGGTCGGAGCTGGTCTCCACCTGATGTGAAGAGCTGACTCATTAGAAAAGACCCTGATTCTGGGAAAGGTTGAGGGCAGGAGGAGAAGGGCATGATAGAGGATGAGATGGTTGCATGGAATCACTGACTGAATGGACACAAGTTTGAGCAAACTCTGGGAGATGGTGAAGGACAGTGAAGCCTGGTGTGTTGCAGTCCATGAGGTCGCAAAGAGTTGGACAGGACCTAGCAACATTTGTTTTTCCCTGTAATCCACATTTTCCTCTGTGATCCTCATGATCATTCCTGCAAGGAGGGTATCCTATTAGAGAAGAGGAAACTGAGTCCCTCAGACAGCAAACGACTCCTTCAAGGTTCAAAGCAAACCACCTTCAGGCAGAGCTGAGAAGCAAGTGCGAGGCTGCAGACAGCTGGTCGTCCCTGCCCTGGGCATAACTCGGGCTCTTCCAGCTCTGTGATCCCTTTGTAGGGAGAGTTTGGGCATTTAGAACACTGGAGTGATGAGAGTTTTAGGGCACCAGACATCCAAGGAGATTCAGGACTGGGACAGCCAAGGGCTGGGAGGATTCTGAAAGCCCAGGGCTACCTGGTCGCCCTAAAGGAAATCAGCCCTGAGTATTCATTGGAAAGACTGCCGCTGAAGCTGCAATCCTTTGGCCACCTGATGCGAAGAATTGACTCATTAGAAAAGACCCTGATCCTGGGAAAGATAGAAGGCAGGAGGAGAAGGGGACGACAGAAGATGAGATGGTTGGATGGCATCACCAACTCGAGGGAGATGAGTTTGAGCAAGCTCTGGGAGACAGTGATGGACAGGGAGGCCTGGTGTGCTGCAGTCCATGGGGTCGCAAAGAGTCAGACACGACTGAGCGGCTGAATTGACTGGCTGACCTGGATGCCCATCCAGATGTCTTCCTGACGTGGATTGGGGGGACATTCTCTGGCCCGTGGAGTGACCACAGGATGGCTTGAACTCTGAGGCACCTCCTCCTTTGGAGCTACGGGGAGCCGTAAGGTTGGCTCACTCCGGTTCTGAGAGGAAGGGGCAGGAACCCATGCTGGGGGCTGGTGCGGAGGGGATCTGTGCCTTTAGAGCTGGGAGAGGGTGTGCAGGCCAGTGGGTTGGCACCTGGGGGATTTGCCCAGCCTGCTGGTTAAGGCGCCGGGCTCTGCGTTCCCACAGCGGTGGCTCCTCCGATGGGCTCAGGGCGCGGGGGAGGAGGGGGCAGGCCGGGGATGGATTCCAGATGGGCTATCAGGTTTGCCCACAGCCCGGCTCTGAGGCTCCTCTGGTCTCCACAGCTCCTCGGCTCTGATTCAGCTGCAGGGCGAAAGCCTGCTCTGGAATGCCAGTGAAACCCAACCTGCCGCTCCCACCAGCCTCCCCCTCATCCCCTGGGCACCAGAGACGGCACTCTCCTTCTCTGCCCTTTCCCTCCTTCCTGGTGACAACCCCCCACCCAGTACAGCAGGAGTGGTTAGAGCTGGGAATTTGGCTGCTGGCTGGGCCCCCCAGCTCTGGATCACTGACCTACCTCCTCCAGGGAAAGAAGTAGTCAGATACAGTCCTAGGTTCAAGTTCCGGATATTTGAGCATGAGGTGCCTGCACAGGGAATCGGGGGATAGAGGGCAGAAATGCCTCGTGTCTCTCTGACTCTCAGACCCTCTTGCTCACTGTGACCCAGGCATGGGAGAGAAGAAGGGAGAAGCCAGAAGCAGGCAGAACAAGGCAGTCAGACATCACTGGGCTGCTGCCTGGCTCCCAGACCCACAGTGGCTTCTCACTGAATCCACTCAACAGCGTGGAGGGAAAGGGAGCTCCCTCCATCTCCATGCCACAGACTAACATACTGAGGCTCTGGGAGACCTGGAGCAAAGATTTGACCACAAACACTTCTGAAGAGCCACGTGCCACTGATCCAACCAGTCCACCCTAAAGGAAATCAGTCCTGAATACTCATTGGAAGGACGGATGCTGAAGCTGAAGCTCCAATCCTTTGGCCACCTGATGGGAAGAACTGACTCATTGGAAAAGCCCCTGATGCTGGAAAAGATTAGAGGTGGGAGAAGAAGGGGACGACAGCGGATGAGATGTTGGATGGCATCACCGACACAATGGACATGAGTTTGAGTAAACTCCTGGAGTTGGTGATGGACAGGGAGGCCTGGCGTGCTGCAGTCCAAGGGGTGGCAGAGAGTCGGACACGACTGAGGGACTGAACGGACTGGCTGATGTGCCAGGGATAGTGCTTACGGCTTTGGGGATATAGAAACAAATGCAGAAGCCAGGACTGTTTTCCTTATGTCACACAATTAATAGATTAATTATTCTCCTAGAGGGCCCACTGGGTCTCATAACACAATAGACTTCCACACACCCTCACCCACTCGTTACTGTTTAAACACAATCCATTTCATTTCTGTCCCACAGAGAAAGGAAGGCAATATTGTCAAAGTAGAATGAGGGGGTCACGCAGGGACTTCCTGTCTGACTCAGTGTCTCTTTTGGTGTCAAGGTTCTGCTCTCTGGTGAGCTCGTTTTAAAGATTCTGGAACCTTCCAGCATGGCCTCCTCCACCCGGGGCTGGTACTCCTGATTGCTCAGGTCTGCCTTGGGTCGTTTGTTAATGACGGGCAGGCTGGAGGTGACGCTACCTTGTCAGGGTTGATTAGCTGGGCAGAAATTTGCATTTTGCTTCTGAAAGCCAGCTGGGGTTGGCTGGCAGAAAGCAGCAGGGCTCCAGCTTCCGTAGAGAAAGCCCCGGAGGCCAGGCATTTGAATTAACCACAGAAGCCTGTTCTCCCCACTCCCTCCGCTTCCTCAAGCCCCTTCTTTACCTCTTCCTTCACACCAGAAGGCTGGTTAACCACAGCAAGGGTCTCTCTGAACGTGCTGGCAGAAGAAAAGGCTCCCCCCAACATTTTCTTCTCTTCTTCTTCCTCAAAGAAGACACAAACCTCCCTCCAGCCTCTCTGGAGAATTGTTGAGGGAACAGGCTGTCTCAAAATGCCATTAATACATCTCTCAAATTAAAAACAGCCCTGGAAGGTTCAACCTCACGAGAGGGGTTCAGGGAGACACGAAAGGTGTTCGTTCACTGCCCGAATGTGGACTAGTGTCAAAGGCGCCGGCCCAGGCTCGGGTCCCTGGCCCTGTCCCGGGACACACAGCCAGCCCGGGGCAAGATGTTTCACCTCCCTGAGCTCTGACCTCACCCTTATTAATGACTCAAACACAACTGTTCTCTTTCTGCCCCCTCTTTAATTTCAGGGACGCGACCCCGTTCCGGCAGAGATAACAGTCTCGCTTCTCATCACATGCCATCTTCTGCGCCTCCCTCCCCTGCCCTCGCTCTCAGCCGCCGTGCTATTTTAAGTTGAGGCTTCCAGCCAAAATCCGTACTTTATTAATTACGCGTCAACTACTCTCTGTAATGTTTAATGCGTTTTCCAGATTGTATCAAGTCCACGGTGAAGGGAGGAGTCTGAACGTGGCCTGGGTGCCTGGCGGGGAGGTGCCGGGATTGGGCCGGACCGTGTCTTCTGGACTCGGCTCCCTTCCCTTGCACTCCCCACCCCCCACCCCTGGAGTCTCTGTTAGGGTCAAGTCCCGATCTGGATCACCACTCCCTACGTAAAGCACACGCAGTCCCCCGACTGGAAGGTAGGAAAACCTGCCGTAGTAGGAAAGGCCAAAGGGCTTAGGACAGTGGACATCCATTAGCAGGCGGGGCCTGGGGTTGAGCGGCCACCTAGAGCGTGGTCACTGCTACACCGGGAGAAGGCTGAGACGACGCCGACCCTCTGTTCTCAGAAGAGCACACAGAAATAGCATTTGTGTTGGCTCGGAAAAGGCTGACGAGACCTGGATCTCACACCCTGATCATGAGGTTCCTTTGACTGTGTGATTCGAGCAGATCCTTCAGCTCATCTGGACCTCAGTTTACCAATTAGGAAAACTAGCATTAATTCCAAACGACCTCTCCGGTCCTTTCTAGCCTGAGCCTTTTGTGTTTCTTTCTAGACCACAGGAGAAGCGGAATCTCTTTGGAAGAATACAAAGATGAATCCTGTGTGCTTCCTGACCTCCAGGAATTCACAACCAGACAAGAAGAGCAGACAGCAATCACAGAGGAAATAAAAATAATAGCAAACAGGCCCCTTTCTGCGTGTTTTACCCATGGCAATGATTACTTGCCCACAACAGCCCCACTGAGGCAGGTGCCACTGTTCACGCATATTGATGATGCAAAAAGGGGGCTTAAGTGCTTGGCCAAAGACATACTAGCAAACAGACCAAGTCTTGAATCCACCCCAAACTCTGTGACACTGGTCACTGTGCACGCTGCCTTGGACAGAGGAACATGAAATAACTCAAGCAGGCAACTGGCTTTGCTGGGTGCTGGCACCAGTAGCAAGATCTTAAAGGACTGAATGGGAAAACCAGGGAGGGCTTCACTGAGGAGGCGGAACCAGGATGGTGGACTGAGAACAGCACTGAGAAAAGAGCAAGCGGCCTGGAGAACCTACAACGAGGGGTGTGCGTGTGGCAGACGTGGGGAAGGCGTGTGGGTGGAGGTGAGGGGTTTCTGGTGGCCAGACACCGGGACCTTGCTCAGGGGTCTGAGCTACCTCCTAAAAGCTGTGGGGCCTTGTGAAAAGGGTTAAAGACTATGGCCCCTGATGCTGGGAAAGACTGAAGGTGGGAGGAGAAGGGACGACTGAGGATGAGATGGTTGGATGGCATCACCTATTCAATGGACATGAGTTTGAGCAAACTCTGGGAGTTGGTGATGGACAGGGAGGCCTGGAGTGCTGCAGTCCATGAGGTCACAAAGAGTTGGACACGACTGAACGACTGAACTGAACTGAACTGAGGCTGAAGCTCTAATACTCTGACCACCTGATGCCAAGAGCTGACTCATCGGAAATAACCCTGATGCTGGGAAAGACTGAGGGTAAAAGGAGAAGGGGCAACAGAGGATAAGATGGTTATATAGCATCACCCGCTTAATGGATATGAACCTGAGCAAGCTCCGGGAGCTGGTGATGGACAGGGCGGCCTGGCATGCTGCAGTCCATGGGGTCGCAGAGTCGGACACGACCAAGCGACTGAACTGAACTGACTGAACTTAAGGGAAGGGATGCAGAGCCAGCAGGGGTTCAGGAGCAGGAGAGCAAAGCCTCAGCTGGGCTGGGGCGGGGAGGCAAAGAGGAGCGCAGGAGGGGCACCTGGGGAAGACAGAGGGCCGGCTGCTCGTGGGAGGCTGGGGATTGGGGACGGCGGGGGCTCCAAACTGCAGACCCCAGGACTGAAGCAGGGAGGCTGATGAGGCCTCCCCAACTCAGCTTACAGCTCACTTCCCTGGGGGAGCCTCTTCTGACCTCCCACCCCCAGGAGCTTTGCATCCCTAGGCACAGGTCCTCACTTGCCTATGGGACCGCATACATCCCTTTAACCAGGGCACCCCTGTACCAAACAGCAAGTCTTGTGGTTACTTGCTGCTGTGTCCTTTTCCCTATCTGAACTGAGCTGTGTTCAGCCCTAGGTGGAACATAGCGTGGGGTACGGCGATGCTCAGTAAAGACTAGCTCAGAGAACTGAGCTCTGCCTCTGGGCTGCACACCCTTCTCCCACCCTTGGACGTCAGCATCATGCATTCTCATCACCACTTCCCCGGGGTCTGAGCCTCCTGCCGAGCACAGGGTGGGGGGTGCGTTCCCGTGTCCCCCTGTCCACTCTCCCCGCACTGATGGGTTCTGACACCTCCGTAGCCCTGGCCGGGTGGCCATAATGAACAGTTTAGCATGGAAATTGGCCTCAGCAGGAGGGGCTGGTGTGTGCGTGAGCCGTTACAGAGGACTCGGCTGGGGGACACCTTCAGCCCACAAGCGGGCTCCCGCTGAGGAGATCTTCCTTTCCGCAGCCAGCCCCTCCCAGCCAATCTGCCCCTGCCCGCTGTCCGAGCTTTCCCCAAGCTCCTCTGGGCCACCACTGCCAAACTGGACCTGAGGAGGGTCCCTGGGAGGGGCTGAGAGACCCCCTCGTGTTCCCTGAATTCCTTCTCCACCTCCTGGAGTTGGGGCCTCGTTCCCCTGCCCCCTCCAAATGTAAGGAGTGCATGGTTCTTCCTCCCTAGTCCCTCCTCCCATGGGTTCACCACCAGTTACCCCTTGCTGGTGTCTTCCCTTGAGAGCCAGTTCCAGACTCTTCTAACCAATGCTTGCTACCCAAATTCCAGTGGGATTTTGAGAGGAAAGGGAAGCCAAGGGCATCTGATCGTCACTGTTTATCTAATACACGCTCAGTCGCTTAGTTATGCCGGACTCTTGTGAGACCTTTCAGGAGGCAGCCCACCAGGCTCCTCTGTCCATGGGATTGTCCAGGCAAGAATACTGGAGTGGGTTGCCATTTCCTCCTCCAGGGGATGTTCCCGACCCAGGGATCGAACCCATGTCTTCTGTGTTTCCTGCATTGTGGGCAGATTCTTCACCTGCTGAGCCACCAGGGAAGCACTGTCCTTACGCTGTGGAATAACGTGGCTCTTCTACATGCAAGGAAAGGGACCATCCCTGAAAATGCCCAAGAAGGGGGGATTCAGACCCCTCTGGGGCTCCGCAGGAGCCTCCTTCGCCTGGGGCCTGGAGCCAGCCTGCCCTCAGTGTCCATCCCCGGCAGGGGTGTCTGGCGAGGGCGCTCCGAGGACATACTTAGTAGGCACTGCCTGATGCTAGCGGCACTAATGGATTCTGTTATCTCCCGGGACCCTTGTCTGCAGATCGGCAAAGCGGAAGGAGGTGGCAGGTTAAAAATACTCTGTTAGCAGAGAGACTTAGGTGGGGGCCGGCTATGGGAGTTCTAGGCAGGAGAGGTCTCCGCGACAGGAAGTCAGGAGTGGAACCAGATGTGCTGGACTTCAGCCACTCTTTTGCCTCCAACTCGAATTTGCAAAAGAGCTCGGAGATGGAGGGGTTCCCTTTTTGCCTCGTTTACGAGGTCTGGACAGTCCCGTATTGGTGGGTCTACTGCAGGCACCTGGCCCTCCCTGCGTCGGCTGATGGGTGCCTAGGCTCTGATTCATTTTATAACGCTCGTTCTCTTACCCTGGAGAAGGAACTGTGGCCTGGATGGGAGAGCATAATAACACCCTACCTTTATAGAACGCTTTTATTGCTTCTGAAGTCTTTCCTCATACTATACCTCACTGCAGCCCCACGACGTGCCTGCGGCGTGATAATTATTATCCCAATTTTATATATGGGGAAACAAAGCTCTGCGGGTTTATGAGACTTGCCCAAGGTCACGTATCTAGGAAGTGGCAGAGCATGCACTCGGACGAGGGTTTTCTGGATCCCGCATCCTCTATTCTCTCAACAGTTCTGCTCCATAATCACCCTCGCAGGGACATACCCACCCACCAGGCTCTCCCCATCAGCTTAGGACAAACCCTCATTTAATGTCACTGGACTTAAAAGGCCCAGAGGTCCAGGTGCCTCTACTAGGTTTAAGGCCAGTCCAGCCTTAGGCTGGTCTTGGAGGATTTGTCTCACTCTTGCAGGGACCCAGAGGCAAGTGTGTGGCTGGGGCCCCCCTCTTCCATCTCAGGACTTCAGAGCCCCAGCTCTGAGAGGAGCCCCAAGCATCCAGGTGGGACTTTGTCCTCGAGGTGGACGAGGGCACCTGGGTCTCACTTTTTGACCAAGGATGACAAATCTCCCGCAGTTTCCACTGGCAAACTGATTCAGGGCTGACTATACTCCCTCTCCTGCTCAGAAACATCCCCTGGAGGGCTCACTTCCTGCAACAGGCTGAGGGCTATTTGTGCTGTACAGATAAACTGTGGGTCACCTCCCACGAGGAGGCAGGGCCCACCTCCAGTGGCCCAAGGACACGAAACTCTGAAAAGATGCCCTGTCTCCACCAGGTTACCTTTTCTCACATTTAACATGTGGTGCGGAAGGAAATCAACCCCAAACAGCAACATTTTGGAAGGGAGAGAAAAGAAATCTCAACTGATCGGGAACTTCTGTAGAAAGGCTGGCAGCTGGTCACCCGAGTGCCACCCCAGTCGCCCCTTCTCTCGGTGAGGTCTCCGGCTTGGCTAGCTGCCCTGAGAGCTGACACTAGGCTGATAATGTGGGCAACTGGCCACCAGGCTGTGTCCACTGAGGAGGGAGCAGAAACTCCAAAGACAAAGGAAGGTAGGCTCACAGACCTGCTGGGATGTCCTGAAGACGTGATGGGGAGAGAATGCACCACTTCCAATACTGCTCGAAGGCCTGCTACGCAAAGCTCGGGTCTAGGCACAGACAGCTGAGTGCGATCTGGGCTCTGCACCCAGCAGCTCGCAGTGGGAGGGAACCACACGGATAACTTTGAAACTTAATGACAAATTCAGGTGCAATCTTCAGAAACCGTTCTGGAAGTTCAAAAGGATGAGAGATTGAGTCCATAGAGTAGGGGGCAAGGAAAGAGAATCAACAAACACGCAAAGTGGGAGAGTAACACGCAGAGCGGGAGAGTAACACACGCAGAGTGGGAGAGTAACAAAATATGCAAAGAACACAAAACGACTTCGTGCGCTGACCTCACACTTCACCGAAGGCAGGAAGGGGCACAGATTCGGAGGAGGGTGAGGGATACACACGGGCAGGAACTTGGGACAAAGGCTCTCTCCCCTGACGGTTACTAAGTGAAGGGATTCATCACTTCTGGCTTCAGTTCCTAACACATCACCTGGCTCACTCCCTACGGTCCTCCTCCTCCTCGCCCCCCGAAACCACTCAATTGCCGGCGTGCTGGGATTCTGTGCAGCTCAGCACCTGAGTGAGTCTGCACCTGGGGCTACAGGACGGGGGAGGGAGTTCCCAAAATAGAGAGCAGAGCTCGGGGCTACGATGGAATGTCAGCTCGATGATTTCCCTGAGTCTCTAGGTCGCTGGGGACTGGCATCAGCTAGACAAAGGAAATCCACACGTCATTTCCAAGCTTCACTGACTTCAGTCACTGCCAAGTTTTAACCCTCTTTGCTCTCTAGCTCTTTGACCAGAGCTCCTGATGGAGGCCGTCCCGACAGTCGAGAATTTCCTAGAGCTCCTTGAAGAAAAGGGTTCAGAGGAGAAGAAGGCACCAGGAAAAGAGCTGGCGTCCTCTCTCCTCTCACCCCACCGCCACACCCCCACACACCTCCACATACACACACACACCAAAGTGAGCGGCTAATGCATTCATTAACTAAGTCGTTTTGAACGTACTCCATTCCACCTCGTTGTCTGCAACTGCCATTCCCTGGAGGAGCCATAATAGGCTCAGTGCACACTATATAATTAAATATCAACACGTGTGTCCCCTGCCCAGCGCTGGGATGCATTTACTGGAGTTAATGAGAATCGGAATGGCCCTACTGATGAGGAGCCCACGGAGGTAGGAGGGCAAGAGACACAAGTCCCCTTCTGGAGCTGAGGGGCATACACCCCCATCCTCCTGTCTTCTCGCTGTCCAACCACCCGACCCCCTCATCCTGCCCCCAGAAGGGCTTCCCAGGACCCCCGATGGAAACTGCTCGCTAGACCGCAGGCCAGAGCGCCATCAGCTTCCCGCTTCTCCAGTGTGAGCGAGCCCTGGCAGCCCGCACGTGGTACATAGTGACTAGTTTTCGCTTAATACAAATTGCGGTTATTCGGCAGCCGAAATGCTGATTCCCCGCCGAGACCCCCGTCGCTGACACCCCATGCACAGACACACACTTGGCAGATACAAGCACCAGCACCTGTGTGCCCTCCTGGGCCCCGCTTGCCCCCCTCAACCCATCACAGAATGACTCCCTGGCTTCGGGGACCAGTGTAATCAGGACTGATTCAAGTGACAGGGTGAACTTGCCGTACGGATGCATTTGGGTGGAACCGCAAGGGCAGGGCTTTCGAGTTGGAAGGCCTGGCTTTATATTTTGGGGCTGCTATTCTTGAGCAAGTGACCTAACCCTTTGGGGCCTTGTTTCTTTTTTTTTTTTTTAACGGAAAGTGTGCACAGTGACACCTGCACACTGGGAGGATTAAAGGGCACGATTTATGAGAAACGCCAGTGCTTGTCTCTCTCTCCCTTTCCGTCTGCACACATAGCTGCGTCTGGATGGGGTGTGGCGGCGTCTACCCAGAGGAGAGGAGTGGACCACGGGGATGGAAAGGTGCCGTCCACTCAGGATGCTGATTTCAGAGCAGGCCACCAGAACCCAAGAGGCTCTTTGCTCTTTTCTGCACTAACGTGTCCCCAACCCCTAGAACAGTAACTTATACACAGCAGGTACTCAAAACTGAGTAAATAAGTGAATGACACCCTTTCTCGTATTTCATCCTCATCACAAACCCATGTGGAGGATTGTGTTGTCACGGTTTTGTGAAAGAATAAATAGGCTCAGAGAGGTTGAGTGCCTTGTCCAAGGCACAACAGCTAATTTGGAAAAAAAAAAACAGGTGCCTCATTCAAGTGCTCTTGCTGGTGCTTTCATCAGGGGAGCTTTTCTAGTTTACGAGAAAGGGAAAATAAATACAGAAGATATAAAGTATATGTGGTTTTAAAGAATAACAAGTGCTGCTCCTGAGAGGCTAGTGCCCACCCTCCACCATAGTTCTTAACCAGGACATGGGGCCACAAGAGGCGGGACATCTGGGAAGCAGAGGGCTGGGCCCCTCTAGGATCGGGGACTCTAGACTCCACCGCCATATTCATTCCAAAAGATACCCAGCCCCTCCGGCGGTTTCCTATTAGTCTGTGCTGATCATCAGCCCACCTTGCACGCTTCAGAGTGAGCTCCCTGGAGAGGGTCCTGACTGTCCTTGCTTGGGCCAAGTTATTAGACAGGGAGCAGCTGGGCTGGGTTGAGGCCGGCCCCTCCCTGCACTGCGCTCCCCTACGTGCTGTAGGGAGAGTCGGAGGAGAGAAGAGGCTGACCTCTGGGAGTCGCGGGCAGATGGGAGTGACAGGTCACACGCTCCAGATCCAGACCTGACACATACTGAAAACCTGATAAACAAGCGCAGATTAATGGGGTGACGGCAAGACAAGGGAGAGTTCAGATGGTTCATATAGGATCAGAAAGAATCTTGAAGTGCTAGCCTTGTGCACTGATAAAACTCATCAGGCAGAGTTCTCCGTCGCCTACAGGAGACTGGGCATTGCATAGCCCCAGCCCCAGGGCAGATCGGTGCTTCACCCAGAAGGATACTTTGGGTGCACCTGGCCCTGTTCGGAAATAAGCCAGAGCCCCTCTCCTGGAACGTTTGCTCTAGAGTGAACCCTGCCTTGCAGGCAAGGGGGCAAGGGGCTTGGGCACCAAGGGGTTGGGGGCACCAAGGAGTCAGGCTTGGACTTGGAGATAGCATTGGGGTTCCCAGGGGCAGCATCTGGCGATGGGAGGGGAAGGACAGGAAGAGCGTGTTCAACAGGTGGCAGCGCGGACTCGGATCAGCAGAGGAGGGACCAAGACCCACAGCAGCGTGGAAACTGGGTGGAAACTGGATTCCAGCCTTGGTTCTGGCACTGGCTTTGAGTAAATCACCTCCCTTTCACACACTCGAGTTTTTTTTAACCCCCCAAAATGGAAAGTTCTAGGCTGGATGAACTTTAAAATCTTCACTATTTAAAAAAAAAAGAAAAATCGGAAATTTCAGACTTATTACGCCCTCCCCAAGTATCTGGACCTTCCTGGTCACGGCCAGTCAGGGCACCCAGGATGTGCAAGCGCTCCTCCGGGGTGGGGTGCCCCGCGCCTCCCTTATTAGCTATTCACCACCTCTTCTCACTCCCAGCCCCCTTCCTTTCCCCATATGCAGATGGCTTTGTTTTCCAAACCTGATAGATGCTGACAGGTATATTGTCTCAGCATCACCAGACTGCCAGAGGCTGCTTAAGTCAAATGATTTTCTTTCCCCTAATAACTTAGAGGAATTTTTTTTTCCTCCTAAAAGGCAAAAAAAAAAAAAAAATCTTTTTTTTTTAAAAAAAAAAAGCCTTTTTTTTACCTTAAAGAGACAGAGTGTCATTTATCTTCCTCTTTAGCCCAAAGTCAAATGAAAGGAACGTTAAACAAAGACCAGCCTGCTTTGGAGCAGTCATTTGTGACTGGAGGCTGGGGAGAAGGAGGGTGGGCCTTGGGGACCATCTCCAGAGAGTGGTGATTGACAGCCTGGAGGGGAAGTGGAGCGGGGGCGGGTGGGATCTGAACCTCAGCCAGGAGGAGAGCCACAGCCACCCACAGAGAGGGGACGGGCGGGGGGTGCCCTGCAGGGCTGGATGCCTGCCAGGTGAGGGTAAGGGGCTGGCTGGTGGGCAACAGCTGTCTGTGGGGGTGCTCCTCACCGGGCTAGCTGCGCCAAAGACCTGAAGATGGAATGATTCTGGCATGGCCAAAGTTGAACAGCCTTCATGATAGGATTCCATGACCCCAAAGGTACTTTGGCCTTTGGGACAGGCCTAGATATTGACCAAAACTGTCTACAATCTGCATTGCTTTTAATAAACGATCAACCATGACTGGTGATCTACCAACCAAGTTCTTTAAGCCCCTTCTGAGTGTTAAATATCCCACAGTATGAAGCTTAAATAAAATATGGTCCTTGCTTCTCAAGAACCCCAGGATCTAACGAAGAGGATAAGACAGGGAAATAAGCAAGGAACAAAGCCAGCGAGCAAATGTCTGACGCCAGTGACAGTCGTGCCAGCAGTTCAGGGACCAGTCAGGGCTGAGGGGGCGAGCCTTCCTGCAGCGGGTGTCACTCCCCAGGGATGCAGTAATGGGTGGCCCTATCTCAGGATGGGGCTCAATCTGACTGCCAGACGGAATAAGGGGATGCATATTAAAGGTAAGTAGGTAAATTTGCTTCACACTTGACAAGCTTGGAAAGAGGTCAGTTGTCCATATCGAAAAGGAGCGGTGATGGAGGCGGGAGTGAAGTGAAGAGGCTGCCATGCACTGGCACTGCCACCACTCGACCTGAAAGGGCTATTAAGAATTAAGGACGCTGGGAATGGGGTGCTTTCAATCAGACTTACTTGCTGGCAATCATAGTCATAGCTTACTTTTACTGAATGTTTACTACGGCCAGACACTGTTCCGATCTTTAAAAGTGTTATCAGAGTCTGCAGTCTTCACGTCGGCTTAGTTTCTTCTGTACAGCAAAGTGAATCGGCTACGGTTTACATACTGCTGTTTCTTAGTCTCCAAGTCGTGTCCAGTTCTTTTGTGACCCCATGAACTGTAGTCCGCCAGGTTCCTCTGTCCATGGGATTTCCCAGGCAGGAATACTGGAGTGGGTTGCCATTTCCTTTTCCAGGGGATCTTCCCAACCCAGGGATTGAACAATTTGCATTGTTTTTAATGAACAATCAACCATGACTGGTGATGTACCAACCAGGTTGTTTCAGCCCCCTCTGAGCGTTAAATATCCTGCAGTATGAAGCTTAAGTAAAATATGGTCCTTGATCCCTGATCCCTGAACTGATTCTTGAAC
Source organism: Ovis aries (assembly GCF_016772045.2). Classification (NCBI taxonomy): domain Eukaryota; kingdom Metazoa; phylum Chordata; class Mammalia; order Artiodactyla; family Bovidae; genus Ovis; species Ovis aries. Next base: position 74,621,068 of record NC_056065.1, on the reverse strand, counting down.
TCCTGGCATGACAATCACTGGTATCAGAATTTGCTCATGGGCTTTGTTCCCCGTTTCTTTCCCCCTGTCTTGTCCTCTTTGTTAGATCCTGGGATTCTTGAGAGCAAGGGCTATATTTTATGATCTCTCAGGTCTCCTGCATTGGCAGGTGGGATCTTTACCCTAGCTAAGTGCTTGCAACTTAGGGCTGCCCCTCTTTCCCACTTCTGATGCCTGCCAGCTGGATACCCACGACACTGCCTACATCTGCAGCTGACGCGAGCTCACACGGGTCTGAGCTCAGCCTAGGCAGGCTGAACAGAGCACGTGCTCTGACACTTATCTCACCACTGGGGAGAAAGGGTACTGAGCCCTTGGGTGGCAACCATCCCAAGGAAGCCGCCTTGTGTTTCTAGAAGATCCCGGAGGGCAGAGGGTGCTGAGCGCATGGTGTCCCCAGGGAGTACTGAGTGCGTTGCCTCTTTGTGCAGAAGGGAAGGCTGAACTCCTGCCTTGCCTGGAGTCCCCTCAGGACCTGCACAAAGCAGCTCTCTGTCTCCAGGGGACGTTTCCTCCAGTAGCAGAGGAGATGGGGCTAACTGAGTCACACGGGGCTGTCTGGCTGGAGAAGATGGGTCCCTCCAGCACCTTCTACACAAATGTGGCCAGGGCTTCCCTGGAGGCTCAGCGGTGAAGGGTCCGCTTGCCAGTGCAGGAGACGTGGTTTTGATGCCTGGTCTGGGAAGATCCCACATACCTCTACAGAGCTAAGCCCTGAGTCACAGCTATTGAGTGTGCATGCCCCAGAGCCTGCGCTCTGCAACGAGAGAGGACACGGCTTCGGCAATGAGAAGCCCTCTGCTGGGAAGCAGAGTAGCCCCCAATCAGCACAACTAGAGAAGAGCCCACGCGGCAACGAAGATCCAGCATGGCCAACAATAAACACATACAATTACTCTTAAAAAATACATAAAATAATGTGGCCAATTAGCCTGTGGACAGAGAGTCCAGGCCTAGGAGGGAGAAGGTTCCCAGCTGGGGGCCCTCGAGCCAGTCCCTGCCCTCTCTGGGCTGGAGCTGCCTGGCACAGCCGAGGGTGGTGGAGGGCTGCGGTTGAAAGGGAAGCCTGGAGCCCTTCTTGCTCGGCTGGACTCCAGGCTGAACCATGACGGGGCTGCACGACGTGGGGCAAGGTACTTCCCTCTGGCGAGCCGAATTTCCTCATTCGCAAGGTGGGCTGGTGCGGGACTGTGGCTAATACACACGGAGCACTCAGCATGCGAGGGGCTCACTCTGACGGCCACGCTCCCTCCTGCTGCTCTAAGGCTCTTGGATGCGTGAGCCCTTCCAAGGGCTCTAAAAAGTTTGTGGCTCGCTTTCCCTGCACCGTGTGTACCATTTAGATTCCGACTCCACTAGCATTTACTGAGCGCTGACTACACGGGAACACATTATCGTCCTTAATCCTCACAACAAGTCCTGTGAGTCCTGTGTTACAATGCTCATTAAGGAAGGAGAAAAGCTAACCTCGGAGAACTTCAGCTACATCCTCAAGGTCACGCAGCTAGCTCAGGCAGTCAGGATTCACGTGCGGCCCCACCCAGCCTCCGTGCGCCCCCGTCCATCTGCAGGGGGACAAAAGGCCCAAGCTACGATCCCCAGCTGTCGCATCTGGCTGAGACCCGAGGCCCGGGCTCCGGTTCCAGGCAGATCCAGTTCTGGGCCTGAGTGTGTTTGGTGAACCCGTCTCCAGGGTGAGTCGGGGATTTGCCAATGAAAATGCTACAGCTGAACCAGCATTTGCCAGCCATACTGGGGCTGAGATTGAGGGGAACGGAAACTAATCCTCTCATTACAGGCCTGGCCTGCGGAGGGATGGGCAGCACTGGGCCAGGAAGAACTCTCAGCAACATCTGCTCTGCACTCTCCACTTCCACGTCCGCGGCGCCGCCTGGGATGCTGCGTGGGGACGTGCTGGGATGCCAGGCTGTGAGGTGTACAGACACACACACGCCGTGTACGGACACACACACAGAAGGTACAGACACACACACGTGTATGGACACACATACGCTGTGTACCGACACACACACACACACACACACACACACACACACACACACACCGTGTATGGACACACACACACACACACACACACTGTGTACAGACACACACACATGCAGGCACAAACCACACCAGGGGCAGAACAGGAGCCCAGGAGGAGATCCTTGGAGAGAGGAACACTGCAGTGAAAGCCGCTCAGGCGTGTCCGACTCTTTGCAGCCCCATAAACGACACAGTCCATGGACTCTCCAGGCCAGAACACTGGAGCGGGTAGCCTTTCCCTTCTCCAGGGGATCTTCCCAACCCAGGGATCGAACCCAGGTCTCTGGCTTCTGCCAAATCCTCTCTGAGGACGGTACTGGGGTCAGAGGCCAGTCTCCGCAAATGAGTCCAGGGTCTGCCTGGTGATGGAGGGGCCCAAGGACTGGCCTCAGCTCCTGTGAGAGGGGCTTCTGGATGTAGGAAGGAGGGGAGTGGGGGCTCCTGGTAAGACTTTGGGTTGTGTGAGAGGCTGAGGGCGAGGGAGCGAAGGGCTGACTCCCTGGAGAGCCCGCATTCCTGCTCTGTTCTTGCAGGGCACCTGGAGGAGGCAGGCAGGAACACAGAAGGCAGGGTCATAAGGAGACTCTGCGGGTTGGGGGTGGGAGGAGGTGAGAGATGCCCAGGGAGGGCAGAGGCGCTGCCTAACTCTCCTGCTGGTCGTCAGCCAGATGCGGGGCCAGATGGAGGAAACGGGCTGGGGTGGGCGCTGCGTGGCTGGGCAGGGTAGAGGACGCGGCCGAGGGCGGCAGCTCACCTGGTCAGCCCGCTCAGCGATGTCGTCAGGGTAGGGGGGCGGTTGCCATGTCTCCTGCTAAGCCAGCTACTGTGCCAGGACCATGCCCCTGACAGGCAGCCTGCTGGAGGCTCTGGGGGCTCCCTCTGCATTAAGTCTCCACCAGGACTCGAAGCCCACAGGACACTCCTGACTCTGCACCAGCCCCGAGTCCTCCCCTCCTGTGTCTCATCCTCAGGGTCACCACTGCAGAGGACAACGCTGCCGGGACTGCAGTGGTGGGCCCAGGAGAGACGTGCTCAAGGAACGAGCTGGTGCTTCCCCGTCTCCCTCAACATCCCAGGGACACCAAGGAGGTGGGATTTGGTGCCCTTGATCTGACACCTCCCCGACGCTGGAACTCTCTGGCCTGGCCTGGCCTGGCAGACTGATGCTCTCTGGAAGCAGCTGTGGCTGGACCTTTGTGTGCTGGCAACTCTGTGGGTGCCGCTCCCAGATGCTTCAGAAAACAGAAGCCAACAGCACCTCCACCGGGCCTCCGGCAGTGAGCAGGCTGGCTTATGCTGCAGAAATCTTTGGAAAGAAGCGAACACCTGGAGACCCTGGACCACTTGGAAACTAGACTGAGGGATGACGGGAAAGAAGGCTAAGGCGAGAGCGTGGCGGGGAGGGCAGGATGTGCTAGGCTGAGAACAAATGTGGATGTTCCAGCAGGTCCACTCATCCCAGAGCAGTGTCCGATGGTGAGTGTGGACTCAACTATGGAATACGGCCAACTGCTGGGGAGTGGGGCCATTCCTTCTCAGGGGAAGTGCTCCCTGCCTTCACCACTGGACACCCCCAGGGCTGGTAGGGCTGCCGACCCGGAGTTCTCCGAATGGGAGATACAAAGGCTCCAGCATCCGAGTAGGAAAGGAGAGAGGCTACCTGGCCCGAAGGGTGAGCAAAAGGTAAGGTTATATCTTAAAGAGCCTGTCAGGGTGGACAAGGCCTAACTTTGCCTGTGTCCCTTAAAGTTCTTGGTAGCCTGGTGAGGACTCCATCCGCCTGCTTGAGCCTGTTCTCTGCTTGGAGCTCTGGGACCAGCTGGCTCCCACCCAGTAGTCACTGCTCTCCTGGGAAATGGGCTGGAAAGCTGGAAGGGTTATCCAGAGTCCCAGTGGGGGATGGGAGCTACAACTGGAAGCTCTGGGGAGCAGAGGTCAGGCTGCAGAAACAATATAAGAAAGGCAGTCTTCCCAAGAGAGAGCCTAAGGAAACTGGCAGCCCCAGACAGAGGGCCTGACGAGATAGTTACCAGGCACCCAGGGACTCATCCCAACTGGCATCAACCTAATTCCAACCTTGTCACTCGTGGTCGCTGGATCTTGGGAAAGACTGAGGGCAGGAGGAGAAGGGGACAACAGAGGATGAGATGGTTGGATGGCATCACCGACTTGATGGACATGGGTTTGGGTGGACTCTGGGAGTTGATGATGGACAGGGAGGCCTGGCGCGCTGTGGTTCATGGGGTCGCAAAGAGTCGGACGCGACTGAGTGACTGAACTGAACTGAACCGAGGGACTCATTGGGATGGTTAAAAAGCTGGACATGGGCTTGCCTCCCACTGCGTGGCATCTTGGGGTTTCGTTTGAAGCAAGCTGATGGATGGCTCACTTCTGCGCCTATCTGAAGCTACCGGCCTTATGCATCCTCCTTTATCTCGTCTTTCTCTGGCGCTTTACAGTTCACAGAATGCTTCCAAATCCAGGTTTGATTTCAGATCATAAGACGCTGTTGAATAAATGGGTAAGGAATTATTGCCATTTCACAGGTGAGAAAGTGAAGGTCAAGGGACACTGCCTCTGATATTCGTTCCAACAGCATTTCCAATCAGATGATAAGAGCCAGTTTAGACAGATCTCACAAAACCTTCTAAATGCACTGGAAGTAAGCCCTGCAGAGGGAATCCAAATGGCTTGCAATGAACTCTGGGGACCATCCATTTCCGTGGGAGCGAGCAGGATGCGGGGCCATGACCCCTGTTATCCTTGAAGTTATGTGTGTATCCAAGGATACCCTTCCCTGCCCAAGCCAGAGCCTTGATCTACCTAAGCACAGACTTTGAGGCCATACAACAGCATGACTTGGGGTCATGGCGAATAAGATCCCATGACCATGAGTGACAAGGTCAGAATTAGGCTGATACCAGTTGGAAAAGCCTCAAGAAGAATGGGAAAGAGAACTAGAAAAAATCCTGAACTGCAAAATAGACAAAGGATGTTGTTCAGACCGTAGAAAGCGCCAGGGAAAGTGATTTTGCTCAGGAATGTGACAGAGGGTACACAGGGAGGTGAGCCCACGGTGGACCCAAGGCTGAACCTTTCACAGTAATACCTCTGGTTATGCCCCTGGCTTGCCCAAAGACCTCAAATGGCTCCCCCTTCATTCCGGAGTCCAAACCCCTGAGCACGTCATTCAAGACGGCGCACCGCCCGGCCCGACCTGCTTCTGCGGCAGCTCTCTCTCTCCTTCCCCTTCCTCCTCAAGCACCTCGAACATGGAGCCACTCTCAGCCTCTGGACTGCACACAGCGCCTTTGCACGGACTGTCTGGCTGCCCCCAGGGACTGACCTCTTAGCCTTTTCTCCAGCTCGAAAACCCCTTCCTGCTTTGTAAGCTGAACTCAGCGCCCACTCCCCTTTGCCGCCTTTCCCAGGCCAAGCCTCCATTCCCTCTGCTTTACATGCTCGGCACTTGGCATGTGTTTCTGTCTTGGTGCTGTCCTATGACATTCCTTCCGACTGTTAACACAAGGCAAAACGTGGCATGCGTCTTTGTGTTCTCCCTACCTAACCCTTCAGAATCCAGTACGGTGCCTACCTTTCAACAGACACTCAGGAGCTGAGGACTGGTTAGGAGTACACATCCTAGAACCACACGGCCTGGTTCGCTCTGGCTCTGGTGAACCTTAACTCAGCTCATAACCTGAACTTCCCTGTGCCTCAGTTACTCACTAGTCTAATGGAGATAACGATTCCAGATGCCTCACAGGACCATTATGGGGATGAAAAGAGATGATATATGCCACGCTCTAGGACAGTGGCACTTAGCAAGCACTGTGTAAGCATTTGCTATGATGATTATTATCTTTTGAATGAATGAAGAAACAGCTTGGAATCAGCAAGCTGGTCACATTTCTCCTCAGTGACCTCAGAAGAACTCAGGCTATAATCTAATGTAGGGGGTGGAATAAAGTTCTGATGAAGAGAAACACGGAATTACAGTCAGCAAAAGCCTCGTCAACGGACTGCAGAACTGGACCTGTGGTACTTCAGGCGTGGTCCCCACATCAGCGGCATCAGCCCCACCTGGAACTTGTTAGAAACAGAAGTCTCAGGCCCCACACAGGACCGGAGCTTCTGAATCAGAGCCCCTCGCAGGGGTGGGAGACACGGCCGTGTATGTTTTAACAAGCTCTCAGGGGATTTTGATGCCGATTTGAGTTTCAGAACCACTGGGCTAGACTCTGCCCACTTCTTATAATCCAGGTATAGTGTGTGCCCTGAGATTTCAAACCTGTTGTTGCAAAACAAGTTTGGGGCCTGTGGCTGATTCATGTTGATGTATGGCAAAAAAACCCATCACAATATTGTAACTATCCTCCAATTAAAATTTAAAAAAAAAAAAAAAAAACAAGTTTGTGGCCTTCCCCAGAGGACCAGAGCAAGTATCAAGGGGGCAAACACTCCTGCTCATGGGAGACCATGAGGAACACAGCTAGCCCGGTCTCTGCCAGACAGGAGGCAGGCCACCGAGGGTCAGCTCTTGCCCGCCTCCCCCCTTTTCCTCCAGAGGCGTGATGTAAGAGCAGAGAAAGAGAAACGGCCCTGTTCCCAGGACGCAGCTTCTGGAGGATCCCTGAGCTCCGCAGTGGGCGGGTATGCGAGGGAGGCTACGGCACAGACTTGTGGGAGTCTCGCTTTGAGAACATGTGCAGACAGTGGGCACCCCAGGGGGTGGGGACAGTGGGCACAGAGAGCCTGTCATCCTCTGCGGAGCCCGAAGCTCAGCTAGAGGAACAGGTGGGCAAGAAGCAGGGAGGAGGGCTTGGCCGAGGCCCAGCGTTCCCAACAAAGGTTTGTACAGTGAGTCAGGCTGGCCTCAGCCTCCCCCGGAGGAAGGCTCGCCGAAATGCCAAATGAAGGCATCAGTCTTTAGGGGGTGGGGAGGGTGTGTTGCCTGCCTCTGCCTTCTCTCCAAGGGGTCCTGAGGTGTGAGGGCTAGCAGCACCTGGGCCCTCAGCCCCCTGTCTGGGAACCGACTTTTGAGGCCGTGGAATGAGGCACAGTGTAAACACCGTCTCCAAGAGGATGGGAAGAGAAGAGTGCAAGCGACTCAACCCTCTCATACTCAACTGAGGATGATTTAGGGCCGTGGTTTGCAAAGTGCAGTCCCTACAAGAGCATCAGCATCATCTGGGGACTTGGCAAAAATCAGCATCTGGGAAAGACACGTTCATGGGCCACATGCCCTGCTCCATGAAATCTGAAACTCCTGCACAGGGCCTAGCAATCTGCAGTCCAGCCAGCTCTCCAGGTGACCCTGAGGCACATTCAAACCTGAGAACCACTGGCTTGGGGCCTGGATTGAATCTTGTTCTTGTCTGGAAGGAGAGAGACATATGCCATCTCTCAGCAAAGAGGCCTCCCTGCTTGTCCAGGGAACCTAACCCCGCCATGCAGTGTCCCCACACAAGGATACAGGCGCTGGACCAGGGCCAGGGAGTCTCAGGTGACTGGGCAGGGAAGAGGCCCTGTGGTTGGTAAGGACAAGTAGAGGGGTGGGGAGGCTGCCACAACTCATTTTCTTGGAACACAAAAGCCCAGAGGAGGCCTGGGCCTCCCTGCCATTGAAACTGGGCAATTACAGGATGATGATGGTGATGTTACCAATAATGATAATCACTGCACCAATAACGTGAGGTCAGACAGGCATGCTCCCATCTTTGGTCAAGGGGTAAGGTTGCCGTGTGGGTGCCTTTGCTTCTGATTTAGAGGAAAACCTGGATTCCGGCCAGCCCCATTTCCACACCTGGGGGTACAGCGGGGCCCCAGCCCTGCGCCATCTCTCCCTTCTGCTGGGTCCTCCCTCCTGCAGGTCAGCTCCTGCTCCGGGCCCCGTGTGGGTAGATGCAGGGCTGCGGATACAATCAAGAGGCAGGCGGTGCCTGTCTTCCACCTCCTAGCAGACCGTCCCCTGGATGTTCATTCACAGACAAGGTGACAGCTCTGGAGGCCGGGGCACAGCCCTGAGGGTGGCAGGGGGACAGGGTCACCCTGGATGCTGTCTGCACTGGGAAGATGAGGGGCCTGGGCTCTGTGGGCCTCCATCTCTCTCTCTGTCAGGCAAACCACAGAGAAGCTGGAGGAAGAAGCCATGCCTGTTGGTCGGGGTAGCAGGCCTCAGCAGACCCGTAAATACTCTGAGCTAATGTCTCCCCTTAGAGACTGTCTCCTCCCTCCCCAGCCCAGAGAAGCAAGACAGCAGAGATTCAGACTCTCAAGGAGAGAAAAGGTCATCTGGTAGCAATCTCCCTCCATCATCGTCCCCGACGCCCGCCCAGCCTGTCTTTCTTACACTTTAGATTTCTCAGGGTGAAATATTTCCCTAAACGCTACAGCGTTTCTAGGAGGATCAAAGGGAACCACCGAATGCCCAGGCCCTCCGTCACCTCCCTGCCGCCCCACCCCCCCGCTCCAGCTTCAAACACAGGAGGAAATCGGCACGCAGACCCCTGTCATCGCCGGCGGTGACTTGTGGACATGTGCTTGGGTTATTTCTCCTCCACTACAAGGGGTCTGGGCAGCTCACAGGGGGCTTGTATTTTTTTTTTTTTTCAGACCTATGTGTATGTTAAAGTCATTAAGGCTTGGAAAGCGGGGGTGGTGGGTAGGGGAGTAAAGGCCATTATATGGGAAGAGAAGAAAAATGGCCTGTCTTCAGACTGTCAGTGGAGGAAACGCCTCTGCTTCAGGGAAGGGGGAGAGGGGCTAGGTCAGAAGGTCTAAGTGGTCACCTCCTGGCCCGGAGGGCTACAAGCAGGATGCTCAGGATAAGGGGTCATTGCTCAGTCCACTCCTTGGCATGCGGTGGGCATGGCTACCTGGGGGCTGGATGGTCACTGCGTGCACGTTCCTGAGACAGAGCTGGGAGGCAAGGCAGAACCGGAAGAGCCGACACCGACCCAGCCCTGTGCTCTCTGCATCTGCTTTCACGGGGCAGCCATGTGCACGCCAGGGGGCATGAGCGATATCCCCGTTTCACAGAGGAGGACCCCCGAGCCACGGTGGTCAAGGGCCTTGCCCAAAGTCAGGTAGTGAGCAAGTGGCGGACAAAGCAATGAAGACAGAGATCATGTGATGCCATGGCCCTATCTTTGGAGACTTGGTTCCAGTTAAGACCAGCTCGTGCTGCGGAGTGCCTGCCCTTCAGGAGGATTTGCTGCTACCGACCTGCATGCTGAAGCAGCCAAGGGGAGCTGGGGGAGAAGACATCTAAGCTGGGGGAAGAGTCCTACTGGCTATGCTCATGGTAGGTCAAGTGTTTGGTGTCTCCTCACTCCCCGGGCTTGAGGGGGGCTGGCGGGGGCTGGTTCTTCTGGACTCCCAAACTCCCAGCCTTCCAAGCCGTCCCAGCACTGACCTCTGGGCTTCCCTGGTGGCTCAGATGGTAAAGAATCTGCCTGCAACGTGAGAGGCTCAGCTGAGATCCCTGGGCTGGGAAGACCCCCTGGAGAAGGGAACAGCCACCCACTCCAGGATTCTTGCCTGGAGAATCCCATGGACAGAGGAGCCATGGGATCACAAAGAGCTGGGCACGACTGAACGAGGAACGCGAGCTAACTAACTGGGCCTGAGCTCACCACCACCTCTTCTTTCCTTTCAGACCTGATTTTGCTCGCACAGAAGACAGATGCGCAGGGTGGTTCTCTGGAGCCACATGGCGATGCTGGAAGCTATCAGAGCACTGCGGAAGCTGCGTCCTGGCTGGACCCTGAGGACACCAGCCGCCCGCTTGGCTGAGCCTCTGTGGTCCCCGCTGTGGCCTTCCCAGGCACTTCCGTCAACTCCCTGGGCTGAGGAGCCTGGGGGCAGGCGGGGTGCCGGGGAGACCATTATCTAATCCTTCCCCCAGGTTGCTGGCCCTGAAGGCTGAGTCCTGGTTCCCCAGAGCACATGCTCCAAATCACCGCTCCAGTGACAGCCTTTGTTTGCCTTGGGAGGGAAGTTCTGGAAGGATGAAAGTCCGATCCCGCTGGTTGCTCCACGGGCCTCCTTTGCCAAAACATACTGTGAAACGACCCCTGACCTTCCCCTCATACTTTCCCTGCTCTACCTCCCAGCAGCCCTGATTGCCTCCCTCCCCGCCCCCACCGCCCCCAGCCCCGAGGGAGGCTTAGACAGCTCAGTAATTTAGGGATCGCTAGCAAGAAAGGTGCAGAGGTCAGAAGTCAGTGAGCGGCTGGGAGGGGAATTTCACCCCTGGTTTCTGCCAGACCCCCCTCTTCTCCCAGAATCACCTCCTCCCCCAATCTGTAGGCCAGCCCCCACGGACCTGGCGGGAAGAGAGAGGGTCTGGGCATAGGAGGAGGTGGTGGTGTGCCAGTAGGTACGAGGAGAATGTGTATTTTTAAATCCATGTCCTGAAAAACAACTTTCAAGATGCAAATGTGCCCCTCCAACTTTCTTATTTGGAAACTCAGCTCGGAAAGGAAATGCTGAAATGCTCCATTCCCCGGAGAGTGTACGGATTTAGGAAGTTCTATTACCTCACTCCGGCTCCTCCCTGCTCTCACTGCTGCACAAACAACCGCGAATTCACTAATATCTGTCCTCTGTCCCTCGCCACGGCCTGTTCAATCTAGCTCAGCCCAGTTCCAAAGCGCAGAACTGGCGAGGCAGTGAGTGACTCCAACTCAAACCAAGAGCTGGCTCCTCTCTCTTCCTTGAGAAATCAAGAGAACCGCAAGAGAATGTTGGTGCCCTTCCACAGCGATTAAAAGCCCCTTGCTTGGCCCACAGAAGTGGAGTTTTGTTTTTTGTGTTTTTTTGGAATGACATTCATGGAAGGTCAGCTTAAGAAGAGCCTTCCCACGCAATTTCCTTATTTTGCAGAGAAGGAAACCAAGGGGTATCTGTCATCATTCTGCTGGTTGGCAGCAAAACGGGGGGCTTTTCAGCTGTCTCTGCAGGTGGGGCAAAGCAAAGGGGCTTGCAGAGCTGCCTCTCAGGTGAGATGACTTGTGCAGGGTCTGTGTTCTGGACTCCTGGGTGGCCACCTACCCTGAGAGGGACAGCCAGCCTCTGTTCAAGAAGGCTCCATCCGCTGCTGGGCGATGAATGAACATAGCTTCACAGGGTGGTCAGTTCGCTGGCTGCAGGAGCTGGCAGAGGATGCCTTTCTGGGATCCGAAGGAGGAAGACATCCCTCCTGCTGGGCTTTCTCCTCCTGCGGGATCCAGCCGGGACTGCCAGCCTCTGGCCCAGAAGGAGGGCTTTTTCCCTCTTCCTGTTGTGTCCCCGGAGGAACTGGGAGGGTTGAGGGCCGAGAGGAAGGTGGAATTCATCCAATCTGGGGTAGGGAGCGCAAGCTCTTCTGGGGCTTCCTCCCCTTCCGGGAGTGAGGTCAGGAGAATAAAGGTCACAGATGGACTGGCCACATGTGTTCTTGTGTTCCTGGGAGCCGGGGAGAGCGTGTAGGACCGAGGGTCTGACGGCTCAAGACAGGGAAGAATTCGCCGACGGCTCAGAGACCAGACAGGTTCATCCCGGATCCGGAGGGAGGGCAGTGAGGGGCCCAGGAAGCCACTGCCTTGAATGTCGCTAACATTTCATTTCACCCTCGCTCGACCTCCCTGTCTCCCTTCTTTCCCTCTTAAGCTCCCGCAGCAGGGGATGGGGAGCAGAGGAGACCGGGAAAGAGGGCTGCAGGGCCTCTTTGACTCTGCTGACTGGAAAGAAACGAAGGGGCAGAGACGGAGGGCGAGCAGAGGTCTGCAGCTGCAGCCCCGCTCTGCATGGCGCCCCCAGCCCCACCGCTTCCGAGGGTCCCACGCGAGGACGGGAACTGGGCCAGGTGCAGGGGAGGGCCCGGGTGGTTCCCAGGGCAGGAGGTGGGGAGGGCTGGGCCCCTCCTGTTCCCGCCCTCAGTGTCTTTCGCCTGGGGAACAGATCATAGGAAGCAGCAGATCGTGTGCTGTAGGCTGAAAATGCGGCTCACTCTGGGGGCTGATGGAAAACAAACTCTGCCTAGGCATCTGACAAAGCTCCCCACCCCCTGCCCCCAACTTTTAAATTTGGACTGAGAGACGGAGGATTCTCTTTTAGGCTTGAAAGGTGTCCTAGACTTTGGGGTTCTTTCTACTGCATATTCCCAAACGGCACCATCCGGTAGACTAGCCACTCGCCACGTGGAGCTACTTACATCACAGTTACTTAAAATTCGGGAAAATCAGGAGATTCAGTTTTTCAGGAGCGCTAGTGTGTGTCAGTCTCTCAGTAGGCACTTGTGGGTAGGGGCTACGGTACTGGCTGGAAGAGACATAAACATTCCCCTTATCACAGAAAGATCTTTGGGACAGTGATATTCTAGAAGGTTTCTGACATGAGCCTGACTTTAATTCCTGATTTCTTCAGATGCTCACATGCTGGCCTCCGCCTCAGGAATGAGGAATGACTGGCCTTAAGGATGGGTCTGGGGTGGGGTGAGGTGGGTAGGAGGAAAGGGAGGCCTAGGAATGCCACAACTGCCCTGCTCTTTGCTGCCACTCTGGACATCTTCCTTAGACCCTGCATCTCTTTGCTGGTACTAAGCTATTCAGTTTGCCGGGGGAGGAGCGGCACGGGGTGTCTGCCGTGGAGGAGGAATACAGGTGATAGCTCCAGCCAAACGGGTTTGGCAATAAGGTCCTGCCTCCCATCCCCACCCGCGGCTTCAGAAGCATGTCAAGGGAGGTATATACCAAGGGCAATCCTACACAAGGTGGGTGTAGCGTCATTAGCCCAACTTACTCATCACACCCCTGGGCCTCTAATGGGCGGACATAGGCAGGGATGGGAGGCAGGGCACAGGCTGGGGGTGAGGCAAGTGGTTATGCTTCAGTCAATTCTGAACGCTGTTGACATGATGGAAATGGGATAAGAGGTGCAGAGTCAGATACTGGGCTCGCCCAGCTTACCCTCCCACCCAAAGCACTCACAGCCCTGGCTGCCTCACCCACCCCGGGAGGGCCCTTGATGGAGAGAAGCTGGGAGGAGCACATGCCGTACACAGAGACACACAGACACACCTCACGCACATATATAAACGCATGTACATGCACAGGGGCACGCATACACACTCACACATACATGTGTACCACACACACGTCATGTAATTCCAGGGAGATTCTGGAAAGAATCTTGAGCCAAGCTTCTCAGTAAGTCTCGGTTGCTCCTCCAGACTCCCAGGGGCCCAGCAGATGGTCCCAGCCAAGCAGGCAAACTTCCCAACACCTCTAAAATCAGGGTCTGGGCCCCTCCAAACCCAAAAGTCCAATTAAGCTTTGTTCTCACAGGTGGGAAGCAAATGAATGCGGAGCATTCCTCCCCTTCTCTGGGCCATCAGCTCTCAGTTGTCACCCCTCCGCCGGCACCCCTGCGCTTTCCCATATGGTCCCCTTGCCTCTCACACTCCGCTCTGAAGATTAGGGTGCAGAGCCCAGAAAGATCTCCTTCCAAGGTGTCCTCTAGACGGCAGAGACTTGACAGAATAGTTCAGAGAACTCTGGGCTCAGAGGCTTGGCCTCCATCGGGGAGCCTCTCTTGGTCTAGGAGTGGGCCCCTGGGGATTAAGCCCAAGGACCCCAGTATCTCCCATGACACTGGTGTTTCCTTCTCCTAGAGCCTGGGAGAGCTGCAGGGAGATCCCTCTGCTTTCCTCTTTCCAGAGGCACCTCCTCCTCCCTGCAGAGATAATTGGCATGACTGGCATAAATAGATCCATATAGCGCTCTATAAATACACCCATCTTTAGCTATATATATATATTTTTTTCTTCTTCTTCTTCTTCTTCTTTTTCTAAAGACTTGCCAAGAATTCCCCCGGAGCCCTTTCCATGACACAATAGAAAACCAGCAGAGTCATCAAGTTTGATCGTTCCCACAAATACAGCTTTGGGTTGACCTTTGCAAGACTCCCTTGAACCCTGCTTCCAGTAACTCAGCCCCTCCAGCCCTCACAGTCCGCATACCCCTGGCAACCACAAGACACAACTCAGTTTCCTGAAGCTGCCACTTTCTTCCTCATTGGCCTCTGTCTGAAAACAAACAAACAAACAAAAAAGAATCCACTGCTTTTGACCTATCATTTTAAAATAAATCATAGGCTTTGTATGTGAGCTCCAGCTGGCAGCAGGAGGAAATGAGCTGGGCAGCAGGATCCCTCGGCACTCAGGGACACTGTCGTGAAGAACGGAGTGTAGGTGGCTTTCAAATGGCTAGACCTCTGTGTGCAGGATGGTGAGCTGCCTGGTGGGCAGGCTTAACAACCACCGGGGGCGGTAAGCAGAGATGTGGTAGGTCTCCCTCTGATGGCTCCTGGGATAAACAGGAGGAACTCCAGGGCGGAAGCAGAGCCAGAGTGGGAAAAGCCATTCAGGTAATGACTTTCAAGGGCGTTATCATGAGGCACAGACTCTAAGAACCGTCTCTCCATCACCCTGCATCAGCACTGCTGGAAACAGGCGGAGCGGGGAGGAGGGAACAGCTGGCGCCTCTGTCTTTCCTCCCCTCCACTGCTAAAGGCTTTGGAGACTGGAGGCAGCCCCGGGGACATTCATGTGAGGTATTAAGAGCCTAGCCACATGTTGACACCACATTTCATCCCGAAACAGGTTTCCTTTTCTTGATTTTCCAAGTAGGGGTTGGAGGAGTGGATTCATAAGTGGAAAGTAGAAAATACCCAAGAATAGGAGAATCAACAGAGAAATGCAGAAAAGGTAATTTGGCAAAAAAAAAAAAGGCTCCGAACTTAGGACTATAACTCTCACAGCCTTTCTTGTTCAGTATCCTTTCTTTCTAAAGTTGGGTTGTTATCGGTGCACCAGAGAACGCCAGCAGGTGCTGCTGGCAGCTGTTTAACAACAGTGTCAAGACCGTCTTCCAGGAAGGTAGGCTCGGAGGCAGGAGGCAGTGATGGAGAAAATGGGATGGAGGGGGGATGAGGAGGTGGCCCCACATCTGCGGAGAGGGAGCTGAGCGATGGAGCGCTGCTCTGGGAACTGCAATGCTATTTTGTACAAAAGTCTTCCTGTAGGAAGTAAGGAGGAGGGACAAGAGACATATTTCAGCGTTTTGCGGACTTAAGAATTCTGAGCTGGAATTACGAGCAGCTCACTATGTCTCTGGGCAAATACTTAAGCTCCTCTCCTCCGCATCCCCCACTTGCTCCTTTATGGTTACTGACTCCCCTGAGCATCAAGTAAAAGGACCTGGAGTCCCTGGGAGAGCGATCCCAGAAGCCTCCAAGGGTGACGAGTCCTGCAATTATCCCACATCTGGAAAAGGTAATGGCTCCTGTCCTGGCAGGGGCGTGTCACAGACCAGCCAGAGGGGAATGTTTGGATTAGCTAGCTAATCTCAGCTATGCAGGGAGCCAGAGACACCAGGCAGGGCTGGCTTTAGAAGGACAGGGCAGCAGCCTTCACAAGGAGTGCATTCCTTGTGAGCGCTTGAGATCTGAAATGCTTTTCTGCTCTGTGCTCAAGCTTAGTTCCCTGCAACCCATCTCATGAAGGCAACTCTGAAAACTTCCCTGGTCAAAACTCTTCCTTGGAGAGACCGTGACACCTAGAGTTGTGGGAAGACAGATGTTCTCAGGGCCCCTGGCCCTTCCTGAACTGCTGATCCCCTTCCTGCTGGGACAGTGACCAAGACCTGGTGGGAATTTCTGGCGTTTTGCTCTCCACCTGCAGGGCATCACCCGGTCATGTATTCCTGGAGTCTAACCTGCACATGTCCGCTTCTCTTTCCCGGGCCTTGCTCATTCTATCACTTTAATGGGGAGGGGTGTTATTTAACCTACCATCACACATGTTTCAGTTTCATTCAGTCGCTCAGTCGTGTCCAACTCTTTGCAACCCCATGAACCACAGCACGCCAGGCCTTCCTGTCCATTACCAACTCCCGGAGTCCACCCAAACCTATGTCCATTGAGTCAGTGATGCCATCCAACCATCTAATCCTCCATCGTCCCCTTTTCCTCTTGCCCTCAATCTTTCCCAGCATCAGGATCTTTTCAAATGAGTCAGCTCTTCGCATCAGGTGGCCAAAGTATTGGAGTTTCAGCTTCAACATCAGTCCTTCCAATGAATATTCAGGACTGATCTCCTTTAGGATGAACATGTAAAGATGTTCAGTTGAGGGGGAGGAGGGCAAGGCTTGAGGCAGAAATTAAAGCAAGGAAATGTAATTGCCTGGGTCATGAGACATATGGTCAGACTGCAATGGTGACCTAGCAATAGAAATGTCTCAGAGTGTCTGAGGCACCTAATAAGATGTGGCAGGGTGGGGCGGGGGAAAGAATGAGAGTACTGAGCCTAACATCTGCTTTCCAAAAGCTTTCACACATATTATTTCACTCAATCTCCCCCTTAGTCCTTAGAACTAAGAACCAGAATTATCAATGTCTCCACTTTAGATATAAGGGAACAGGACAACTTCCCCAAGGTCAATGGCTACAGAGCAACGGCTGGAGCCCAGGATCCTTGATGTCTGGGCTCCTATTCCCCTGTTCTGTACCCACCCCTGCCCCAGCTGCACTGCCAGAACCTCAGTGAGAGGGCCCACAGCATCCTGTCTTCAGAGGAAGCGAAAAGTAAGCAAACATATCCCACGCCTTCAAATGGACTGTGGGTACCCAAGAAGAGAGGACCCTTGTGGCGTTGTCCTTTAAATTTCCCAAAGGCCCATCACCTATAGGGTTCCAAGAACATGTTTTAAATGGCTGCTTAAGTAGGATATAAGAAAGAATCCAGCGAGGGAGCTGAGGCATTGTGGGGACTGTGAGCTTTGAACCAGGAAAGGAGAACTTCTGTCAAGGCTCCAGGGCTCACGGACTGAATCATCTACTGGGAGCTGTTTACCCCACCCTCCTAACAGAGATAAGGGGATGCACCTCTCAAGCCGCTACCGGAACTGAACGAGACAGGGAGTGAGAAAGGACACTGCGTGCTGTAATGCCTAACGCTGGACCTTCTTGACCCTGCGGTTCAGGAGGTCACCCAAGATAAGACAGCAGAGAGGAAAGGGAGCTCCTCTTCTGAGGGTCCTTAGAGCAGAGCTCATGCCTCCTGCTTCGGGTGGGCTGGGTGTAGTGCACCCAGGAGGGGAGGGTCGGCTGTGTCCAGGGGGCAAAAGGCGTAAGTGCTCGGCAGGTGCTCAATGAATGGGTTTTCCTTCTGTCTCCATTCATTCTAGGAGAGGCGCTGTTGTGAGAAGCTGGAGGAGCAGGGCAAAAGGTCAGTGGTGGGGACAGTCAATAGTCCAAGGCGTCTTGAAGATGGCTCCTGGCCCCAGCATCTGAAATGCTGTCAGGATACAACTTTAAAAAGGGTCAGCTGTGGCACCGCTCACTCTTCCGTGGCATTCTTCGGACCTCTGCTGGGTTGAGGGCTAAACGGGAAATGTGGGTGACTCACGTGTTGTGCCAGGGGGTTGGCGGCTTTGGTCTAAGTCACCCAGCTAACCGGAGAGGCAGGGCAGGATGGCGGTCTTGTGGTCGATTTGGGGGCCTAGGCTGACCCATGCACACGGGCCCCAGAAAAGACCCAGAGCAGGTAGGGAGGCCCACTAGGAGGATACACAGACTACACCTCTCTCTCCGTGAGCCCCTGGGAAGAGCCAACCTGGGGCTGAAGTGGGAGATGGGGATACTGGCTTGCATTTCCTAAGGACTCACTCTTCACCAAGCACCACGCTAAAAGCTGAACATGCCTGACCTCATTTAATTATGGAAAGCACCCTTCAAGGTATATCTCATCATTCTCATTTCACAGATGACGAAATCAGAGCTCAATAAGGCTAATTTTCCCAATACCATCTACCAAGTAGGTGGGCCCAGATTTGCACCAAGATAGTCTGATTCCAAAGTCCACATTCTTCCCACGACACATGCAGGGCCCATCCAGACAGCCCACCAGGCAGGAGCCACAGATAAAATACCACACCTCCTCCAGCACACACTAAATCAGCACAAGGAGAAGCTGGAGGCTGGCAGAGAGCAGATCTTTATCAAGACACTTCAGGAACGGGAGGAGAAATATTTCCGCCCTTCTGCCAGCCGAAGGGTTGGCTGTGTTTATAAGATGAGACACGTTTTGAAGGGAGGGGAATGGGGGTGCAATCTCAAGCGAAAAAAACCACCCACACCAAAATAAACCCGAAGGCAAACTGGGGCCTCAAGGATGTGGCTCCATTGCTCATGTGAGTGTCTGGGAGCGTGCGTGTCCGTGCGGGGGAGAAGGGCAGCAGGGGGCAGGGAAGGAGAAGCAGTATCTTTGTCATCATTCCCAGTGGCATTTATCAGCTCCGCGTTCCTCCCCAAACTTGCGCTTCTCCCGTACTTACATTTTCTATTTTCTTTCGCCTGCTCTGGAGCAGAGAGCTAGCCTGCTTTAATGGACGAACACAGACTGTGGGGCCCGCAGACCTGGCTTTCCTCTCCAAATCCACCACCTGACTGAGTTGTCCAATAAACACACGCGGCATGAATGAATGGGGAAATAATTCCACCTCCCTGCGACTTGGTCTTCTCATCTGGAAAGATACATAGTCCTGGCCCCTGTGCTGCGGAGCAGTTGGGAGGATTAAATGAAGCCGAGTGCTCAGCGCAGTCGGCTGGCACAGAGCTGACAGCCCATAAACGTACGTTGCTTCGTTCAGCTTCTCAGCTGTGGCACTGCAGCATGTGGGGCCGGGCCACTCTTTGTTGTGGGAGCTGTTCTGTGCGTCCTGGGATGTTCAGCAGTATCCCTGGCCTCCACCCAGTAGATGCCAGTAGCCCCTCCTGCCCCAGACATAACAACCAAATGTCTCCACACCTTGCCAAATGTCCACAGAACTGCCTCAGTTGAGGGATACTGGCTTAATGTAGTGAATGATGATATCAGCAACAAGTAATATATTTGAAAGCACATAGTAGACATTGATAGTAATACTCACATTTTTTTGAATGAGCAAGTGTATGAATGAGCATGTGAAGTAACCATGGATATAGTTCTGTACCTTCAAACCCTTGGTGGCAGGAGGTATACCGTCTACTAAACTCTGGACTCCAGAAGATTGGTGGAATCACAGAGCGGGCTGGGCAGAGCATCTTGGTATCTCTGCTGCCAGCTGTTTTTTGGTGCAGACCTGGTACCCAGGGGGCTTCTCTGGTGGCTCAGAGGGTAAAGAATATGCCTGTAATGCAGGAGACCCAGATTTGATCCCTAGGTCAGGAAGATCCGTTGGAGAAGGAAATGGTTACCCACTGCAATATTCCTGCCTGGAGAATTCCCTGGACAGGGGAACCTGGTGTGGGCTTATGGTCCATGAGGTCGCAAAGAGTTGGACATGACGGAGCAACTAACATACTGGTGCCTAGTGGGATCTGCAGACGAGAAGTGACAGGTGAGTGAGGCTGTGAGTGAAATGAGGCTGAAGGAATTTTCCCTTCTGGGAAAGGGCAGTCCCAAGGGAATCTGCCTGCAGCAGTTGACGGCTTCAATTCCTGTGTATGAGATGTGATGGCTTGACTCATGCGCGCTCCTCAAAGAATCCCATCTCTTGCTCTTGGCCAGGCAGAGGCATTGCTAGGAACTCCTCAGTGCTCCCTTACGTGGAGGAGGAACCCCCGCAAGCCCTTTCTGACTCCCACCGAGAAGATGCCTTGCGACAGGGGCAGAGAGATGACTTCTGTTCTCGGAGTTCTTCCCCCCACTGCTCACTTTCCGTGACTCCTTCCTTTCCTTTTAGACATGTGCTGAATGACTGCCATATTTTTGATCCTACAGACGCAAATGCTACCACAGTCCCAAACTGCTGAGTGTACTGAAGGGCAGGGACAAGAAACAGGAAGATGAGCAGACGTTTAATGGCCGGGGGCGACATCCACTGAGCCCTGGTCCTGTTCTGGACGCGGACCTATGTGCTCTACCTGCACTGGCTCACTTACACGCAGCTCATGTAACTCAAGCCTGTGAGACAGAAACTTTCATTATTTCTAGTTGGCAGATGAAGCAGCAGGCATAGAGAGGCGGCGTGATTCCTACAATGCCACCCAGATACCAAGGGGCAGTCAGGAGTGGAACCAGGACATCTCTTAACCACTGTGTTCTCTACTCTGATAGTCGCATGATGGAGCTCCATGGAGCACACAAAGCGGGGGCAGGGGGCTTCCTGGAGGAGGTGATGTCAAGGTATCTTGACAATGAGAAGGTGTTAGGTGGGCAAGGGGAAGAAGTGTTTCTAGTATGAGAGGACGGCACACAAAGTCCCAAGGTGAGAAGGCCACGGAGACGCATCAAGGTTCTAGGAGTAACTCACGCCCTCCCCGTGCGCACCCCTGTCCCTGGCCTCAGGCTGGGCTTGGAAGCAGGGGCTCAATGATCAGGAGGCCTGCCTCTGGCCTGGGCTAGTCCTCCGGACACTCACATGGACCCGCCCATTTGTCCTCTGGTCCTAGCCTGTGCTGTCCGATGTGGCTTTACAACCAGGACAGGGACCGGCGCTCTGCCTCCTGCCCGCGTGGCCTTCCCACAGGCCTGATCTAGCCCCCATGCCTCGGCTCGCACTCGCCTCCTGGCCTTGGTCTGGGCTCCTTCTGTCTCACCTTGTTCTGTTGCCACTCACACCAGGCTGGGAATGGGCGCTGCTGTTGTTGTGTGCGTGTGAGAATACGCGCTTGTACGTGTGTTCATGTGCATACACGTGTCTAATATGTGCGTGTGTGCATGGCAGGTGGTGAGTACGGTGTGGGCATGCCTGTTACAAGAGGCGCACACCACTCGATGGTCAGGTAGGGCCGAGGTTTCGTCACCTGCCATTCGAACTTACTTTTAAACAGCAAAGGAATCATACTGGTAACCCTGACACATATTCAGTAGATGAGAGCAAGATGCTTTGATTGAAGGAGGATGGAATTGGGGGACTGGAGTCATCGCCTTAGAGCTCAAAGACACACTGCCTAAAAGCCACGAGGGAAAAATTGAGAGAATGACACTGACGTATGAAACAGCTCGTGGGAAGCTGCTGACTAACACAGGGAGCTCAGCTCGGCGCTCTGTGATGACCTAGAGCGGTGGGATTGGGGGTTGGGAGGGAGGCTGCAGGAGGAGGGGCTATATGTACCCCTATTGCCGACTCACACTGCTGTACAGCAGGAACTAACGCACCATTGGGAAGCACTCGCCCTCCAATTAAAGATGTATATATTAACAAATTAGAGTCAACACTGCAGGGTTATAGACCGCCCTGAGAATCTGATGAGAGTAATGGGCCCTCTACACACACATTATGGACATACAGACATTTGCAGAACATTTGTGGGGGCAGATCGTGAACCCTCCCGAATCCTGGAACATTGGTGAAAAATCCGGTGCATTCAGCTCCTGCCACATCCTCCTAGCGGGCGTCCCTGCCCCTCTGACTTTCCGAGGGAGAGGCATAAGATGCTGGCGGCTGCAGCACGGTGAATGATGAAGCCCAGACAAGTCCTGGCACTGCTCCATCTGCTCAAGGAGAAGGGAGGCCCAGGATCTGGAAAGCACAGCCTTCTTGTACTCACATTCTTGGGACACGGGCATGGCTGTTAACATGGCTCCCACACAGCCAGCCCTGGGCAGTTTGGGTGTCAGAGAGGGTTGCTGCCTCAGTTTTCCACACTAGCTTGACGCCCGTGAGCTTCCCTATCTGGAATGCACAAAGGATCGGCAGCCAGGGTCCGATCACAGTGCTATCACTGGGTGATGCCGGGCAAACCACTTGACTCCGCTGGGCCAGCTTCCTCATCTGTAAGATCACAGCCTGTGGGGCTGTTAGGATTACTAGCTGAGCTCAAAATGGGTGCTGTACATATGAAAGTTCTTTGTACCTCAAACCATTGAGTTCAAGGGGGTTCTTAGTATCTTCCAGGAGATTTATACCGAGAGAGCTACCTTCTGGACTGGAACCAGGGAGGAAAGCAGAGACCACTTTGACTTAAAGGGGACAAATTGATGCCCAAGGGGCAAGGGTTCGTTCAGGGTCATCTCTCGGTAAGTTGGGATAACCGGAAGCACTCACAGCTTAGGGATTTAGCTCTGGATGATCCCAGCAACATCCAGGGGTTCTGGGCTCATCGGCCCTCTCTAAGGGCTCCCATCCCTCAGCCTCTGGGGCAGCTCCTTACCACCACGCCCCTGGCTCTCTGTGCTCAGGTGGGGGCTCTGGTCTACCACATAAGATGCAAATCAGCTTCCGAGTTCAGAGCCAGGGGAAAATGAGAAGGCTCTTCATTGGGTCTGCCTGCTGTTAATGAGCCGATCTGGGAGGAAGGATCGAGTGAAAACCAGGACTCACTACCCAGAGTCACCAGAGTGTTTTGCACAGCCGGGCCGATGTCTGCGTTTTATGTGGCACTCAGCCTGCTGGTGCCTGGGGCCCGCAGGCAGGTTTATGAGATTAAAGCCCAGTGCCCAATAAATAATTTAGCAGCTTACTGCAAAAAAACATACACGCGGTATAATAGCTACTATCTCCAGCAGCCTGATGCGTACAGACATTTTAAATGCACACCACTTTCATCTGCTTGTATCCATTTGATGTGGGGTCTGGAACCAGAGGAGGAGGAGAAAAAGAGCATCACCTCCACCCTCTGTCCATGTCCTGCCGTGACGACGGGGTTGAGGGTGAAGAATACTCTTCCACGCACTCATTATTCAGGGCTTTGCTGGCAGACCTTCCCCACCAATCACCTCCTTCTATCTCTGCTCCGTTCTTTGCTTGCAGTGGCTGTTTGTGCGTGCAGAAAGAATCTGAAAGCTCCACCAGACCAATTATTCATTCAGAATTTGGTTTTCTTCTCCCAGGGGTGCCTTTTATGGAGCAAAGCTGGCTCCAGGTGTTGGCCCCTGTGGCGTCACAAGCAGCTTGTGTGTGGGTGCCGCTTCAAGCCGAAATAAATAAATATCACCTCCAGGACCACCAGAGTCCTGGCTGAAGTTTTAATGAGGCAGAAGTTGGCAGTGATTGATTGGGAAGACTAGGTCTTGGGCATAAGGGAGGGTAAGAGGACTGGAGAGGGGAGAAGGGGGGAGGGAGGGGCTGGGGTGGGTGTCCCAGGGACGCGGGGTGGCAGAAGGCGGAGACACTTGCAGGCAGTGGCTCCAACATCCAGCAGCATCAATGGCACGGGAGTGGCACGGAGTCATCTGTGTAGCAACACGAGCTGGCAGCGGAAAATGAGGCCAAAGGGAACCATCCTCTTCTTATTGGAAAGTTTACCGGTTCTGATCGCAGTTCAGGGACAAGGGGCTTCCATGGGAATGAGGGAGCGTGGTAGGATTTCCCTCTGGCTTTTGCAGAAATCCGGGACTGTGGCATCCACTTCTGCATCAGTCCCTTGCTTTTCCTTCTGTGGGCGGCAGCTCCCCCAGACCCACTGGCTGCTGGGCGTGTAGAGACACCACCAAGATCCCCCTAGCCCCTACTCTTTGTGTCTCCTTGGCCTTGGATACATTTACTGCCCGTGGCTGTGGTTTATCTCCCATTGTTTATGGCCTGGGACAGGCTGCCTACAAATAGCTCCCCAAAGAGTGGGGAAATGCAGGCATCTGCCATTCTGTGAAGCTCTTTCCAGAAATGAAAAGGACAGTCATAAAATATTGCAATGGTGGTGGGGGGGTAGGGGTGGAGGGTAGGTAGCATGCGTCATAAAAAGCGTAATGGACTAATGCTAATACACAGACTGGCTGCAGCCCAGGGGTGTCTGCTGAGCTCAGACATAAATATTGGGGAGGCACCAAGGAGACAGATTTTTTATTTCTTTGATTTGATGGTGGGGGGAGGTTGGGCATATGTTTTCCTCTGTTTCTCTGACTGTGGCCATTCCTCTGGGGAGACCAACAATCTGTCTGGGACTGAAGCTACTCCGTGTTTTATGGATTCCAGAGCAGGTCAACTCTTGGGAAGACTGGAGGTTCAGCAGCACTTGTGGGAGCATCACCTCACTGGGTGAGCCCGTGGGGGCTTCGCTTGCACCATTCAAGATCTTGCAAGTGACAAGAGGCCACAATGGGATGAGTGTTACCTGTGCCGGTTGTGCTTGAATGCATATGTGAGTAACTAGGTGCTTGCCCAACAACAAGCTAATTTAAAGAATTAAAGGGACTGATATATGCTCTCTGCTTGGTGGGAACCAAAAGAACAGTGACTCCCTCAACAATACCCCAACACGAATCTCTATCCCTCTCAACTTCAGGCACAAAGAGTAAAATAGTTGTTTACTAATTTGTGACAAATTCGGGTACTTGAGGACTGAACCAAGCACACTGTTTTCCAGGCTTTTCTATCAATCATCCTCTGGCTAATGTTGGCCACTGGCCCCTGCTGTCTGCCTACACATTTACCTGGCCATATGCCTGCACACAGAATGGGTAAATGTACCCTGGAGGTGTGGGCTGAACCCAGAACTGAGTAAGACTCCTGTACCAAAAACAGCCTCCATTCCAGGTGACGCTAAGGCGCTCTCACCCCTTTCTCTCTGACTCGAGGCACTAAGCACCGGGGAGCCGTGCTGGAACTCAGGGCCCCTGAATACCCAAGGATGTGTTCAGTCCACCTAGGACTCTGGGTTACTTGAGAATAAAGAGAAACAGCAGAGACTTGGGTGTCTATGGTGGGGTGAGGAACCCCTGTTCAGCCTTCTCGTGTGTAGTGAGCAAAAGATCAAAGGCATTTGGAATTGATGCTGCAGCTCACCATTCGTTTGGAAGAATCAATTTTCCATGTGCTGTCCCTGCGAATAGGTGGGAAACAGAGTGGCATTCTTCCGAATGCCGTGGGTACCAAGAGCTACCTCTTGCCGTCCTGTACATCCAAGTATGTACGTGAGAAAGGGGAAGGGAAGTGGGGACTCTCATTAGGTACAGAAGCCCCGTGATAAGCAGTTCAGACACTTCTTTAAAATCATTATGATCCTTACGAAGTAGAGGTTACCATCCCTGCTTTAAAGATGCGAACTTGCAACTCCAAGTTTCCAAGAGGTTACATAACTTAGCTAAGATCACAAATTTAATAAATGGGAAGGTTAGGACTTGAACTCAAACCATTGTCTTCTCACAAGGACTTAAAAACATGAAAGGAAAAAAAATCAATAAATGATGATAGGAAGGAAAAATTATTTTCAGGCTGAAGGTCAAACGGGCAGGGACTAATGCATCCCTTATGCCGACTGGTGCACACTGCTACTCCCAGGGGCCAGGGCCTGTCACCACACGTGTCGTTGGAAAAGGATTAGAGGACCCTTTCGCGCACCATGACACATGATTACTCAGAGGCTGAATGGGGGCATCGGGTCTCGAGTGCTGACCTGGGGACCTCATGATAATAAAAGACGGGGCTCCTCAGTCAATGGACCTGCTGGAGGTTTACCCGGGAAGGCATCTCATCACACTGGACAGCTCGTCCTTTCCCAGCAGGCTAGCAGTGGGCTCTTTTAGGTGTGAGGTTCACTGGTGCTCTCTGGATGGGAGCCCTTGGAATCAGTTATGAGTGTGTGTGTGTGGGGGGTCATGCTTGCTAATCGCCCTAGAAATGCGGCCAACTGGGACTCTCAATAGGGGTTTGGCTCAGCCCCTTCCAGCCAAACTTGGGGCATACCAAGACACTCTTCTTCCCTTGGTTGGTTGATATCCCCCTCAAAGTCTGAGAACAAAATTACCAGAGTACCTTAGCCCAGTCCCTTAGCCTAAACTAACTAGAACTAGGTTAAACTTAGGGAAGACCTTCCTGACTCTCTGCAGCTGGACCATGAGCAAGTTGGCTCTGGAATATCCTTTCCCAAAGACTTGGAAGTGCGAGAGAGATACCTAATTGCTGCCCACAGCCGCAGGGCAGGGGAGAACCCTCCCGCCAGCCTCACCTTTGCTCGCTGGCATTTTAGTAAAGGCCCAATACAAATATAGAATGTATAATTTCGCGTCATTCTTGGCAAATCCCAGGTGCGCCCCATTAGCAGAGTTCCAAGGATGCCATTTCTATCAAGAAAAAGACATGCCGCATCGTAGAGCTTAGCTCAGGGCCCTATTAATAGCAATCCTAATTATATGGCTGCAAATTTAATTCATAGCAATGATTAGTGTCAGAATCAAAGGCATCAGGCATCAATATTGATGGAATTGCATAAGCTCCGTAAACAGAGAACAAGCATTGCGACCCACCCACCCACCACCCCCCAGCAGTGGCTTGCTGTTAACTATTGCACTAAATGTCTCTTCCAATTTCTCCAGATCAAAATGACTCCATTGCTCAGAGTCTTCCTCCCCACCGCTGAAACCTTTGCCCGGCCAGCTCCGAACGGTATCATGGGCACACAAAAGACCCCAGACAGCGTCTTTGAAGGAGAGCTGGGGGGCTCCAAGGGATGATGGGCTTGACAGCAGCGTGATGCCCCACGCTTGACACAGCTGCTCTTGGCCTCGTCAGTAACACTGCTTTGTGTCCCCTTCAGAAAGCTCATGGCAAACAATGATGCCTGGGGAAAGGGGGGTCAGCTGGGGACTGTGTGGCACAAAGGCGGCCACCCCATCCTCTGCAGTCTGGGCTGCGGTGGGTGGGGAGGGGAGGAGGAGGCCTGTGGGGGGTGGCACCAGGCAGCGTGTGCTGGGGGGACAGCTGCCGTGGCCCAGGCCTCCCCGGCACCTTGGCTGGGAAGAGGGCAAACTCGGTCCCCCTGACTCTCCTCTCGCAGCTCCTTGCAGCTCCCTTGGGCAGGTGGGGGGTCACCGAGGAGCCAGCCGAGCCTTAGAGGAGGGTGGCCCAGGGCTCAGCGCTCGTGGTTCACTAAGCCCAGGTCTGGAGACAGACAGGTTCAGATTCCAATCCCAGCTTTCCACTTAGTAGCAATGGGGCTCTGGTTAGCTACCTAACTCTGCTGAGCCTCCCTCTGCTCATATGGAAAATGGGCCTACTATTAATCCTTACCTTATAAGGGTACGGCGAGGCTTAACTAAAAAGCCACTTACTGCAGGGCTTAGCACCTGTGTGTGTGTGTGTGTGTGTGAGAGAGAGAGAGAGTGTGTGTATGTGTGTGTGTGTGCTCGTTTAATTGTGTCTGACTCTTTGCAACCACATGGACTGTAGCCCGCCAGGCTCCTCTGTCCATGGGATTTTTCAGGCAGGAATAGTGGAGTAGGTTGCCATTTCCTTCTCCAGGGGATCTTCCCGACACAGGGATCAAACCCGAGTCTCCTGTGGATTCTTTATCACTCCCCCACCTGGGAAGCATCCTACTTATCCTAAAATAACGATTCATGAGCTAATAGAAACCAAGAGAATCTGGGTCGTTGGAAGTAAAGCACGGTAATGGTACAAAAGTGGTAGCAATAACACTAGGGAGGTCACGCTTGTAGATACAGTGGTAATAGCAACAACGGCTGCCGTTTATTGAGCATCTACTACGCACCAGGCCCGACAGTAAGTGCTTTACAGCCCCCGCGTCCGACGTGCATAGTGATCTTGCAAAGTAGCTTCAGTGGGTCCGTTGAGGAAACTGAGGTCTGCTCAAGATCACACAGTTCATCTAAGGCAGAGCTGCGCAACCCTAGGATATTAAGGTGGGCTTGGGAGCATGCAAAGCACAGGGGATGGTTCCATTTTAGTTAATACTACCAAGCTGTAAGAGCGGAACCAGCACTTCCCCCAGCCCCGCCTTGAGGAGGGGTCAGTACATACCATTGATACAGGACTCGGAAAGCTCTCCCTGGTGACTAAGGCAGCTGGGTGGCAGTGTCCAGCAGGGTTAGATTAGTTTGGCCCGGCTGGCCTAGTCTTCTAAGGATTTTCCTTCCCATGATTAGGGCTGGGGGCAGGGAGCAGGATTCGCTTCCTCCATCTGACCTTGCAAACATGTCACTAAAAAGGAGGCTGATCTGACAGCTCCACTCCCCCAGGGAGTCAGAGGAGAAGTGGGCTTCGGGGGGCAGCCTCAAAGATGCTGGTAATAATAATGGAAGCACTTTTGTTGCCAAGCACCAGAGCAAGCACTTTTCATACAAGATTTCACTGTGTCCTTCCAGCAACCACGCAAAGTGTTTATTACTACCACCCACTCCACAGGAAAAAAAAAAATGTGAGGCTCACAAGTTAAGTAACAATAGTAATGGTACTGAAATGCATATAAACTCAGCACCCCGCTTTTCATAAATTATTTTATCATGCTCTATTTTTTCGTTATCACTTGTTATCTTCTAAATATGTTGTATATTGCGCTTTCTCATTATTTTCTCATCGGTCTTCCCATATTAAGGTATAATCTTCTCTAGGGCAGGCAGTGTTGACTTTTCACTACTGTATACCCAGCAAATGGTGCATAGTAGGCATTCAGTACATTTTTGTTCAAAAGCAAATTATTTCATTTAATTCTCATTACAGTCTCACGAGGCAGGTATTATAACTGTCTTCATTTTACACATGAGGAAACTAAAGCTCAGAGGTCAAACAGTTAACAGCTGGAGTCAGGACTGCACTCTGGAGGCTCAGATGCTCTTTGTTATGCAAACAGGCTCCTACCTGAGGGCAGGAGGGCAGGACCAGGGGGTCTTCGGAGGTCTTGTCCAACTTTGAGCTAATTGCCATGCTCTGCATCCCCAAGCAGCCAGGGCTCAATGGTCCAGAAGGATGTACGTCGATGCGGTTTGTATTTTCCTAAAGATGCTCCGCAAACATTAGCACTGTGGCCTCTGAAAAATTCTCCAGAACCTATTTGGGCCACTTGGGTTCTGAGAGCTTGAATCAGGACCCTTGTGCTTCACCTGCTCTGAGACACAGCCTGGACTCCAAAGGGTTCCTCTCGGGGTGCGGTAAGCAGCCAGCTGAGCATGCAGCCTGGAGCCTCACGCAGGGCCTGCCCGAGACCGAAGCACACAAGGAGGCACGCAAAAGGTGCAAACAGTAAATGAATCTCTCCTCTCCTCTCAGAATGGCTCTGGGAGATCAGGGCCTCTTCCCTGGAGCTCAGCTGGGGCTCCAGATAGAAACCCACACCCCTCTCCCCGCTTGTCATGGTGAAGTAGGGGAGATGTTTTGGCCGGGGGCAAGGGTTTAGGGGGATTCTGTAAATATGCCCCCTTCCTTGTGCCAACCAAATGCTGCCTTTCCCAGCTTTCAGAAGACCGGTTCTTGGGACCCAAGAGGCCGATAAAACAACAAAACAAACAGCGAGTTTGGCGGCAGGAGCCTGGGCAGGGAGCCAAACTCATTACTAGGGATGTGATGGTGAGCTCCAACCACCACCCCAACCTCCTCCGCGCAGGCCCTAGGGCAGGAGGAGAGGGTGTCTGCTTCCCACTGCCCCCAGCCTCTGGAGCTGCTGCTGAAATGTCTCGGGGAGCCAGAGCATCGGCTCAGTGGTCCCAGGTCCCGGGACAGCCGCTGAGTCTCCTGCAACAAGAGCCGTGACCCTGGCTGTTTACTTGATCCAGGGTTCACACCGAGAGATGAGTGAATCATTTCCACTCCCAGGAATGAGGAGTGAGTGGCTATTGTTCGGTGGCGTTGGCTCACAGAGAGGGGCATGTTTCTCAGCTTTGCATCCAACTTGGCTTTCCGTCCACAAGACAACCCCGCCTCACAAGGGAGCCAAGTCATAGGTTAGGAACGTCTGTGTGGGAGGAAGCCTAAATGCCAAGGTTTCCGTGTTGCTAACGGCAGGGCTGTGTAACCTTGGGCAAGATATTGAACATCCCGGGGGCTCCGTTTTCTATGTTTGGAACATGGAGCGGAGATGCAGGGAGCAGTCACCACCCTTAGTTGGAGTATTTGTGGAGGATGCAAAGAACTGTGGAAAGATATCTTACAAATAATCAGTGTTATCAAGTAACTGAGCTATCAGCCCCAGGGCCCGGGAGACTTAATCCTTCTGTGCTCCTGATGGAGCCTTTCCAGCTCTTAAGCTACTCCTGCAAGAAGCTTGCAGTTTTCCTGACTTGGCTCAGTAAATCGTCTGTGAGCTTACAAAGAGAAGAATAGGAATGGGAAGGGACGTCAGACGGGTTTCCTGTGGGCTGCAGACTGGAGGCCTTGCGCTGCTAGGTCCCATGGGGGAAGGCAGAAAGAATTTTCCTCAAGAATTTCACAGGCATTCTGGTGGCTGCCTTAGCCATCGGGAAAGAAGGTGGAGCTAAAAGAGGCCACAGCTCTCCCCAGACCTTGAAAAGGCTGAGTCTCTGTGGATTTGCCAAAATGTCCGGGAGTTCGTCCAATAAACAGAGGATTGACATGGGGGATGGTGCTGGGGAGGGACGTCACCTGGGCCTTTGTACCTGCCTCCCTGCTGGAGGCAAGCCTGCCCGTGATGCAGGCGAGGCAGATGGCTGGCCATGCTCTCCTGGGGATATGCAGGTGACAGCAGCAACCCAGCTCCCTTGTCCCAGCTCTATCCACATTTCTGAGAGCTCAGCTCCACCCTCTTCCAAGCGCTGTTCACCAGCAAACAAACTCTCTTCCTGTCCTGGCAGTTCTCTTGTTTCTTAGACTCCTCACCCGCCTGCCCCTTCGCCCAGACCTGCACAACGCATCCCAACTTCCTCCCTCTGCAAACCAGCCACGTGAACAGGAGTCACTCTTGGTGTCTGTCTCTATACCACTCCATGCAAATGCATGTCTGGCCTGGAGAAGGTACATCTCAGACAAATTTCATGAGCACCTGAGGGGTGAGAGACAAGGGATCTAATCGCAGGGATGGGTGACATCTATGGAAAAGAGGGTCCCTGATCTCTAGGATGGTGACTCTCAAGAGGCGGGGACGCGTTAGCAGCCGTTCCCATGTTTGTCGGAGCAAAGCGGCGGGGTATATGAGGAGGGCCTTACGGGCTAGGTGAGGACGGGCCTCGAGCAGGAGGGGTGTTGCGGTGCAGGGACAAGAAGGAGAAGCAGGCCCCCTGCTCTTGGGAGGCCCTGGGTTTGGGGGGCCGGAGGAGGCAGAGAAAGGGGAAGCCAGGCCTTGAGGCAGTGGTTCCAGCAGGTGCGAATGAAAGAGAGGAACCAAGAGGTCTTTGCCCCAAGCCCTGTGAGTCCCGCTTCCTGCTCCTGGAGTCTCTTGCCTTCTCGGCTCAGCCCCTTCCCTCCTACAGCCCGTGGCCTGCCTCTGGAACTGCATGCGCCAACCCGAGACGTGGTAGGCAAAGAGCTCGAGGTCCCTGTGGCCACAGTCTTCCGTGTCTGCGCCGGGGGACCCCACGGCCTGCCTGCGGCCAGGAGGGGTGTCCTAAGTCAGCCGTGCCTAGGTCTGGGGGGTCCTGCTGTCGCTCCCCTGCCCCGCATCCCGGGCCAACCCGCCCTCACCATCATCTGCGCCCCGTCTCACCCTCTCTCTGGGCCAAGTGCCTCCCTGCTGACCCTGAGGGGCCTTTCTGCCACACCCCGAGGGTCAGCACAGACCCAGCGGGGACTTCAGAGCCCACACACCCCGGGGGCCTCGGCCTCCTGGCTCTGGACGCCTCCTCT
This sequence comes from Ovis aries, assembly GCF_016772045.2. Taxonomy (NCBI): domain Eukaryota; kingdom Metazoa; phylum Chordata; class Mammalia; order Artiodactyla; family Bovidae; genus Ovis; species Ovis aries. Next base: position 74,589,488 of record NC_056065.1, on the reverse strand, counting down.
GGCCCCCCTGAACCCCCACTCCTACCGAAGGAGGCAGAGCTGGAGTGGTGTGGCATGAATGGAAAGTCACGTGCATGGGGCAGGGCCCCTCCACAGCCTCCCTGATCGGGGGCCACCCAGGCTCTGCCCCAGTGTTTCCACTGAGACTGGGAGGTCATTTCCTCTTGAGTCAACCCTTTCTATGATGGGACAGTTTGGCTACAAGAAGCTTCTTCCTTACACTAAGTGGAAAGCTATTTTACCGGAAGCCCCACCTGGTGGCCCTCTGGTGCCCTTTGGGGCCGCACGAATCAGTCTAATTCATCTGGCACAGCTTAGCGGAGAAGCCTGAAGCTTGGGAAACCAGGTGATCCAGGTTCGAATCCCGGCTCTGCCATTTACTTTGCCGTGCAGCCTTGGACACATTTCTTTACCTTTCTGGGCCTCCGTTTCCTCATCAGTCAAATGGAGGGCATCACAGCACTTACCCCATTCAGCGATGTAAGGATTAGATGAGTTAGGAGATAAAAGCTCTATGAACAACACTTAATAAGTGCTCAGTAAATCATACTGTGTGAAGAAAGCTGTTAGGTCCCCTCCTTTACTCTTCTTCCCTTGGGCTAGCAGCCTTTTAAACATATTCTCCAGAGAGCAAGACTCCCATATCCTTCCAGCCCTTGCTGAGCTCATACTTTTTAGTTGACTTAGACCTCTTACAATGTTATCTCCAGTGTAAAGTGGAGTCACCACTTCTCAGGACTTGGAATTCGCTCTTTTGTTCGTGTGGTGAAGACTAATTAACTCTGCCGGATCAGACAGTTGGCTCACAAGGTCAGTGAAAATCCCAAGGTCCTTTTCACTTGATCCTCTTAGCGCCTGAAGCCTCAAGCCACTCTGCTTCTTGGCTTGCACCTCACCGAGTCCTCCAAGCCCCGCCAGGCACTCTAGACCTTCCTGACACATGCTTTGCGTCTTCTCAATGTGGCAGCCGAGGTCTACAGGGGGTCTTTCTCCCACCCTCAACTCATCACTTTGTTTCATTCAGTCTTGGAGCAAATCCTGGTAAGCTTCCTCTTCCGGGAAGCCCTCCAGGTTAATCACCTGGTTGCAGCTGATATCTCTGGAACTGTTCCATCTCTGTGGGGGATTCTGGTCTGTCCTCTTACGGCCTCTACTGCCCTGGTCCTTAGGCTCTGCACGTATGACCCCTCTGGGTTCTGAGGTCTCGCCCTTCTTTTGTTTGTTCCCTCCGCGTGTTCGCGGCTCGGCAGGCAGTGGCCTGTCTGCACTGCTCTCCGCGTGTCCAGCCGAGGGCTGGGTGTGAGCACGAACGTGACGCAGCACAGAGCAGCCCTTCGCGGTCCTGCCACTTCTAGCGAGTCTCTGCTTCCTCTAGCCGTCCCCACTCGGGACATCCTGTTCCCATGGGCTGCCATGGACGCAGTCCACGCGGTCTGACAGACGCCTGGCCAAGCAGGGAAGAAATGAGTGGCTCTGACGCACCCAGCTTCCCTCCCGTCTCCAAACTCTTGGCTATTTTTTTTTTTTTTCTTTATTTTCCTTCCTGTGTTGAAAGAGCTTTGGGGCCTGGACCATGGTAGGGTTTCCTGGGGACATTCCACAGATTCCTCATGGGCCATTTCTCTGGGTAAACGGGAGGCTGGTGGGAGCTGGCATTGGTATCAGGTGCTTCCAAGGCATGCGGGTGGAAAGGAAGGGTGAGTCGCCCCAGGAGAAAGAGGGGCATTATGAGCTCATGGAAACAGGCAGAGAACAGCAAAGCCAAGAGAGAGGAGAACGAGCCGGCCTGCAGGTTGGAACAAGCTGTGGGTGGCCACACCCCCAGCCTCGTCCTTGAACCCTGCAACTTGCCTCCGTGACCTGTCTGCTGGGGTTCCTACAGGGCGAGGAGAGCCACCTGGAGAGCCTGGCTTGGAAAGGTGCCCCAGCAGCCCCCTGTCTGTGTGCACAAGACACACAGAGGCAATGGGAAGGTGCGCGCAGGGCCCTTTGGGCCTCGCTGGGGGGTTCTGCCTTCACTCGGCCCTCATCCGTCCATTCAGAAAACGATAATTCCCTAACTCGTATCCAGAGTCCAGCAGAGAGAAGGTGCTAGCCCCTGGCTGAACCTCGTAGCAAGCCTGAACCCGAAGACTGTTCTCAGCCTCCACCCTCAGGCTCCGTGGCTGCCTCTTTATGTAAAAAGGGTGCCAACTTGGGTGTCAGGGCAAGAGGCAACTTGTCCTCATCTCTAAGCTCGGATGAGTCATTTTTCCTCTCTGGACCTCAATTTTCTTGTCAAATAACACCAGTGTTGGGCTAGATGGTCTCTAAGACTTCTCAGAAAAGGGTTCTATTTTTCAAGATAGTTTTGGGGCCCATCCCAGGAGGGAACATTTGATGAAAGGATGAGGCAGGAAGAAGGAAATAAATATGAATAAAGCATGACTTCCACCTTTAATAGAACTTTTAAGAGAATAGAGACAGGGTCACAGGAATGATGCAGAAGAGAGACTGAAGGTTCCGGAAGGACAGAGAAAGATGCTGAGCACCAGCCTGGTTGCGGTTACTGCTGGCCTTAGAAAGTCCTTGTGCAGCTGAGATGGAGGTGGTCCCTACAGGCAGATGAAACAGTAAGAGGACCCCTCTGGGGGTATGTTTATACCCAAGGGCGCTTGGCTTGACCAAGAAAGTTCGGGCTAGATTTCAACTCCCATAGACCCTTTGTCCCAAAGTCCCTGGGCAAAATCTACTCGACTGTATAGATAACCCTGTAGAAAGGTAGCCAGCCTCAGAGTGTCCAAGTTGAACCCTGTGGATAGAATATATGCTGTGCTCAGTTGTTCAGTCGCGTCTGACTCTTTGCGGCTCCATGGACTGCAGCTCACCCGGCTCCTCTGTCCATGGATTCTCCAGGCAAGCACTAGAGTCCGGTGTCCTTTCCTCCTCCAGCGGGTCTTTCTGATCCTACGCTACTCTTCAAAAGTCAAAGTATAGTTGATTTATAATGTTGTGTTAAGTTCAGGTATGTGAGTGTGTGTTCGTTGCTCAGTTGTGTCCAACTCTTTGCAGTCCCATTAACTGTCCCCCTGCCAGGCTCTCTGTCCATGGAATTCTCCAAGCAAGAATACTGGAATGGGTTGCCATTTCTTTCTCCAGGGGATCGATCCAACTCAGGGATCGAACCCGGGTCTCCCCCACTGCAGGCAGATTCTTTACCATCTGAGCCACACCAAACTGATTCAGTTTTAAATATATACATTCCTTTTCAGATTCTTTCCCAGAATATACCACTTTTAAATCCTAGTGGAATCTCAGAAGGCCAACCCCTTCTCTCTCCACTTTTGGAAAAGCAAACACAGGGACCACACGTACCCTCAGTCTCCTGGGCCTGAAACCAAGCCAGGGCCCACAGTCCCAGGCCGAGCAGAGGGCGCAGGGCTGGAAGAGGCAGGAAGCTCTCCCTTGAGTGAGGAAAGGCTTAAGGGGCTCTGGTACCATGAGAAGAAGAAGGTCTGTTGGGTTCAGCACCTCCATATCAACCCGGACCAGTTTTTCTCACCTCCTTTGGCAGCAACTCAGAACAAGCAGAACACAGAACTTCCTCCTCAGGCTCCTTCCCTGCCACCCTCCTTCCCAAACAACACCTCTCCAGAGGCTCTAAATGGATTAGGAGGGAAGAGCTACAGGGTTGAAGCCAACATCAAGGTGAAATGCAGAGAGGTCTGGCCGGTGCCTTGATCCACAGGTGGGGGGACAGGAAAGGGGGCAGGAGGGGGGCGGGTGAGCGTGGGAAAAAGGGATTAGCAGGGACCGGAAAGAATGCAGCGGCTGTAATCCCACGTAATGAACCAGACTGTGCTTCGTAGTCTCCACGCCCGGGGCGCTAGACAAGCAGGTACAAGCTGCCGGCCTCAGCCTGCCATGCAGGAGGCTTCCCGCGCTGCCAGCCCCAGAGGGCCCATGCCCTCCTGCAGGCAGAAGTGCCCAGGGCAGGTACACGCGTGCGCGCACACACACACACAGGGATAAGATGTCTACTTCCTCCTGGGTCCTGGGGGTGGGGACGGAGGGGCAGGGAAGGCTCTGCGATTGCAGGAAAAGGAAAGACGGGGAATAGCCTCTAAGCCAGGCACATATACCATCCCAGAGCTGCACCCCATTTACTGAGAACCAGGATCCATCATCTGCTTCAACCAGCTGCTTGGGACTCAACAAAGACTTTTGCTCAACTCTAGAAGCTGTGGGGAGGGATTTGTGATGTGAACCATTCATAATATAGATAATCAAAAAATCAGTTCTACTTGATTTGAAGATAACATTTGTTTTTTCTCCTTTAGCCAGACACACCTTCCTAATTCCTTGGTGTTTCAACAATATTGAAATATGTGTATATTCCCAAGACATTCATTGACCAACAGCTAGAGGAAGCAGCTGGAAGATAAACCACGAATTACCCCATAGTGCCATCCCTGTTTTAACTGCCCCCACCCCAAGAAAACCGAGTTGCCTCTAGTTACAGCATCACGACATCCAGGCTCAGACCCTTACCTTTTTCAGCTTGCCGCTTTTTGTCCCCACGAACACCACGCTGTAGCCGTTGTAAACGTAGGAGGCCACTGAGGTCATGCGGTCCCGGCTGGTGGCATACAGGGTCAGGCCCTCCACTGGGACCGAGCCTCCAAGTGGCTGGTTGATGTCCAGTCCACAGAAGTTGTCATCGATGGGCACCGGCTGGAGAGAAGGGGAGGGACCGGGGGTGAGTGTCAGCGGGGGTAGGGCAGAGTCACCCCACACCAGCCCAGCCTCTGCGGCCACCAGCCTGGGACACTGGGCCTCGGAGAAGTGCAGACATGGGGACTAACATATGCTGTCAGCGCAGACCCACACACCCACCCCGTGAACCCACACTGGCTCCAGTGAATCCAGAGAGAGGACCCAGCAGCTTCCTCCTGCACCTGCTGCCACCCAAAGATCACCAGCGGCAATTTGCAAAACTGATCGCTGGAACTCATGTCCTTGTCATTGAAACTCCCTGTGGCCATTGGTGGGGCTCTTTCTGTTTAGACAGTGAGGATTCAGTCTAGAGGCAACCTCACAAGATTCTTGCAGCCTGGAGGGGGCTCCTTATTTGTTTCCTGGACTGCAAAGTCCTGCCTCTGGGCATGAGGAATTTTCAGCCATTCCACATCCCATACTGGGGATAGACTGAAAACAGTTATCGTGATATTGAACAGTGCCTTATACTTTGGAAAAGCCACTTCATCTACATGAATCTCAGTTTCTTCACGTGTCATACTACCTGCCCATCCGCATGAGAGAGTCACTGGGGAGGAAAGGAAATGATGCCTGCAAAGATTGGTCACGTTGTACAGTGAGTTTCAGGCTTCCCTTATGGGTCAGCGGGGAAAGAATCCACCGGCATGCAATGCAGGAGACATGGGTTCTGCCTGACTCTGGCAGATCCCCTGGAGGAAGACATGCAACTCACTCCAGTATTCTTGCCTGGAGAATCCCATGGACAGAGGAGCCTGGTGGGCTACAGTCCACGGGGTCTCAAGAGTCGGACATGACTGAGCAACTAAGCACAAGCACGCAGCGATTTTCACCTTCGTCTTTAGAGGTCTTCGATGGAATCTGGGTCGATTCTGAGGATGAAGACCTTCCCGTTAGCAGCCTTTTGCAGGGTGTGCTTGTATAAAGAGTATATCTATCAGGAGAGACTGGGGCACTTCGAAAGGAGATGGCCTTGAGCAAGTGAAAAAATAGCTGGAGAGAAAGATTTCTACCCTCTGTCCTACCTCTGTGTGGCTCTGTGAACGTTAACTAGTAACATCCTCTTTAGGAGCTTTTAAATTATTCCCAAGATCTCACTCAGCTTAAAAAAGAGAAGAAGAAGAAGAAAACAGACTGCACGCATCCCGAGGCCAGGGCCTGCTAAGGAGCGTGCATTCTCTGCACTGTTTGGCCTGGGGCTGGCGATGATGGGTCCTCTGAAATGGCCTGGCTGATTACACAACAGGGGACCCTTTGGGCAAAAGTTGCCAACTCTGGGCCTGAAAGAACACTGAGCCCTGTTGCAGCTGTTCCTTCTGGGTCTGGAAAGGCATCCCGGGGAGGAAGGAAATGATGGTCACAGGAAGCATGGAAGGCATGGTGGAGAGACGTGTTCCCATCACGCTCCTCCTCTCAGCCACACCAGGGAAGAGCAGGCTGACTTACTGGCCCCTGACAGCCTCATTTCCTAGGAAGAACTGGTGTATCAGCGTTTTGTTTTTTTTTTCCTTTTGGTAAAACAGGAACTTCCCTTCCATTCCCTGTTCAGATCCAAAGGGAACAGTGCTTGCATCCTTCTGATTCCTTGGTGTTTCGTAGCGATCTGCTGCTCCAACAAGCGAATCATGGCACTACGCTTGTGTGTGGTTGTGTGTGTTCATTCTTTAGGAAAGGAAACTTGAGTCTTAGGTTAAGGATTACCTTGAACTCTGGATTTTATGTAGCTCTGCACAATAGAAGGGATAAGTTTCTCAGGAAGGGAGTGAAGCAATGACCTGCTCCAGCCAGCTCAGGACGGATGCCCATACATCTATCTCTGCATTTAGCGGCATCACACTAGTGGCTTGAAATCATTCACAGTGGGAGTATTTACACCAAGGACATTGGCAGATGCTTCTGATCAAGATTCCCCCAGCCCCATCTCTTCCCTGCCACATCCACTGCCTGCGTATAACCATCCGTTTAAAGACTCACCAGCACATCCCTGGAGCCAATGATGGAAATTTCAAGCTCCCTAGAAAGGCAGGTCAGAGGACTCAGCTACCACTTTTTACATTTTCTACTTCTCTTTCTCATCCCTATGCTGTAGGCACAAGTGTCCCAGTAAAGAATCAGAAAATCTAGATTGTAGCCCTGCCTCTACCCCTAGCCAGACGTGTGATTTGGATCTGCCACACACCCTCTCTGAGTCTAAACGTTCTCCACTGTAAAGGAAAAGCACTGGAGCAGGCAACTGTCAAGCTGCCTTTCGGCTCTGAAAGTTCTTGATTTCACGGCCTTGCTTTCTTTCCCAGTCTCTTCAGGGACCAGTAAGGCTGCCGAGCCTGGGCTCAGGCATAACCCAAGCCAGCTTCTGAGAAATGATGACAGAGCCGAACACTTGTTGGTGATTTTGAATTTTTCTATATCCCTCCTGCGTCTAGAATCCCCAGATTGGGAGGGAAATGGCTTGTTCTGAGCCTAAGCTGCCAGGATTGGCCAGCATTTCTTTCTCTCTTCTCTAAGTTGTCAGATATTCTCAGACACCTGCTGCCGTTTACTTTTGTCCAGAAAGGGAGAGCCTGAAGCATGGCTTTCCTTAGGAACATCATGGCTAAAGGCAAAGAGCTTGGATTCAGAAGTCCTATGGGCCAAACCACATCCAAGCCCCTGCTGTGCCATTCTGTTGCATTGATGTTAGCAATTGAGTTTCGGGGATCTTTATTCTTCCATCTGTCAAACATCCTTGCTTTATAGGGTCATATTAAGGATAAGTGAGATAACCCTTAAGTTGGCCAGCACAGCCTTTAGGACAGAGCTGCTATTCAGTGAGTGAGGGTCCCCTTCCTTATTTCTTTTCTGGGAACAGAGCTCAAAATCTTTTATCTGAGAGTTTCCTGTGAGTCCAGAGAGCATGTTAAAATTAAGCCCTGGGACCTCTGCTTCTCTCACTCACCCTTAACCCCCTTTGAGGCCACTGGAATGCCTCTGGGTGCCCAGGTCTGGGACTCTAAGGATGGTAAGGGGACCTTCCTGTTGCCCCCCACCCACCCCAGCTATCCAGGCAGCCCCAGCAGAGTCTGATGCTCAGGGTGGGCATGGTTAGTGTGCGGCTCTTCCTTCCGAGCCCTAGCCCACCTGCTGTCCCCCGCCTTTGTGGCCCTTTGCTTACTAGCCCGGGCTTGTCTCTGCAGACAGGGGAGTCCCGCGAGGGTGTGGGCTCTTCCTCCTTCCTCTGGCTCAGAAGCAGGCAGGAATCAGCAGTTTCCTCCTGACAAGGCCCCCTCTGGGCAGTGGGAACTGGGACAGACTCTGCAAGCCGTTAACCCTTTCATTCCCTTTCCTCTTCTCTCTCTTTTTTTTTTAAGTGCTTGAGGGAATTTTATTTATTCATTTAACAAAACTGTGGTGGGCAGCCTGCTGTGCTGACTGAAGGCCATTCTTTTTTTTTCGGTTGTCAATCTGTATTTTTGTTTTATTATCTTTCAAATTTATTTTTAATTGGAGGATAATTGCTTTCAATACTGGGTTGATGTCTGCTGTACAACAACGTGAATCAGCCACAAGTATACATATATACCTGCCCTCAGGAGCATCTCTCCCCACATCCAAGTCATCGCAGGGCACTGGGCTGAGCTCCCTGGGTTATACAGCACCTTCTCACTAGCTGTCTATTTTATACATGGCAATGTATATATCTCAATGTTACTTTCTCAATTCACTGGGGCCATAGGTTATAGAGTTTCAGGGCTGTAAAGAACTTTGGAAACTATCTAGCTCAACCTCCTCATTGTATAAAGGTAAAATAACAAGAAATGAATGGTTCTTTAATTAATATATATCTGTCATTTATTAGATGCTATGTGCCAAGTATTGTACTAATACATACTTTTTCTATGTAATCCTCATAAAAACAGACTTGCTATTTCTATTGTTAAAATAAAAATACAACTCAGATCAGGTACGTAACTTGCCCAAAGTCACACGAGCGGTAGGACTGACCTTTAAACACAAATCTGTTGGAACTCCAGGCCTATGGCCTTAACTACTGTTCTACTGGACCAAGAAACTGACAGCAGAACAGAAGCATCGTCTACGTGTGATTTTTTTTTTTCTTGCTTTAAGAAGTGGCTTTTGGTCCCAGTAGCAGACACTCCCTCTTTAGGGGTTTCAAAAGGCAGCCATACGGGTCACTTGGTGTCACATTGATCCCCAGGCTGCAGATCGTGTGTCCACAGGACTTTGCACAGAAATCCATCTTAGAATTTGTCACACTGCATAACAGTTAACTAATCATGGCCAACCTAACACGCCACATCTGATCATCCCGTGAAGTAGGCATTATGAGTCCCACCTCACAGATGATCATGTAGACACACTAAGCTACTTCTGAAGCCAGGAAGTAGCACAGATGGAATCTAAACTCTGAATGCCAAACTCTTCAGCATTACATGACGCTGCTTGCTATTTTTATCTCTCACTCTCTTGCCCATTGGATTATGATACCTTGGAGAGTAACGATCATGTCTTTTTTATGTCTGCATTCCCAGTGCCTAGTACGGTGCTGGGCACTCGAGAGATCTTTGATACCCTCTGGCTGAATGGATGGATGGAGGGAGGGATAAAGGGAAGAATGGAGGGGTGGATAGATGGATGACATGACGGATGGATGGACAGACTGATGGATCGTGGTGACCACCGAGATGGCGGCCTTCTGATCCTCTCACAGGACAGGGCTCGCCACCGACCTCCTCGTCTCTTCCACCGTCAGGTCTGGACTCTGAACTCCCCTTCCTCCCCTCCTTTCCCTCTGCGGGGACGCCTGGTTCTTCTTCCCTAGCTTTCAACCTATCAGTCACGCTTGACCCCCTTTGCCCTCCTCCAGCTCCTCCAGCCTCCATACCTGCCTGCCTCCTTTACCCCTCACTGTGGCCGGCAGGGCCCTGCGTGGGCAAGACGTGGTCCCTGTTACCCCTGACCGGCCTCCTCTCCAGCCACAATTTCTGCCGCATGCCGAGGTCCAGCTGCAGTGGCCGCCTCGCTCTTCCTCACGACCGGCATTCTCTGCACTGCTGTTCCCGCCCACTCTCTCGAACGCTCTCCCCAGATACCCACACAGCTGGCTCTTCCTCATTCTTTGCTCAGATGCTGCTTTCTCAATGAAACAATCCTCTTGGGTCCTGCCTCTCCCCCATTCCCTGCTTTATTTTCTCTCTACAGCAACTGTCATCACTGGAGAGACTACCCGTTTTATGTATTTCTATGTCTTGCCTCACTAACGAAGTGAGTAAGGGGCTTTCTCTAGTGGCTCAGACGTTACAGAATCTGCCTGCAGCACGGGAGACCCAGGTTCGATCCCTGGGTTGGGAAGATCCCCTGGAGGAGGGCATGGCAACCCACTTCAGTATTCTTGCTTCCAGAATCCCCACGGACAGAGGAGCCTGGCGGGCTGCAGTCCATGGTTCGCAAAGAGTCGGACACGACTGAGCAAAAGTCGTGGACACACACCCAAAAGCTCCATGAGGGCAGGTCGTGATGTGGTAGGGTTCAAGGCTGAAGCCGGCAGCGCTTAGGACACTGGATGGGATATATGCGGAATGACTCCGCAGGATCAACAAACGTAGCTCAAGCGCATGAGCCTGCCACCTCCCTCACTGCAGGCTGCGACGGTCTGGGTTGTCCAGTAGCAAAGTCATGTCTGACTCTTTGCAACCCCACGGACGGTAGCCCTGCCAGGCTCCTCTGTCCGTGGGGTTTTGCCGGCGAGAATACTGGAGCCGGCTGCCATTTCCTCCTGCAGGGGGTCTGGGGGCAGGCGTGTCCTGAGCGGGGTGTGTGCCGGGGGCGCCCTCCTTACCGCCTTGGTGCACTGCACGTCCTTCCCCAGCAGCCAGTTGAGCTCCAGGTTGCCCTCGCCCTGGTAGCAGGACTGCAGGCGCTCCTTGATCTGCAGGTTGACTGCGCGGATGGGGAAGGCGCAGAGGGCGGAGTCATCCGGCGGCTGGTGGTACTGCTTCTGCCCTTTGGAGAAGATGGCGAAGAGCACGTCGTCCTGGCCGCTGATGTTGAAGGCCCGCGCCAGCGCGTCCCCGGGCTTGGCGAGGTAGGCGGCCTGCAGGAGGCGGTATTCCACCCCGGCCCGCGTGCAGCCGAAAGGCAGGGACACGTAGGAGTGGAACTTGGGGTCGTCCTTGCAGAGCCGCACGATGCGCGAGGTGTAGAAGAGGTCCCCGGCCGAGTTGATGGCCACGCCCTCGGGGGTCTCGGGCTGGACCGTCAGGAAGTAGACGAAGCCCCCGCTGGCGAAGCCGTAGATGTAGAAGATGTCGAAGTGGGCCACCAGGGCCAGGGTGTCGGAGGGGATCTTGATGAGCGAGGAGACGAAGTCGCTGTGCAGCTCGTAGTCGAGCATGGCGGAGGACTCGGGGTCGCGCGGCAGCTTGCGGCTGGACAGCGTGGGGAAGTAGTCCTGCTTGCCGTCCACGGCCGTGCCGATGAAGAGCTTGCCGTCCTCGCCCTCGGAGCGCACGATCACCCCGTACATCGTGCCCGTCTTGTTGACGCTGGACAGGTAGTGCTCCTTCTTGTGGGACGGCTCCACCAGGATGAAGAGGTCGTCGAGCCGCAGCAGCTTGCACACGCCCTGGTACAGGCTGCCGCAGGCCAGCAGCCGGTTCTCCGAGTAGTCGATGATGAGCAGCTTGTTGACGTTGTTGGTCAGCGTGAGCACCTCGCCGCAGGGCTGCACGATCAGCGGCGGGTAGCAGGACTTGTTGTCCTCCTCCGGGCCCGTCTTGTGAGCCACCTGGATGGTCAGGTTGCCCGTCAGCTTGTACACGCGGTTGATGGCGCCCACGTACACCGCCCCGGTCCCGCGGTGCACCGTGAGGTGGTTGAAGGTCCAGTCGCGGTTTTCCGAGTGGAAGGTGCTGAACTGGGGCGCGCTGGCCGCCCGCGGCGCCAGCAGCACGCAGACGGCCGAGAGCAGGACCACAGGCCAGCCGTCCCCGTCTGCCGCCCGCGGCCCGGGCCTCCTCTGTTCCATCCTGAGCCGGCCGAGGGCCAGGACACAGGGCCTCCGATCTCTTGCGAACTCCGCCTCCCCGGCCTGGCCCTCACATGGTTCTGCAAAACACAAGAGGCAGAGCGGTCAGACAGAAAACAAATCCCTGGAGAACCGGCTTGCTTGACCCAGGTCCCAGCGCCTGCTAGCTCTGTGAGCCTCTTCCTTCTGTATTTGGGTTTTTCTATTTTTAACATACATTCTCCCTCTTCGGGATGTTCAGGGAATCCTATTATCTATTTTGGTCTCCAGCTTTGACACTGTAAAATGCTTTTTTTTTTTTTTAAAACTTTACAAAGCATCTCTATTTCTGTCCTCTTCAGAGATCGTTTTTACCGCTCAGAGAGGTTAACAGACCGAGTCCCCGCAGCCAGTGGATCCCAGTGTGGGGACTAAGGCCAGTCTTCCCACCCAGTTGCCAGGTTCCTCCTGCTCGCTCCCAGTCCAGTGGAAAACGCTCCAGCCTGTGAAACACCAGTGGTTAGGGAGGCCCTCTCCCAGGCTCTCCCTTCCGAATCTGGTGTCCCAAATAACATTCCTTCTTATTTCAGCCGTCCACCCCCTCGCACTGCTGGTTTCCTCTTTCATGCTCCGTCCCCCACAGGGAAGGAAGGAGGGGAGCTGGTCATCTAACATTGCCTCTCACTGCCCTTCAGCCTGGTGCTCTCTAGAGAGAATCCTGCAGTGTTAGCACGGAACACTTGTTCTGAGAGTGAGCTAGGCCCGGGGCCCACGTGGGTGCTATTCAGGAGCCTAAAGAGTCCCCGGGGAAAGGGCAGACAACCACCCACCCTTCCTCTTTGGGTCGGGAGGATGTCAGCCACTGCCTCCCCGGTAAGCAGGGACCCTGTGGCCTCCTTTGCAGGTGGAGTCCAGCGTGGAGCCGGCCACCTTACTCGTGGGGACTGGCTGGCTGAGTCCAGCCTCAGCCGCCTGGGCGAGAGTTCTGGGTTTGGGAGGCATGGGGAGGAGCCAAGGGAAGTGAGTTGAAGGTCAGTCGCACGGCAGCCACTGCTAGGGCCCCGTGATGGTTTAAGGCTCCGCACGGTCAACCTCAGGCTGCCCGCCCCCGCCGGTCAGTCCCCTGCCCTGACGTCCCTGCTCCCTCCCTTCCCTCCCGAGCCCCAGGTTCTGCAGCTTTTCCTACTATTCCAGGAAAGCTTGCCCAGAGGGGCAAGGGGGGGCTCCTGCAGACCTTCAGAGAGTGGTGGGCAGGGGACAGACGGTGGAGCCTTCTCATCACTCTGCCTGCTCCTGACTTTTATGGGGGAGGTGGGGACAGTGGTGGCTCTAGCGGAGAAATCTTTTCTCCCGGCTGGACAGACTGGCCGGCAACCTTCTTGGACAAGTCCAGACAGAAGTCCGGGTAATGAGGCAGCGTGGAAAGGCTCACGCCCAGGATGGAGCACGTGCTCCAAGGCGGCCTGCTGCTGCTGCTGAGGCGCTTCAGTCGTGTCCAACTCTGCGCGACCCCACAGACAGCAGCCCACCAGGCTCCACCGTCCCTGGGATTCTCCAGGCAAGAACACTGGAGTGGGTTGCCATTTCCTTCTCCAATGCATGAAAGTGAAAAGTGAAAGTGAAGTCGCTCAGTCGTGCCCAACTCCTAGCGACCCCATGGACTGCAGTCCACCAGGCTCCTCCGTCCATGGGATTTTCCAGGCAAGAGTACTGGAGTAGGGTGCCATTGCCTTCTCTGTACCAAGGCAGCCTAGGAGAGTCCAGTTCAGTTCAGGTCAGCCGCTCAGTCGTGTCCGACTCTTTGTGACCCCATGAACTGCAGCACACCAGGCCTCCCTGTCCATCATCAACTCCCTGAGTTTACTCAAACTCATGTCCATTGAGTTGGTGATGCCATCCAACCATCTCATCCTCTGTCGTCCCCTTCTTCTCCCACCTTCAATCTTTCCCAGCATCAGGGTCCTGGATCCCTTTATTTATCCCCCACCTGGCTACATGGGGCTGGAATCTGGGATCGAATAGATGCCCTCTGCGGGATCCACGTGCTCTCTGCTCCATGTCTTTCAAAACTCCCCCTGTCCTCTGCAACTGTGCCTCCCATGCCTGACGCCCACATGGTGCCAGAGGCGGGCCCCACCTGACCGCTCGCCTCCAAGGAGGCTCCACCGGGATGCTGTTCTGGAGTGACTCATCAGGCCCCGGGCTTCCTTGGAAAGAGGAAGGCACAGCGGCATGAGGCCTGGGCTGACCTCAGGGGCTCTGACACAGCCCTTCCGGCCCCACGCGCTCACCGGCAAAGCCTCCCCGACGGACAGAGCTTTCGGTTTGAAAATCGGAGGTTATTTTTAGCTATGTCCTGGGGCCGGTAGCCGGACGTGAATTCCTCAAGAGAAGCTGCGGAAAGGAAATAACAGAATCCTCACATTCTCCATCTGGGTAGGGAGCTGCAGGAAGCTGGGCTGTGCATGCCCCTTCTCTGGGCAGGAGAGCTCGTTTGCCTACAGGTGGAGGGCAGTGTGTCCCCCTCCGCCTCCCGCCAGAGGATTATAGTTGCCATCATGATGCACTTGGGGTTTGGCCTTCTGGGCAGGGATTTCTGAGACACTCTGGCATTGAGTGTGCAGGCAGAGAACTCCTGCCTGCCCCACAACTTACATGCACAGACATGCTTAGCCCATGGAGGGGGGAGACGGTCCCAGGAGCAGAGGTGACGCCAGAGGACACCAAGTGAGGTTAAGATGAACTGTCTCACTGCCCTGCCAGGCATCCTCCAGAGACATGGTTTGAAGTGTGAATGGCTTCTGTTGTCAGGCAGAATTCAGGAAGAAATGTGGGACCTTGGGCAAGTCCAGTCTCATCCTCCTTTCTGGTAGGATGGGATAATGACGGTACCGACCCCTCGGGTTGTCATCAGAGTAAATGAGATAATGCGGGGAAGCCTCTTAGCATGGGAGCTGGCACTCAGTGAATGCTTAACTCATACCAGTTATTATTATCATTGAAGCCTCCCCAAGAGGCTGTGCTTTAGGAATGTTGCCAGACCTCCTGACTTCTCTTTTCACTCATATTCTTCCTTTCCATGGGAATGAACGCTGCGGGCAGCCCATTGAGCCCCAGCCCTCCCTGGAGTGGTGAAGGCGTGCATCAGAGAAAAGGGAACAGATTGAAGGTGATCGTCTCCGGCACACTACTGCACAAGTCCCAGCACGGCTCTCTGCAGCCTGCAGGGAGCCTGGTGGAGGTACAGGATCCCAAGAGTTGAAGTGTGAGTGGGAAAACTGGCCTGGTGTCCAGAAGGCAAGGAGTCCTAGGGAAGGGGGCAGAGTGGGGAACTCAGAGAGACCTGTGTCCAAATCCTGCCTCTGTCAACATGAGTTGTGTGGCTTTAGGCTGCTCCAGTGTCACCCCGAGCCTACTTCTTAACCAATAAAGGATGTTATTTGATCTTAAAGAATGCTATTAAAACAAAGGATGTCATAACCAGTTGGTAAGATTTCGTCCTTCAGACAAAATGGTATCTTGAGACTTGCTTCTTTCAGCTTCTAGAGTCAATAACTGCAATAACAGCTGAGGTCCTTCTGTCCTGCCTGGCAGGGCTGGTTAAATCTAGAGGTCTCAACAGACCAGTAATTGTACTGTTTTCCCCTTCCTTCTCAATCAGCGTCTACTCTGGGACAGACTACTCCCGGGGACCAGCCACACAGATTCCTTCCACGGGACTCAAGGGTAGTCCACGTAGGAGCCACAGGCACTGGGGCCTCAGGGTCAAGAGGAGACGGGGTCCCCTGCAGTGCAGGGGTGGAGGGACACTTGCATCTCACCTTGGAATTCACAAGGACAAACTGGCTTCAAGAGTGAGTCGAGAGCCCCAGTCTTTCAATGCCAAGGCTGACATTACCAGGTAGCTCTTCCAAAGAAGGGTCTGGTTGGCAAGGTCTGGTCTGGTTGGTCCTGTCTGAGTTCAGGGTAAGGGAGAAGGGTACCCACCTCTATGCCTCGATGAAATGCCACGTAGTGTGATGGAGAGACTCATAAGCTCTGGATTTAGGTGCTTGGATTCAAACAGAGGTGATAGCTGTGTAAACTTGGTCAAGGTACACAGCTGTTCTCTGATGCTGTCTCACTAGATGTAATGAGGTTGGCACTAGCTTCTGCCTCATAGGGTTATGATGGTGAAGTCATTTAATTCACATAAAGAACTTAGAACAACGCTTGGCCCATTATAAATGTTCAAGACACCTTAGCCTTATCAGTAGTAATCTATCTCTCAATATCCCCAGCCTTTCATCTCTGTCCATCCCATGGTCTGTCTTAGAATAAAACATCCATCCTTGTATTTGGTAGGAGCCAGTGAACATACGCATGTGGCTTTGTAGAGCTAGGATTTCCTCCTCACCCCAAGTGTCACCCGCGGGGATTTTCTCCACGATGCCTCCTTCCTGCCCCTCTTCCTCTCTCTGTCTAGTTTGTGAAGTCGCCGTGCCACGTGCGTTCTCAAGAGCCACACCTGCTGAGTGGCCGTTCTCCTACCAGCTTCCCTGTCCCCCGTCCCAAGTCTCAAATGAGGACACGCCGCCCTGGGATGCCGGCTCGACCCGCAGAGCGCTCGGAGCACTGATGCCAAGGGGAGGCCACACTCGCCTCTTTGGGAAGCAAGAGTCACTAAATATTTCATTTCGAGGGCCTGGTGAAACCATCTCCCTGATGAGGCCTCAGGAAGCAGGTGTTGGTGTCAGCTAGAGGAGGCACCTAATACCTTCCCGATCAGATGCTGCAGACACCAGGGGCAAAGCAGGGGCGAGACGACAAGCATTTCCAGCTCAGCTCAGCGAAGGATTCCCTCCTCCCCACAACCCGTTCTGTTGCCTTTTTCGGGATATCTGGGAGCACAAACCTCTATGCTTTATTGGCCTCCCTTATTGCAAAAGGAAAGAAGAGGAGGCAGGAAGAGGAGTTAGCACTGGAATACAATTTTGCTAAACTGAG
The DNA here is from genome assembly GCF_016772045.2 of Ovis aries. NCBI lineage: Eukaryota > Metazoa > Chordata > Mammalia > Artiodactyla > Bovidae > Ovis > Ovis aries. Next base: position 74,572,744 of record NC_056065.1, on the reverse strand, counting down.
TGAAAGTTCTTGATGCCAGAGCTCCCACCCGTGGGCCCATCTGCAGCTCCTCCTGGCACCGTCATCACCAACATCATCCAGGCTATATTTCTCATCACAATAACAGTAAAGGTGTCTATTATTATAACTGCACCAACTAGGTGGCTCACACAGCCAGGATCCTGAGAAGCCAGAATCCAGACAGTAAGTATGAGGAGGGGGGCTGGGCGCTATTTACAACAGGCAAGATCTGGAAGCAACTACAGTGTCCATCCACAGAGGAATGGATAAAGAAGATACGGTGCACATATACAACGGAGTATTACTCAGTCATAAAAAAACTGAAAGATTGCCATTCGCGGCAACGTGGGTGGACCTAGAGAATATCATACCAAGTGAAGTAAGACAGAGAAAGACAAATATTATAATGATATCACATATGTGGAATCTAAAAAATAATACAAATGAATCCATATACAAAACAGATGCAGACTCAGACATAGAAAGCAAATTTATGGCTACTAAAGGGAAAAAGAAGGGGGCAGGGATAATTTAGGGGTATAGGATTAACAGATACTACAATATATAAAATAGGATTTACTGTAATATACAGGGTGCAATATTCAATATCTTATAATAACCTATAATGGAAAAGAATCTGAAAAAACATATATATATATATAACTGAATCACTCTGCGGTACCCCTGAAACTAACACAATATTAGCTATAATTAAATCAACTGTACGTCAATAAAACAAAACGCACAAGGAAGCCTAGTGTGCTGCAGTCCATGGGGTCACAAAGAGTTGGGACACGACTGATCGACTGAACTGAAAACAAACAGAAAACGAGGCCTGTGAAGTCAGAGGAGTCAGCAGCTGTTCCTGGGCTTCACCTAAAGCCCTTTCCTCTCCCAGGGCAGGGAGAAGCCTGTGCTCTCCTTGGCTGCCCCTCCTAATGAGCGGCGCCTTTAAAGCAGGGATTCCAGGCCGGCGCTGAAGGCAACTCTAAGATGACTCCAACCCACTTCTCTGTTTTCAGAGGAAGAAGCCAAAACACATGGAGAGGAAACAAATCGTCAAAGGTGCGTCAGCGTGACTTGGAGGCAGGTGCCAGCAGAACCCAGATCTTGTGACCAAAGCCCCGCTGCTTCCTCTGCTGTGGGTGAAGCGGTCCCGGGGGCAGGTTACGTTTAGCCTCGAGGCTGCCCTGTTTTGGGGGCACAGAAGATGCCTTTTGATGGTGGAGGCCCAGTGATGGTGGAGGTGGGCCTGGCACTGGGCCTGGACAGGGAGGTGATAACGCAGGGCAGACTCGATGGGTGCGGATTAAGGGGCAGGGGAGAAAAGGGACACAAGGCTCCCCTCTGTGTCAGGGGAGTGAGCTCCTCCAGGCCCAGGCAGGCCCAGGCGGTCATCACACATGAGAAGGGTTCCTCTACTGTGACTGGTTTTCCCAGTGGTTATGTATGGATGTGAGAGTTGGACTATAAAGAAAGCTGAACCCTGAAGAATTGATGCTTTTGAACTATGGTGTTGGAGAAGACTCTTGAGAGTCCCTTGGACTGCAAGGAGATCCAACCAGTCCATCCTAAAGGAAATCAGTTCTGGGTGTTTACTGGAAGGACTGATGTTGAAGCTGTAACTCCAATACTTTGGCCACCTGATGCGAAGAGCTGACTCATTTGAAAAGACCCTGATGCTGGGAAAGATTGAGGGCAGGAGGAGAAGGGGACTACAGAGGATGAGCTGGTTGGATGGCATCACCGACTCGATGGACATGGCTTTGGGTGGACTCTGGGAGTTGGTGATGGACAGGGAGGCCTGGCGTGCTACGGTTCACGGGGTTGCAGGGAGTTGGACACGACTGAGTGACTGAACTGAACTGAACTGAGACTGGGGAGCTCCCACAGCATCCTGTACCATCTTCCTTGGGCTTGCAGATAACCTCACAGACAGGACACGTGTGTCCCAGCTCAGGCCGCGTCTTTCTTTTTCTCAAAGAGTCAGAAACAGAGCAGAAGGGACGGGAATGAGCTATCCAGCAGGCATCCTATCCAGAGAGGATCTTGGGGAATCCTGCCAAGGAAATTATGGAATTTTCTGACAGTGAGTTTTCCTGACAGCTGTTGAGGAATACGCTTACCCAGAGGCAGGGGACTGGTTCCAATGACCCAAGAAGGCAGCCTTCGGGGTAGGATTTCTATGAATCAAAATCTACAAGAGTAAAACATTCTCAGAGCAAAATTTGGGGGCCCTGCCTCGCCTCTCATGAGTGGACTGCTCCTGAAGGACCCACACGCATGTCATCTGCACGGCTGTACACGCCAGGACTCCGAGCGTCACTCTGTCAAACAGCGACCTCCACGGTAGTCCAGGCACGGTGGGTAGCACAAGGTGAGCGCCAGGGCGCACGCAGAGGCCCCGGGGGACGCCGACAGCTGAAAGGCCTCAATTAGAGTGAAAGGAGTTATCTGGTATTTAAATAATTATTAGATGGAAGGAGTAATCATCGGTTTGAGCTGATTTTTTCCCCCACTGTCACCCTGATGGCGTCTATAATATTATTATTCAAATGCCCATGATTCTCATTGAGAAGAGACCAGGAGAGAAAGTGGGGGGAGGGGGGGGGGGGGCAGGGAGAGGGTGGGGGAGAGACTCATTTAATCCCCATGTGACCATGTGACGGGGCTGCAGGAGGTACGATTAGTCTTTTTCTTATTTCAGCTGTCACTCAGGCACAGACACCCGAGATTGTTATTAGCGAGCGTATTTCATGCACGCGATTTAAAGGGAAAAGGGGAGGGAGTGGGGTGGGGAGAGGCAGAATTTCCGACAGAAAATAACAGGACCAGAGGAACAATTTAGACGTCACTGCTGTACCAGCCGCATCTGCTTCATTAATCGAATGTCATTTTTCCCCCCAGACTCGGCTGTTCTGTGAAGCTAAGTGGCTACACCTTGCCCCAGAGCAAGAGAGAGGAGGCGAGGGGAGACGAGAGGAGGAGGAAAACGGGCCTCTGCCTACGTGGCCTCTGGGCCTCTTTTCTGAGAAAGTGAAATAGACGACATTGTGTTCCCCAGCCCCCGCCCCTCAGTGTGTCAAGGCAACTTTCGGTAGCATCTGAAAGTTGCTCCTCTCACTGTGAGAAGGGAGATACCCTGCTTATCCTTCAAGCCATTCTTTTCCACAGGTGGATAAATCTGATCCAGTTTCAAATAACCAAGGAGTAAGTGAAGGGAATGTGAGGGCGTCCCTAACACTGATCAGCAGCTAGGGAAGCACCCAGATTTCAGCCAGTGAGGGGGCCAGGCAGGTGCCTCGCATCCCCCGTGAGTGCATGGCAGGGGCATGTTCTCCGCCCCCTAGATGGCACCGTGGGCAAGGTAGGGGGCAGGGGAGGTTCAGGGCTGGGCCCTGGCATGAAAGGCAGGCGTCTCAGGTGTGCCTCCACTGACATGCACCCAGAAATTCATATGGCAAAGCCTTAATCCCCACGACCTCAGAGCAGGACTGCGTTTGTCGTCAGGGTCTTTATAGAGGTAACTGAATTAAAATTAGATAATTAGGGTGGTGCGTGTGCATTATAAGTCACTTCAGTCATGTCCAACTCTTGGCAACTGCATGGACTATAGCCCGCCAGACCCCTCTGTCCATGGGATTCTCCAGGCAAGAATGCTGGAGTGGGTTGCCATGCCCTCCTTCAGGGATCTTCCCCACCCAGGGATCGAACCCACATCTCTTATGTCTCAATGCACCAGTGTCCTTACACAAAGGGGGCATTTGGGCACAGAAACAGATAGGGAAGACGTGTGAAGAGACACAGGGAGACGACAGCCACCTGCAAGCCAAGGAGAGAGTCCAGGACAGCGCCTTCCCTCACAGCCCTGCCCACACCCTGACTCCAGGCCTCCAGGAGGCTGCTAACCCCCCGGTGTCTAAGCCACCCCGGGGTGGTGCTCAGCCACAGCAGTCCTCGCTAACTCCTGTAGCCAGGAGGAGCGATGCACTCCACTGGCTGGGCTTGGGACCTGCTCCTTGAAAGAAAAGGGTGTTTGTGGCGAGGGGGGTAGGGGGGAACCACCACAGGGCCAACACTCCTGGAGATGAAGGCCCCTTCGGGTCTCTGTGAGAACCGGGGCGGTGAGACGAGCTTCCCTTCTCACCCAGGCAAACACAGGGCCCCTGAGCCCGCTTTGGCCCCGGCGGGAGTAGAACCTCTCACCTCTCTCGCTGCTCCTGCAGAGTTCCGGTCCATCTCGCCTCCCCCGCCCTCTTCTGCTCCGGCCCAGAAGAGTCCACGTGTCGCCTGCCCACCCCAAGGACACTCGGGGATACTCTGTGGCCCCCCAGGAGCCGCATCGCTCCATCCCCACCACAGACCCTCCTCCGGCCTGTCCTCCAGGGAGCCCTGCCTCTTCACCCCAGTTGCTGTTGTTTTTAATTTCTCCTAGGTCTCCCAGTGGGCTCTCCTCGAGCCCTGGAAACCGCACCAGCTCTCCCAGCGCCTTAGCAAAACACGCCGTGTTTCTCCTCTCCGCTCACAGGCTATCAAAGTTTGGAATTGTCTCCCTGCATTATGAAGGGGTTCCAAAGACAGGCGTTGATTTGAAGGGCTGCAGCAGGGAGGGGCTGGGCTCCTTTCTGGGGCGCTGGCTGGGCTGGCTCGGCCAAGTCAAACAAGATTCATTACCCTGGGGGCGGGAGCAGGGAGATACACCGCCTGACCCTGTGGACCTGCCCCATATGTCACGGGCCTGTCAGAGCTCTCCCAGAATTCCCTTTATTATCTAAAGGTCGCCCCCCGGGCAGCGCGGAGAGGGGCCCACGGTATAAACCAAACTACAAGAGCCATCAATTTCAAGCAGCTGCCAGCCAGCCACCCCTCCCTGTCCCCCTTCCGTGGGCTCTGCCCTCTTCAACCCCCTCTGGGGGATGGCACAGCCCCGCCTGGCCGTGACCACCTCACCCACCGGGGCAGAAAGAATTTCGGTGACTTAGCGGGGCACTGAGCCTCCAAGCTGTACCCTAGGAGTATGCCTGCCCTCTGCACTATGGGGCCCCTAGAAAGGTTACCCCACTGGTCCCCGGACTCCAGCTGGACTGTATCCAAACCACCCCAGTGGTGGGGTTGCTCTGTGGGTAGGCCTTTTGAAATCAAAGGACAGGAAGAGGCATTTTCAGGCCCCTTCCCAAGTCTGGCAAAGGAATAAAAGTGGGAATCCAGCTTTGCTAAGTCAAATCCAAATTCATGTTTGAAGACCTCAAAACTGAAGGGCCATGAATAGTAGGATGATAAAAATTTCCATGATGGCAAAAATAATAATAACGAGGAGCAGCTATCATTATTATTATTTGTTAACCTTCTGCTATGTGGCACACTGCTAGATTATTGGCAAACGCAATGGGTAATTTTATGATTATTCTGCAAGATAGGTATTATTCTCCCCATTTCACAGATGAAAAAAATGGTGGGAGGGTCCTATCTTCTCAGGAGGGTTGAGAAACTAGCATCATTCGGCTAGGAAACAGAACTTACTGACACCCATGCTTTCCCCACTCTTCCACGTCACTGAGATATTTACAAGTTATTTTTCAATCAAATTCTCTTGTCCCTGGTCTGGGGAGACTCGCGAGGATGTTAAACAAGACTTGGCAAGGACTTTAAAGGTCAAGCCTTGAGGTTCCCATTTTATCTGGGTAAGGGAGCAGGGCTGAAAGTGGAGTGGCCAAGACCGAGTTATCTGTTACAAGGTGGAGTCTGGAGGTGCTTTGTGACAAAAGGTTTGCGGGCTGACGGTCACCTTTCAGAGAAATTCCAAAAGATCTTTCTGAGAGGCCTGGCAGGGTGTCTCCTGCCTTCTCACCCATGCTCACTGTACAAGGGAGAGCCAGGACCTCTCAGACAGAAATGGGACTGGAGAGCAGGGCACAGGGCCCGACTAAGGGGTTAGATCTTAATAAGTTACAGCCACTCCACTAATGGCATATTACGCTCCATTACCTGCCATATTTTCAAACAAGAGTGACACACCTCCAGATCTCAGCAGGGGGAGTGGGGGGCGGTTGTTGGAGGAGGCAAAAGAGCGAAGAAAGTGAAAACACAAAGCCCTGGACATTCATCTCAGCTCAGGCAGGGGACTGGCCCTACGCGTCACTTACTCTCTGGAAAGCGGTCCTGCCTTTCTCCTCTTGAAGAATTTTAACAGCCCCCAGGAGACCCTGGGTGAGAGCACTTGCTGTCTCTCTTACAGACCCTCCTGCTTTCTGTCCCGTGGCAGCCACTGAAAGAGCTCCAGGGACCAGGGGAACTCCCCATCGCTGATTCCTTGTCCTGCCGTCAGGGAAAGTGGCCATTAGTGCCAGATCACGGTGCATTTTTTTTAATGCTGTTTCCAGAAGCTGGGGTTCCCAAAGTTCAAAAGAGCGGTCCTCTTCACCAACAACCCTGCACTGCCTCCTTGAAAATGTGCGCGTAAGATAGTCACCATCCAGGCTTCCCACCGGCATCAAGATTGAGCCGAAGATTTCCTGCAAGGTGTGCCTTGTCCTGCTTCATTCCTCGTGCGTCAGAAGACTACCGTTGACTGACTTTGCCAGGCATATGGCCAAAGTATGATATCCACCCATGGAAACACCCTCCTCGGCTCCCTGCTGTTGCCCAGACAGACTTGGGACTGCTAAGTGCCCAAGTTCAAGTCCTCCCAAGCTGGCTCTTCCGTCTTTCTCTGGCTCTCCTTCCTACCTCTTCCAGAGTGACTCCACTCCTAACGAACTTGTTCATTTGCTGAGTCCCCACCTAGCACAGTTTTATCTCTGGAATGTCCATCTCCACTTTCTTCTTGGCCTATCCAAACCCTGCCCATCCTTCAGCATTTCAGGAAGCCTCTAGACACGCACCCGTCTCTTCTCCAAAGTCCATTAGAAACTGCTGTTTCTAGCAGACACTGCACTTCAGTGTCGGCCCTCTTTTTCACGTGACCATGTCCTACCTTCCCACCGAAGTAGAGATCTTTGACATCTGTGCAGGGTTAGCATTAGGCCTTTGACTCAGGACTGCACGCAGTCTCGGAGAAGGCGATGGCACCCGACTCCAGTACTCTTGCCTGGAAAATCCCATGGGTGGAGGAGCCTGGTGGGCTGCAGTCCATAGGGTCGTGAAGAGTCGGACACGACTGAAGCGACTTAGCAGCAGCAGCAGCAGCAGCAGCACTCAGTCTGACTTGAGGAGAGCAGGGCAAAGGGGAGGGGATCGCATATGTGCTTCCCTCACCCTCCAGGCTGCTCTAAGCCATGGTGGAATAACACACTTGCCTCGATTATTTGTCATAATTGGTCACTGGGCAGCAGAGAAGAAGAGGGTGAACCGTTTGGGAAGGATCCTGGCTGCTGTCCATCTTGGGCCCACTGGGTGATGAGCAAATGTCATTAGCCAGGTGGATAAGGCGGGGAAAAGGATGGAGCAGAGTGGGAAGATGCCAGCTCTCCTTTGAAGAACGCCCCCTGCAGACAGGACTGGTGCAGGAAAAGCCTTGGCAAGAGAGTGCCAAAGCCATGAGTCATACATACACTATCATCGATCACATTCAGAAATACACACTCATGAGTGGCCAGCAGACAGCGTAGCGTGATCAGCAGCAGAGGGGGTGCGGTGAGACTCCCCCCGCCGGAAGGTTTCGGAGGACTCTCCTATGAGGAAGTCAAGCTCACCGTGACACATGGCAGCAGACGCAGACGGAAGGCTATGGTAGGATGTGAGTGTGTACTGAGTCACTTCAGTCCTGTCTGACTCTTTGTGACCCCATGAATCGTAGCCCACCAGGCTCCTCTGTCCATGGGATTCTCCAGGCAAGAATACTGGAGTGGGTTGCCATGCCTTCCTCCAGAGGAATCTTCCCAAACCAGGGATGGAACCTTCGGCTCCTGCAGCTCCTGCATTAGCAAGCAGATTCTTTACCACTGAGCCACCCGGGAAGCCCTTTGGAAGTAGACCTGGGTGCAAGTCTTGCTCTACCACTTCCTGGTTCAGTGACCTTGAACATGTTATTTAACCTTTTGGAGTCTGAGTTTCCTTAACTGTAAAAGGATACCTCACAGGGTTGTGGTGAGAATGAATGAGAAAATAGACGAGGTGTTTTGCAAACGCTAGGGTTTTGAATAAACACCAATTACTCTTGTTTCTGTTTTTGGAGAAACACTTGCAAGGGCATCATCTCCTTGGCAACAATGGCTGCCCTGGGTGGTGGCGACGAAAAGGAAGCCTTGGCCTCACGCAGGTGATGGGGTGGTTCTTGTGCGTGGAGCTTGGGGACCCAGGCCTCTGGGGAGGACCTGGGTGCTGCTGGTACCTAGTAGCCATTACTCCAGCCCTTGGGCCCCACGCTGCCCTGGGTCTCACCCCCTCCTCTCAGGGCCCTGAGAGAGATTTAAGGGCCCCTTTCGGGCTCTGAGTGATTCACCAAGGTGCCCCTGGCAGGAAAGGGAAGAGAGGACAGCTGGTCTACAGGAGGAAGGAGAGACGCTTGAGCTGCTGGACCGGGCTGAGCTCCACATTTTGGGGGGGCTCTTCCCATGCTTGGGATATGGTCAGCACAACGGAAGGAACTCCCCTCCAGTATCTTCTCTGCCTCTCCTTTCCCGGGCTTTTCTGAACCAACAGCTGCCTTTGAATAAAAAGCTGTAACTCCTTTTTATGAGGAAGCTTCTTAAGCAGGCTCTGTCCCAACCCTGTCCCTCCCCACCTTCAGCTTCTATTATTTTACTCTCTTTGTCTGAGGCTCTGAGCTCTTGGCAGAAAAGATCCCGAGCTGTCAAGCAGCTTCTCTTAAGTAACAGGCGCACTCAGGCTCACACGGAGGAGGGGAACCGCGGCGGCGCTGGATAAAGTAGACACGTGGACACGGCGGGGCCAGGGACACTCTGGGCAGAGATGTGCTCACTTGCGGGGCTTGCCTGTGCCAGAGGCACTCGGCCTGGAGGACCCTGAGCACCTGGGTGAGCGGGGAGGGGAGAAGAGGCTTTTGAGGCCCTACAGCGGTGAGCAAAAGTGAAGGGCACAGTTATAGGGCAAGCTGGCCACGGCCGGGGAGAAGATTGTACCAGAGGGGGGAGAGGGAAACACAGGCCGGGGCAGCACGGGGCCACCTGGGCCGGAGATGAGAGGGCTTTTCCAGGGAGGATCTGGCCCCCGATGATGAATGGGGTGCGAGAGAGGAGCCTGGAAAAGGGTAAACAGCCAGGAGGGAAGCGAGAGGGAGGGAGGCGGGGGCAGAAAGAATGTTGAGGTCAAAGAGCAAAGAAAACGCTCCTGGAGTGATTAATTCAAGATCTAGCAGGCAGCCTTCAGGAGCCACATGTGCTCAGGACATGCTAGGCCCCGCCTCCCCGCCCGAGGCCCCGCCCAGGTGCCCGCAAGTCTATTTTCCCCAGACCCACTTCACACCCTCTGGCAAACCTTCCTTTCCGTTTGTCCTGAGTCTCCAAGGGACCCCACTGTAGTATAAACTAGCATTCGTGTAGCGATCTTATAGCTAACTAATAATTTCACCTACACTGAGTGCCAAAGAATTCGAATTCTGGTACTGGGGAAGGCTCTTGAGAGTCCCTTGGACTGCAAGGAGATCAAACCAGTCAGTCCTAAAGGAAATCAACCCTGAATTTTCACTGGAAGGACTGATGCTGAAGCTGCAGCTCCAGTACTTTGGCTGATGTGAAGAGACGACTCATTGGAAAAGACCCTGATTCTGGGAAAGATTGAAGGTGGGAGAAGAAGGGGGTGACAGAGGACAGGTGGTTACATGGCACCACCGGCTCAATGGACATGAGTTTGAACAAGCTCCAGGAGATAGTGAAGGACAGGGAATCATGGGGTTGCAAAAAGTTGGACACGACTGAGTGAACAACATCCTGTTCACGCACCGCTCATGCAAGCCCGTGAAGGAGGGAGGAGCATCAGCATAACCACTTCACAGACATAGGCAGACTTGAGGTGAAATATTTCGGAGAAAGCACTGATCTGGAAGTGGGCCTTGGATGTGATCCTGGAGTTACATCTCTCTCTCTGCTGCTCTGCTGCCTGGAGTGAGAGGTGCCACCAAGTGATACCAGCAAGGACAGACCCCCGACTCTGGAGGTCAGTTTCCCTGCACCAGGCGGGCTCTGGCCACTCTCAGCACACACTGTCACCAGTCTTCCGGAATGGGCGTGCAGTGTAAGGAGCGCAAGTGAGACCTGCGTTCGTAGGGGCAACCTGTGAGAGAGGAAGAGGCCTGGCTAGGAGCCCTCCACCCAATGCCACTTGGCTCCTGTCCAGTCCCGGGGAGGGGCCGAGGACTGGAGATGGCTCAAGGGCTAGCACAGGTATGGCAGGTGAAAAGAATCCAGAAATAGGGCTTTGCAGGCAAAGAGGCTGGGGTGCCAAAGTCCCCTCCCCACCCGACCTGCTCTTATCTGTGGGGGAGAAAACCTATACTTGCCATCTCCCCTGCTAAGACCCTTGCTTCCGCAGTCCCAGCAGCTGGCCCGAGATCGCAGGCAGCCCCTACCTGCCTCTGACTGCCCTGTCTTTTCCAGCTCTCTACCCCGGCTCCGCATGCTCTGAGTCCCAGCCCTGGCAGATCACTGATTAATTCAGGGCTGTTTAATAACCCTTCTATTTCGATGAAACAAGCTGTCTCATTTTCTTTATTTTTAACACCGACTTTCGTTTCTTTGCTAAGCATCTTACTGTCATTTAAATTTCTCTGTCTCCAACCAAGCTGATAATAGACTGGAGTGAGCAGCTGCTTCCGTCCTGTTTATGACAGTGATTAGAAGTTAGAGCTGTGCAGGCAGAGAGCTGACCACGCACATGGCTCTGCCCCTGCTTGTAGACAGAGGGCTCACTCGGACACGATTAGGACAATTCCGGCTCCAGGAGAGGCCAGGGCTTACCCCAGTCCTCTAGCCTTCCTGGCACCCTGCTCCGAGGGGAGTCGTGGGGTGGGGGCGAAGATGTAAGAACCGACTCTGTTTACTGTGGAATTTAGGCCAGCAGCTGCGAGTCATTCTCACGGACCTGATACCCAACCTTGCTTCTCAAAGGAGCCTTTTCCTGCATTGAATTCCCCGAGCAGCAAACAGAAAGACCCACGGTGAGAGCGCTGGGGTGTGGGTGAGGACTTCGGCCATCACCTCTTCCACCTTGCTGTTCCACAGGAGACCTGGTCATCTCCTTCCAACCTCTGCTTGAATCCCCCACGTGGATGCAGAGTTCCTTCCCTCCCTGGATCACATGACTGGCTGATTTCTCTCTCCTGTGTTCCCACAACACTTAATTTGTACAACTATTATTTGCTCTTGTTCCCCTTTTTCCCTTGCCACAGTGGGAGCTCCTCAAGAGCCAGGACAGTGCCTTGCCTCCCTCACATGATACCCGCCACATAGCAGGTATTTGATAAACATTTGTACAAAGTTAATTACGTTGTGCCAACTTCAGCCTCCTTGCAAGTAATGCAAAAAAAAACAAAAAAACGCAAAAACCCAAAACCTTTCTCCTGCCTGGGCAGGCTCCTGGGGAGGTGGCCTGTCTGTCCCTACCTGACAGGTGTTCTCCACTTCCTGTCCTCAGGCCAGAGGCCACTGCTTCCTCAGAAGACAGGGCCTTGCTTGTCCCTCTAGGCCCAGAGTGACTACAGGGCTGGTAGAAGCCTTGGCCCGGGAGGCTGGGGGCTCATGGCAGGAGTCAGTCAGGTGGCCTGGGCCAGGTCCGCTGGATCCCAGCCCCGCCTCCTGTGGCCTTCGGGCCCACCACGGCTGCCTGAGAAAGCTCGCAGGTGCGAGCTGGGCAAACCCGGCCAGCCCCGGCTCCCGCCTCCCGTTCCGGCAGTCTCCCAGCCAGCTCCGTCTGCAGACAGCTGCTCGGGTCATTGTCTCAGCCTCTCCAAGCTGTGAATGCCGAGTCTATAGAGACCGCCACGCAAACAGTGCCCACACTGCCTCTGGGGAGGGAGGGGAGAGCTGGGCTTTGCCAGGGCCATTGACTCTGCAAATAGCAAGGCCTGCTGTGGATGGGGGAAAGCTTGCTGGAGTCTTTAACAGGGGGGAGCGGTTTCTCCACACACTGCCCTGTGCCACAGAGAAGCGCGGGGGTGCCCGAGGGCTGGCGGACTGGCAGGGCAGGGGAGAGGTCCGGCCTCGGGGACACCTGCTCAAACCCAAGAAAGAGAGACGTGGTGGGGCACAGGGTCGAGGCATGGGAGGCTGGAAAGAGAAGTTCCCACACAGGCAGGTGGAGATGTGTGCTGGGCCTGGCTGGGGCAGACGGACCTCCTCACTTTCTCTACAGCTCGACTGGCCAGGCTGGGTGACAACCCGCTCCCCCAGGCTGGACTCAGCTTCTGCATCTATTGTGTGGACCCGGGGAAAAGTTGCTATCAAACACTAGACGTTTCTCAAGTGTTCTACGTATAACACCTATTCTCTTGCAGTGCAAGTGGTTTTCTTCATAACATTCTGGAAAAGAAACCCAAGGCACCTTGTCACCCTCGTTTTCCACCTCTGGCTCTTGGGCAGTGCTGCGGAAGGCACGAGGCTCCCTCTGCTTGCATCCACCCTCCCGTGCTGTTTCCAACGAGGGGCCAGGCTCTGCACTGAAGCAGGGAGGGCTGGGTGGAGGGAGCTTCTTGGGCTAGTAGAAGACAGCTTCTCCCCCGACATCCTGCTACGTTCTGCCCAGGGATCTAGTTCCTGGGCCCCAGGGTCTAGCTTGGGCCCTGGCCCCAGTGTCTGCAAGTGCTTTACATGCTGTGTCCATCCCATTCATATCCACGCTTCTAGGAGCTCTCTCTGCAGACAAATGTAAGCTGATTGCAGGCAGGCAGCCAGGAGCCTGGGAACTCTGCCCTTTGCCCTTCATTGGAGGCTGGCTCCCAGGAAAATGCCAGCGTGTCATTTCTGTGACAGTATCCTAAATCTCTACTCTTAGATGTGAAGACATCAAAGCCCCAAGGGTAGCAAATTCGGAATTCAAACTCTATCCCCACAGCTTAGTGCCAACCCAGAGCCACACGTATGACCTGGGTGCCAGGATCACCGTGGGTTTTGTCCTCAGTTTCCAGTCTCCACTGAGCCTTAAGCTCTTCATCTATTTCTCTATATAAAAATCTTTAGCACACAGATTTTCTTTAAATAAAATCTTATTTTTATCAGAAAATTCCAAACAAATTTCAGAGAGAGAGAGAGGGGAGGGGAAAACAATCTCTAGCTTGGCTGTATTTCTGCTCTAACTTTTAGAATTATTTTGCACGTTGCGACAATTGTTGTTTTTCCAAATCCCTTAACATTATCTTCCCATGCCCAGCTCCAGAAACAAAGGCAAGTGAGGGTGCTCAGAGAGTCAGGGAAAGAATTCATTCCCACTATACAGATGAAGAAACGGAGGTGCTGCGTGAGGGGCAGGAGGCCATACTCCCAGAGTGTCTTGGGGCTCCCTCGTATCTCCCTCTTTGACCGGGGAGCAAATGGAGGGTGAGCATTAGTCAACAGGTGAGAAAGCTTTCAGGAAGATGGAAGAGCCACAAGTGTGAAGGCAGGCCCTTTGTTCTCATGCATCAGGACCCTAACCTGACACTAGCCTCTTCCTGACCATCTGTTCCGACCCCCCTTAGCTGCTCTCAGCATCTTGAAGACGGGTGCCAGGTGTGACTTCCCAGTTTCACAAATGGTTCCCATGGTTTTCTCGAAGCCTCTCACAGCTAGGTTCTTGGGCCCAGAACCTTCAGGGCTTCACACGATGGGGGTCACTTGGAATGGGGCGTTAGACTTGAATTCTGTTAATTTCCGGATAAACCTCAGGGGGTGTTTGCCTGGCTGAAACCCTAGTGGTTGTGGGTTTTAATTTCACAGAGAGTCAAGGGACTTGCCAAGAAGGTCTGGGTGGCTGAGGTGAGAGTAGGGGACCAGTCCTTTCAGGGGCTTGTGAAACCCTGACTGCCTCTCTCCTGGAAAAATCACCAGCCTCCAGCGTGGAGCAGGGGCTCAGACCCTGCAGGGCTGGCTGACCTGGGCTCCCAGGGCTGGGCGCAGCGGTGGAGCCTGGCCCTCCCGCCTGGCTTTGGCCAAGGGCTTCCACTGAGAACCCCGAGTTCAGAAAACAGCCTCTTCTCCCTCAGGTATCTTTGTAGCTCAGGAAAAAAGAAAGGGAAGCTGCAGTGGTGGGGGGGCGGTGGGGGGTGGTCAGGGGAGGTGGGAGGTCAGAGGCCAACGTAATATTTACCCAGCCCAGCTGAGGGCTTTCGCTTTCACGGAGCAGGAAACCGCTTCAAAGCGGCAATGTCCCCTCGTGTTGCTTCTGCCTGCCCGCTGGCCCTCCTGCCTCCACGGGGCAGTCAGGGCTGTCTCATCCAGCCCTTCCTCCGCTCCTGAACCTTCCACCCTTGGCCTCTTCAAGGCAGGAACCCTCTGCCCTGCCTCCTGCCCAGAGAGGTGCCATGACTTGTCCGTGGTTGTACAGCGATGACCACACCTGGGCGCTCCAGCCTTAGGCCTTGGACCTCTCGTCTTTCCTCTGAGTCAGTCATCTGTCACTTGGGGACGCGGGGCAGGCACTGGGGTTACAATTCCTCACCTGAAGCCTCTATACCATCTACCACCAGAGCACCAAGAGGAAACTGAGGCCAAAGAAGCTCCTGGAGCCTCGAATTCAGTGGTTCTTTACACTGGGTGGGGTTGGGGAGAGTGCTTACAAATTCCTTCTCTTCAGAAATACATACACACACATGCACATACATACACGTATTTCTCAAAAGCATAGACTTTTAAAGGTTTCAAAGGCCTCTTAAAGTCCAAGCACGCCCCCTGGTTCTGTCCATCCCAGGCCCGAGCCTCCATGCACCCCCCAAATCTGATCTGGACACGTCAAGGTACAAGCAGAACACTGCCCTCCATTATGGGATTAGAGAAAGTTTCCAAGTTGAAGTGAGATCCGCCTGCTTGTAACCTCCCTCCCTTAATCTTCCCGGCATTCTCTGTGGACAGAACCTTTAAAGGAGAGTCCTCCAGGAGGCAGTCAGAAGGCAGAGAGGGCTCTTGGAGGGGGCTTTCCTGCTCAGCCAAGGTGAGGGGGGGAAATCCAAATATATTTTCTCTGGATTCCCTTTAATGGGTTCCTTCAGACAAAAGTGCGTGCGCTAACAGCAGGATTCTGGACACTTCAACGTGAATACAGATGAGTAACAACATTTCCTGATGAAGCACAGCGGAGTCCAAGCTGCCAGCTCCAGGAGACCGGAAAGGGATGCGATTTACATAGAATACACAGTGCAAAGCCCTTGGGAGGGTGCTGCATGGAGATCTCGCTCTAGGATGTTGACTAATAGAAAACAACTATAGTGGTGTCAGTTTAAAATCTGTGGAGAGGGGGAAAAAAAGGCTGGGGTAGCTCTGACAGGCTGAGGAAGGGGAGAGGGTGAGAGGGAACTGTGAGGTTTTCCGGCATCGCAGTCTCCCTCCCGGAAAACCTGCAGCTTCCACTGGTAAGAGCAAAGGGGAAACTTCTGCACCTCCACTCCCTCTGATCCCCTAGCACACTGTTAATTCCATTCTGCCTTTACTTTCCTGTTGAAATTCTGGGAGGGGAGGTTCATTTTCCCTCCCCCCAGGATGCTGTAGTGTCTTGAAGGCAGGGTCAGTTATAGTTTTGTCTTGGTCCTGGGTGTTACACATTCCTGGCACTGCCTAAATGATCAATTTCTACTTGATTAAACCTAAGTGGGTTCCGATTCCAGGTTTCATTGTCTTTCTGTCTTGGTTCAGCACAAGGGCAATGATTCTCACGTGGAGATTGCACTTGGAGTTTGTTGAGCTATTCCACTCCTTTTTCTCCTATCCCTCCCCATCCCTCCACATGCAAACTAGAAACCAAGGTGGGAAGGCAGGGTTGTAAATGCAAAGATACAAAAAGTTTAACTCCCCAGACAGCATGGAGAAGAACTGAAGGTGCCTTAGTCAGGGCCTCCGCCCCCTCTCAAAGCTGCAGAAAGAACACATGCTTTTGTTGGGGCGGGGGGCCCGGCAGAGCAGGGGGGATAATCCACGGCCCTGGGAGCTCTCCCGCACTTCCTTCTCGAAGACAAGCTGAACTCTTCAAGGGTGACTCCACTGCCTTTTATCTCTCATACCGAAAGTAATTTTAGCCAAGGGAAAGCAGGATTAGACTTTCATAACATGATACATTTATCTTGTTTTTCTTTTTTCCTTGCTCTCTCCTCCCTCCCCTCCCTCTTTGACCCCAGGTAAACGTGAACCAAAGGGGGCACCAAGATTAAATATCAGAGGACACCATCAGATCCTAAGAGATGCTCCTTTCCGGCCGGCTGCCATCCCCAAACTTTTAATATCTTCCCCACCCCCATCAGATGGTTACTGTCTGTTCAGATGAGAAAAGCCTCTGGACCCTGTTCTCTCCATATTGTCCTCTGCTGAAATGAAATGGGGAATTATAATTCAGAGAAAGGCTCCCACAGAGAGTATGAAGACAAAGATAACATCACTGATACAACGCTGACATGCGTTCAGCTCCTGAAAGGTCTCTTTTAAAAAGTCTCCTCGGGAGCAGTCTTGCCACCACCTGAGACTGTTTGGAAAATGCACGTTTAGGGGGGCTGGGAGAAGAGGAAGGCCTCTGAAGGCACCTTGGGGTCGGGCCAAAAACTTGCATCGCTGATAAAGAGAGGCTAGAGCCTCTCCGTGGCGGGGCCAGCTGGCGGCCAGGACTGCTTGAGAACGCCTGCCCACCCTCCGGCCCCCAGACGCATCCGGCCAACCCGTCAGGCCCCTCCCAGAGCGGCTTCCCCACCCTGGCCCCCCTCTTAATGCCGCAGGCGCCCTGTCCTGCTCCCCTGCCACCAGACGGGGCCCAGACGTCCCACTGGCAACGGGACCCTACCAGTTGTGGTCTCAGAGCAGTGACAGCTGGGAGTTTCTAATATATCTTAACTATATTTTCCCCTTCTCCTAAAACAAAACAAACAACAAAAACAAATCAGAAAACACACACACAAAAACCCTCTACAAAAGCCACTGTTTACGGCCCAGATTGGTTTTCAAGCGCCCCCTCTAGTGGAGAGAACCTGCAGCTTCGGTTTCCCAGTTCAGCCCCCTGAGGGCCTGGGAGGACCCAAGGGTCTTTCTGCCCTGTCCTTCCCACCGGCTGTCCCTGAGTTTGCTCTCAGCCCTTCCCGCCCCTCTTTCACTGTCAGGCTCTCTGTCCACTGTCACCTGCCTCCCTCAGCCTGTCTGCAGCTGCTCCTGCATCTTGACTTGGGTCTCACCACGTGCGCGTGGCACGCCTCTATCTTGGTCTGCATCTCTGGTCGGTCTGCTGGGTTCCCTCCCCGCCTAGTTCAGGGCTCCAGGTCTGGGGAGAGGGAAATGCTTTGACCAAGCCTTGGAGCAAGTGGTCTGTCTCTGAGGGCCAAGGCAGGGACTCCTCACCCAACTCCCTCCCCCGAGGGGAGGGAACCCAGCCTCACGCCCGCTCCCTAGCAAACCTGGCACCCCCACGGGGCTGATGTGCAGGTGTGAAGCAGTCTGTAGCCTGAGCTCGGAGCTCCGGCCTTGGAGGCCCGCGTGAACCCAATGTGCCCCCTCCATCCACTCTCCCCACCATCCCGCCAGCATCCCCGTGGGGCAGCCTGCTGCCAGGCCAACAGCTGGCAGAGCCCCAGGGAGGGGCCGGCCAGCAGAGGTTGGGAGGAGGATGCTGGTGCCAGAGGAGGGGGGTAAAGGGTCCGTGGGGGCCCGGGCTGAGCCGGGGGCCGAGGGGAGACAAGGCGGATGGCCTGCGGTGAGGAGTGGGGGGCACAGGGAACACCCCCACCCTGCAGGAGACAGGACCAGGCCAGGGCAGGGGCCAACGCTGAACCCATGGCGGGAGCAGGAGCCCCTGTGCTGCTGGGCCCTTTCTCTCCTCTCCCTGCCTCCCCTCTTCCTCTACCCTTACACTTCCCCAGTAGGGACCGGGCTCCCCAACAAAGAACTTTCTGGCCTCTATTTCTGCCCTGGAATCCCAGATAGAAGAGGAGAAGTTCCCTATGCCCCAAAGGCCAGGAAACGGAGGCCTGGAGAGGCTGAGGGCTACGCCCAGGGAGAAAGGGGGTGTCCAGCGTTTTCCTTCATCCCTCCTGGCCCTTGGGACGGGCTGTTTGACCCCCTCCCCCCATCCCCAGGAAGAACAGCCTTTCTCTGTCTCCACAGGGCTCACCTTTAGAAACAACCAGACAAGAAGGGAACACCCCCCCACCACCCCTCATTTACTCTAATCAGGCATGAAATCTTTGTAACTAAGTGGAAAAAAAAAAAAAACTGTTTCCCAGAAGGGAATCGGTTCCGTTCATTATTGTTGGAACTGAGCATCTGCGAAGGGGAGAAAGATGCTCTTAGAATGAATTGATAGCAGACTGGCCCTGGGCGAGGGCGGCAGCGCTTGGGGGTGGCTGTGTCCACGAGCTCTAAAACTATAGCACCTCAAAGCCTGCTCCTGCCAGTTTCCCTGTTGATCAGCCTGACTTATTTGTAGTTCACAGACTCCAGTAACACGATGCTCCAGTCTCTTTATGATCAGAACAGGGCGGGGTGGGGGGGGGCACGGGCTGCGGGCTTGGCTTGGGGCGTCTCTCTTCCCCTCGGCTGTGATGGACACAGATGATACTGGCCCCCCCCACCCCTGTCTGCGTGTGTGGAGACAGCTGTGTGGCAATGCAGGGAGACAGCTGGGGCGGGGGGTGGGGTGGGGAAGGATATCGCTCCTGGAGACAGAAATCGCCTCCCCCTGCCCCAAACCCCAGAGCTTGGAGAGGCAGCCGTAGCAGAGGAGGCAGGACAGAGACTAGAAACCCCCCCAACAGTGACAACTCCAGCGCCATAAATATTTCATGGCACCTGAACTGGCGAGTTGAGGCTGCTGCCAGCTGCCACCGTGTCTAGTTAACTGTGTCACTGGCCTCCCATCCTGCTCATGTGTTTCCTTGTAATGTGCCCATGAAATAAAGATGAACAGAATCGCCAGAAGGATCTGGAAGTGGGCAAGGAGCCTGGTAGAGAAGTAGCTGTTCTTCAAGGGGTGTCTCTGGAACCTCATGTTAAGCTCAGACTCCACGACAACAGCTGGAGAACTTTTGCATCTGACATGCCTGCAGCTCTGATGGTCTAGAGGCTGGAGGGGGCGGATGTTCCCTGGCGCTCTGGGGACAGGGGTGGGTGTTCAGGGCCGATCTGAAAGCAGGGCCACCAACCTGGTAACTGCATTGTTTCTTTGGGGGTGGTGGGACACCACCATTTACTCTTCATTTAGCCCAGGGCTGCAAGGCCAACCAGTCCCCCTGTCTGGCACCAGGCTATGAGTGACCGTGGGCCTCGCATCCAGTCAAAGAGAAGGGCCAGGTGGAACCCCCTTGCCAGACTCGCGGGCCTGGGCGGAGGGGCCCTTCCCACTCTCCATCACTCCCCACCTTGACGCTCCTCAGCCGCGTCTCCATTGCCCAGCATTCTACATGTCATTTCCATTTAGCTGCTCTGCAAGCCAAGCTGCCCCATCCTAACACGATTTGCTGAGGACAGCGAGGGAGCAGAGCGGGCAGCCCACCCTGCCCTGCCGTTATCAGCGGTGCCCGGAGAGGGCTGGCTGGAGGGCTGAGCGGAACCACTCTTTCAGGTGATGCTGGCAGCCGGCGAGGCTCTGGGATGAGGAAGGGTGGGTGGAAGCAGAGATGCCGGGTGGAAGAAGGGGAAAAGCACAACCTCACCAGGGCGTCTTGGCAGATGGCTCTTAGTTTACCCACCTTTCCTCTGGACCCCCTCCCCACAGGCCTAGGTAATTACTTCAAAAGGTACTAGATGGGGATGACGGGAAAGTTAATGAATTCTCTTCTTGCCAGGAGGTCACGGGAGAGAGAGCTGCCAGCAACTCCTGGAGCATTCTGGGGTGACTGCACGAAAGTTGTGCATGTCAACTGGGAAGAGCTGAATTCTTCCAGCCAGAGCTATCTCTTCCCAGGGCTCTGTCGCTCTGGGGAAGGCCCCAGAGCCCAAAGCCTGCCCAGAGGGAAGAGTGAAGCTTCAAGGAAAGAAGGAAAGAAGCCCAGCGAGACAGGAGCCTACTATTGTGTGCGGTGGGGGTGGACGCTGAGCTGAACCTGACTCCCAGCTCCCAGAAGGTCCAGCCCTGCCCGGCCCAGATACTCATCCTCATCTGCCGCTCATAACCTTGTCCACTGTGCTCAGGGAGAGAAGGAAGGGGATTGAGTGGGTTCCCAGATCTCTGTAGGTTCCTCCAAGCTGCTGGGTCCCCAAGCCACCACCTCGAGCTGGTCCTGTCTTATGTCCCGTGTCTACCCACTGCTAGGATATGCCACGCTTGCCCTAGGATCTTAGATTCTTACAGGAGACTGATGATATTTCCTCTACCCACTTCATAGGGCTCTCCTTTCTAGAAACAGCTGACTCCCTCCAACTCCATCCCTCTGAGTAGGTAGCTCAGATGAGTCTGAGTAGGCAGCTCTTTACTAGAGCAAGAATCATGCCAAACAGGTGGACATTCGTCAGGGGCCTGGGATGGTAGTTTCGGGATGGCTCTCTCTGTCTGACCATCCAGACGATGATTAACCTATGTATAGATTACCTGTGGGATGGAGAAATAGGGCTAGAATTTTCTAAGATCCCTACATCACTTGTGGGGTGGGGCAGGAAGATGCCGAAGGAGAGAAATATCCTAAAGTGGCTTATAAGGGGCCTCTCAGACCCGAAATAAGCTCATCCTTCAGCCCCCCGACCCTCTCCTGCAGCTCAGACCTGGGCGGGGGGGGGGGGGGGGGGGCGGGTGGCGGGGATGGGCGCTTCACCGCCAGGGCGCCCAGAGCACTTGTCCCATTCCGTGCCTTGGACTCCTTCCCTGAGCCTCGGGAAGCTGCGCCTAGGATTCCTGAGTCCCCTGCTCCGAAGAACCGCCAGTGGCCTCCAGGGTCTCTGGGCTCCAGAGTGAACGCCGCCCTCCCCCCCGCCCCCAGTCGAGCGGCGGCCACCGTGGACCCGGCTTTCCTGCGGGTGCGGTGTCCGGGTAGGCCCGCTTGGGGCTGCAGCTCTCGGGACAGACCCGCCACCCCCGCGCTGCCCGGAGCCGCAGCTCGCCGGCAGGTGCGCCGTGGAGGCGCGCGGAGGAGCGCCGCCCGCCAGCAGCCGGTCGGGGAAGCGGGGCGCCGGCGGGGAAGCGGAGAGGGAGGCGGCCGCACCGAGTGAAGCCCGCACACACACGCGCGCGCGGGCGCCGCGCTCCGGCCCGCGAAAGTGGCCGGCCCGGGGCGGGGACTCGCCGGCTGCAGCCGAGCCCGGGCGCTCGGGGCTGGGACCCCGCGGAGGCGGGGCGCCGGGGAAGCCGCCGCGGGGCGAGCGCGCTTCGGGAGGATCGGGCGGCGGGCAGGCGCCGCGGACTCCGAGCGCCCTGCCTCGGGCGCCGCTTACCCAGCTCGGAGATGTCGGTCTGTCCTTCCGTCCCCGGTCCGGCTGCTTCGGCCGCCGGCTCCCGAGGCCGGCGCGCTGCCTGCCCCTCCGGCTGGCCCACGGCTCGCGATCACGCGGGCGGCCGCATCCACATGGGGTCCAGACTCATTAAAATCCACGTCAAGCCACCAGCCACTTATCTGTATTCCTGAAGTGGCCCCTCGGTCTCCGGCCCGCGAGCCCCTCCGTCCTCCGCCGCCCGGTGGCAGCCCCGCCGGGCGCGGCGGCCGGCTCGCGGGGAGAACCGGGAGGCGCCGAGGGGGCGTAGGGGGGGCGGCGGCGGCGGTGGCGGCTGGCGGTGGTCTCTCCTCGGGAAGCAGCAGAGCCCCGGCTGTCTTCAGATTTTTTCCAGCGCGACTTTCCGGGCTCCTCTGACATCAGCAGTCGCGGCGCTTCCTTCCCTTCTCGCTCCCCGGGTTCGTTCACAGTCCCATTTCCTCCGGGAACCTCGCTCTCCGGGTCTATTTCGAGGTTGGCTCCGCTCGCTCCGGCAGCCCCCGGGCTCCCCACGGCTCCCGAGCTCGCGCGGGGTCCCTGTCTGGATCGCGGGGTCCCTGTGTCTGGATCGCCTGCCCTCTCGGCTGAAAAATTCCCAGCAACTGCGTTCGGCCGCGCTCCCGCTCCAGTCTGGCGCGGACGGCGCTGCGCCCGGCGGCTCGGCTCCCGCGGCGGCGGCGGCGGCAGGGCCCTGAGCGCCGGCCCCCCTATATTACCAGGCGGCTCATTATCATAGAGGCCGCGCGCCTTAACCCCCTCCCTGCCGGCCGCGCCCGCCCGGACGGGGGCCGCGCCCGCCGCTGGCACCGCCCTCTGCAGCCAGCCCCCTGCCCCTTCCCCACCCCCCGCCACCCCCCTCTCCACCCCCACCCCCGGACCTCCTCCTCTGCCAGCTGTCAACAAAGGACGACCAGCTTGGGCCGGGGGAGGCCGCCCCGCTCTCTGCTCGGCGCCCAACTCCAGCCCGGACCCGCCAGCCACCTTAAGTGGCCAAAGCAGGATTGCTTTGGGGGAGGGGGGTGCGGGGGGTGGGCACGCCAATCGTGCTGGGGCCTGGGAATTCGGGTGGGGGCCTCGCCGAGCCCCGCAGGGCGTGGGGAGCTCAGGACTGAAGCGGAGTGGGTGGGTGAGGTCAGTGGGGACGTGGGCACAACCCCCCCCACCCCGCCAGCATCACCTGTCACCGCGCGCATACTGCACAGCCCCTCTTCGTCTTTAATTTGAGGGGTGCGTTGGGGGGGGGGAGACCGACCTTTGGCTGATGAGGTTAAGAAGGGGGCTCTCGGAATTTGTGCAAGCAGATTCCGTCTGCTCGTGAATCTCAGAAAGCCAACAAGCTGTCAAATGAGGTTTGAAGTTTTTTGTTTTTTGTTTTTTTTAATTACCATTTTTATTATGTGAAGACGAGCCTTGCTCTGAATTGCAAGTTTTGGACTCTGGTTAGAGACCCTGGGCATCTGGCAAGTGAGGGAGGCTGAGACCAGCTGGGAGCTTTCTATGTCCAGACCCAGGAAGCCTCCCTGGCAGGGGAATCAGAGAGGTACATAACTTGTTCTAATACACTAAGGTGAGAGGCGCCTGGATTCCGGATGGCAGTGCCTCGATGCCTTAACTTGCTTGCTTCCACGTCCTGTAGAATCTCGGTTCCCCCGCAGCCTCTGCACGCGGCTTTGCGAAACAGGCCTGCGAGCTGGACCCCAGCGACTTCGCAGGATCTGCCTAGGCCCTGTTGGCGATCAGAGCACACGCGAGTTTACTCAGTACGTCTGAGTGTTCCGATAAGCTCCGTCTACTGCCCTCTCGTGGCCACAGGCCTCAGTGGTATAAAGAAAAGAGAAGGGGAAAGAAAAAAAAATCACAAGAAACCCTAAAAGAAATCACACGTAATTCTTAGCGCAGCAGGGGCCTTAAAGAACAAGAAAAAAAAAAGAGAGAGAGAGAGAGAGAAATAAATGTAGACTCACCTGTTATGTTGTGCAATCACCCCCTGAATTAAGTAAAGTATTCTGGGGGAAACGTAATATTTACTTCATCCACAGAAATTAGCTCATTTCTCAAAAGTTCTTTTCTCACTGTTAATTAGCTGAAATTTGTCTTCTTGTGACTTTCACTGGTTATTCTTTGCAATGTCCTGTGCAGCTACAAAGAATTTGTTTAAGCTGTCTTTCCTGATCCATACCTGCTCTTTTCTTTGAACTTCTTTAGTATTTATTGTTGGTAGTCCTCCAGGCAATTATCATAAGTTACTCTACATTATTATTTATTTCTTTTTATAAGTTGATCTTGTCTCTCCATCCAGACAGCCTTGCCTACTGTCTTAACTTTGGTTAGACTGAATATAAACCACAATTTATCAAGGAATATGATTTGAAGAAGATGCTAGAAGATTTTGGAAAATATCTTTATTTGTTTGATACATGGAGCATGGGTCCGGTCAGCTCAACCCAGGATAGGCAGTGGTAGGCTTGGAAATACCTAACTGATAAAGCTTGAAGCTGAAAATTAGGACCTTCTGGTTCTCTAATGAAGTGCGCGTGACTCTGGAGGAGGTTCCATCTCTCTCTCTCTCTCTCTCTCTCTCTCTTTTTTTTTCGCTGTTGTTCAGTCGCTCAGTCGTGTCCGACTCTTTTCACCCCCATGGACAGCACGCCAGGCTTCCCGGTCCTTCATCATCTCCCAGATCTTGCTCAAACTCATGTCCACTGAGTTGGTGATGCCATCCGACCATCTCATCCTCTGTTGTCCCCTTCTCCTGCCTTCAATATTTCCCAGCATCAGGGTTTTTCCTAATGAATTGGCTCTTTGCATCAGGTGACCAAAGTATTGGAGCTTCAGTTTCAGCATCAGTCCGTCCAGTGTGTATTCAGGGTTGATTTCCTGTAGGATGGACTGGTTTGATCTCCTTATGCCTCAATTTAATTGTCTTGGGACGATTTTGATTTTGGTAGCAATTTAAATAACTTTCTAATCCTACCTCCTGTGGCCCAGAAATCAACCCTAGAAGGAAGAGGAAGGGAGGTAAAATGAAGCAAGCTTCTCCACTCATGGCCTCCTTCACCCCAGTCTCCCCTCTCCCTTTCAGATGAACAGTGAAGAAAGAGAGGGAGAGAGAGAAGCCAGGCGGAAAACCTGTTGCAGGCAGCGTGACCCGATGCCACCCAGTTTGCACATTGCTACAGAGCACAGCCTGAGGTCTGAGTCCTGTGACGTGATGGGGGTGCCTGTGGCCCGCACAACAGTGGCAAGGACACTACTCGGTCTACTCGGAGGCACCTGTTAAAGTTCCCTTAACTTCTCTGGGCCTTGATTTGTCCATCTGTAAAATGGGAATTCTTACTTTCAATCTTCAGAGAGTTGTGAGAGCTAAAATGGAAATATATAGAAATGTTAGAAGATTTTAATAGTGTCATTAAAATGGAAAGATTTGTTCAGATTTTTAGTCCTGATAGGCTAAAACAAATATAGATCCTATTAGTTAAGCACATTGTTACAACAATATATCTTGGGAATAAAAAAAGAACAACTTGGATTCATGCTGTATATTTAGATATAACACCCTCTGAGGCAATGGCAATATATATGAGCCTTTGATCTTCAAAGGTGCTCCAATAATCATATCTTTTTGATCACTGGGTATCCATTCATTCATTTATTCCACAAACATCACTTATTAAGAGTGACTTTATTAGATTTCTTAAATGGAATGGTACGTAGTACATGATTATTTCCTCCACACGTATTTTTTTAAGGGAAATTATGTTGATAATCATGCTCACAGGTTCCGTGCCCTCAGACCCGTCTACATGTTTCTGGGACCTGAGTTTCCTGGTATCTGTGTGGGTTTTGATGTCCTCTTTCTCATCCTGTTCAGCTGATATGAAACTCATGGCCCCTGGGGACTCATCAAGCCTCTGCCAGCCCCTTGCCGTTCCTCCTCATGCCCATCAGGAGTGATGGTCACAGCCCAGCACAGCTGTGATAGATAGTAAATGTCTATCAGATGAACAGAGGGATGGGTGGGCAGATGTTTGCTGTAAGCCCAATCCTCATCTTTGGAAGACTGTAGCTCAACAGGGTTTACCTCCCCCCAGCCACCTACCTCTACAGGCCACGGTGCTCCTGGATCCTCAGTCCTGCAAAATCACCGGTGCCTGCTGCATTGCCATCCCAGGCCCCAGGCTCTTCTTTGCTGGTCCGCAGATGGGTGGCTTGGGCTGGGGAGGAGGGTCAGAGGAGTGGGAGAGCACAGGACAAAGGCACACTCCGGAATGGAGCCGAACTTTCCCTGGGAGAAAGAAGGGTTGCTCCTGCAGAGGCAGGTCTGGCTGAGCAGGCCTTCGAAGGCCTTTGCAAGCAAGCCTGAGACTTTAGGGCAGAATAGGCCCAAATGGGCAACCAGCCCACCCCCAGGGGAAGTCCTCTCTGTCACAGTAGCAGCTCCAGCCCCACAAATAGATGCCAGTGCGGCAGCCCCTCGGATCACGGGAGGTGTTTCTGGTGCTGGAAGGCAGCCGTACTTTGGCAGGCTTTCAGCATCCAGTCTGCTGTCTTTCGGAGGTTGGGAGGGTGGCAAGCAGTCGGTGTTGAGCATGGGAACGCTGCCTGCGAGTGTGCCCGTGCATACATTTAGGGGGCCTTGAGTGGCAGGGGGCCTGGGCTGGGGGGCTGCATGCTTGGAGCTGTGGGCAGGAAGCCAGTGCCAGCGGTGACCGTTGGGTGGAGCATGGTTTCTTAGCAGGCTTGCCTCTAACTCCCAAAGCTGAGACCGCGGATGCCACCGCCAGCTCCATCTCCCTCAGCTCTAAGAGGCCTGTCCCCTTTCGTTTGCCCCACCCGTCCTGAACCTCCCCATTTCCCGGCGGGACACGCTCCCTGGCGGGTGAGCCCTTCCGTCTCCCACCCCCAACCTCACCTTGGCCAGCGGATGCTGAGGCGAGGGCAGTGCAGAAGCAGCCGCCCACCTCCCCCCCTTATATGGGCTGGGACAAAGGGTCCGGTCTGATGGGCCAGACTGGAGTGTGTGGGCCAGGCCCCGTGAATGGAGAGTGGCGGGCCACTGACTGGGCGCTGGGGACAGCGATCCAGGATGCGGCCATCGGGCACCTGCTACAGGATTCTCAGCGCCATTCATAAAGATGTCAGCCGCCTCTCTCCTCCCCTTTCGGCCCTTCACAAAGCTCATGTTCCTGTGTACTTTAAACAGTAGCCAGCCTGTTAAGGCTCCAAATCAAACAAGGCGGGATTTCATTCCTTTCTCACTCAACCTCCCCCAAGTGGAGCTGGTGTGCCTGCATCCTCAGCTTCTCTCCCTAAGCTCCCTCCCTCTCTCCATCCATCAAGAATGCTGCTCTGGGAGGAGAATATTCTCTGGGAGGCTCAGCCAACTGCAGCCCTAAACCTAGGTGAATGGGTCTCTGGATCCATCTAAAGACTCCTGTGTGTCCTGGGTGAGAAGGTTGCAGGGGGCGACGGGGGAGTGGGGACCACAGGGCTTCAGATGTGGGAGGTGAGGATGGGGTGAAGGGCTCAGCTCCGGCGTGTGACTTTCGCTGCTGGTCTGTGCAGGACACTGAAGGCCTGAGAAAGGGTCCTTTTTGCTAGTTTCTTTCCCAAGAGATCCCCCCCAAAAGGAGACATACTACCGGTTTGGCCATGTAATCCCTGGCTAAGCTTCTCCATGCCTCTGTTTCCTCATCTATACAGTGGAAATGATATCTCTGGCCCGCATGCTCTGCTTCACAAGAATCAGACACGATGCTCACTGTGAGTTGGAGAGCACAACACATTTGTCTAACGGGGATGCTGTCTTAAGGTTTTAAAGGTCATTTTGAGAGCCACGCCTTCTCAGCTACTGAATCTACAGTCCAACCTCTTGTTCGGTGTTTGAGAGAAGGAGTTGGGCGCCTTAGAGATACCCGTCTGCTTTTGGGGTGGCTACATCGTCTCCTCATCCCGTTGGCGTCCCTCCTTTTCTCCCACGCATCCACGGGACGGTGCTGCAGACCGAGATTCTGCCTAGTTCCCTTCCTGTGTGGAAGCACAGGGCACTTCCCAGCTGCAGTCAGCCCTCACTGCGGGCCTGTCCCTGTCCACCTGCTTCTTCCAGACAGGCGGGGGAGGACTGGAGGAGCTGAGATGCCTTGGAGGACACTCCCGAGTGTACAGGAATCAGAAAGCGGTGGACCCTCACTGCCTGAGAGACAGTATGAAGATGCTCTTTTGAGGTCCTTCTCTGTTTAGCCGCCCTCACCAGCCACAAACTCCACGTTAACCTCCCAGCCTGATTCAGAGGGCAGTCACTCTCTGAACTCCAGCCGGAGCTGGGCTGCCTGGCTTTCTGAGGATGCAGTGTCTTGTGGGCAGACACAGGCAGGGCCTTCCGGAGTGGGAGTAAGACGGCGAGGACAGAGCCAGTGCGGTTTATTCCTCTGAGATCAGAACCTATAGGGGAGCACCTACTTATTCCAGGCTTCTCCATTTAGACAAAGCGATACCTGCCCTTCAGTTGCTCATAATTGTCGTCATAAAGTGGTACATGCTAACACGTATTGGGTGCCCACCTTGCTTCCATTACTGTAGTTGACAGTGTGCCTACCTGACTCCACGTCCTCACAAGTCTGGTCTTCGTAGGTGTTACCACCCCACTTTCTAGATGCAGAAACTGATGATTAGAAAGCCAAGGAACTGTCCCAAGACCGTCCAGGTAGTCCGAATTCGAACCTGGGTTTCTCTGACATCCCTTTTCTCTAGTTTTGTCTCTTCTGAGGATGAAAAAGGGATGAAAGTATGGGAGTCCTCTCTTCACGTGCCAGGACACGGGAGGCTCTGGGCCTTAATTCCTGTTCTCAGCACTGAGCTGGCCAGTGAGCCAGAGCTCCCTGTATCAAGAGGGCTCCTTAGGAGTCCTCATCACAAGTCCAGCAGAACATCGCCGAGCTCCGCTTCTGCCGAAGGTCAGCAATGTCATTTTCTCCTACACAGGAGAGCGTGTTGCCATTGTTATGGTGATTATCATAAACAATCATACTGATGAGCTCAACTGTCCTCTCTTTTGCAGGGTGAATGCATTTAACAGTGAGACTTGGTCCAGAGGAAAGACGTTGCCCACACGTGCAGGTCCCCATTAGCTTCTGTCAACCCCTGCCCCGCACAACACCGCAGGATAATGGGGTGATGGGCTGGGGCCCCAGCTCTTAGAGAGAGCATGCCAGTCGGTCACTGTGGGATTCACAGGGAGCAGGGCCAGCCAAGCACCGGCGTCTGCATTCTCCTTGATTGCATCTGGGCTCTGCAAACCCCAACAGAATTTAACTTACATCTCCTCCCAATTAGGGGAGAAAGGAAGACAAGAATGATAGTGGAAGAATTTCCTCCTGCCTCTGACGGCAGGCTCTTCAGGGACAGAACATTAAGCTCTTTCTCTGTTTGCCCCCAGCCTTCTCTCTCCTGTCTGATACCTGGAGGACCTAATGTGGTACCAGGCCCTCCCTGGAACTGGAGCCTGTGTGTGATTCGAGCGATGACTGGGGGCTGGCTGGAAAAGCTAGACCCTGCCTGGGGGCTTATCACAGGTCTGTTGATCTGCTGGGAGGCAGTGCTGAGCAGGGGCTGGTGGGGAGGGGGCCTGCGATGCCTCCAGCTTGCTGCCTGACGGCTGATCCTGGGCCCTTTGGAGGGGATGGGGGTAGGGGGATGGGGCCTTGCCCAGAGAAGGCTGGTGAAGAGTAAAGTCCACTGCCCTCACTGCCTAAATAACTCAGATGTCCTGGCATCCAGATGCCAACCCCAGGGCCTGCTTCAATGCTATAAATTTAGGGCAGGATGTGAATAATTGGTGTCAAAAGGAAAAAGTCAGAAATGGTGCAAGTCTTGGCAGGCAGGAATCAACAGTGTCATCACCAACATCATGAAACAATAGCCACCAGGAAAGAAATAAAGCCCTTTAAAGTTGTTTGCTGTATTCTGAGTTTTGAATTCCTAGAAAGTAAGGTCCACACATTCCCCTCATAGTCAGTTTAATAATTCTGTTTTTATCCCTTTTCTGAAATAAATTCTGGCTGGTTATCCTAGAATTCTTGCCTGGAGAATCCCACGTATAGAGGAGACTGGTGGGCTACAGTCCAAGGGGTCACAAAGAGTTGGACACAGCTGAAGCGACTTCGCACGTATGACGTGGAAAGCAAAGATTAGGACTGAGAGCGATTCTGGTTCTGTCCTTCTCTTCTGACTCTCTTCGCCTTTCTTTCTGGGGTCACAGCACTGATTTTTGTTTATTTGTCTTTGTATGTGTGTTTTTTTTTTTCCCCCTTTCTGAAATGGCTTCTATGCACTCAGAATCAGTAGTCGAATGACAAGGCTACTATTTCCATCAATGAATGGAGGTTGGACCCCCTCCCCTCTGGGTGTCAGGTGACCGGGGTGCTGACCCTGCTGCCTCTCTTGCCTGCCTTCCCTCCTTTGGGCCCTGGTTTCCGCATGCGTAAGAAGGAGGAATTAGGCTCCTCATGCCCCTCTCTGCCTGTCCTCCCTCCAGCTCTCTCCTTGGAGGATGGAAGAAGGGCCTTGGACACTAGACAGCTTGCTGGCCACGACTAAGAGAGCCCAGGGCCCAGGCCACCACCCGGCATGCATAGCACAGTAACAGCTGCGAAGGAGGATTTTGCCTTTGAATGGCCTGCAGTTGGGTATTTCCGTCTCTGCCTGCCTTTGATAAACTGTCTTGTCTAGGGCTCTGCTGTTATGACACTTTCTGAGTCATGGGTGGCTCCAGCCCCTTGGATCCATCCAGCTGATAATGTTTCCTGATGTTTCCAAGGCGAGTAGGGGATGATCAGGTAGGGTGGATCTGCTTCACTTTCTCCCCTCACCCTCCGACCCTTCCCACCTGGCTCTCCTGACCCCTCTCCTCTTTGCGGAATTTCTATCTTATGCTGTCCCACAAGGTCCTGCTGTGCTGTGCTTGGTCGCTCAGGCGTGTCCGACTCTTTGCGACCCCATAGACTGCAGCCCGCCAGGCCCCTCTGTCCATGGGGATTCTCCAGGCATGAATACTAGAGTGGGTTGCCATGCCCTCCTCCAGGGGATCTTCCCGACCCAGGGATCAAACCCAAGTCTCCTGCCTTGCAGGCGGGTTCTTTACCGTCTGAGCCACAAACCCCAGCCCTGGCTGCCCACCCGGCCTCCCAGAGCCCTTCTGTGGTCTCTCGGGGACGTCGCCCCCCACTGGTGGAATGCTTGGGAACTTTTCTGGCATGGGGGAAGCTGGGCAGCCTGGCAGCGGTACCTCTCTGCTCTGCACTTTTTCCGTGTGGCTAATAATTATTACCCTGTGTTAATCACGACAATGGGAGAATTGCAGGCCTTTATTTCGAAATGATCGGCTCCAGTCAATGACTACTTATGACAGCTCTGGGGAGCCCCCATGTAAATGGGGAGTTGAATGAAAGATCAGAAATAATGGAACGTGTATTTAGTTCCATTTTCCTCCCTAAAAGGGCCCTGTCAGAGTAATTTCCCCTTCTGTGCACCATACCTCGCCATTATTTACAATATCTTCTTGGGAGAATAAAGCTACACCGGCCCCCTCCCCCTCTCCAACCCGCACCCCCCCCATCAATTGTGTCTCTTTCTGGAGTTTGGCAAACACAACGACGTCTTCCTGCTGTGCTCTCAGTGGAGCTGAAATGAACGTGGCTCTGGTTATTTTTTTTCCCCTTAATCATTCTTTCTCTCTCTCTCTCTCTCTCTCTTTTTTTTTTTTTTTCTGCTGGAGAGCATTTTCACGAAGCACAATCACAGAGGAGCAGAATGTCCTGATGTTTGGGTGAGCAACATGAATTGCTTTGCTTTTTCCTCCCCTTAACTAAAAATAACACCCCATAATCATAATATCAGAGGACGTATAGGCCGTCTTTCAAGGTTCTTCATTACTTTGCCCACTCTCTATGCTCAGTCTTATTTCTGAAAACCTCTGTCCACCCACCTAGGCTACTGGTTCTCTCTTGGTCCCCTGAAATTGTTAAACCCATTTTCTCTCCATACTTCTGCCCATGTTCTGGAATGCATTGTTCCTTTCCTCACTTCCCAGAGCCTGAACAATCTTTAGGATCTCAAGACCTTTTTTTTTTTTTTTTCCAATAGTCCTACCTGTCTTTTGAGAAACTTATATGCAGGTCAGGAAGCAACAGTTAGAACTGGACATGGAACAACAGACTGGTTCCAAATAGGAAAAGGAGTACGTCAAGGCTGTATATTGTCACCCTGCTTATTTAACTTATATGCAGAGTACATCATGCGAAACGCTGGGCTGGAAGAAGCACAAGCTGGAATCAAGATTGCTGGGAGAAATATCAATAACCTCAGATATGCAGATGACACCACCCTTATGGCAGAAAGTGAAGAGGAACTAAAAAGCCTCCTGATGAAAGTGAAAGAAGAGAGTGAAAAAGTTGGCTTAAAGCTCAACATTCAGAAAACGAAGATCATGGCATCTGGTCCCATCACTTCATGGGAAATAGATGGGGAAACAGTGGAAACAGTGGCAGACTTTATTTCTGGGGTCTCCAAAATCACTGCGGATGGTGATTGCAGCCATGAAATTGAAAGATGCTTACTCCTTGGAAGGAAAGTTATGACCAAGCTAGACAGCATATTAAAAAGCAGAGACATTACTTTGCCAACAAAGGTCCCTCTAGTCAAGGCTATGGTTTTTCCTGTGGTCATGTATGGATGTGAGAGTTGGACTGTGAAGAAGGCTGAGGGCCGAAGAATTGATGCTTTTGAACTGTGGTGTTGGAGAAGACTCTTGAGAGTCCCTTGGACTGCAAGGAGATCCAACCAGTCCATCTTAAAGGAGACCAGTCCTGGGTGTTCACTGGAAGGACTGATGCTAAAGCTGAAACTCCAGTACTTTGGCCACCTCATGCGAAGAGTTGACTCATTGGAAAAGACTCTGATGCTGGGAGGGATTGTGGGCAGGAGGAGAAGGGGACGACAGAGGATGAGATGGCTGGATGGCATCACTGACTCTATGGACATGAGTCTGGGTGAACTCCGGGAGTTGGTGATGGACAGTGAGGCCTGGCGTGCTACGATTCATGGGGTCACAGAGTTAAACACGACTGAGCGACTGAACTGAATTGAACCAGTTTATTGATACCAGCCCATCTCCCTCCACCCTCATGCATGCATGCTCAGTGGTGTAACCCCATGGACTGCAGCCCGCCAGGCTCCTCTGTCCTTAGACTTTTCCAGGCAAGGATACTGGAGAGGGTTGCCATTTCCAGAACCTGTGTTTTTAAAGATATCATTTCCAAGGTCTGCTCAGGGCACTGATGCTCATAAAGGGTTAATAATTTGTGAGCTTGATTCTATCCATAGTGAGCTTGGCCTAGACAATTCACTAGATACATGTTTGCTGAGTTACTGTCACCATTTCCCAGAAGGTAAAGGTAAAGAGGCTCAACAAGCTTAAGCTGTTTGTAGATCACCTATCCAGTTATGTGGCAGAGAAGATACTGGAACCTGGATGTTTTAACTCTGAGTCCAGGGTCTTTTCCTTTTGCTATGCTACATTCCTGCTACAATCTCCTCTGATCTCTCCTGTTACTCACTAATGTGCTTAGCTTCAGCATTTCATTTTTTTTTCATTAGGTTGCGAAGTCCTTTTGGGCAGGGGCCAGGCCTTGTTTCTCTTGTACTTTACCTTGGAAGTGAAAAATTTTAATCAATCTGCTGTTACCACTTCACCCCAGCTTTCCTCCAGCCTGTCAAAACTGGCTAAATACGCATCTCGGAGCCAAACTTTGGAAGGTCTTGGTTCCGACACCGGGGTCTTCTGCGGACCTGGATCGGCACACACCCGTGAACTGTGTTCCTCCGCCCAGCCCCGCTCCACTGATCTGGAGCTCCCTTTCCTGCACGGAATGTGACGGCACAGGACTCTCAGGAGGCTGAACGTCTCCTCATTTGAGACATCTGAGATGCTTTCAGATTCACTGTTATTGGTTCAGGAAAGACCCTTTGACATAAGAACGTGATAAATTGCTTTGTAGTTTCTGCAGCCACCTCATCCCAGGACCTGTGACTCACCTGTGTGCTTTTGATGAGCTTCAAAGTCAAATTAATGCTCACTTCTCTTAATGCAATAGTATATAAAAGTTACACTTAGTAATTAACGTAGTAGTGTGTGTAGCAAGCATTGGCAAAGTTTTCAAGCACATTAGGAGCAGGTGGACACATGCTAGAAAGCTGGCTGGGTCCAAGTGCAGTTGCTCAGAGCACAGACTTCAGAGTGGGCTTGGTTCCTGGCTGTGCCACTGACTCCTTTTGGTCTCAGCAGTTACTTAACCTCTTGCTGACTTCAACCCCTTCAATAGGAAAATAGGAAAAGAATGTGGACATCATAGAGTTGTTATGGGAATTAAACGAGTCTTGTAAACTGCAGTATCTGGCTCGAGAAAACCTGCTCCTTACAGGGCAGTTCCTCCGTGTCAGCCCCTGTCTGTCACTAACTGGCAGTGTGGCCTTGGGGAAGTCACTTTCCTCTGGAAAGTGGGATGTGTCAGGTCCTGGTACGTTTCTGTCTTCGGAACAACACAGAAAGATAGCAATGAAGTCAAGCAACATCACTGTTCTCCAACGAGGCCACTGAGGCTTAGGAGATCAGACACTTCATTCAAGGAACGCAGCTGATGAATGGAGAGGCCAAGATCAAGGCAAGATTTCTGAGTCCAGCTCCATGCGCTGTCCTTGGAGATGTGTGGGCTCCCCTGCAAGTCTCTGGAAGGTGCCCCGTCCCTTGAAGCATGTGCCATCGTTACTTTCAATCATGATTCCTCAGAGGAGGACACTGGTGTCAGCCTCTAGGAACTTTGGCATTGCCTGTAAGCCATCTGTCCCAAGTAACTCCGGCTGGGAGGTCACAGTGACCTTGAGACTGAGCCCACTATCTTTCTTCTCCCCTTCTCCTCCTCCTCCCACTGCCTGGGGGAGATTCTGCCTCTACAGGCATCAGCGGTGATGTGGATTGGATTATCTGAATTGTTTGGGATTGAATGTGCTCCTGAGTCAGGAATCCCACTTGCCAGCTCTGGGTACTAGGGTCTGGTTTCTGTTCCCAAGAGCCAGCACAAGGTATGCAGCTGATTTTTATGTGAGGGGCAGGGAGAGTGCACCTGTGTGGGAGAAATTCACAGCCCAGTGAAGTCTAACGGGATCTTCCCGACCGCGGGATGGAACCCTTGTCTCTTGCGCCTCCTGCACTGGCAGGTGGGTTCTTTACCACTGTGCCGCCTGGGCAGCCCATTGGTTTCCTAAAAGATCACACACTGGATGGTTTAAAGCCACAGATTATCCTCTCATGGCTGGAGTCCAGAAGTTGGAAGTCAAGGTGTCAGCAGGGCCATGGGTCCCTCCGAAAGCGCTAGTGAGGACACTTCCTTGCCTCTTCCAGCGTCTGGCTGTTGTCCACAGCCCTTGGAATCCCTTAGTTTGTAGCCACATCACTCCACTTTCTGCCTGTGTCTTCACGTGTCATCTTTCATGTCCATGTGTGCTCCTATGGCCTGCTTATAAGGATATCAGTCACTGGATTTGGGCCCAGCCTAGTGTTGGAGAAGACTC
The DNA here is from genome assembly GCF_016772045.2 of Ovis aries. Classification (NCBI taxonomy): domain Eukaryota; kingdom Metazoa; phylum Chordata; class Mammalia; order Artiodactyla; family Bovidae; genus Ovis; species Ovis aries. The sequence continues at coordinate 74,537,612 of NC_056065.1, read as the reverse complement.
TTGAGAGCCCCTTGGACTGCTTGGAGACCCCACCAGTCCATCCTGAAGGAGATCAGTCCTGAATATTCATTGGAAGGACTGATGCTGAAGCTGAAGCTCCAATACTTTGGCCACTTGATGTGAAGAACAGACTCATTGGAAAAGACCCTGATGCTGGGAAAGATTGAAGGAGGGAAGAGAAGGGCATGACAAAGGATGGGATGGTTAGATGGCATCACCGACATGATGTACGTGAGTTTGAGTAAACTTCGGGAGTTGGTGATGGACAGGGAAGCCTGCTGAGCTGCAGTCCATGGGGTTGCAAAGAGTTGAACACAACTGAGCAACTGAAATGAACTGAACTGAACTAGTCCAGTATGACTGCCTCTTAACTTGAATACATCTGCAAAGACTCTATTTCTAAATAAGGCCACATATAGAGGTACTGGGGTTAGAAATTGAACATATTTTAGTAGACACAAACTTGAACATATGTTTGGGGGGATACCTTCTATAAAAATTATTGCCTGCATCAACTCAATAAGTGGTCATTCTTTATCTCTTTGTATCCATCCAATGATTAAGCATTTACTATAACCTTTAGGAGACCTAGAATATATTACTAAAACTCTTGGCACTTGTTATAGTTTTTACAGCGCTTTTAGCCTGGAAGATTCTTAAATTCTAGCTTAAAATTTTCTTTTGAACTTTAATCTAGTGAAAGCAGTGATTTTTCTGAAAGCCCTGGGCAGAAGGCTGTTCTCTACCACTGACCTCTGTTCCAAAGGAGCCACAGGGAACAGCTGGGAGGCTCCCATCCCACAGCACGGTTTCGTGTGCATCCCAGTGAGAGAGACCCAGAATTATCCCAGTGAAATTCTCAAGATTAGCGTCCCTATAGCATGAGCACGCTTCCTTCAAAGCCCCCTTCCCTGGCACACACCCAACTTCACCAGCAGGCTTGGCCCCCCTCCCCCCTGGTTTCCTTCATCCGTCATAACCTCAGCCTTGTGACCTGAATAGAGTTTCTTTTCTTTTGCCTTTCTTCACAGTGTGGAAGATGGGGAGGCCAGAGTGAGTCCTGGAGAGTACAATGAGACTCTGTGTGTGTGTGTGTGTGTGTGTGTGTGTGTGTGTGTGTGTGTGTGTGTGCTTGTGCGTGTAGGTATATGCTGCCTGTGATTGAAAAGGGTCTGTTGGGTTTAATACATGCATTTGATTACTGTGATGACTTCCTCCCCGGAGTTTTCCAAAATAGCCAGATGTACCCAAGTAGACCACCTCCAGGTTTTGCCTTTGGTTCAAACCGAGGGCGGGGGGCAGAGAATGGTGAGGATTACGGAGCCTGGCACAATGGAAGAAAAACCCAGGCCTGTTTCTGTAGAGCTCAGCCACCATCCCTTTCCACCAGGACACCAATTAGACCGTCTCTGGCTTACAGAGCCCTGGGGCTAGACGTGAAAAGGCAGACTTGGGGGAAGCTGAAGGCGCTGCTACTTCTGGGGGCCCCCTGCCCCAGCCCTCCCACCCACCCACCCCCGCCCCTTTTCACTGCCAGATGATCAAGAAAAATCACACTAGAGAGCTCATTTAGAACTATTGTAAAAGGAGGAGATAACCCTTTCTCCACCAGCTCCCTCTCCCCCTCCCAGCTCACGTCGGGCGTGGCTTCCTGGACACCGGTCTGGGAATGGCTTTGTCACTGAAGCTGAGATGAGTGGAGCAGGATCTGAGTCCCGCCTTCTACATAGTTGCAGAAATCTGACTTCAGCCCATTCGGCTGAGACTAGATGTCAGCCACCGTGACTTTGTTAGTACCGCAAAGCAGGGATGCAGTGACTGTTAACTGGATGGCAAAGGGTGAGACTGTGGAGGCATCCAGGAAAGGAAAAAGCCCAATCAGCCTGGAAGCCCAGAGACTGGGCTTCTAGCCTGAGCCCTGTGTTTAACTGTCTGACCCAGGACAGGGCTCTCTCGCCTTAGGGATTGGATCAGATCCCTGAAATCCCTTCTGGATCCTGCCTAGGGATGGAAGTGCCCTTGGAGAGACAGAGAAGACGTGGGTTATCCCTGCCCTTGGATAATCCTGGGCTTGGTAAAGGGAAGCAACTGTTTTGCTAATGATGACAGAGCTCTGGGCCAGGAGACCAAGAACCCAGTTTCATCCTTGGTGTTGACAAACTGTGTGACCTTAAAAAGTAATTAACCTTTGAATGCAACTGTTCTCTTTCAGAAGCATAAGCCCACCCTCCACAGTTCTTTAGGTTTTCTCTGGAGGAAATCCTCAGGGTAAATGAAATGGCTAGCTAAGCTTTCCTCTTGCTTTTACTGACACAGAACTGCCCCATCTTAAACAGTGGAGGGGAGACTCTATTAACAAACACCCACTGCAGTCGCCTGCACACGCTCCACGGGGGCCTCTATGTGGAGCGGCTTTTGGTCAAAGGTTCTCAAACTGGCTGTGTAATAGAATCATGCTTTATTATTTAATTCAGATTCTTGGTGATCACATTTGAAGATTCTGATTCAGTGGGTCTTGGGTAGAACTTGGCAACCTGTACTTATTTAAAAAGCTGGAAAAGCTATATGGGTAATTTGGATGCTTATCCAGGGCTAAGAGGCACTGATTTATATGTTTTCAATTCAACGAATTTTCATTAAGGGTGGCTGTATGGAATATGAAAAAAAAAAAAAAAAAGATATAAGGGCTGGCCTGGTCTTGACTTTCTAGGAAATCCCAGCAGCGTTTGCTCCCAAGAGAGGCAGATGCTAATACAACGAACTGCCATCAGGTGAAACTCGGGCACCAGCCAATGAGAACAGAAACTGCACCATAAGAATGGAGGTTGGTTGTGAACAGTGTGGCCCTACCATTGAGAGGCAGGTGATACTTCTAACTGTAATCATTTGGTGAGTACTCAGCTCCTGCTGGTGAAGCCTCAGAGGAGTAATATTGGAGCTGAGCCTTGAAGAATGAGGAGGATACAGATGTATCTTTGTATTTGCTTAAGATTAAAGTAATTATGGAAGGATAAACCAATGAAGGATAAATTGTGAAAATTGTTTACCGTTAGAAGGAAGAAAAGAGTAGAGGAGACCAGAATAAGAGCTAGATTTCTTTGAATGTTTTATAGAGTTGTCTTTGGAACTATATAAATGCTTTTACATAATTTAAAAATGCAACACAAAAGAGCAGTTCCTACTGATTTAAAGTAAAATGAAAATTTAAAAAGAGAACTTAATGTACATCCAGTTGGAACATCAGTTCAGTTCAGTCGCTCAGTCGTGTCTGACTCTTTGCAGCCCCATGGACTGCAGCACACCAGGCTTCCCTGTCCATTACCAGCTCCCTGAGTTTACTCAAACTCATGTCCATGGAGTCGGTGATGCCATCCAACCATCTCATCCTCTGTCGTCCCCTTCTCCTCCTGACTTCAATCTTTCGCAACATCAGGGTCTTTTCCAATGAGTCAGTTCTTTGCATCAGGTGGCTAAAGTATTAGAGCTTCAGCTTCAGCATTGGTCCTTCCAATGAATATTCAGGACTGATTTCCTTTAGGATTGACTGGTTTGATCTCCTTGCTGTCCAAGGGACTCAAGAGTCTTTTCCAATAACACAGTTCAAAAGCATCAAGTTTTCAGCCCTCAGCTTTCTTTATGGTCCACCTCTCACAACCATACATGACTGTTGGAAAAACCGTAGCTTTGACTAAGCAGACTTTTGTCAGCAAAGTAATGTCTCTGCTTATATAAAAAGTACATATTTTTTATTTCCCTAGTGATATATGCCCTAAGAATAAAAATAACTATACAAAATGAAACAGAACCTTACGTTATGTTTACCAAGCATATTGTTGGTGGTAGCATTGGTATTTTGCTATTCCAAAGTTGTGGTGTAAACGAAGTTGTATATTGCGTGTATACATTATTTTATGCGTATGTGTTGTATGGGAGTAATCAAATGAATGTCATTGACAATAGGGATTTTTACCATGTGAGAAAAGGAATACAGATGTGAGATCAATGAAGCAAAGAAAAACACGTGGTTTTGCATTATTATAGAAAATATTACAAATTTATGAACTTCATTGTCTTTGAAAAAGATACATGTTTCCTGGCTCTATTTGCTGAAAAGACCTACAAATAATGAACAGCTCAGTAGCATGGAACTCTTGTAGCTCCCTGATTATGTTTTCTAAATACCATTTCTTCTTAAAGGGAAATAGAGTTTCTTGAAGAAACTAAATGCCTGATTTAAGATCCAGGGCTGGAAACATACATGATGAGCCTAGAAAATCTGGTCACGCTAGAAAGCAAACTAAATATAAACTACTGGTGTCATGTCAAAAAGGACTCAGGAACCTACTAGAATAGATTTTCGCTGACCAGAGCTGGGATGGTTTAAGCATCAAAAAAGATAATAACTGCAAAGAGTTGGAATTCACAATAAATACATTCACATATGTGAGCTCATGAGGCCGCCTCTATTGATCATTAGAGGATATATCTCATTATTTTTCGTTTGACAAGTAAAAGAAAAAAAGTCAAGTATCTCTTCTGCTTCTCACATGTGATATGTATTGTAGGGTTATCAATTCAATGAAGGGAATGCATGTTTAGAAAAATATGACTAACAAATAAAAAAGGAAGCATAGAAAGTCACTGTTTTGCAGTCCCCTATTATGGTGGCCAGATTTAACAAATAAAAACATAGAACCCCACTTAACTATAAGTTTCAGATAAAAAACAATTAGTTACTTAGTACAAGTGTATTTGAAATAAACTGACACTAAAAATTGTTCATTGTTTACCTGAAATTCAAATGTAACTGGACAGCCTGCATTTGGCTGACAATCTGACCATGAGTTAATAAATCTAGACAGTGATCACTGACACTGCTAACATCCTCACAAAAGAACCAACCAGACGTTGTGAACCTCCTGACAGAAATACATCCCACTGCCCATGAAGTAGGTCTGTCAAATTATTGAATCTCGATCATTAAAGTAGATTGATCAAATGATTAAAGCCTGCAGATCTAATTATCAATATACAAGAAATAAAAAGGGACAGAGAAACATGTTAAATGATATGTAATCAGTAGACTCCAGACTGTTAGAAAGTCTATGCAACAAATGGTCCAATCTTATGACAAAAAAGTTGCAAGGGGAAAATTAGTAAAAAAATAAAATTGAAGGAGGAAACTGTGCATCATCTGGTCCCCTCACTTCATGGGAAATAGATGGGGAAACAGTGGAAACAGTGTCAGACGTTATTTTTCTGGGCTCCAAAATCACTGCAGATGGTGACTGCAGCCATGAAATTAAAAGACGCTTACTCCTTGGAAGGAAAGTTATGACCAAGCTAGACAGCATATTAAAAAGCAGAGACATTACTTTGCCAACAAAGGTCTGTCTAGTCAAGGCTATGGTTTTTCCTGTGGTCATGTGTGGATGTGAGTTGGACTGTGAAGAAAGCTGAGCGCTGAAGAATTGATGCTTTTGAACTGTGGTGTTGGAGAAGAATCTTGCGAGTCCCTTGGACTGCAAGGAGATCCAACCAGTCCATTCTAAAGGAGACCAGTCCTGGGTATTCATTGGAAGGACTGATGCTGAGGCTGAAACTCCAATACTTTGGCCACCTCATGTGAAGAGTTAACTCATTGGAAAAGACCCTAATGCTGGGAGGGATTGTGGGCAGGAGGAGAAGGGGACAACAGAGGATGAGATGGCTGGATGGCATCACCAACTTGATGCACATGAGTCTGAGTGAACTCTGGGAGCTGGTGATAGACAGGGAGGCCTGGTGTGCTGCGATTCATGGGGTCGCAAAGAGTCAGACACGACTGAGCGACTGAACTGAACTGAACTGAAAGAGACATACCAGGCTTACCAGGTAGGTCAGTGGGTAAAGACTCTGCCTGCAATGCAGGAGACCTGATTTTGATCCCTGGGTTGGGAAGATCCCCTGGACCCGGGTGTGGCAATACCCATTCCCGTATTTTTGCCTGGAGAAATCCCCATGAACAGAGGAGCCTGGCAGACTACGGTCCATAGGGTCACAAAGAATCGGACGCGACTGAGCGACTGACCACAGCAAGAGACGTATCAACAAATTTCAGTGTGCGGACTTTTCTTCATATCATTTTGAACAGAGATGGAAAATATTTGATTTTATAGAATCATTCTATATTTTGGGAGGAGGGTGATAATGTTATTATGGTTATTAATTTTTTAAAGTGTGCCCCTTTTTAAAGATGCATACTGAAACCTTTAAGGATTAAATAGGATTTGCTTTAAAACAATCGGGGGCTGGGAGTGAAGTGGGTGGAGTGTGGTTGCAGCTGGATGAGTCATTCATGATACTATTTTGATGTGTGAGGGCCCATTATACTGATATTGTATACATACTATATACAATTATTTATAGTAAGTTTTTTTAATCTGAGGATTTCTGTTGGCTGATGTGGTGGAATAAGTGTATTCTAGGTGCTTTATTCATGTTGGCTCATTTTAACCTCATATATTACCAAATGAAGCAGGTATTATCATGACCCCTATTTTACAGATGAGGGACCAAGGCTCAGACAGGTCAGCTGAGTTGCCCAGAATCACCTAGGAGTAAATGGTAGGGCCAGGGTTTGAGCTCAGTGGGTCTAATTCCGGGCAGTCTCAGCCCATGGTCTTAAGCAGCATTATCCCCTAAACTGGTAAAGGTGGTTCATCTGTCTCCATATCTGGTTACCACAGCGATGACGCACCCTGTGTGGTCCTGCCCCTCGAGCTATTCAGGTGACAGCAACTGTCTGGGCAATGGAGGTTCCTGTGTTGGGAGGCGTTCTAGATGAGATGGGCCAGGTGACTAAATGGACTTTAAGTTCATGTCTGATTATGAGATTTTATAATTCTAAGTAGCCTTCTCTCCCCCTAGGGTGACTGTCCTGAGAGTGTGATGTGATAACACTTCGTCTCCAGGAGCTGTGAAGGCCAGTAGGAAAGAAATCGGTAACCCGGGATGAGGCAGGACAGGAGGAAACTCACAGAGCCTGCAATTTCTCAAGAAGGGCCCTCCTCTGCCTCCCTCAACCCCCGCCTGGGGGAAGGCTGTCAGGGGGTCGCATACCTTCTGTTTTCCAGGTCAGATGATTGGCTTGAATATTTGCAAATGTTTTCTCCGGCTTCTGGGTATAAATCTGGTTTCCATCATGAAGACCCACTCTACTCCCGAAGGAGGCAGACAGCGCCAGCAAATGCCCTTTTTCCCCAACACTGAAGTTCCTCCAAGTTGGACCAAACCTTCCCCAGGTTGTAATCTTGCCAGGAGCTGGAATTTGAATGCCTCCCCTTGAAGAATACAACTTTGTCTCTCTGCACCCTAGATCTTCTCTTTCTTTGAAACACCTCTTGCTCTTTTGCCTTATGAACTTCCTTGGGTAAAAGGATTGAGGGGACGGTCACATCTAGGGGAGCAAAACAGGTGGTTTCAAAGGACTCTGAACTGTGCAGGTGCATCAGCTTTATCAGCTATAGGAAGGAGAGATGAGTTCATGTGTAAGATTGCCTTTCCGCACCCCCCACCCCCCCCAAATTGGGGACAATCTCATAGATTCGCTGACACATATGTTCTATTTTTCATAACTCAGAACTATCTCTGGAGCTGCCAAGAGTCAATTCCAACTCTCTGTTTGGATAAGATGGAGGTTTCAAAGCAAAGTTTTCCTTGGCAAAATTTATGCCTTGGCTGGAACAGTCCCATGATGAAAATACCCAAGACCAAAGGCGAGGTAGGGCTGCTTCCAATTACTGGAGTTGAGCTCTTAGGGGAGAGGCCTCGTGACAGGCCTTGGATCGCGAGCAGACAGTGTTTCGATTGGCAAGCCAGGGGAAAAAGAAAGAGATCATGTCTCTGCTATTTGGTGGACTTTCCCAATGATGGAAAGGTAATTCAAGTCTTTGGTGATTTTGGAAGCCTTTCCACTGGAAAATTCCCCTTGAGTATTGGTATTTGACTTCTTCTGGAGCACTGAGGGAGAAGGCGATGGCACCTCACTCCAGTACTCTTGCCTGGAAAATCCCATGGACGGAGGAGCCTGGTGGGCTGCAGTCTGTGGGGTCGCTGGGAGTCGGACACGACTGAGCGACTTCACTTTCACTTTTCACTTTGATTGAGAGTGGGCTGGAGGGAGCAGAGTCTAAGTTGTCCGGGGGCTGGAGATGAATTCACGGGCAAGTAAGGCAGAAAGGTTGCCTGGGACCTGCCCTGAGGCCTCTGAAGCAGGCTGTGGCTTTTCATGGGAACTGAACTCGTTATAAACCAAAGAGCAGTCAGAAATCCCTTCAAGGCTAAAAACCGACAGAAGCTGAAGTCAAGGAAACAGAAAAGGAACTCACAGGTGGGGAGGCTGGGGGAGGAGCAGTGTTGCTCCTTTCCTGAGCTGGAAGGTGGGACAGGAGAACAACTCTTGAGCTGCTGCCTGGCGTTTCACAGGATGACAACCCTGCTTACTCTGAGTCTGGACACGTAGATAGGAGCTTAGCAGTCCTGACTCCTGACTCAAGTTCCCACTTGGCTTTTCCTGGGTCACCTTTTGAAATAACTGCCCAGAGTTGAGCTCATGAGAAGTTAGTGATCTCCACCCCAACCACCTTATAATAACAGGTGCTCACTACCCTGCTTTGTATTTTCTGCCCACCTGCCTGTGACCTTTGATCTGTGATTGACCTGGGAAGCAGGGATAAAGGACTGTCCCTGCCTCAGCTCACTTTATGCATCCTCCCCATTTATGGGACCTGTGAGAAGCAAATTTTGTCACTTTCTTTCCTTTGTGTGGGTGGGCTTATTGAAACTGTGTGCTGTGTGTGCTAAGTTGCTCAGTTATGTCCGATTCTTTGTGACCCCCTGGACTCTAGCCCACCAGGCTCCTCTGTCCATGGGATTCTCCAGGCAAGAATACTGGAGTGGGTTGCAATGCCCTCCTGCAGGGGATCTCCCTGACCCAGGGATCAAACCTGCATCTCTTATGTCTCCTGCATTGGCAGGCGTGTTCTTTATCGTTAGCACCACCCGGGAAGCCCTGTATCAACCAAAAGGACCTCAGAGTTTTCAATCCCTTGATATGGGAGCTCTGATGCTGAGGAAGTTAGTTGCTGATCACATGTAGGTGGCTTGTACCTCCTCCTTCAGTAGGTCATATGTGCCCTTACTTAATTTTATTATTGGTGTAACGTTGGTTTATAACATTAAATCAGGTTCTTGAGCACAGCATTATACTTTGGCTTCTGTATACCCTGCAGTCTACTTACCATCAAAAGTCAGTCTCCATCTGGCACCACACAACTGACCCTCTTTGTCCATTTCTTCTTCCCTCCATCACCCTTCCCCCTCTTGTAACCGTCTGTTCTCTCTATCTCTGTGTTTTTGTTTTGTCTTGTTTGTTTGTTTACTGTCCCACATATGAGTAAAATCATATAGTATTAGTCCTTCTTATCTGATTTTTTCACCTAGAATAATACCATCAAAGTTCATCCGTGTTGTCCTGAATAGCCAGATTTCATCTTTTTTATGGCTAAAGTGGTATTCCATACATATAGACCATATTTTCTTTATCCATTCATCCATTGAACGGGTGAATGGCACTTAGGCTATTTCCATATCTTGGCTATTGCTAATAATGCTTCAGCTAACATATGGGTGCATATTTAATTTTGAATCGGTATTTTCGTATTCTTAATACAAATTCCCAGAAATGTCATCGCTGGATCATGTGGTGGTTCTATTCTTAATTTTTGGAGAAACCTCGATACGGTTTTCCACTGTGACTGCACCAACTTACATTCCCACCAACAGTGCACGAAGGTGCCCTTTCTCCACATCCTTGCCAACACTTGTCCATTGCTGTCTTTTTTATTGTAGCCATTGTAACAGTCGTGAGAGCATCTAGCATCGTGGTTTTGATTGCATTGCCTGATGATTCATGATGTTGAGCATTTTTTCACGTGTCTGTTGGCCATTCCTATGTCTTCTTTGGAAAAATGTCTGTTCAGATCCTCTGCCCAGTTATTAATCGGATTGTTTGTTTCTTTGTTGTTGAGTTGTATATTCTTAATTCAGCACACCAGCTGCCGCTTTTGAACACACCAACTCAATAATAAGCTCTTTTCCTTTGCTGATGATCCTCAGTCACTGATAAGCAAGCTTGAAGCACTCTGCCTGGACGACTTGTGCCAGGAAAGCCAAAGGGGGTGGACCTCGCCTTTGATCCCTGACACCGCCCTGTGCTCCTTCTGAGCTTCATACTTGCTGAGATACTTGAGTGGGGAGGAGATGAGAAAACTTGGGCTAGAATAAGTGGTTCCCATTTTCAAAGTTTCATGTCTTCTTTTAATCGGAAAACAGCTGCATGTGGCCAAACAGCTGCATATGGTCTCCCACCCAGGCCCCCATCTCCTTCAAAAGCCACAGACCTCCCACACTGTCTAGACCTGTGAGTCTTCTAATTACCATCTGTCTCACCCTGGACAGGTCTCAGCTGTCTCAGCCATCATGAAGGAGGCAACACTTTCATGTTTGGGGGCTCTCTTCCCAGTACTGAATGAACACATGAAAGGTCATCTTTCATAAAATCTAAGATATAAAATCTAAGGAGATCAAACCAGTCAATCCTAAAGGAAATCAAACTTGAATATTCACTGGAAGGACGGATGCTGAACTGAAGCTCCAATACTTTGGCCACCTGACTCATAAGAAAAGACTCTGATGCTGGGAAAGATTGAAGACAGGAAGAGAAGGGGATGACAGAGGATGAGATGATTGGATGGCATCATCGATTCAATGGACATGAGTTTGAGCAAACTCTGGGAGATGGTGAAGGACAGGGAAGCCTGGTGTGCTGCAGTCCATGGGGTCACAAAGAGTAGGACATGACTTAGCAACTGAACACCACCAACAAGATATACGTTTGGTAGAAACAGTACATATTAAGAACACAATTCCCTTGGCCCCCTTGCACATGGAAGGTATCCAGAGGAGCAGTCCTGACCATTTCCACATGGGCAATGGAGGCTTGGTTATCAGTGGGATCACAGTTCCCAGTTCTGTCCTTGGTACAGTGGCTATTTAGTCAACATTCCCCCTGGAGATTCATTCCAACCTCTGCCGCCTAGATGAGAAAAGAGACGAGGGCTTCTGTCTGCCCCTTTCTAAACACAGGCCAGACTTTCTTGCAGTGGCAGGGGCAGGAGGGCAGAGAATCACCGATGCAGAGTTGCTGGAATCCATCTTACACGACATCCCCACCCACAGGACTCTCTCCCTGGCCTACATTCCCCGCACCCGCCTCAGGCTTTCTGCAGCGGGAGGGGGAGAGTGTCTGGGAGGGATCAAACACTAGCAGGGTTGAGCAACTTCAAATTTAATTTCCTGGAAGGACACAAGACACAGCAGTGTTGCGGTGACACAGCTTTCCTGTGAATGATCCTGAGGTCTTTTTGGTACAGATGGGAGGTGAGAGGGCAGCGTGTCAGGCCCTTCTCAACTGGTGGGGAGAGCCCAAGCACCCCAACAGTGCCGTCCCCTGCCATCTGTCTGCCCTCTTCCCAGATGAGGGCTCAGATACCAAAGGTATCTCCCATGCCATTTAACCTTTCTCTTTACCCTTCTTCTCTAAGACCCAGCCACCTGCGTTTGAACACGTTTGATTGGGAGGCGCCCACTCTCACTTGGGAAGCTTAGCAAGGTTGATTTCCACATTTGGAACGCCCCTGCCATTCCACTTTGCCAAAGCACGCCCTTCCCCTGTTCTAAAAATCTGAATCTATTTCATTTCCTTCTGGCGCTCAGATCACTCTTTCATTTTTTGCATCCACATTAGGGATTGATTTGTTCCAGCATCATAAAAAAAAAAAAAAAATCAGAGCCCGTGGTGGCCTTGGAGATTCTCCAACATGCTCCTTTGGGGAAGCTGAGGCCCAGGAGAGGAAGGAACTTGTACAACCATGTGACGGGGGAGTGGAAGAGCCGTGCTTACAGCTCAGGGTTTGCATTCCTTGGTCCAGGACTGTTTCTTCTGTGTGAACTTGCCTTGCTTCTCCTCTGTTTGTACTTGACCATCTTCCCCATCAAGCTCTAAGCTCTGAGGACAGTGGCCTCTTTTTCTTCTTTTCCAGGTTTCCCAATACCTACCACAGCCAGCATCTTACACTTTGGGCACATTATATGTTTCTACACCTATCTACATTATTTCATTTCATCCTCATAAAGACACTCTCCAACAACCTCAGAGACAGAATGGATCTCCTTTACCAGATGATGAAACTCGGTTGCAGAGAATTCAACAGCTTGTTCAAAGACACCTAAGTACACCAGGCAAGGAGATCCAACCAGTCCATCCTAAAGGAAATCAGTCCTGAATGTTCATTGGAAGGACTGATGCTGAAGCTCCAATCCCTTGACCACCTGATGTGAAGAACTGACTCATTGGACAAGAGCCTGATGCTGGGATAGATTGAAAGCGGGAGAAGAAGGGGACGACAGAGGATGAGATGGTTGGATGGCATTACTGACTCAACGGACATGAGTTTGAGTAAACTCTGGGAGTCGGTGATGGACAGGGAGGCCTGGTGTGCTGCAGTCCATGGGGTCGCAAAGAGTCGGACACGACTGAGAGACTAAACTGAACTGAAGTACGCCAGCTCCTGTGGGACAGAAGAAGACCCTGGCACAAAATAACAAGGCAGGCAGTGACACGGATTGTTTCTTATAAGACCTGTAGCCAAAGGGAACTCGGACGCTCAGAAAAGATGGCGCGGTTCTCATGGATCAGGGCACGGTCCAAAATTTCCCTGTGGTTCTCCACTGGCTAGACGCCTGATTCTGTTGTGCCCGGCTTTAAGAGTGGCAGTGCTCAGAGGCATGGCTGGATCACGAAGAGGGGCCTTGCCTAGCCCTGACTATGTAACCAACCTTGGCTCTTCCCTCCCGGCACCCCTACGCTCACCCCATACCACGTGGGTGCCTCGTGCAGACTTCCTGAGGGTCCCTAGGGGAATACCGTGATTCCAGACGGCGGGGCTCTTCTCCGCCCGCCCCTCCTCCCATGCGCGTAGGGTGGTGGTGGGGCGGTTAGGAAATGGACTCGCATTATTTGCATTTATCACGGAGAATATACCGCCTTGTCTGTAGCCTTTAGTCTGACTGAATTGCTTTTCTGCTTCATGAGACACACGGCACGGCAGCCCAGCGCTCCCCTCTCCTCACTTCACCAGCGTCGGGCCGTAACCCGCCTTGCTCTCCCTCGCATTTATCATATTGATCGTATAAGAAATAGATCATAAGCAGAATGAAATTACCGAATGCAATGATCTGGGGCATCCTATGGACCAGATCAATCTTGGGGCAGCCAGGGAAAAAAGTCCCTCGCTGTGACGTTTTTTATCCAAAGTTGATTTTCATTGCAAATAGAAATTTCCATCAGCTGAGGCACCCTGGAGGGGAAAGTCTGCTGTGCTGACAGGGGAGCGTGTGTGTGTGTGTGTGTGTGTGTGTGTGTGTGTGCGCGCGCGCGAGCGCGTGTGTTTAAGAAAATGAGAAAGAGAGAAAAAGAGAGACAGAGAAAATAGAAGTTTGATAAGCCTCATAAGGCTTCTTCATTAGGAAGGAGACTTCCTTAGCTAGAACTCATTTGAGATGGATATTTGAGGCTCTGGTTGTAACAATATCCATCTTCTCTTGCCTACTCCAAACTGCTTATGTGTGTGTGTTTGCCGGGAGTGGGAGGGCAGGAGTGGGGTGGGTATGGAGAAAGAACTGTTCCATGTTCAGAAGACCATTAAGGACACTTTCTAATCTCCTGTGAACTCCTGGGTTGAGAGCAGCCTGTCTTTGTCACCCTGGCCCCAGTGTGTGAATTTGCAGGGTCAGTGGGTGGCTGGAGTTTTAGTGGCCTGGCTTACACAGGACAGTGAGAGGTGTGTTTATAAACTGCTCCTTGAAAACAGGAGCTTTAAGCTTCCCCCCGCCCCTCCGCCCTGACCTGAGGCTCCAGACATGACCTCTGCCATAATAAGAACTTTCTCCCCGTCTGGAGACAAGGTTGGTGAGTTCAGCTGGGACTGGAAATCCACGGGAACAGGGTCTCTGGCAGCCTGCCACCAGCTCAGACTGAAGCTGAAACCCACAGTGGGAATGTGGTCTGAGGCCCCGGTCATCACCCCCTTCCCACTGTGAAATCCATCCCCAGACGCTGAGACTCGGCGCTCTTGGCTTTGGCAACATTCGTCATGCCAATAAACTCATTGAAATTGAAGAACCCAGCAGGGAGAAGGAGAGCAGGGCATAGATGGGGACAGAGGAGGGAGCTGGGGAGGAGGGTGTGGGGAGAACGGCCCCCAGCTCTGCTGTGAGCTCGATGGCAGAGACGTCACGGATGCCAGGCGGCTGAGTTCATGGAGAAGCCACGGCTCAGCCGTGAACAGCCCCTCTTCCCACCCCCGAGCCACCTCCCTCTAGCTCTTCATCTCTGCTCAAGCTTCTACCCTCATGGAAATATCTCTGGAAACCTTCCCATGGGGCAAATGGCCAAGAAAATGCACATGTGCACGGGTACACACACACACACACACACACACACACGCACGCACACACACACACACACACACACACAAGCACTTCTATCAGTGAGATGGTGAAAAAGAAAACACTGCGAAGTGTAACCACCAGGACTACGGAGAAATACCCTCAGCACACGCTGAAGCCGGAGGAGACCCTGGCTGGGTTAAAGGGCGCAAATGCTGGACCCAGCCAGACTCCCATAGCACCCCTTCCCCTAGCTGGAGTCTGCTCAGGCCCTGCACCCTGCCCTGGGAAGAGCCCCTTGGACATTTTCATAGTTTCCCAGAGTTACAGAAGCTTCTAAGAATCCACCCGGGCTAGCTCAGCATTATTTTCTTCTTAGATAGAAGACCACCTCTCCTGATCTTGAAGACCCCGGAAATGGTGAAAGCCGTTTCACAGCCGGCACCAGCAGAGAAGTCCCCTCGCTAGCTGATATCGTAGCTTCGGCTATTTCCTCGTCTCTCCCAGCACTGGGCACAGCCATGTGGCCCCAGCTCAGGGCCCTGCAAGTTCTTGATGAGGGCAGACTGCCAGGCTGCTCTCTGGCACCTCTGGACAAAACCATTCCTACTTCCCTAGCCTCCTCCCCAGGGTGTCAGTTTTGAAGACTGTCTTTCCTTCCCAGTGGTCCTAAACTATTCCAGCTCTTTTCTTGTTTCTTACTTGAGATAGTTTTCCAAGACCAGAGAGACCTGGCTTGTCTGTTCCTTAAGCCTATCTTGTTCCCGCAGCCACCTTCCTCTCTGTCCTAGAGATCAAATATGCAGAAAGATAAGAGCATCTGCTAGGTGAGGAGCGGGGGAGAACTGCTAGAGGAGATTTAGACTGATTTTAAGTTAGCCAAAGTGAGGGCATGGTAAGATGGCAGAGAGGGAGACCACACAGAGCTATGACTGCAGCTTTCAGTCGGTAATCCAAGAACGTTGGACGCTTCTAAGACCTTGGCGTTTTTTGAAAGCTATTAGGGTTTGTTGGATCCGGCATGCAGAAGAGGATATTAACATAGGCAAGAACCATAATTTGAATTTAGGAAGGGGCATTTGCTTTTCAAAAAGACACTATTTCTACATCACAGATTATTCTACTGATGCCCCATCAGCAATGTCATTCCTTTTGCTACTTGTCCCAAGGTGGGTCACAAGTGTGGGTTTCTCAGGGCAAACCCATCCTGGCTCTTGACATGCATGAAAAACCAGTGCCTTCTTGGCCAGGGGAGGATTCCTGGGTATCTGCTGGCAAACGCCATCATGTTACAGGGGCGAGAGCAGCGTCTGATGCAGGGATTTGGAGAACATGTGTCGTGTATAAGCAGACAACTGTGTGTAGTGTTTGCTGAGTCTGAGCCAGCTGAGCAAAACTATGTGGACTCAGAGACTAAATGGCGTAAAGGGCCAGGGGAGGTGGGGTGCAGGAATTTTCCCCAAGGACTCCACAGGAACCTTTTTGATCAGCTGGGGGTTAATTTGAGACAAAAGGCTGATATAGTGAGCATGGGATTCCCGCCCTGTCTTGGGCCTGATGGATCCATTCCCTTAATGAAATGCACACAGTTTATTTTACCAACTCTAATTACGTGAAGAATGAGTGTCAGATTTCTTTATCCTTCTGCCGGCCCTGAATTCAGGCCAACCTCACGAGCCTTACGTGCAGTGAGGCTAATGGAGCTTTTATTCCAATGAGTCCAGAGCCAACCCACCTTTGTAGAGAGAGGACTATTTAGAAAAAAAAAAGAAGAAGAAGAAAGAAATACTTAATGTTCGTCTGGTGGATGAAAAATTTCACAAGATAAATTAAAGTGTTTTCTGGCTGAATGGAGAAAGTGGGGCAGGATGGTGGAGATAATTTTCCCAGGACTCAGAATGATTTATCTTATCTCTGGGTTCTTTAGACGAGAGGTTCCATTTATTTAGTCATTTATTTTATTAGTTTTGTGAAGTTATCCTTCCCTACCCCCACCACCAACACAAAGGCCCAGCGCTTGGCGCAGGGAGCTCGAGGCTGGGAAGGAGACCGGGTCCAGCCTGCCGTTCATCCAGGCGTTGACCCCTCCCTCTGATGCCCATGCCAGGCACCAGGCCGTGGGCTAGAGAGATGGCAGGGCTCAGAGGGAGATGACGCCTGTCCTCACTGAAACGCAGTCTAGTGGGAGACCTTGCTCACGAGCAAGTGAATATCATTTTCTGCGATTAATACAATGCTATCAGAACGCTCTCTGCCACCTACATACCCCAAAATAGGGTTTGAAGAGACTTTGCAAGACTCTCTAGTTCAGTGGTTCTCCAAAGGGGTGAAGCTGCCCTCCCCACCTGCCCCTCCCTCAGCTCCAGGAGACATTGGACAATGTCTGAAGATATTTCTGGCTGTCTTACTGGGGAGCGCGATGTCTGGGATGTAATGAATTGAGGCCAAGAATGCTCGAAACATCCCACCCAGCACAGAAAACCTCCCTATGGCAAAGAAGCATCCAGCCCCAAATGTCAAGAGGGCCACCACTGATAAAGCCTGCCCTTGAGCGTCCACTGGCCTTGACGCTGCTGCGCTGACTCTCCACGCCAGAAACCCTGCTGCTTCTCTCACGCCCCCCTGCTTTGTGTGGCTGCTCTCGCTCAGGCCTGGAGGAGGGCATTTCCCTCTGCTCTGGCCTCGTAACTGGAGTTGGAAGTCGATTTTACCAGTAGCACCAAGGAGTAAGATTATTTGTGTGAGGTGGTATTAATAGAAAAAGCTCTAGGAGAGCCTCGCAACCCCAGTGTGAGGTAGATGAAAAAGGACAATCCTGCCTGGATGCTTCCCATGCCTTTGTTGGGGGACTTTCTACCGCACACTCAGAACTCCTCGCTGGTGGAGTTCTTGGCGGTAGAAATAATTTGAGATGCGGTTGAGTCCTTAAATAGTTTCTCTTTTGCATGTCCCAACCATTATCTGAATGTTTGTAAGAAGACTGCCAAGGCTTTCTCTTCGGATCTTCATGTAACTGTATGTTGCATACCATGGGGTTATTTCTGAGCAATTAAGGCTCCCCATGCCAGGTTTCCTCTTCCTCTACCAAAGGCAGAAAGAGGGGGGCCTTGTGTCTGGCTTTCCTGGGGAAGCAGATGGCACTTGGAGAGCTGGCAGGAGACAGGTGTGAAGTTTCAGGGGCCGGAGGGCTTGTCTGGCATCCTATGCAAATCTGGCTCCTTTTTGCATCCCTCCCAAGAGCTACAACCAAATGGAACCTGCTCTCACGTGTGTGTGTGTGTGTGTGCGTGTGTGTGCGTGTGTGTGTGTGTGAGAGAGAGAGGGGTGGATTGTGTTGGAGGTGTGTATACATGTGTACAGGGGTGATTGAGACCAACTGTGCATTTTGTGGATGAGAACAAACTAAGTCTTAGGTAGCAAGGAAAGCCGTGACTTCATCCTGATGGGAACTGAACACAAATGAGATGGAGAACCCCCTCCGAGAAAGCTCCCTGGGAGGACAGTGTGTAACCCCTCCCACCCCTTAACTTGATCAGCTTCGCAGTCTGCGCCCAGGTGCTGCGCTGGCCGGAGCTCACAGAGATGGAGGTTCCCTCACCTGCAGGATGCGGAGACCTCTGAGTCACTGGCTGAGCTGCTGAGAGTCACACAGAGGCTCAGCTGAGCGATGCTGATGAGGTCTTGCAAGCAGCTCACAGGTGAACCAGAGTTGTGATTAGTGGTTTGTGTTAACTGATTTATCCTGAATTACATGTGCTGTATTCCTAAGTGAGGGCGCTATGTGAAGGTGACCACATGTCAAAGCTTGTTCAAGAACAGTCCACATTTTCAATGTTTTTTTTTTTACTCTCATATTTTCCACACTTGTCAAACCATATGTCCAATTTTTATATTAAAAATATGTTCCTTGTAATTATCTGATTATCTATTCTGCCATGGAAACATTCCTTAGTTTCCGATAACCCAGAAGCCACAAGAACGAAGGCTTACTTCTTCCGACTTCACAGTTTCTGCGCCAGCTCCGCCCAAGCCCGCTCATCCAGAGATGTCAGGGTGCGGCTGAGCGTGAGTGTAGTTAGCGAGGGAACAGCCACTTGCATTTCCTCTGATCAAAGCGCCAGGTTGACCACACCACCTCGCCTCCAATGATTCGGGCGTACCTGCTTTCATGTGCATGCCCTTCCATGGACACGGCCCTTCACTGGCCAGCACGTTGTCATTTGGGCTAGACAAGTGAGGCTGTGTTGCTCAGTGGTAACCCATTCGCAGGGGTTGATCAATACCATATGTTTGTAATGCAAATGGCTGCATGTCACTGAGTAGCGATGCATTCTCCCTGGGAAGCCTTCAGGGAAGACAGAGAATACGTGTTGTGAACAAAGGGAACGCCGGATTTGCCATCTGGGGACCCGAATCGGTTAGGCAGAGGGCACTGCACACACAGGCCTGCTGGTCCTCTCACCAGGGGGTGAGGTGCCACATTTGTGCTCACCTGGCCGTGCTCAACATCTAGTGGTATACTTGGCATTGAAGGCCCTCAGAGGTAACCGCATAGAGACCGACCTCCAGGAGCTCAGACAGACCACAGAGGCAGCCAACGCCTTCCTCATCGTTTAAGGATAGGAGGAACACTATGTTCCTTGCAGGGTGATTACTTCCTGGAGTGAGGACACAGGTCTCAGGGAAGCCAGCTGAGACCTGATCAGATCAGTTTACTCCTTAGAAGCCTTCAGTGGTCCGCCCTGCTGGCGCCATCCCATCGGGAGCCCTTGGCTTGGCGATTTATAGTCCCGCATGCTCTGATCCCCAAAGCCTCTGGCCACACTGCTTCCCACCATCCCCACCTATCAAGTGGTGTGGGAATAGTCTCCACTCCCCGAGAGGCCCCGCATGCCACCATTCCCGTGAAACACTGCCCCGATTCACAACTTCTTATTGCAGTCTGCGTGTTTAGATTTGATACCAAGACTGAGGGCAGGGGCTTCCACTGGGGATCAAGTTTGAAAGTAAATGTCAAAGGTACGCGGGTAGGTGCTAAGCTGCTTCAGCTATCTCCGATCCACTTTAAGAGGAATGACCCCTTCTCTTTCTTAATTCCATAGCGTTTCTATTGCTTTTCACAACTTCCTTACCTTCTATATCGGAGAAGGCGATGGCACCCCACTCCATACTCTTGCCTGGAAAATCCCCTGGATGGAGGAGCCTGGTAGGCTGCAGTCCGTGGGGTCACTCAGAGTTGGGCACAGCTGAGTGACTTCACTTTCACTTTTCACCTTCATGCATTGGAGAAGGAAATGGCAACCCACTCCAGTGTTCTTGCCTGGAGAATCCCAGGGACAGAAGAGCCTGGTGGGTTGCCGTCTATGGGGTCGCACAGAGTCGGACACGACTGAAGCGACTTAGCAGCAGCAGCAGTAACTTCTATATAGGGGCTTCCCTTGTGGCTCAGACAGTAAAGACTCTGCATACAATGCAGGAGACCTGGGTTTGAGTCCTGTGTGAGGCCAATCCCTCGAAAAGGAAATGGTAACCCAGTCCAGTATTCTTGCCTGGAGAATTCCATAGAGAGAGGAGCCTGGCGAGCTACAGTCCACTCGCTTGCAGACAGCTGGACACAACTGAATGACTAACACTACTTTCAATATGGGTCCATCTGATTTACCCGATTGAGAGCTCCGTGTGGGCAGGAGCCATGCTTATTCAGGTTTGTATGCCCAGAGCTGTGCTGGATACAGAGGAGGCCTTGGCACATTAGTTACATTTAAATGACTTGCACAGACAGCTGAGAAGACTCTAGGTCCCATCACTGTGGTAGACATTTGAATTTGGTCTTAGGAGTGTGTGTGTGTGTGTATGTGTTTAGGAGGGAGGCCCCAACTAGAAGCGGGGTTTGGAGTGAAGATTATGGAGATAAAACGAAGTACGTCTGGGCCAGCTTTCAGGGAGCTTGAGATTTTGCTTATAGAGAATGTAATTCCAGATTGATATGAAAGCCCTTTCTTGACTCAGCCACAGGCCTCTTGGTAGGGGCCTCAGAGTGGGAGCATTTAGTTCAGAGGCTCTGCCACATCAGGGTTCAGACTGAAGATGTAGTGGGCGCTCCTCCCAGCACCCTATGACCCTCCTCTGCCCTCTTGAGAGCTTTACTCTCCTCTATTTGTATGCCTGCCAACTCCAGCAGCTCTTCGCTTCTCTGAGTTTTCTCCAAGGCTCAGGATACTGTGGGGTCCCTGGGACTTTAGATCCTGAAGGGAGTTGTGGCTGTTCGGGAGGCCCCTGACTGGCCAGCTCTGGAGAGGACCGTGTAGCTGGGGTAGCGCCCCTGGGGCTGGGATGCAGTTTGGATCTGGACCAGAAAGGGTGCTCCCTCTTCTGGACACGACTGTCACTCATTTGACATCTCAAAGACTATCTATCTTGATTGAAAACTTTTATATCAAATGTTCTGCTAAAATCTGGGGCAGTAGAGCTGAGTGAGACGCGGCCCCCGTCCTGGAGGAGCCCTTTAGAGCAGAGTGACGCACAAGCAAGTAACTTCAAAGCAAGAAGTGTGATAGTCAAGGTGTGGATCAAGAGCACAGAGGGGCGGGGAGCTGGAGCAGAAAGCATCCGTTTGGTGCCTGAACCTGAAATAGATGCCTTGCACATCCACCAATGGGACAATATGGCTACGCGGTTGGGGTGAGGAAACAAACATTTCCGAAGCATAAAAGAAGTATTTATCTGCAGAGTGTTGACTGAGATCAGTCCATCCTAAAGGAAATCAGTCCTGAATATTCATTGGAAGGACTGATGCTGAAGCTGAAACTCCAATCCTTTGGCCACCTGATGCGAAGAACTGACTCCTTGGAAAAGACCCTGATGCTTGGTAAGATTGAGGGCAGGAGGAGAAGGAGACGACAGAGGATGAGATGGTTGGATGGCATCACCAACTCAATGGACATGAGGTTGAGTAAGCTCCAGGAGTTGGTGATGGACAGGGAGGCCTGGCGTGCTGCAGTCCATGGGGTCACAAAGAGTCAGACACAACTGAGCGGCTGAACTGAACTGATTGACTGGGAGCTGAAGAGTGCTGCGGGGCTGAGTCAGAAAGCACAGATGGGAAGGCTGAACCCTGGCTGTGGGGTCTGGGGCCTGGGCTCAAACCTAGCCTTTCTGCATCCCGCTGCGAGCCTTGCACAGTCCCTTGTATTTTAGTTAGCGCTGCTTGTGTATAACACGTGGACAGTAACGCCTGCTCTACGGGATGCACGTAGAGGTACTCGGAACCTATGAAGGGATACGCACATGGTAGCTGCTATTTTTATATAGTGGGGAGGGAGGGCCGAGAACGAAACTATGGGGCTTAAGACAGGTAGGTCCTGCAGCATGAGGAATGGTGGGTTCGAGGGGGAGGGGTTTGTGACGAATGCGGACGCTGAAGTTTCACAGATGTAATGAGCCTGCAGAACACAGCACGTGTCCATGGCAGCCTCTCCTCGGTCTGGAGTGTTCAGAGTTTCCATCCCATAAAGTGGGCAGGCCGATGACAGTGTACAGAATGGCTGCCCCCAGCTTTGAGATTGAGCAGCTGTTGAAAAGTAAAGTATCATTTGATTTTTGCTGTCAGAAAGCGTTCGACTGGGAGAAATTCTCTGTGAAACACACGTGCAGTTCAGGGACAGTTTGTCATCCTCGTGGCTTCAGGTTTTTCCATGCTTTGCTGTTGTCATATTGATGTACAAATTCGAGGTTAGTCCTGACATCCAGAACAAAAGGAGGCATGACTGTGCGTCATCCTCTTTACTAAACTTGTCTCCTGATGGAACGGAGAGCTTGTTACTATTGATTCAAATGTGTTCAGGTACCACTGACAATAGTAAGAACAAGAACGTGACTTTATTCTAGAGTTCCGGTTTCCCCAGAAGAGCCTCTCCGAGCCAAGTGGGGTGTGTGGGGCGGCTCTTGTCCAGCAGAGGAACCCAGCGTCCAAGCAGAACCGGGTGGCAGGCAGCCCTGGGAGACCAGAACCAGCGAGAGGGAAGAAGAGCCTGAACTGCAGGCAAGTAAAGCAGCCACCCGAGAGCTGTGGGCGGGACTGTAAGTCTATAATGAGAAATGAATCAGGAAGTAAAACGGTGGGAGGGTGAACTTTGCCTTTGGTTGCAGAGTGTGAAATGAGAAGGAATGTGAAAGGAAAATAGATCGAAGGGGACTAAGGATTTAAGGCTGTGAGGAAAGAAGAAATATGTGAGTCTGCCCTTCTTTGGAGAGTTGGGGTGAACCTGACTGCCTGGAATACAGGTAGAGGGTGAATATCTGGTTCTAGAGAGTATTTGAAATCCCTCCATCAGAGGTGTGTTCCCTTCAGTCAGCACTTATTCGGCCAACATTTCTTGAGCATCTATTATGTGGCAGGGATTACCGTAGATATTTTGGGATACATCCGTGATAAAAAAAAAAAAACAAAACTCAAGAAACCCTGCTGTAATAGAGTTTGTATTCTAGTAGAATATGCAGATAAAGGAAAATAAACAGCATAAACAGTAAGGCAGCAAAGTATGCAGTATGTTATGAAATTACGAGTGCAGTGGAGGAGGGGAGCGCAGGGCAGGGCAAAGTGGATCAGTGGGGAGGGGGCCTGAGGAGGGGCCAGGGCAGCTGGGCTGCTCTGGGGCTTAGGGAAGAGGGGAGGCTCCTTTGACAGGTGGTATTTGAACAAACACTTGATGTGATAAGGGGATGATCGGAGGAGATCTCTGGGGAAATATGATTCTAGTCAAAAAGCATAGCCAGGGCAAGGATCATTAAATCGGAGATTCAGCAAGGAGACCACTTGCTGGAGGGCCGTGAGAGGGCAGTTATTAAGAAATGAGGGCAGACAGGCTGAGGGTGGGGGCGCATTGCAAAGGTGCTGTGGGACACTTGCGACGGGGACTTTGGCTTTTCCTCTGAGGTTAAACACTGACCAGCTGGATCATCTATTCTTAAGTGAAGTCGCTCAGTCGTTTCCGACTCTGCGACCCCACGGACTGTAGCCTACCGGGCTCCTCTGTCCATGGGATTTTCCAGGCAAGAGTACTGGAGTGGGCTGCCATTTCCTTCTCCAGGGGAAATTCCTGACCCAGGGATCGAACCTGGGTCTCCTGCATTGTAGGCAGACGCTTTACCGTCTGAGCCACAAGGGAAGCCCCATCTATTCTTAAGGGCAGGACAAAATCACCAATAGCTGATTATGAAAGCATTTGTCAGATAGCATACAGCTTTGTGGGTAGGATGGAACTAGAATATTTAGGGCTTCCTGCCCATGCCAGAAAGAAAGAGCACACAGGAAGTAGGCCGTGGAGTCCCCAAGCCCGTATTCATCCAGCTCACCTGCCTTTACATCTCTGGATGAGAATGTGTTAAAACCCTGTTTCAATTTCTTTTCATTCTTGATTTGCACATGGTAGGCTGGTTGGATGGCATCACCCACTCGATGGACATGAGTTCTGAGCAAGCTCTGGGAGCTGGTGATGGATAAGGGGGCCTGGCATGTTGCAGTCCATGGGGTTGCAAAGAGTCGGACACGACTGAGCTACTGAACTGAACTGAACTGAGGCTTCTGATGGATGGAACCTCCTCTGGAGGCTGTGGCCTTCCTTCTTCTCCCTTTCTGGCAGGGCAGGAAGGTTGGGTGATGCCATCCAACCAGCCTACCATGTGCAAATCAAGAATGAAAAGAAATTGAAACAGGGTTTTAATACATTCTCATCCAGACTTGGGAAGGGAAGGGAGAGAGAGAGAGGGAGGGAGCATCCGAGGAGGAAATGGGCATCCTAGCCTCTGCCTGCCCTGGGGTGGAGGTGAGCAGCTACCCTTGTATCTTCCTTGATGGGAGACGAGTTTGTCTCCATAGCAGGAGAGGAGAGAAGTGGACTAATGAAGGCCCTTGGGTTTGCTGCTTGCTTTCAAGAGGTTGTGTTTGGTAGCCGATCAGTAGGTGATTTCCTCCATAGGTTGATCCTATAGAGCTCCTGTTCAGCTGACCGACTGCACTGAACTGATGGGCTGATCCAGAAGGACAGAGAGTTAACTTGGGTTGAGAGACCTGGAAGCCTGGAGGAATGAGACAGTTGAATTTCCAAATGTTACTGCCTAGACAGCCCATTCTTAAGCCAAGTCTGGGGAAATATTTTTCTTTTCAAAGAATGTGTTGGAAGTCTCTAGTTTTGCTTATCTGATCTTGTTTTAAGGACAGAAAGTGTCAACTGTGTGTCTTCAGGAGGTCCTGGGAAATAAAATGAAATATTCTGAGTCAAAGTTAAATATTCCAAGTTGAGAACAAGAGGTTTTCTGGGAAATCACCTTAGATTCATCTCTGTGACCAGGTAGGACTGAACTTCTCCAGGCTGGGGAGTGAGAGCTGAGTGTGTGTGTGTGTGTGTGTGTGAGTGTGAGTGTGTGTGTTCATGTATATGTTGCAGTCCTCTGTCATACTTCCACAATCTCCCTCTCTGGGAAGTCTTTCCTATATCCACGTAAAATTTCTCTTGATCATAACCCTAATGAACACAATTTCTATTGAGATAAATACAAAACAGTTTCAATCTCCCTTCAGATGGGTCTGGCTTCATTACATAGAGTTGCGAGAGATACGCACCATTATTTGGGACACCCTTGACCCCAAGAATTTTCTCTGTGACCTATTACAGTGCCCCAAATAGCATTACAAGCAGCTCATTTCTTTGCTCATTGAAGCCTCATTAAAAGACAGGCTATTAAAATGTAAATATCTCCAAGAAAGGGAGCTTCAGGTAATGCTTTTTGACTCTACTATGACAGCTGGTTGAGGTTGACAAGATCCTTTAGGAATAAGGGTTTGATATCTTCCCGACTGGGGTTTAAATCCTGGCTCCACCATTTAAGAGCTGTATGATCTTGGCAACTTCTTTAATATCTCCATTTTATATTCTGATAAAAAGGGAAGAAATTGGGAAGAAAATTGGGAGGAAATACCAGTTTTCAGCTTTGCCTAAGAATTAAATGAGAAAAGGAGTAGAAAACATTTTATTCAAGGCTTAGAACAGAATAGATATCAGCTTATGAGTATTATTATGATTATTAAATGCTCTGGGGACAGAATTTAGGATGACTGGGGCACAAATACGGGTGAACAGTTAAAAAAAACCCAAAAAACTCTCAAGGGAGAAAGGCCTCCAGAATCCTTTATCCTGCTTCTTCAGTTGGCTCTACCCAAGACCCCTCTGGAAGCTGTCTGCAGGAAGATGAATGAGCAGAGAAAGAAGTGTTCAAGGTTTTGTTTCCTCTAAGCCCCCTCAACCCCTTTGCCCCTGTTCCTTTTCTTTTTCGTCTCTCTCCACTCATCATGAATTTCTTTATCTACTACCCAAGGCACGTTCAAGAGAGAAACTTGGCTCTCAGCACCAGGCTCCCATCACGTGGGCAGTAGGGCAACCAGATGCCACCCCAAGTGCTGCATCAGAGCGGGTGAGACTCGGGCATCATGGCCCTGGCACAGCCCAGGCTCCACTGTGCCAAGGCTCATACTGCGTGATCACGCCGCTTCCTCTTCTGAAGCCTGCTGCATCCACAGATTTAGGAACCAGCTTGATGGAAGGGAGTGGGCACTGGTGAGTTTTGGAGCATCAATCCGTGCTTGCCATCTGTAGCTAGCTTTATATAGTGCAGGGGAAAGGGACAGATCAGGATGGAATGGTTGGCGTTGTTGACTTCGATGGGAGGGAGGGGGATAGGAGGAGTAGGGAAGCTTAAATTGCCGGGGAGAAGGTGATGGCAGTCCTTTTCTCCGCTACTTTGCAACAAATTAACCTGTAGTTTCTCTGGAGGGCAAAGGAGAGACAGGCATATCTGGTGATCTGATGGTCACAGGAGATAAAGGTGCCAGCTTGAACTTGTGGATTCTGAGACAATAGAAAAGGTTGCTATTATTGCTGGGTAAGAGAGCGAAAGATAAAGAGGCAGATGCTACTATCAGAGGTGATCAGTTCAGCCTCTGTCTCCACAGGTACAAAACGAATCCAGAATCCAGGTAGGGAGAACCCTTGAGTGGAGGGCTAGCTGCTTCCTCTAGTGCAGGAAAAGGGCTGCAATCTACACTGATGCCTTTCAAGGGGATATATTTTCTCTTTAATCTTAGGACCAGTGAATCTCAGCTCTATGAATGCAAGTGTTAATTTTCTGCCACACAGGAGATACCTACTCTGTCTTTTTGGTGAAGAGGTAGCTCAGGACAGGATTCTAGACACAAACTTGGAATCCAGTGGATGGACCTGACCATCCAAAGGATGGAACTTATGTCCATCCTTAAAGCGCAGCTCTTTAAGTCTCCTTTTCCTTACGCTGTTTTTCCAGCACAGAGAGCAGCAACGACATTTCTCTCATCTTCAGGCCTGGCTGCATGCTTTAATCATTGAGCATGGCACTCTGATTTTGCCTATTTTTTAAAAATTAGTTTATTTACTTGGCTACCCTGGGTCTTAGTTGTGGCATGTGGGATCTAGTGCCCTGACCAGGGATCAAACCCTGGGCCCCTGCATTGGGCGCATGGAGTCTTAGCCCCTGGACCACCAGGAAACTCCCCTGTGCCTGTTTCTACATGTGTCTTCCCTACGCGTCTACAAGATCTTGGAGGGCGAGGCCTATCGTATTCATCGTTGCACCCTGTGTTTAGTTCTGTGCCTGAAGGAAGGCAAGTAGCCATCACCCCAAGACTTTCCTGGGGTTGGGTGGTACTCAGGAAAGAAACAGCCTCCATGCACGCTTGGAGCACCTATTATTAATGACACCCCAGTCTCTCAGAAACACTCTCTCTTCAAATAGGCTTGGATTTCAGACTTTGTTGTTGGTAAATGACCCAGCGATGGCTCTTCTGGAGGACAATTCTGAAATTGGAGGGTCCTCCTGGTCTCTACAGTAAAACCCTCACCAGGACCCAGCATGGAGGAAAGCTGACCTGGATTGGAAAAATTCAAAGTGTAATTTATTCTCCAAGGATGATCAGTTTATTCTGGAAAACTTCCCAAATCTACTTTGAGAAGGAGAAGGGCATTGTATTAAAACTTGATGGAAGTGGGTTCCCATGCTTGTCATTGTTTCCTGAGAGGATGTTACTTTTCTCTGGAAGACTATCTTCCTGACATTTCTCTCCTTTCCAGGGAGATTAGTGAATCTCTGAGCTCTGGCCTGTGCCTCCTGTTTTAGCAGGCTTCCAGAGGAGATAATTAGTCTCAAAGTTCAGCCCCATATCTAGATGAATATAGGTGAAACTGTTCCCTTCCTTCCTAAACTTGCTCCTTGTGGGACCATCAATTTCCGTGCCTGGCTGTGAGGAGACTTGTGGTTCTATCCAGAAAGAATAAATTACGTCAGCTTGCAATGATTCCCTGTTGGTTCTTTCGGTGTGGGCTGGTGACTCAGCCTGTATGGGAAAAGAAGCTGGTGTTAGTGAGAGGAGAATATGTCCAAACCCCAGTACCTTCACCCACTCCCCAGGTGATGTTGTATGAACCCTTTAATTTCTCTAGACCCCAATTTCTCGTTTCTACAAGACAGCAGGAACCACTGCTATACCCCCTTGCAGTGATATTAAGGGGTTAAATGCGGTGCTCCCTATGAAACTGCTATGTGCTCTCATGCACAGAGCGGAGGTGCTCGGAGTTATCTTGGAGGCAGTGTGCTCTAGTGTGCTGTACATGGGTTTTGGATCCAGTCATCCATTCAAAACCCAGCTCTCCCTGGCTTATTAGCTTGAGATGCCAAGGGCCTTCCCTATGCTTCACTTTCTTTGGCTTTGAATGAAGAACACATACCTCTATGAGTTGGCACGAAGCTTAATTATGACAGCACGTGCCTTCAACATTGTTTATTTCACGTACCATCCCATGTGCACCTGTCAGTTGGGCTTGAATTTCACTAACTCCTTAGATTATACCTCACTCTGTTTAGTGCAGAATATATGCAGTTTCAGCTTTTAGAGATAATTTTCAACAATCTTCAAGGCATTTGATGGAATCTTCCTGTATTCTTTTAGAAAGCACGTTTTCTTGGACTCACTCTTCCGTAGTCTAAATTCAGAAGCTTTATGAATCACAGAGATCTCAAACGCAAATGCTCATAGAGGCTGGGTGATAAGAAAATGTGTGAATTAGCCCATGCATAAGACATTAGGGAATAGTGAGGACTGTAGTAGACAAAACTGTCTGTTCATCCAAAGACTTCCGAAGTCAGATTAAACTCAATAAGCAAATGACAGGTGGCTCAGTGGTAAAGAATCCGCCTGCCAATGTGGGAAACGCAGGTTTGATCCCTGGATCGGAAGACTTCAGGCAGAAGGAAATGGCCACCCAGTCGGTATTCTTGCCTGGGAAATCCCATGGACAGTGGAGCCTGGCGAACTATAGTCTGTGGTGTCGCAAAAGAATCGGACACGACTTAGCGACTAAACAACAACAAAGCAAATAACTAGTGAAATACTTTGCAAGACAGATAGCCTCATTTGGCTCAAAGGATACTGGGTTGAGACTCATGTTTTATCCCTCTCAGTTACTTGGATCAACCTCATTGTTGGAGAAGATCTGGATCGATGGGGGCACCTACACTCCGGTGGCACGCAGGCAATTTGGTACAATCACTTCATAAAACAATCTAACATTATTCTGGGAAGTTTACCATTTACTTTCTCTGTTTCCTTGAAATTGCACTGCTGATCAATACCCAAGAGATACCTCTGCCCATGTGTACAAGGATACGTGCATAAGAATATCCATACCAGCATCGTTCAATGGCGAAACAACTTGTAAACAACTCAAGTACCCACTGAAGGAGAAGTTGTATAATGTATATATAGAGGTTGTATAATGTATAGTTAGTTGTATAATGGAATATTATCTGGCACACAGAAAGAACATGCAACAGCTCCGTGCAATCGTAAGACTGAACCCTAGCAATCCAGCATTAAGGTAAAAAAAATCAGGCACAAACAGATTATGTCACAGGATGCCCACTTCAAGCTAGGTTTAGTTTAAAAAAAAAAAACTAAAATAAAAAGGTGCTTTTTAGAAATACGTATAAAGGAAAGAGATGGCTTCCTTTAGCGTGGTGCTACAGGGCATGGGGTAGGGGAGAAGTGAGGTGGGCAAAGACTACAGCACTGTCGAGTACGGAAAGTGCAAATCTCCAGGAAGGCTCTAATTTTTGCTTTGTTGGTGGGTACGTGGCTGCTTGCTATATTATTTAGGGATAAAACAAGACAAGATCAGATACGCTGCATACCTTTCAGAATGCTGTCAGAGACAAATGAGTAATGTGCGAGTGCTTTGTAAACTCTAGCAGGCAACAGAAACTTACGGGGTTATCATGACAAAGGGATCAGGAACACTGATAGCTTTTTGCTAAGTTCCTGGGGTATTGTGAGTTACCCCTCTGGTGGATTCTATGCCTGTGGGTAATTTGTAGCACCAGGCTCATCTCTTCCAACTTCTTGCTGTTTCCTCCCCTTCATTCTCTAACATGTATGCAATCAGCGAAATAAAGGTCAAATTATAAAAGCAAACCTCCCAGGTAATTGCACATGCCACAGTGCTCTTCACAAAGGCGTGTATGTGTGCACAAACGCACATCTATACCATAGAGCATACACATTAGCTAGAAGGGACTTCTAGGGCATCTGTTGATTTGAGCTATTGATACCATTCTTTTGGTCTGATAAAGCTGGTGATAATCATTTTCAGAGTAATTAACTATTGATTCTGCTCCCTTGTTCTTTCCTTGGTTGAGATAAAATGGGCTTCCAAATAAATATATGTAAAAATATTAACACTAAAGGGGCAGACTTTAGGTGAGAGAGAGGCAATTGTTAACTATCTATTAGGCGTCTAGCATGTGCCAGACACTGTTTTAGGGACTGGGGAGATGGACATGGATATTCCCAGCCTCTGCCCTAGGGCAGCTCTTATGGAAAGGGGTCACTAACTCGAAAGGTGGTGACGCACCCTAGCTAAGGGAACTCCTCCGTATCTTGCAAGAGCACTGACAGGGGAACCTCATTCAGCCTGATGGTCAGGGAAGGCATCCTGGAGGAGGTGGTATCTGGCTATGGAGGAACCGAAGTTGGAAAGTTGGAAAGGCTGGACAGGCAGTGTGAGCTACATACTGTATCTTGGAGAAAAGAGAAAGCATAGCTATTGGGGAGCTTCTGATGGATGGAAGGCAGTGTGTGTGTATGTGTGCTGGGGTGGAGGAAGGGATGCCATTGATGAGAGAAGCAGGAGCCAATTCATGAATTGGTCTCATTACAAGGCCTTTGGATTTTATCCTAAAGTCAATGGGGAGTCATTTAAGGATTTAACCAGGAGAGTAACATAAGCAGATTTAGGTTTTAGAAAAATCACTCTGGGAACAGTATTGCATTTCAGGGGAAGGGACCAGAGGCACTGAGACCACTGTGGGATGATTTCCCTGTTCTTTCCGAACATTACTGCTTTTTTGGGTCATGCAAGGCGAGTAACCGGAGATTCTGTGGGAAGGTATCTTATTCTCCCTTGCTTAAACTATCAGGTATGAGGCTGCCTGAGTAGCTGGGTGTTGAACAACGGAGTTTAATTTCAAATCTCTCACTGCTTTGCAGACTTGGGTCAGTCCTTCTTCAGTGGACCTCAGTTTTCTCTTCTGTTAAATAAGGACAGGCATTACAGTTCTGCTTCTTTCTTCTGGAGCGGATAAGATGACAGCTGCTTCTGACGCTCTCTGAGTTGTTAGAGGATGGACTCACCCACATGCCATTTATTATTCATATTTTAGAGCAGCATTCAACATCGCGCTTAAGAAAGGAAGGCTTCTGGGGACACTTTGCTCCCCAAGCCGGGTCACAGAGTCACCATTCTCAGCCTGCCTTTCCCGACAGTCTCTGCTCCTGGCTCTGAGAACTGTGGGTCCCCGGTGCTTTGTGAAGTTGTGTCTCTTCTTTTTAATGAGACTGATGGTTAATTAATGAATCTTTGGCCTTACTAAGTTTGGGATGAGAGTATTCTGTTTCACGAGTCCCTGGAACACTGACTGGGGGATGAGAGCTTGAGCTGGCTCTTTAAGTGGCTTTATGCTCTCAGACAGCTACCCTTCACTGTGATCTTTTGCCCAAATGCCTGATTTTGTGAGGCCGGCCTCATTTATGGTGGCTGTGGTACCCACCAGATTTCCTAGTCAGAGGGGAGACTTCCTGGTCATATCCAGGCTCGCCGGCTGGTAGCCATGGAAACCAGATATCTCAGGGCGCTTCCCCAAATTCTATTCTGTGGCACAAGCTCCCATCTCTCTGGGATAGTTTAGACAAAGTTTCCATGGAAGCAGGAAAACAGACAGGATGAGGCCAAATCATCCTGGTAGCCTAAGGATCTTGTATTTGAATTCTTTGGAGCCAAAATAATTGAGTAATTGGTATACAGGAGACTGGTTTTCAGAGAAAACACATCTAATATTTATGGAGCAATAAGCAGGCTCTGTTCTAAGCAGTTTACTTATGTTAACTCATTCAGTCCTTACAGCAACCTTCCTATGGTCTGCGCTTCGCAAGTTAAGGAATTAAGGGACGGAGGAGTCATGATTTTATGTCCAAGGCTTCTTGCCTCTTGTATGCTGTTGTAGGCCTTACACCTTGCAAAGACCCTGATAGGTCATTTGGCCCAGTCCCCTGTCTCCGCACAATTAAGGTTTTATGGTGTGTTTTCCCTTTCCCTTGAAAGTCGCTCAGTCGTGTCTGACTCTTTACGACCTCATGGACTGTCCATGTGTTCTCCAGGCCAGAATACTGGAGTGGGTAGCCTTTCCCTTCTCCAGGAGATCTTCCCAACCCAGGGATTGAACCCAGGTCTCCCACATTGCAGGCGGATTCTTTACCAGCTGAGCCACAAGGGAAGCCCTACAAAGTAACAAAGGCCTACAAGATTGAGTAATTTGTCAAAACTCGTAATATGAAATGGGTGGAAGGATGGGAGAGCCCCTTTCTAAAGGCTCAGCAGACCCCTCACTCCATCCGTCTGGTACTCCCCCTTTTATCACGGGCCAAACCAAACATACCCTTGGGTTCTGTCTTCAGTGAATCTGTTTTTCCTCCCACCTGAGATTCCCCTTCGTTTTCTCTGATTTTTGAAGGTGGATCACTCAGGCCCAGCTCTGGGTTTTTATTTTGCTTTCAAGAAAAGTTTTCGTAGACCTACTCTTCCCGCTTTATGGCTAATTGGCTTTGACTAGGTCACGAAGGGGCAGCATGTCCGGGATTCCCTCTGGCTCACAACCTGGCCTCTGGGAGGCGCCGCCCACCATCCCGCTGGAGGGCCCTGCCTGGGGAGGGGACAGGGGTGCTGGGGAGGGAGGGAGGCTAAGGACGGGCAGATTTCACCTCCTGCCCTCCTGCCGCAAATCACAGACAGATTCCCAAGAGTTCAGAGACATCCAGGAGTGAGACGGAGTTATTTTTCTATCTGTTAATTCAAGGCAGCTGAGGAGGACCCTTTCCGTAGGTGATTGCAAGCCTGCCTCTGCTCTCCATGGTTTTCTCAACTTTAACCTTGACTTTCCTACACACCCACACCCACACGCCCATCCTGATCTACTTATTCCTCACTGGTGGCATAAGGCAGAGATGAAACCACTGGCAGAGCCATCTTCCAATGTTCTGTGCCCAGGGCGGCGTCTCTGGCCTCCCCCAGGTGATTGCAGCCTGGGAGTCCGGAGGCTAATGCGGGGAGGCTGCAGATCCAGGGGCCGGGTCCTCCATGTCCTTGGCTTGCTCTCCTCTCCATGGTGGTCTGCCCTGGGTCACGGTCAGCAGCACAAAAGAGTAGAGCACGGGATGCCCGCACTGGTTAACCGCGCTGCACACACACGGGCATCTCTGTTTTATGAAAGTGAAAGTGAAGTCGCTCAGTCGTGTCCGACTCTTTGGTACCCCATGAAT
Source organism: Ovis aries (assembly GCF_016772045.2). Taxonomy (NCBI): domain Eukaryota; kingdom Metazoa; phylum Chordata; class Mammalia; order Artiodactyla; family Bovidae; genus Ovis; species Ovis aries. The sequence continues at coordinate 74,504,110 of NC_056065.1, read as the reverse complement.
GACACCATGGACTGTAGCCCACCAGGCTCCTCCATCCATGGAATTTCCCAGGCAAGAGTATTGGAGTGGGTTGCCATTTCCTTCTCCAGGGAATCTTCCTGACCCAAGGGTCGAACCCAGGTCTCCCACATGGTAGGTAGACGCTTTATCTGAGCCACCAAGGCAGCCCTGTTTTATGAAGCTGAATGGAATTCGCCAAGAAGAGCTTCAAGTACAGAAAGACTATGATACTAGGGCACAAAATGCCCTCTTTCTCATCCGCACACCTAATCCATGAGCAAGTACTATCAGTTTCGGCTCCAGAATACCTCTTAGATCCATCCACTTTTTTCCCCACCTCCTCTGCCCCTCCATCATCTGTCACCCACGGGAGACTTCTCACAAGTCTCCCGGCCAGCATTCTGGAACCCCCTCAAGTTCATTCTCCACATTGAAGCAAAGTGACCTTTGGCGTAAAGCAAAGCAAGTCTCTCCTCTGCTTAACAAGCTACCTTTGCTCTTAGACTAGAACCAACCTGCTCGGTGAGGCACCCACACCTGTGTCCCCTGCCCTGTTCTGGCTTCTGCTCTCGAGGACCTCCCTCCAACGTGCTCCTCCCATCACTCTGTGGCCACGTGGCCTCCTGTGACGTCCCTGCTTGCTGCTGCTCTGGAGCCCTTGAACCTGCCCTTCCTGCTTGCGGGCACTCTCTTCCCCTTGCTTGTCACACGGGTTTCCTTTCACCCTTCAGGTCTCAGACCCAGCGTCACTCATAATGTAGATCTTTCCTGACCGCCGTGTCCAAGAGCATCCCATCTCCAGCCCCTCCCTTTCAATCAGGTCATCTCTGTGCCCTGCATAACATTTATCACCATCTCAAATTGTCTTACTTCACCACTATGGGTTTATCTATAGTTATCAGGCTCTCTGAGTGTTTTCTGTAACTAGAAATAAGCTTGAGAAAGCCAGGGTCCATTTCTGTTTGTCAGACCTCTTAGGCTTGGAGCTTAGCAGACATTCAGTGAATACTTCTGAGGTGAAGGAATGAATGAATGACTTTGCCTCTGGACAAGTCAAAATTCCCAAGTTTGGGGACGTCCATTAAATTTTGTTATGTCTTATAAAAGCCCAAAGATTGTGCACGGTCTGGGGAGACTTTTTGCTTTAGTGTGACGTTCGACAGAGTCTGGAGACACACTCACTCCCGGTGTCTGCCTGGCTGCCTCCGCCGTTTCCCTTGGGCACCTCACTGCCTCCCTCGCCTGGGGACTTGATTTCCTGCTTGATAACACTCCTCACAGGGAAAATGAATTTGTTTTTGCCTCCAGCAATGAGCATGACTCATGAACTCTCCTCTCTCTCAGCGCATGACCTCGATTTAAATCCTTTCCTGTCCAACTCGACCCGGAAAGGTTGCATTCTGGATCTCTGCTGGAACAAGTCCCTGCATGCACCGTGAGGTCTCCCAGCTGAGTGGAGCATCTCCGTAAGGTACTGGGTCTGGGTCCGTGAGATGACACCAGCAACCAGAGAGGAGAGCTGACTTGGCTCTTCCCTGCCTTTGCCCACCGACCACTAAAGGATTCCTTTCCTGTCACGACGTGTCCTGCCCCTTGAACTCTGTTGGCACACATAGCCAGTTTGAAAACAGAAATATCTGAATCATAAAATACATGAGATTCAAGGAACTCATAGGAAGGCAGTGGAACATTCCAGTGAAATGTGATCTCAGAGATTTAGTCCAGTCTCCTAATTTACGATGGTGCTGTATTTTAGTCTAGAGTTGGGCTGCCTGAGTTTAAATCCCAGGCGAGGCCCCTTGGGAAATTTATTTAGCTTCTCTGAACCTTAGTTTCCTCATCTGTGAAATGGGGATGATAGTAGTAATTACCTCATAAGGTGATTGCAAGGATTGAATATGATAATGAACAGTTCTTCACACTTTTATCTATGATTGTCATAGCTAAAGAAGGGGAAACAGCAGGAGAAGTCACCAGAAGCCATTCTGTTAATTGGAGACGTGACTGTTAGACATAAGCTCCCTTAGAGCAGAAATAATCTGTCCTGTTATTTCTCCACCTCAGTTTCAACATCGGAATATTGAACATAAAAGCATTACTTACCTCAGTAGATTGTTCTCATATCTAAAAAGTTAGTTGCTCAGTCATATCTGACTCATCGTGAACTCATGGACTGCAGCCCACTAGGCTCCTCTGTCCATTAGATTCTTCAGGCAAGGATACTGCAAGGATACTGGGGGTGGAGGGGAGTAGCCATTCTCTTCTCTAGGGGACTTTCCTGACCCAGGGATCAAACCTGGGTCTCCTGCATTGCAGGCGGGTTCTTTACCATCTGAGCCACCAGGGAAGCCTCTAACAGTTAAAGTACTCAACAAATGTGAATTACTTAGGATAGCACTTAACACGAATCAATCACTTCAAATTTTATTACTAACATTATTGTATTACTTTTGTTATTTTATTATTATTATTTCAATTGCTATTTTAAGTTTTCCAAAACTTAGCATAGGGCTTGGAGTCTGGCAGGCTCCCAGTGAATTTGTAATGAGTGTAAAGATGAACCCGACAGAGAAGCCAGGTCTCCTGATCCCCGGTTCCAAGTCTTCCCTCCGCATCGCATGGCCCTGTGCCTTCTAATATTGTGCAGCCCTGTGACTAGTTAGTTTCACTCAGGGTTAAAATGTTACTTAGCCACCCTGGGCCTCCCAGGCATTTCCTCTCCTTCTTTTCTCTGGCTCAAAACCAAACCTTTGCCCTTAAAATATACCCCCATTAGCTCTGCTAGAAAGCTAAACTGGTGGCCATCTTCTCCACTCCTTGCCTCCTGCCCTCTGCATCCTTCTTGGAAATCCCATTTGCTTTCCATTCTCTTTTGTGCATTTGGTTGGAGACTGTTGGTTGTTTCTGATCCATAATTGTTAGAAATCCTGTCTCCTTTTTTTTTTTTTTTCTTTTTGACTCCCTCTAGCTGATCCCATCCAGGATGCTTGATGCTCCATCTCCTTCAGGTCCATCTAGGCTGTTCTAGCTAGCTCTGACCAACCTCCAGTTTTCTCAGACACTCACCTAAATCCTCACTGGCTTCAGAATTTCTCCCCATGGCGTCACTCACTGTCCCACTCCAAGCTCTCTCTCCCCACACTTCCCCAAGCCTAAATATCACTTTCTCCCCAAATTCACAGTATGCCATGTGCATGGAAAAAAAGGCAATTCCCATCTGGCTCTTGGAATGTTTCGGAGATTTTTCACTCAAAATATTTAAATGACTTAAAATCCTATTATTCACAGTCACTTTGGATAGGGGGAAAATTTTACTATTTGGTTCTTTCATCCTTGCTTACCTTCTCCTCTTGGTATTCAAAGTATGTTCTGAGGACCAGCAACAGTGACGTCATCTGGGAGCTTGCAGAATCTTGACCCGACTCCAGACTTACTGTGTCAGAGTCTGCATTCCAACAAGACCTCAGCAATCGTGTGGGTATAACTGAATCACATGGCTGTACACCTGAACTAACACATCAATGTGAATCAACTAAAAAGAAAAAAGAAAAGAAAAGAGTAGGAAAAAACAAGAAGCTGACCTCAGTAGAGTCACGTGCGTGTTAAAGTTTCTGACGTGCCGTTCCCCCCAGGTCCCTCACACTTCAATCTAGGTGAGACTCCCTGCAGTTCTTGAACTAAAAGAGGGGTGCTAGTTGAGTAACGTAATCCTGTACGTCTTGATTAATGAGGGAAACCACTGCAGCTTCCTTGAGATTTTTATCAAACATCTATTTTGGTATGGGTTCAGTGTTCTGCTGAGTTCTCCTGTTTTCTGCGAGGTGGATACAGGCGTACCTCATTTTCCTATGCTTTGCCCATACTGCACTTTTTACAAATTGAAGTTTTGTGGCAACTCTGCATTGTCAGAGGATGGTCATTAGCAATAAATATTTTTAATCAAGGTACACACATTTTTTATACATAATGCTATTGCATACTTAATTGATCACAGTTTAGTGTAAACATAACTTTTATATGCAATGGGAAATTTTAAAAAATGCATGACTCTCTTTATGTGATATTTGCTTTACTGTGGTGGTCTGGAACTGAACTGGCAATGTCTCAGAAGTATGCCTGTAATATCAAATAATCTAACAAACTCCTTACCTCTTTTTTTTTTTTCTTGAAAGCCAGCCACAGAGCTTGGAGATATGAAGGAGTTTCTATTTCCAGATTTTTGAATTTGGCTGCCAGACTCCAGCTTCCCAGGATCCCTTTCTCCTAGTATCTATGCCTTTATGTAATTCCCTTACCTTGAGTATGGGTGAGACAGGCAAATTCCTTCTAATAGAATACAGCAAAAGTGATGAGATGTCCCCTTTTATAATCACAAAGCACATAGCGTGATTGTATTACGTTGTATAAGATTCTGTCTTGATATCTGACACAAATCCTCTCCTTGCTGACATGATACATAAGCGTGCATGCAGAGGAAGCCTAGGCGGCAAGGACCTGCTGGAAGACTTTAGGAACAACAGCCAGCAGCCAGCGAAAAACAGCAGCAAGGAACGGAACGCTGCCCAGACTGTGGGAGCATATCCTTCCTCAGCTGAGCCTCCAGGTGAGAACGCAGCCCTCACTGACATCTTGTAAGACCCTAAGCATGGAACCCAGCTGAGTCATGCTCAGATTCCTGGTCTGCAGAAACGGTGAGACAATAAGTGTGTGTTGCCTAAGTTTATGTTCTTGATAATTGCTTTCATTAGTTGAGTTGAGTTCAGTTCAGTTGCTCAGTCCTTTCTGACTCTTTGTGACCCCATGAATTGAATCACGCCAGGCCTCCTTGTCCATCACCAACTCCCAGAGTTCACCCAAACTCATGTCCAAGTCGGTGATGCCATCCAGCCATCTCATCCTCTGTCGTCCCCTTCTCCTCCTGCCCACAATCCCTCCCAGCATCAGAGTCTTTTCCAATGAGTCAACCCTTCACAGGAGGTGGCCAAAGTACTGGAGTTTTAGCCTCAGCATTACTCCTTCCAATGAACACCCAGGACTGATCTCCTTTAGGATGGACTGGTTGGATCTCCTTGCAGTCCAAGGGACTCTCAAGAGTCTTCTCCAACACCACAGTTCAAAAGCATCAATTCTTCGGTGCTCAGCTTTCTTCACAGTCTAACTCTCACATCCATACATGACCACTGGAAAAACCATAGCCTTGACTAGATAGACCTTTGTTGGCAAAGTAATGTCTCTGCTTTTGAATATGCTATCTAGGATGGTCATAACATTCCTTTCAAGGAGTAAGTATCTTTTAATTTCATGGCTGCAATCACCATCTGCAGTGATTTTGGAGCTCAAAAAAATAAAGTCTGACACTGTTTCCACTGTTTCCCCATCTATTTCCCATGAAGTGATGGGACCAGATGCCATGATCTTCATTTTCTGAATGTTGAGCTTTAAGCCAACATTTTCATTCTCTTCTTTCACTTTCATCAAGAGGCTTTTTAGTTCCTCTTCACTTTCTGCCATAAGGGTTGTGTCATCTGCATATCTGAGGTTATTGATATTTTTCCTGGCAATCTTGAGTCCAGCTTGTGTTTCTTCCAGCCCAGCGTTTCTCATGATGTACTCTGGATATAAGTTAAATAAGCAGGGTGACAATATACAGCCTTGACTTACTCCTTTTCCTATTTGGAGCCAGTCTGTTGTTCCATGTCCAGTTCTAACTGTTGCTTCCTGACCTGCATATAGGTTTCTCAAGAGGCAGGTCAGGTGGTCTGTATTCCCATCTCTTTCAGAATTTTCCACAGTTTATTGTGATCCACACAGTCAAAGGCCTTGGCATAGTCAGTAAAGCAGAAATAGATGTTTTTCTGGACCTCTCTTGATTTTTTCATGATCCAGCAGATGTTGGCAATTTGATCTCTGTTTCCTCTGCCTTTTCTAAAACCAGCTTGAACATCTGAAAGTTCTCGGTTCACATACTGCTGAAGCCTGGCTTGGAGAATTTTGAGCATTACTTTACTAGCATGTGAGATGAGTGCAATTGTGCAGTAGGCTGAGCATTCTTTGGCATTGCCTTTCTTTGGGATTGGAATAAAACTGACCTTTTCCAGTCCTGTGGCCACTGCTGAGTTTTCCAAATTTGCTGGCATATTGAGTGCAGCACTTTCACAGCGTCATCTTTCAGGATTTGAAATAGCTCAACTGGAATTCCATCACCTCCACTAGCTTTGTTCATAGTGATGCTTTCTAAGGCCCACTTGACTTCACATTCCAGGATGTCTGGCTCTAGGTGAGTGATCACACCATCGTGATTATCTGGGTTGTGAAGATCTTTTTTGTATAGTTCTTCTTTGTATCCTTGCCACCTCTTCTTAATATCTTCTGCTTCTTTTAGGTCCATACCATTTCTGTCCCTTATCGAGCCCTTCTTTCCATGAAATGTTCCCTTGGTATCTCTAATTTTCTTGAAGAGATCTCTAGTCTTTCCCATTCTGTTGTTTTCCTCTATTTCTTTGCATTGATTGCTGAGGAAGGCTTTCTTATCTCTCCTTGCTATTCTTTGGAACTCTGCATTCAAATGTGAATATCTTTCTTTTTCCCCTTTGCTTTTCACTTCTCTTCTTTCACAGCTATTTGTAAGGCCTCTTCAGACAGTCATTTTGCTCTTTTGCATTTCTCTTCCATGGGGATGGTCTTGATCCCTGTCTCCTGTACAATGTCATGAACCTCCGTCCATAGTTCATCAAGCACTCTGTCTATCAGATCTAGTCCCTTAAATCTATTTCTCACTTCCACTGTATAATCAGAAGGGATTTGATTTAGGTCATACCTGAATGGTCTTGTGGTTTTCCTTACTTTCTTCAATTTAAGTCTGAATTTTGCAATAAGGAGTTCATGATCTGAGCCATAGTCAGCTCCCAGTCTTGTTTTTGCTGATTGTATATAGCTTCCTTATCTTTGGCTGCAAAGAATATAACCATAGCTAACTAATACTCTTGTAATGGCTACAAAGTTGGCCTGTGAGGAGGCAGTTCCATCAGCTGGCGGAGCAGAAAATGACCCCCAGTGAGACTGAGCGTGCCAGAACTGGTATCAGCTATACATGGTTTGTCATCTCCGCTGTGGTTCTCGTGAGACCAATGAAACTGGCGTGGCCAGTGCAGAGGTGACAGTTCCCTTAAGTTCGTCACTGACTCGGTTCTCATGAGATGGTGTGGCCAGCACAGAGGTTCCCCTTCCTTCCTCAGGACTGTTCCATCTGTCCTTCCACACTGCCTCAGTTTCCCTGTCTCTCAGCAATCAGACCCGAGCTTTCCACTTGGGTCAGTGGGGCCAAGGTGACAAGTCATGCATGACAACATTCAATTAATACCCATAACTTGTTTAGAGACTGGGATAAAAACTGCTATATAAGTGAAAAACATTTTATTTAATTAATTTTTTTCACGTGGCACACATCATTTCTCTAAGCCTGTCAGATGTGTTAGCTTTCTTCTGAAATCCGCTGATTCAGGCTCTCTCGGAAAACCAAACAAAAGGAGATACACAGAGGCGTAAACACATTTCCCAACCACCAAATAGATGGAGTTTAGAGCAAAGAGGTTACCTTTCTTAACCCTGTGAAGACCGCACAAGATGCAATCTCCATCTGGCTGGGAATGCTTGACACTTGCACGTGTATGTGTGTGTGTGTGTGTGTGTATGAAAGAAAACTTGATCAATAATTCATTCCAGAATGCCTCCTCTTTCTTGGCACTCCCTTTGCCCATCCTTTCAAGAACACTTTAGCCACTGTGGTATGTATATTTAATAGGTTCCAAAACAAAACTTGGTCACCTTGAAGGCAAGTGGCTTTCAGGAGCGAAGGTCAGAGGATGAGGGACCGAGTGGCATCTGTCTTCAGCTCTGCCTCGATTTGCCAGAATGGAAGGATGGAGGCTGGACGTGGTTCCCCCCTGCTAGGGCTGTGGACCTATGACCTGGCTCGACAGTAAATACACCTGGAAGCTGCTTTCCAGTTGGAAAAGGTTAAGTGACGGTGTGATGCCAGGGAAAAGGCTTTGTGATGGATGTTTTAGGCGGGAGCATGTGCGCTCCTCTCCAGTCTTTTCAGCATCTCCCTAGTTGATGGGGAGCCTGAGCAGGTCCCCGCCTCCTTCTCACAATCCCCTAGAATGTTCTGCAATGAGGAGAGGCGACGACTTAAAATTCAAGATTTCCATAGATAGTTTTATGGCTGCCGAAGTTACCTTAGGACTTCAGGCTGGCATTTTACATCACGAGTCAGATTTTAATGATGCACAGACATATAGGCTGGTGGGTGTGGGCGAGGAGGTGTGGGGGAGAGGGAGCCACTGACACACACCGCACACTCTCCTGTGCCTCAGGCGGATTCTCCAGTTGCAGCCACCACCCACTTCCGGCCCGTCTCTGAAGGCAAAGCCAACTCCGTGTTCTGACAGTGCTGACAACCGCACGCTGCAGAATCCCTTCCTCGCCATCAGACTCGGAGTGTCGACTGAGACGAAGCACACAGAAAGGCTCGCAAAGCAGCCACTCCTCGCAGACCCCGGGCAGGCTCCTGCCTGTGTCTCTGCTGGAGTCCTGGAGGCTGTGGTCACATCCTGAACGCTCTGCGTGGCAAGGCTCCTGGAAGATTCTGCGTGGAATGAGACAGAAGGGGACGACAGGGAAAAGGGGAGAGAGCCTCTTGGTCTGAGGATGTCCTGTCCAAACTGCACAGTCAGTCAGCGCAGTTACTGCATTTTGTTCCCATAAAAAACACAGCTCAGATAAGAAGGAATGGCCCTGGGTCACGGAGTCTTTCCCTTTATATTTTTCGGATTAGAAGACTAAGCCTCATTTCCCCTGCCTTTACATGTTTTCCTCTATAATATAAGAATATGTGCGCCTTGAGAAGTTTCGCAAATTTTCTCAAAGGGTAATCAACAAGAAGGTATTTGAATAAGCGACTCAAATATTGGGTGAGGCATTTTGTAAAAGAGAAGCATGCGGTACGGTCCACACCATGGAATCCAGTTCCCACCTTGGAGGAGCTGGGAGTGTTGGGGAAACAGGACTCACAGGAGGTAAGGACGGGAAGGAGACAGGATGGAGACGAGTAAGATGCGGTCTTTTCTCACTCTAGTTGCTTCAGGGGCTCCAGGAAGCAAAGAGGAAGCGATGGAGCAGAGTCAGGGCAGCCGGTGGACCAGGGAGAACAGGAAGGCGCACGGGGGCTCCGCCCACGGGGGCTCCGCCCACCGCCCTCCCTGGAGTCGGTCTCCCTGGGGCCTTTGTTTTGCTTCCTTTTCCTCCACTTTCTGTGTCTGCTGCGCTCATCCCCTGCTTCCAAGCATGCCCGGACTCGTGGCTGCCAGTAATGTTAGGCCAGTCACCACCACTGTCCGGGCGATGGACTGGCCGTGGCCAGTTAGAATCCTCCAGTTCTAACAGTCCACAGGTCTCTGGAAAGCAGAACCAGGTCAAGAAAAATATGAACAATCTGAAAACTCTGGAGCGTCTGCTTCCCCTAAGCGCTGGCTGAGTCTGCTCTCCTCCTTTTCCTCCCCACCTTCCTCCTCCTCCTCTCTCTCTGAGTGGTGAGCACAGGTGACTTAAAGCTTGACTGGACTTTGAAAAGTGGCGAGAGGTGTGGTGAGTCCAGGGTTATAAAAAAACCCAAAAACCTCAAGACTAAGAATCACACGATCTCTACCTGAGTTTGCCTCTGTCACTGACCAGCTCTGTGGCCCTGGGCAAGTCACTTCGTGACACCTCTGGACTCTGTTGCTCCTGGAACCCAGATGTTGTCCAGCCTTCAGAGGTTACCCAGCCTCCCCTTATTCACAGTCCGCACCAGCCTTCTTTTCCACCCAACTACAGAACAGCACGCCTTCGGCCAGGTTCCCCTGCCCGCAGCTTTGAAGGAGGATTACCCGAGGAACAGCTGCGTGGTCCACAAACACATCCTGCGTGACCCTCATCATTTCCATGCTGGTTTTGTTCTGCATCTCTGCTACGCTGATACTCCTTACCATCTTGCAATTGTTTTGCTTTTCCAGACTGCTCTCTCTCAGGCGGACACACTGAACAAAAGTGAAGTTTGAGGGTAACAGAAGGAAATTATAGCTGAGAATAGAAATGTTTAAAAGAGAGCTACTAAGCAGCTTGGCTTATTGTTTACAGCATAGGATCCCCATTCTCCCTGCCTCTTCTCTCTCTGTCCCTCTCCCCCCCCCCCCCCCCGCCCACCGTCTCTTTCTGTCTCTCTGTCCCTCCCTCCCTCTCTCTCTATCTCTTTCTGTCTCTCTCTCTTTGTCTCTTTCTGTCTCTCTCTCTCTGTCTCTCTGTCCCTCCCTCTCTCTCTCTGTCCCTCTCTCTCTCTTTCTCTGTCTCTCTGTCCCTCCCCCCACATCTCTTTCTGTCTCTCTCTATCTCTTTCTGCCTCTCTCTCTCTGTCTCTCTGTCCCTCCCTCTCTCTCTCTGTCCCCCTCTCTCTCTTTCTCTCTCTCTGGCCCTCCCCCCACTCTATCTCTTTGTCTCTCTCTCTATCTCTTTCTCTCTCTCTCTGTCTCTCTGTCCCTCTCTCTCTCTCTGTCCCCCCCCATCTCTTTCTGTCTCTCTCTCTCTGTCTCTCTGTCCCTCCCTCTCTCTCTCTCTGTCTCTCTGGCCCTCCCCCCCATCTCTTTCTGTCTCTCTCTCTGTCTCTCTGCCCCTCCCTCTCTCTCTCTCTGTCCCTCTCTTCTCTTTCTGTCTCTCTCTGTCTCTCTGTCCCTCCCTCTCTCTCTCTCTGTCTCTCTGGTCCCCCCCCCCCCCCCCATCTCTTTCTGCCTCTCTCTCTCTCTGTCTCTCTGTCTTCCATCATGTCACCAGAGCCAGATGCCGGCCCACCACACAAGTACCTTTGTCCATATTCTACACTGAGATCCCATCTCCTCAGGCTTCTCAGAAGCTTCAAGGGAAAATAAACAAGAAATTGATTTCCCCATCCTCTCTACAACACCCCAGGAAACATATTAGTAATTTCCAGAAATATGAATCTGCCTACAGTGAAGGCAGAGCTTGACAGGGTTTGCAGAACAGATGAAGTTTTCCTCATTCCGAGCATCTCCGCTGGCTTCCTCTCTTTGTAAGCAAGAGTTTAGTGTCCACTGCTTACCACCAAGGAGATCTCAGCCCCCAAATGTAATATGCAAATATCTAATGTTTGTCTAATGTGAACGATTTCTTACAGCTTTGGAATATGACGTTCCTCTGCTTCTAGCCATCCGTGATTCATAAATATTGGGGTCCTTTCACAGAGCACACTCTCAGTTGGGGGCTGTACATCACCCTCCGGGGATCTTTCCAGCTATGACAGCCTATAACCCCTTGGTTTCTGTGAGGTTCTTTCTCTGGAAGAGTCTCCCTTTCAGCCTGTTTTTGGGTGAGCTTCTTTTCCTAAGGCCTGGAGAGAACTGACAGGGCATTTACTTGGTGGCACTACTAGTTACGTGCCCAGGATCAGCTTCAGTGAGATGTAAATGTCCAGGGGGTCCGTGGTGACCACCCATTCCTGCCTATGGTGGTGGGGTGGTCGTACAGAGACCTTGGAACCTCTCTTCCCCGTCACTTGCCTGTGCTCATTTTCTTTACATCTTCACCTATTCTGGGAGCAGTCAATCTTAGCCTGTATTTGCAGCCCCAGCAGGGAGCCCATTTCCATCGAAGAGAGGACTCCTTTAATAAATCTAGCTCATTTGTGCAAGAGCAGTGCAGCCATTGATTAGAGGACTGATTGGAGCTGTGACTTTCCTTCGGAAGAAAATTAAGAAAACAGATTAAAGGCAAATGACGGGCAGCTTTGTCTTCTTGGGAAGTGTGGGGCGGGGGTGTGATGGTGGTGGTGATTCTCCTTATATTCTGCCTCACCTATGCTGACTCAGGTTTCAAATGTTTTGAGATGAATTAACTCCTTCAGGTTAACTGAACGTGGCAAGGAATCACGGACTCTCAGAGCTGAAATGGGTGTTGACTGTTATTTGCTTAGTTCCTTTGTTTTGTAGATTATGTCACCAGAGACCAGATGGCAGGCAGGAAGTGAGTGGCCTTTGGTAAGGGCGGTCCTCCGAACTGTGGGTGGCACTCCCGAAGTGTTTCCCTTCTCACTTCCTCCCTGAAACTTTCCCTGGTGTTCTTTACTCCACCATCTTTGTGGTCCTCACTCACCCACACGCTGGTTCATCCTCTCTTTTGACTCACGTGGTGAGAGTGCCTTTTATTTTTCAGAGCATTTTGTAGACGCTCAGGAGCCTCAAGAAGCCTCTAGGGTTGCTCTGCAGTTGCAGTTTGTTTATAGGAGATTTAACGCTAAGGTAATGAGATAAATGAACAGCAAATGTTAGATGTCTAGTCACGTTGCTTTGTGAGCTTTTAGACAGAAAGGGGGTTTGTGCATTTGACGTGGTGTCCCCTGAATCTACCAGCTTTTGGCACTTCTAGGTGCTCCAAGGACATTCGTCAACTTGCGGACTAAATGAGTGAACTGTGTAGATATGAGTTTGGCCATTTAAGGTTGTCTTATCAGGAGCTTTACAATGATGGTAATTACTCTTGCTCCCAGTATAATGACTTTTAAGTCCCATTATAAGAACTGCCTTCAGATTTAATTTACTAATCACTCCACATCTTTTATATTAAAAAAAAAAACTGCTTTAAAATTTACATTTGGATTTTATGGCCTAAGGAACACTGTTACATATACTGTTATCTTTCGGTTCTCATAAAAATCCTGTGAAGGAATTGTTACCCTTCCTGTTTTATAGATGAAGACACTGAGGCTGAGCGACGCTATGGACTTGCCTAAAGCTACCGGACTGGTAGGTGTCTGAGCAGAGCACAATCCAGGTCTTCTGACGTGGGATCCTGAGCAATTTTCTACGCTCTGCCTCCCCACACCCGAACCTAATGTCCCAGGCTTGCGTCCCAGCTGTATTCTCCAGAGCGAAGAAAGACATCTGGTTATAACAGAAGATCAAATCAATTCACACGTAGAGAGAGAAGAGTTGCTCCTGTCAAAGCTATCCTGAATTTTCTAGAGCCCCTGATATCATTCTGAGGAATGAGTTCTGAAAAAGGCGTCTTTTGCATAATGGCAGCTCTATCGTTATCAAAGTGTAACTTCCCACCACGTGTATTATTTTCACAGGTGTGCGTGTATGAGAGAGAGAGTGCGTGTTCTCTTTGGTTAGTTTGGGGAATCTGAGGAGCAGAGAATAGGGACTTTGCTAATTACCAGATTTCAGACCTTTATTTTCTATTAACCTGTTTAATCTTCACATCACTGCAAATAAGTAAACTGAGATTCAGGGGTCTATGAGAGAACTCAGATCCCCCAAGTTCCAGTCCACAGCTCTTTCTTCCGTGACGTACCTCATGTAGAACCACCCAGTGTTTATTCCCACCAGAGAGTCAGTGGGAAAACGGAAGGAATGCAGAAATTCTAAATGCATCTCCCTGGTAGGACTGGAGGTAAACGGTGTTCCCCAGTTTGGCTGGGGTGCCTGAGTCCTATTTGCCTTCTGCTAACAGTGGCAGCCCACTCCAGTACTCTTGCCTGGAAAATCCCATGGACGGAGGAGCCTGGTGGGCTGCAGTTCATGGGATCGTGAAGAGTCGGACACGACGGAGTGACTTCACTTTCACTCTTCACTTTCATGCATTGGAGAAGGAAATGGCAGCCCACTCCAGTGTTCTTGCCTGGAGAATCCCAGGGACGGGGGAGCCTGGTGGGCTGCCATCTACGGGGTCGCATAGAGTCGGACACAACTGAAGCGACTTGACAGCAGCAGCAGCAGCAGCAATGATACTGAAGGTAGCACAGAGCCTGTGTGCATGAGGGAGACGGGATAAGAGGGAGCAAGTTACCCTGATTCTGTTTATATTGGAGTAAAGCTTTGAAGCTTGAGAGTAATCTGTATCTCAGCTCCATTTACTTTGCAAATAGAATAAAAGCCTCCTTGCATGTGCATCAGTGAGATGGGAACTAGCGAGGGAGGAGAAGGCTTGGGGAAGTAGTGGGTGGAGAGTATTTTCATACAGGCAGGAAGGGCTTGGCTTCTAGCCTGGCTTCTGTCACTATTTATGTGTGACCTTGTGCAGACCACTTTCCCTCTCTGGGCTAATTTCACTGTCTGCAAAATTTTAGACTAGAACCAGGACTCCCCTATTGGCAGCCAGTTGGCCGAATTGAGCCTAAGGATATATATATATTTTTTAAGCAGTGTTTTTAAAAAATCGGGACTTTCCTGGTGGTCCAGTGCTTAAAACTGCATTTTTCAGGGCCGGGGGCATGGGCTCGATCCCTGGTTGGGGAACTAAGATCCCACAAGTTGTGCGGCATGGACAATAAATAAATAAAGGAGTGTTTTTTAAAAATAAATGTAGGCCTCTTTCATATTCCCCATTTCACAGGCCATACCATCCTTGCTAGATGTTACTTGCCCTTTTTACACAGGCATCTGAGATAGACAATTGGGCTAGTTCCTTATAGAAGGCTCTGATGTTATTTGGGAGAGACTGAAGGAAAAGATTAAAGGTGGGAGGAGAAGGTGATGACAGAGGATGAGCTGGTTGGATGGCATCGCCAACTCAATGGACATGAGTTTAAGTAGGCTCTGGGAGTCGGTGATGGACAGGGAGGCCTGGCGTGCTGCAGTCCATGGGGTTGCAAAGAGTCGGACACGACTGAGAGGCTGAACTGAACTGAATGTTATTTGACTCTATCCATATACTCAGCTTGTTCACAACAGAATCTTTTTCCTCCTTAAATTTTTTTAAACTTAGTTTCTATTCCATATTGGCTTACAGTTGATTTTGGAGAAGGGATAGGCTCCCCACTCCAGGATTCTCTGGTGGCTCGGATGGTAAAGAATCCACCTACAACGCGGGAGACCTGGGTTCAGTTCCTGGGTTGGGAAGATCCCCTAGAGGAGGGCATGGCAACCCACTCCAGTATTCTTGCCTGGAGCATCCCCATGGACAGAGACCCCTACAGTCCATGGGGTCGCAAAGAGTCAGACACGACTGAGGCACTAAGCACAGCACAGCACGTAACTGACTGACAGAGCTGTGTGAGTTCCAGGTGTACAGCACAGTGGTTGAATTATACGTATATTTATTCTTTTGTGGACCCTTTTCCCTCATAGGTTATTACAAAGTATTGAGTAGAGTTTCCTGTGCTATAAGTAAGTCCTTGTTGATTGTGTTATTGCTGTTTAGTTGCTAAGTTGTGTCTGACTCTTTTGCACCCCATGGACTGTAGCCCACCACGCTCCTCTGTCCATGGGATTTCCCAGCAAGAATACTGGAGTGGGTTGCCATTTCCTTCTCCAGGGAATCTTCCCAACCCAGGGGTCGAACTCATCTCCTGTATTGGCAGGCAGATTCTTTACCACTAGGCACCAGGGAAGCCCTTGTTGATTACCTATTTAATATATAGTCATGTGTGCATGTTAATTTCACAACAGAATCTTGATGAACGTAAATGTGAGAAGTAGCATAGTGTCTTGGCCAAGTGTTTGGGCTCCACAGCCAGTCTGCCTGCCTTTGAATCCCTGCTGGGCCACTTGCCAGCACATCCCTGATCTGCAGTGTTGCCTCCATTCCCTCATCTGTGTAATGGACACAATCCTGTGAAGAATAAACAAATCAGTCTCTCTAAAGTGCTCAGAATACTACCAGACACATCCTAAGTGGTCAGTGGTAGTTAGTCATCAGTCTGATTATTATTAGGCCTTTTTATGAAATATGTATACAATCTTGAGTAGAAAATCATCTTAAAATGTTTGGCTAAAATTTCCAGGATAAGATGGAGTGCCTGATACTTTGAAATGTGAGCTACTAAAAACACAAGGGTCAGACACAGAGGACCATTTCCAAAAGGCTCTCCAAGCCAGTCATGTAAATACATCTGAAACCAATTGATTTCCGGGATTCTTTTTATCTACAAATTTTCATTTGCCCATAACTCACTCAACCCCTGAGATGCTGGGAAAGGCTGAGTCTATGTCACTTTCCTGGGCCTGCTGGCTGACTTCCTGAGTGCCCGGTTCTTATTTCCATGAAGATCTGGGGCCCCTGTTTCTTCCAGCTATTGGATATGGGTTTTGTCTCTGTGGCTGGCCTGGCCTGGGCTAAGTGGTTCTGCGAATTCTGGTGTCATGCTCACTGGAACAGCAGGTGGGGGAGAAGACTTACAGAGAAAACTCATCAGACTCATCAAAGCTACTCATCAAGTAGCTTCCCGTACATTTGTCATGTGGCGTGAAATAAAAGTAGATCAGATTAGGAAATGAAGGCGAAAATGATGTGTGTGGACCCTCTCTGCGAGTCACTGTGGCCCTCTGGGGCTTCAATAAGAAGTGTGCCTGCTCAAGTACTTTGTTGATCAATTCTAAACTTCAGACATATTTATAACCCTGTTAATATGGCCAGACCCCATAATGTGTGCAGAATTAGATGACAGAGCCACAGTTCTGGGAATACTTGCTTAAAGGCCAAAGCCAAGGCAACACTGGCCTTTTTTGAAAGCAGGAAAGGAGCAAAGGGGTGTGTGTGTGTGAACTGGAATTTGTAAAAATTATCCCTTGAAAACCTTTGATCCTTAAGAACACGGGGGCCGACAGGGACAGTCCTGGGAACCGTGACAGGCTAACAGTTAGCCTAGCAGAGAAGGATCGCAGTTCTTAAGAAAAGGGTAAGAGAAATGGGAAGGAAGTAAGGGAGGTGCGAACTCCCGGGGAGCTGACTGCAGCTTTCCGCAGAAGTGACCGGCCGCGGACTGCGTTGCCGCCTCTGCAGGTCTTTTCTCCCAGGAAAGGCGACAGGCCCGACTTCTGCCCTCCTGGAGCCGGGCGCTCAATGAAGCGCTCGGAACGATGCCTTACCCTCGAGGGGTCTGTGTCTCCTGGGTTTTCCGAGCTTGGGAAACTGGTGTTGCCCCTCCTTGATTCACTTTGCTGAGTGTCTTGTGCTTTGGAATCTATGAGTGATCAATGGTGCGTGTGCTTGAGGGTGGAGGCAGCCTTCTCGCTCCTTGCCTCCTGGTTCCTCCTAGAACTGCTGCTCCCCATGGGGGTGCTGGTGGTATTTTGGATGGGACCGTTCTTGGTGAAAGGCACTGCCTGGCCCATTAGGGGTGTTTAGCTCTTACTCCTGCCTGCTGAGTGCCTGCAGATCCCTTTGCGTTTTCCAAAGTCTCCCACCTTCCTGGGGCATTTAGTAACGATGGAAAAGAAAGCCCCAGATAGAGGTAACACTTCTCTACCCCACCCTCCCTCCTCTCCTGGGCGGGGAGCAGTGATGTCTTCCATTAGAGAATCTAAGTGGGAGAAACTGAGCTCCGCCCCTTGCTTGCTTGCTCTCCGGCCTGGCCTGTCTGATGTATCCCTGTCTCCTCTCTCCTGAGCAGGAAGTCTCACAAGAGGCCAGAGGTTATCCGGCGTGGCCTCTCACACGGTCAGTAAGTCGTAAAGTTCAGGGATGAAGTGTTAGCAGACCTCTTGGGGAAGGTCTTGTTTTCTTGCCACTTAGCAAAGAGGAAGGTAACCTCTTGTTCTCCATCTGTTGATTCTTTCTTCTATACAGAGGGAGAGAAAGGAGTGTTACTTCCCAAGCACCTCAAAATTCAATAGATGTACGTTGGGGGTTGGTCAGCATCTTCTTTCCCAGTTCTCTGCCTAAGACTGTCGCTGATCACCTTGCTCGTAGGAGGATGGCCCGGGGAACACCTGTTCGTGGAGAAGGAGCGGCTCCCTCTCCTTGTTCCTGCGGCTCACGAGGAGGGACTTGTTAAGAGAGATGTCAGGACGGTTTAGTGTCGGGTACCAGCGATTCAGTGAGCTTGGCCTCAATCCCATGCAGACTTGAAACCTCTGCTTCACCCTGTGGACTCTCCCTGAGTCCAGGAACAGGAGCAGCTGGGGCTGAGTCAGGTCAAAGCCTCATTCCCTAAATCTGAAGGTGAAAGCAAGAGTGGGCTCTTCACAGACCTGGGGAAATGAGGAAAGCCAGCCTCCTCCTGAGTCCTTGGTAGGTTGTTGCCACCCTGGACGGAGCACAGGTCACACATCACTCTACTCACGGGGCATGTAAGTGGGTGGGACGGGGTGGCCTGAGGGGCTGGAGAGTTATTGAGTGTTGCTTGGCAACAGCTCCAGAAGAGCTTGGTCCAGCCAGAGGCAGGAAACCGATGCCACTGGGGGTATTCCCTAGTGTGTGAGCGCTAAGTCATTTCAGTCATGTCTGGCTCTTTGTGACCCTGTGGACCACAGCCCGCCAGGCTCCTCAGTCCTTGGGATTCTCCAGGCAAGAGTACTGGAGTGGGTTGCCATGCCCTTCTCCACAGGACTTTTCCTACCCAGGGACTGAACCCACATCTCTTACATCTCTTGCTTTGGCAGGAGGGTTCTTTTTACCATTAGTGCCACGTGGGCAGCCCCAGATCTCAACAAAGCTGGGAAAAAAGGATCTGGCAGAGCCTAAAATGGGGATCCTTGTTCAAACAACTTTTCCCCAGCTTTGTTGAGATATAATTGACATATAACATGTGTAAGTTCAAGGTATAAAAAGTGTTGATTAGATACGGTTATATATTGCAATACAATTACCAT
This sequence comes from Ovis aries, assembly GCF_016772045.2. Lineage (NCBI taxonomy): Eukaryota > Metazoa > Chordata > Mammalia > Artiodactyla > Bovidae > Ovis > Ovis aries. The sequence goes on along the minus strand of NC_056065.1, from coordinate 74,485,469 downwards.
GGTGGTGTTAGCTAACACCTTCATCACATCAGGTAATTATCATCTCTTTCTTGCAGTGAGAACATGTAAGATCTCCTCTCCTAGCAACTTTCAAGAGTACAGTATGGTATTGTTATCTATAACCACTGTGCTATGCACTGAATCCCTAGAATTTATTCATCTTCTAACTGGAAGTTTGTACTCTGTGACCAATGTTTCCCTTTTTCCCTACGCCTCTGGGTCTTGGTAACCACCATTCTATTTCATGCTTCCATAAGTTCAACTTTCCGGGATTCTGAGTGTGAGAACATACAGTATTTGTCTTTGTCTGGCTTATTTCACTTGGCATAATGTCTTCACGGTTCATCCATGTTGTTGCAAGTGGCAGGATATCCTTCTTGCTCATGGCCAGATGATATCCCATGGTATATGTTTCTTTGTGTGTCTCAGTCACTCAGGTGTGTTGGACTCTTTGCAACCCCATGGATTGTATCTGGTCAGGGTCCTCTGTCCATGGGATTTCCCAGGCACGAATACTGAAGTGGGTTGCCATTTCCTTCTCCAGTGGATCTTCCAGACCCAGAGATCAAACCCGGGTCTCTCACACTGCAGGCAGATTCTTTTACTGTCTGAGCCACAAGGGAAGCCGTTGTATAAATACATTTCAATTTTGGGAGGAGTGCTCTTGGAGGAAGGAGAGTGAGAAGAACAGGATGGGACAGAGGGAAGGGTTAAGGAGAACATATTTTTCTGGACACTTGCTTTGGTTCTCATCATCAGGGAAGCTGTGAAGCACAAATTGCATATAAAACATGATCCTCCTGAGCAAGGCTCTGGAGGTGGTGGGATAGGGCAGTTATGGCTTAACCAAAGGCAGTTCTACAGAGAAGGGAGCTGTGAGCTGATATCTGGCCAGTGCAGAGCAACTGGGACACTTATACCTACAGGTGAAACATCTGGGTGAATGAAAATCGTATCTACTTTATGGGGGTCGTATGACTGTTAACAGTCGTGACTTAGCCCAGAGCAAGTCTTTACATCAGGCAGTCCCAGGAAGAGGGACTGTAAACTGGATATAGTTATGGCTCTTATCAAGAGTGGCCAGGCATTCATTCCCAGGCAACACATACACATGTAAGCATCAGTGCTTTCTGTATCTCTATAAAACTGTGCCTCTAAAAACCTCTCACACTTGTCATTCAGATGTTGCACTTACACTGAAACTCAAATCATGGCACTTATAAGTAAATCTGATGGTCTTGTTTATAAACTAAAGCTCACAGATTTTTACCCAAGAGAGATGGCTGATGACTCCCAAGAGAAGAATCTTAAAAACTAGCCTGGAGAATGCAGATTCCACAAGGTAGATCTTCCCTGGAACCCTCACTAATATGAGCAGACCCATCTTTTGTGTGAACCTAACCGACACAGATGCCACGCTTAAATTGTCTGAGAAACCCAGTTAATTGTGTCTGCTGTGCGAGACCCATGATATTTCATAGGTATCCTCTGTGTATGCAACCCAATCAGATTCACTGATTGAGCCAGGTCTTCTGCGACCAACGCTATCTTCTATAAGGATCACGTTGCAATTATTTTTCTCCACATCTCTTTTACTTTTAGAGATAAGTCAAAGGTAATGCCTGGAGAAGGTAATGGCTAGCCATTCCAGTATTCTTGCCTGGAAAATCCCATGGACACAGGATCCTGGCAGACTATATAGTCCATGGGGTCATAAAGCATCAGACACGACGGAGCAACTAACGCGCACGCATGCACGCACACACACACACACACACACACACACACACACGTAATGGTACATTTTGGACCAGACGAATGGAAACTTGAAGTTCACTCTTCGTTTTGGAAAACAGTGTGCTTGCCAACCCCCTTGGCTCCCATCTCTCTTTGAGCATTAGGGCCCCCTGAGCCCTTTCCCTGGTTCCATTCCACCACTACCCCCAGTAGCCAAGTTGGCCTCTCATCCATTAGCTGTCTTTTACAAGATTTCCACTTATCCTATCAAAGCTGCTCTGTCTTCCGTCCATTCCCTTAGGGTCCTACTTTCTGTTAACCTGATAATATGTGGCGTCATGCATACATTTGATCAGCAGAAAAGAATCTGCCTGCAGCGCAGGAGATGCAGGAGACACGGGTTTGATCCCTGGGTCAGGAAGGTCCCCTGGAGAAGGAAATGGCAGCCCACTCCGGCATTCTTGCTGGGAAAATCCCATCTCAAGGACAGAGGAGCCTGGCAGGTATTGGTCTATAGCGTTGCAAAAGAGTCGGACACCACTGAAGTGACTGAGCACATTTGCACGCACATTTGCACAAGACCAGCTCCCAAATGAAATGCAAGTGATTTGTCTTGCAAATGTAAGTCAAATGAACACACATCTAAACATACATTTATATCACTCAAGAAAGGAAACAGGAAAACAGGACGACTTTTTTGGTGACGGTGGGAGAGGAAACTATAGCACCCAGGGTCCAGATGGAGGTGTCTGAGGGGGAAACCCACCCAAGAACAATGAAGACCAGGAGACTCAGAAACAAAAGGAGAGAAGGCTTACTAGACAAACCAGAAAGGTTTGGGGTTATGGATATCATGCAGATAAAGGAAAAAGCATGACCTAGGAATTAAAAAAAAATAGGTATGACATATTCCGTTTACTACACAGTAGCTAATGTGATCTTGGACAAATTATTTGACATCTCTGTGTCTCTCTGTGTTATCATGTATATGAAAGGGATGCTGATAATCACGTCATGGGTTGTTAGGCAGTTGGATCAGATGATGCACGTGAAACACTGGGAAGGATGACTAACACACAGAAGGGACTAACTGCATGCTGCTTTTCTCCCGTCCCTTAGTTAAGCCCAAGAATCACAATGCCCTTAGCTTTATTTATTTATTTATTTACTACAAAAAGGAGTTGCAAATCTGGTAAAAGGCATGCTGGGTGTCAGAACCAGAGAGAAGACTCATCCATCCATAGTACTAGAGTGTTGAGGAAAAACTAACTTCTGCCTGAGATTGGAGACGTTTGGGGGAACTACCATTAAGGTGTTGCTCCTGCGTGAAGTCTTAGCCACTGGCCCACCAGGGAAGTCACTTCCTTCTTCTTAGGTACTGGTTTAAAGCTCGCTTTTCACAGCTTCTAACAAGTAGTGGAAGATTTTTAGTTTCATGACCTCTCTCCCTATAGTCGGGATGGATTATCCAATAAAGCAAAATCTTTTAGCACAATAAAGTCAAAAGGAGAGGAAATTTTCAGAGGTAATCATTAGGTTGAAAATCTAGCTCCTGAAAAAGAAAAGAATATAGTTCTGAGTATTAGTGCTCACAATCCAGAAAAAGGGCTTCCCAGGTGGCTCAGTGGTAAAGAATTCACCCGTGATGCGAGAGAGGCACGCAGGTGAAATTTCTGGGTCAGGAAGTTCCGTTGGAAGAGGGCATGGTGGCCCACTTCAGTATTCTTGCCTGGAAAATCCTATGGACAGAGGATCCTGGCAGATTACAGCCCATGGGGTCACAAAGAGTTGGACACTACTCAGTGACTAAACAAACAATCCAAGAAAAGAGCTTAGGTGGATTAAGGGGGAGGCAGAGAGGCGCTAAGGTCAAATGAGAGTTAACTGACGACGCTGGTGCCTGTGGCTGAGAAAGACAGTGAACTCTGGAGATTAGATGGATGAATGCTGGCGTTAAACCAAGTTTGTTTCAGATCTCCATTTGATAATTAGCTGATGTTATGGCTTCATTCCTAATCTCTGTCTCAGTTTGCTCATCTGCAAAATGGGGAGAGTTGATGTTCTTATCCTGTAAGACTGTTGTGAAGGATAAATGAGATAATATACATGTACTCGCATATCGTGTCAGTCAGTTCAGTCACTCCGTCCTGTCTGACCCTTTGAGACCCCATGGACTGCAGCACGCCAGGCCTCCTTGTCCATCACCAACTCCTGGAGTTCACTCAAACTCACGTCCACTGAGGTGGTGATGCCATCCAGCCATCTCATCCTCTGTCGTCCCCTTTTCCTCCTGCCTTCAATCTTTCCCAGCATCAGGGTCTTTTCCAAAGAGTCAACTCTTCACATGAGGTGGCCAAAGTATTGGAGTTTCAGCTTCAACATCAGTCTTTCCAATGAACACTCAGGACTGATCTCCTTTAGGATAGACTGGTTGGATCTCCTCGCAGTCCAAGGGACTCTGAAGAGTCTTCTCCAACACCATGGTTGAAAAGCATCAATTCTTTGGTGCTCAGCTTTTTTTTATAGTCCAACTGTCATATCCATACATGACCACTGGAAAAACCATAGCCTTGATTATACAGACCTTTGTTGGCAAAGTAATGTCTCTGCTTTTTAATATGCTGTCTAAGTTGGTCATAACTTTTCTTCCAAGGAGCAAGCATCTTTTAATTTCATGGCTGCAGTCACCATCTGCAGTGATTTTGGAGCCCCCCAAAATAAACTGTTTTAATAAATATAAATAATATAAATATAAATAATAAATAATTTATATATAATATATAATATATAAATATATAAAAATATATATTTATATATAAATATATAATATATAAATATATTTATAAATAAATATAAATATAAATAATAAATAAACACTGTTTCCACTGTTTTCCCATCTATTTCCCGTGAAGTGATGGGACCACATGCCATGATCTTAGTTTTCTGAATGTTGAGCTGTAAGCTAATTTTTTCACTCTCCTCTTTCACTTTCATTAAGAGGCCCTTTAAGCTTGTGCTTTCTCCAGCCCAGTGTTTCTCATGATGTACTTTGCATATAAGTTTAATAAGGAGGGTGACAATATACAGCCTTGACATACTCCTTTTCCCAAGTGGAACCAGTCTGTTGTTCCATGTCCAATTCTAACTATTGCTTCCTGACCTGCACAGAGATTTCTCAAGAGGCAGGTCAGATGGTCTGGTATTCCCATCTCTTTCAGAATTTTCCAGTTTGTTGTGATCCACACAGTCTTTGGCATAGTCAATAAAGCAGAAGTAGATGATTTTCTGGAACTTTCTTGCTTTTTTCATGATCCATCGGATGTTGGCAATTTGATCTCTGGTTCCTCTGCCTTTTCTAAAACCAGCTTGAACATCAGGAAGTTCACGGTTCATGTACTGTTGAAGCCTGGCTTGGAGAATTTTGAGCATTACCTTGCTAGCGTGTGAGATGAGTGCAATTGTGCGGTAGTTTGAGCATTCTTTGACATTACCTTTCTTTGGGATTAGAATGAAAACTGGCCTAGCACACTCCAAATGATAAGATATTATTTGAAATATACTTGTGCATTGATGACCCTGTGTAACTCCTTCCTCCGCTGCAACATCTGGCCATAGAATGATTTATTCATCACAACTGCTGGCTGAGTGTAGGGCCTGCTGAAGAATCATTTAAAAGAAAGAGCTCCAGGGTTGAGGGTCTTAAGTGGCAATGGAGATGAGAAAACACTGGTGTTAGAAAGGCGGATGAGTCACGAATTCCACTTTGCACAGCCAGTGTCTAGCTATTCATCTATTTATGCTCTGAGTCAACGAATAGTATTGCATCCATATTTGTGTGAGCTGCTGGGGATGCAACCCTTAAGAAAGTCGTGATCCTGACAGAGAAAGAAAAAGTAAAGTTTTGATCAGGACCATAAGGGGCAAGAAGGAAAAATCAGGGTGATGTGAGAATTAAAGATGAGGAAAATCTCTCTGCAGAGGAGGCATAAACAGAGAGCTGCAGGATAAACAGGAGTCAAGCAGGTGAAGTCTGAAGGAAGAGCAAACGTTGTATCAGGGACTCAGAGGCAGGGAAGAGCCCGGTGAGATCGGCGGGAATTAGGACCAACTTGCGTGGAGCAGAGAGAAAGAGGGAGGGGTGTGTGTGAAAATACAGCTGGTGAGGCAGGAATGGCCTGATCCTACCGGTCCCGCAGACAACATCAATGAGTTTAGCTTTATTTCTAAGAGCCGCAAGAAGCTAAGGAAAGGTTTACAGGAAAAAATAATGCTTCCTATAATTTTCTTCAGCCAGTATTTTGAGTGTAGTTGCAGGAGGTTCAGCCAGCTAAGATGTTGTAGAAGGGACAGAGGGCAAGGTCTTCACCACTGATTCCCACTGATGCCAGGCCCTGGACATCATGGGCAGCATGGTCAATGAGACAGTGAGTGGGAGATTCTTATCCTCAGAAATAGATGTGGATGGTTCCCTATGACAGACGTAGGACTCAGACAAGGATCAGGGAGCAGGTGGAACTTGACCTGAGTTGGGTTGTCCTCATGTCTGTATGCACAATGGTCTAAAATGATCTGGAGAGTATTTTGAATCCATGGAGAAAGTGCATCAACAGGGTAGCCAGCAATTGTTAAAAGTCTTCCTCTGTATCCATAATTCAATTTTGAATGACCACCCATGGTAAAAGGCATATTATTCAATAACAGATTTAAAAATCACTTTTATTCAACCATTTCTTTTGACCAATAGTAATAACAACCCTATTTTTTGAATGATTACTATATCCCAGGCATTGTAGGAACTGCTTTACACACATCATTTTATTTAAACTTCACAGCAATCTTGCAAATTAATTGTTATTAAGCCCTTTCATAGATGAGAAGACTAAGGACTAAATTAAGAAGAAATAGCTCATAAATGGTAGAGCTGGACTTTTTAAAATTTTTATGTTTACTTTATTTTGCTTTACAATACTGTATTGGTTTTGCCATACATTGACATGAATCAGCCACGGGTGTACATGAGTTCCCAATCCTGAACCCCCTCCCACCTCCCACCCCATATCATCTCTCTGGGTCATCCCCATGCACCAGCCCCAAGCATCCTGTATCCTGTATCGAACATAGACTGGTGATTCGTTTCTTACCTGATAGTATATAGAGCTGGACTTAAACTCAGGTTTACCTGAGTCTCATTTTCATTTCATGAGTAACTAAAAAAAATATAAATAAATAAAACTTGATGGAGCAAAATATCCTAACATTGATAACCTCATTTTTCCTAATATTGATTGCCTCATCCTGCCGCAATGCTTCCCAGATAAAGGAGAGGAGACCAAGAGGTTATGGAACTTAAAGAAATGGAGACTTGAACTTCAGCCACATTGAAAAGAACCAAGGGAGACAGGTGAAATTACTTTTATTTTTATACTTTATTTGACCCAATATTTCGAATGTATCATTTCAATGTAGAAACAATATAATAATTGGGGCTTCCCTGGTAGCTTAGAGGGTAAAGTGTCTGCCTGCAATGCAGGAGACCTGGGTTCAATCCCTGGGTCAGGAAGATCCCCTGGAGAAGGAAATGGCAACCACTCCAGTACTCTTGCCTGGAAAATCCCATGGACAGAGAAGCCTGGTAGACTACAGTCTATGGGATCGCAAAGAGTTGGACATGACTAATACAATAATTATCAGCACAATATTTTATGTTCACTTTTCATACTTACCCTTCAAGCCCATTGCCCATTTGTATACTTACATAAAACAGTCATTACATTTCAAGAGCTTGGCACATGGTAGCCCCTTTCTAAGCTCTCTCTCGTCCCTAAATTTCAGTCACAGAATATGGAGGATATCTACTTTAAAATCTCCACATTAAATTCAGCAGGCTCTTTCCAGTTTGCTTTGTTAGGCATTACATAGTCAAGGGGAGCTTATTTTCTTATCTCATTACATTCCATAGATCACAGTTCAGAGAATTTTCCTTTTCTGAGTCATGGACAGAGGAGACCATAAAGCACCCTGAATGGCAGGGTGACTCAAGCCCCGCTCCCTCCCGGACATCAGGAGTTGATGGCACATTTACTGTGAGGGCAGATACGCCCTGAGGTCTGTGTGTACTACAGGAGAGTTCATTGGTTTTATGGATCTTATTGTCCGAACGATTGGGAAGAGGCAGCTAATTTATTTGGGAGGGAGGTCTGGTTCCAAGTGGAAAATAGAATGAATAGTTGATGTCACCTTTATAAGATGATTAGCTTGTTTTTAGCTTTTAAAATTATAGCTGAGAATTAAGACAGGAGTTGGCTTAGATTAGAAACTGAGCTTGAAGAAGTTACTTTGGTCTTTCTGCCCAAATTTCTCTGGGCAGGACTGCTCAGCACCCTTCATTCCCTCGTTCTTCTTCAATTTCCCTCCTTTTGGAACCGCCTCCACTTCGTTTGCAAGCTGATTTCACGATGGGGCAGAAATGTCAATCAATCTTTTGGCCATCAGTAGGAGAGCATCCCCAATCTACATTAGTCGGCTGGGCTGGTTTCCAGAGCATCGTCTCCTGCAGATGAATTATTACCAAAACGTTACCACTGTCAGCAATTCTGTGCTGCACAACTTCCTATTATTATTTTTTTTGGTGGACAACATTGAAATTTTAAACAGTTCAATCTTGCTTAAGTAATGTGAATTTGGTGGCTCTAGAAACAACTTTTGCCTCATTGGTGAGATTCCACCCACAACAGTGTGGGCTTAAATGCAGGCAGGGAGTGGGGTCTTGTACAAATGGAAACCCAGAGACAGCTTTGATTTGTTTTCCGTTTTCTGATTTCATCCACTTCCCACCCCTACTTCTCTTTCCCTTTATTGTCAATGGCAAAATGAGGCTTCTTGTCTCATGAGGTTTGGGTAACGGAGGAGAAGTGGAAGGAGCGGTGGATAAATCAGCTTGACATCAGCAGGGTCATGTTGTGTAGCTCTGGTCTTCTCTCACCAAAGAACTCGTGTGCCCAGGACCACTGAGTGCAGCCGGCTGTCTCTGTGATTCATCTGGACTCCACACTATCAGGGGGTAATAGATCTAGCTTGGGAACTCACAAACAGAATGAGATGGCTTTTGTCTCTTTTAAAACTCTGGCAAAATGGGTCATTTATCATTCTGTGTGTGTGTGTGTGTGTGTGCGCATGCACACGTCCATGTGTGTATGTGTGTGTTTAATAGAGACTTTGGGGAGCACAGGGCCACAGTTGGAATTCAGTTGCTGATATTGGGTAGGGGAAGTCTGTTAAATCAGGTGGATCAGCCAAAAGTCCAGTTATACTCGACCAGGGAGACCAGGGTTGGCTGGTGGCCGAGTTGCAGTTATACAGAAAAGAACTAATATCCCAAAGGTACCAAAAAAGAGAGAGAAAGAGAGAAAATTTCAAATCCTAGGCCAAATATCAGAAACCAGTGGAGGTACGGAAGTTCAGAAATGGAACCAGGAAGCAGAAGTGGGGACGTGATGAGACTGTGCCGGAAATGAGAACTTGGGTTGCTGAGGAAGTCCCTGGCCTTGACATTGGGCTCTTCACAGCCTTCCTGTGTGGGCAGGAACCAGGGTTAGCTAGCTTAGGACTCAGAGGAAAAGGTGGTGAGTGTGACCGCCTCAGGCAAACTGAGGAGGTGGAAAGAGAAATGACTCCCGTGGTTGATATTTGCTTCCCTCTGCGCCCTCCTGAGGAGGGTGATGTTAGACACAGCTCTGGGCACCGTGGCCCATCTCCCTGACTGCTCTCTCTGGAATCTCACACGTGTAGTTTTTTACCATGAGTGTGCTTAGACACGTGTTCGGGTTATAGAAACACTTTCCCATAGGGTCCTGTGATCTCACAGCATACATCTCGTCTAAGTGTCTCAATCCCTGTTCCTCCTTAGTGAAGGGTCTCGATTTTGACTACAGGTCACTCCATTCCTGAGCCAAATTCAGGAATGTAGGTAGGACCCATGCAAAAATCCTCACCGTGCACTGAGCTGGAAGAAGAATCAGTCTGCTTTGTGAGGCCTTGGATCAAGCAATTTAGCTACATAGACTCCTGGTTTTCCAGGAGTTCTTTCTCCTAGGTGGGCCTTGGATCCCATGACCTATTCCTGGGGATTTAAGTAAGCCTTCAAACTATGGAGCTTCTCACTGCTCTCCAGTGCAGGGTTGGTCCACAGGGCACTCTGCTAGGGTCTTGGACTTCTCTGAAACCAGTCACCTCTGGGGCTGTCCTCAGGGGAAAGGCCTCCTTGATCTTGAACTGAACTTTTCCCCTGATTGTTTTCACTGGGGGTGTCAGGGAAGGAGCGTGGGGGTGGGCCCTGCCATCTAGATTGGCCCCTGCTTTAATCCTCAAGTCCTAGGCAAACTGTGGCTGGCTAGGTCACCTCTGATGATTGTAGCAGATTCCAATTATGGATATTTATGTTTTCTGTTCAAAAGCATAATAACACTCCATGCCAGTTTATCTTGGTAAACCTTAAATCTTTGTTTAGTTCCCTGGAAAACGGAGCCTGAGGCATAACTTGTGGTGAATGCTTTATGGTATGTTCGTGGAAGAGGTAATCCCAGAGAAGCAGGATGGAGGTGGAGAGGAACCGACACAGGGCAGGAAGAAAGCCGAGTAGAAGGCAGCACGTGGTCAAACCGGCCACGGCTTCACCAGAAAACGTGGCCATGTGTGCCGACCTTGCGGACTCCAGCCCACCAGGTTCCTCTGTCCGTGGGATTTCCCAGGCAAGAATACCAGAGTGGGTAGCCGTTCCCTTCTCCAGGGGGTCTTCCTAACCCAGGGATCGAACCTGGGCCTCCTGTATTGCAGGCAGATTCTTTACTGTCTGAGCCACCAGGGCGAGGTATATTTGCCTAAAAGAGTTGACATTTATGAATGCTTACCTTAAAGGAAAACCAATTTCTTATATATATTAACTCACTTGTTCTTAATAGTAATGCTATTAGTAGCTCTGTTTCATGGCAAAGGAGATGAATGTACAGAGATGGTTGAAGGTAGTTGAAAACACATTTGAACCCAAAGAGTCTGGCTGTTGAGCCTATGTACCCAACCATGCCATCGTATTTCATACTGACTTTCACTGCAATGAGCTGTTTTTGTATGTTAAAAGTCCTTGGTATAAATGTAGCAGCAGCCTTGGTAAAGGGATTCAGGACTCCTATAAAACCTACTGGAGGTTTGACGCATAGATTTACAAAATTAACATGCTTATGAATGAACTCCCACAAGGAGAGTAGGTCTAAATTTTGGCTTAGGCATGCATAGGTTAGAAAGTTCCTATAGGTGATTCTTATCAGCCATGAGGATTGAGAACCATGCTTACATCTTTCCACCTAGACCTAAGCTAGGAAGTAAAGCTGGGAGAGATATCCTAACATTCTTCATAATGGAATAGAAGAGGCTTTTCCCTAGCTCATTGAGCCAAGTTCTACATCCTCTTCCTTAATCTCTTTGCCAGCAGCCTCTTGGTGGTGCTGGTACTGTGTATGTGTGTGTGTGTGTGTGTGTTCATATGTCTTTCTGGCCTCTCTGTATTTTGCTCACTGCAGTTCTGTTTGGATAAATATATATGCCCTGAAATGTTTCAAGGAACATAAATAGGATATGTTGAATTTGACAGAATATCACAAAATATTTCTGTTCACACCGGGCTTTGTTATTCTCCTTAGAAATACGTGTGTGTTGACGCACACAAAGCCTCCAACCTTACTTGTGTGTGTGAAGTTATCTGACAATGTTTCTAACATTTAATAAATGTTATCTAGAGCCAGGGCTGTTCTTTGGGAACATGGTACAGAGAATGTCTTATAAGGCATTAGTAATGCATTCTTGACTGATGATGCTGTAACAAGCTGTTCCTAGAACAGATTCATTATAACACAGAGATAATGTTAGAACAATGGATTTTATTCTCGGCAAATGCACATACCGGAAAGAAAATCAGTTAACAATTGTAGAGTGGGACGTGTGTGAGCGTGTGTGTATGTGTATATGTTTGTGCACGTTTATATCCCGAAGGCAAATGAAAATGGCATTGCTATTTAAAACCTCCAGAAAAAAGTCGGGGAGTCAGGCCTTGGTATGTAAATCTGGTCACCTGTGTGGTCACCCTTCGTAACCAACCTGGTAAGTCACTAAAACCTAAAAGTAGAGTATATTTCATCATTTTACAGGTGAGGAAACTGGGACCAGTAGAAACTAATTGCTAGTTGGAGATAAAGCTAGGATTTTACCTTTCTGTTAGATCTTCCAGCAGCTTCTCAGGCCTAGATGGTAAATTTTTAAGGTGCTCAGGAGAACTCTTTAAGGCAAGGCCTTTGGGGCTCTCTCTCTCACTGGCTAAGAAATATGTTTTTATAATGCAGATTCCCCAATTCTTTGGACTCTAAATTGAATATCTGATTATATTGTCCTGGGCGGCCTTGATCTTGTCTTCCGCAATCGTGGGGAATTGGATTAATAGGCAAATGTTGTCTTCAGTTTCACAAAAGGGGAAACGTGAATGATAAAAACTACAGGCCAGTGATCTTGATGTTCACTCTTAGAAAAATCCTAGAGTGTATTATTAAGCAGATGGTCTGTGAACACACAAAATGTAAAGAGTTGACTATTGGAAGCATCCATGATTTCCTACAAGATAGCCATGCTGAACGTCCTTAGCTCCTTTTTTTTTTTTTGATATTTTTATTAGTCTGGCAGACAGGAATGGTGGTGGTGGGCTGGGTGGTGGAGACACAGAATGACGGTATAGTTAAACTGACAGGGTTTCTCCTGGTATCCTCTGGAATGACCTGGAAAATACAGGCTGTGTGTGAATTTAAGGCTGATAGTGCAACGCCATTCAAAAGGGAGTTAGTTGATCTCTGGAATGATATCTAAGGGGAAGGAGGTCTCTAGGAGCACCTCAAAGGTTTTCGCCTGTCTCTGTCATGTTTCAAGAATTTATCAACGACTCAGATGAAACATTGACCCTGTGCCTATCGAATTTGTGATGACAAGAGGCAGAGGTCAGTTAATATGACAAATGATATAAACAAGTCTCAAAAGATCTTGATATCTGGAAAGATAGGTTGAAAGCAACAAGATAAATTTTACAAGGATTAAAGTAGAGCCTTCGTTTTCAGGTTTGAAAGGCAGCTTGACTTTGCAAATAGAGGATAAGGAAGAAGTGGTTTGAACACAGTTTATAAAAGAAACGTTTGGGTGAGGTTCAGATGACCATAGACTTTATCAGGATATACACGTATACTTCTCTGCCCTGTTGTTTATACATGTATGAATAACATGAGGGCCTGCCCTCTGCTCTCCTAGTTGGAGCTGCTCAGAGCCCTCTGGTCAGTTCTGGGCTCCATGTACTCAGGGAGGACACTGACAGACAGAAGGATGGGGACCAGAATGCTGAGAAATGTCCGGGTGTCTTGTCAACACAAGATTGATTGCACTGGCAATGAATTTAGAAAGAGAATACTTCAGGAAGCAGTAACAGCTGGCTTTAGGTATTTGAAAGTGTCCCATGGAGAAGATGAATTGGATTATTCAGTCGTGTTCCAGAGGACAGAACTGGGGTCTGTGAATGGTAGGAAAGGGAAATGGATATGCACTCAACACACAGAAGATTAGAAAAATAGCTGGCAGCATCTAGATGTGGACAAGGCAGACTTCCGAATTAGCTGGCTTCTGATCACTGTAGGCTTAAGAGCAGAGGTTAGGTGACCAGCTGAGGACCAGATGCTGCTGCTGCTAAGATTCTCGCCCAGAATGGGTGGGCGGGCTAGGGGATCTTGCTGATGGCTCCCAACTCTAGGATTAGTTTGTTCTCTGAGTCAAGCCACCTCTGCTGACCCTTAAAGGGTGCTTAACCCTGATTATGGAAGCCCCTGTCACATTGTCCAGGCCCTACTCCGTAACTCTATAGGAGAAGATGGAAAAGGGGAAAATAAATAGCTTTAGGGAGAACTGGGGTTGTCAGAAAGTTCGGTTTGTTCCAGGTTCTCGGCGCTGAGCTCTACAGAGAGCAACTGCCCCTCCAGACAGCCCAGATGCCGGAGGAGATTCCTGTACTTCAGATGAAAAGGAGAACGGTCACTTCTTTGAAGTGCATGTATCAAAGCCTTAATAAGAGCTAATAAAACCGTTATGTTGGGTTCACATCTCCTGAGAATAACAAGTCAAAGCCTCCCTGAGGAAAGAAACTTATATAACTGTTCTTATGATTTCCACTTTCCCCACATCAATCCTTAATTAAAAGACCACAATAATTATTTTGTATTCACTGTAGAATATTAATTAAATCTTAATTTATCTGTCCAGATTTTTTTTTTCAGCAATGAAGTGGCTAAAAACTGAACACAAGGTTGAGCCACCTGCGTGAACACCTGGGCAGGGGGGCTCCTGGGAATCTTTGCTGTCCCACAGCTTCTAACAGTGTGGCAGTGAATTCTTTCATCCATGAAGGGTTCACATCTCCAGAACGATTTTGCCCAGACAAGGACTGGTCACCTCTCGGAGCTCCAGGTGTACTGACTACCAGTCTTTGGAAGAAGGGACTGTCGTGGGCATAAAGAGTAAAGAGGGAGGCTGGCAGCTCAAATACCCAGAACCAGAGACAGTCCAGGTGGCCAGCATCGGGTGAGCAGGAGAGGTTTGGTGGAAAGGAAGAAAAACCTAGAAAAACGGATGGCTTCGGTGCCAGTTACATGCTAGGAAGTGGATGTTATGATCCTGAATACCCAGCTGAAGAATCCAAAGAAAAAATTCCCATCCCATGGTTGTTTAAGGTCATATACATTTTCAGTGGCTGGGCTGGGATTTGAATTTCATCCAGCCTAATCGGTTCTCACTACCCCACATAGACTCTAAATGTATATATTTTTCAGTCCATGAAGAGTGGCCAGGGGGATCCTTTCCAGAGTGGGGCATATGAGCTCACCTGTGAAGAGGACTCCAACACCAAGCTGCCACCTGCCATTCTGGTTCCCCAAGCATCAAAGGAGCTGTGTGCAGCCAGGCAGAAGAGGGGCTCAAGCCAGAGGGTCCTGGGGGCGGCGAGCACTCACAGTGACAGAAGGGCGTGCTCCCCACCAGCCCAGAGCTCTGGGGGAGCCTCAGGCTGAAGGGCAGTGCAGGGGAGCGCACGGCAAGAAGGGACTGGAGTCTAAGAGCCAGCTGGAGAGACGGAGACCGGGAGGACCCCTTCCTGGGCAGAGCCAATTGACCAAACCCTCAGGGGTGGAAGAGATCCCTTCCCGTGATGAGCCGCCAACCCTCAGGGGTGGAAGAGACCCCTTCCCCTGATGAGCCACCAACTGTTGTGAGTCAAGAAACTGAAGAGGAAGAAGAGGGACGTGGGGGGTAGTGGGCTGAAGGGGTGGTTGTGAGAAAGCAAGGGCGCGCCATGGACCCTGCTCTTTCGGTGAGGGAAAGGGGCCACTCCTGACGTCGCTTTTGATTCGTGGGACAAGTTGCAATTTATCTCACTTGTCTGCTCTTGGTGTCTAAGAATTTAAATATTGCTGTTTGGGGCTAAAATAGAAATGTGGGTTTTACTCTTGCACAGTAATTAGATGCCCATAAACAGGAAAAGGGGAAGAGGGTTTTGATGAGAAAATTCTAGGGAAATTGAATCCTCATTCATCCACCTCATTCCCCAACCAGGATGGAAGATACTAGCCCAGCTGGAGGCGCATCAGGGTCTGGGAGGGGGTCCTGCATTGTCTGCCCTCTCCCAGCTGCCTCTGGACCATGTTCTGAGTAAGCAGGTTGCCCATCAGTGCTGCAGGGAGGCGGCTTGGGATCCAAAATCTCAGTGCGTTCACACTCACATCTGTCTGTCTGACCAAAGTGCCCTGTGGACATCCTGTATCTTGCTTTTCTTCCTGCTTACAGCAAAGGGGCAACATAGCTGAACCCTTCCTTCATATTAACCCTTTGGGTCTTTCAAATTCCCCAAGTCCTCGGAGTCAATTGGGAAGCAGGGGGCGGTGATACAATCCTGGAGAATCTGGAAGCCTTGACTCTGGGGCTTCTCCGCAAGCCTGGCCTGATTCTACTCTCGGTGACTGATAGGAAGGACCGAGAGAACCATCACAGCTTTTCAAGACCAACAGGGATGGGGAAAATGATGAGAGGAAAGAGTTTGGGAAAAGCTTCCGGTCAGGTCAGCTGTTTGGCAGCTTACGCTTCTTCTGTGTGTTCCATATGCTCTCCCGAGGGCCAGGGCCCGTGTTCCCACAGGCGCCTGGGAGCAATGGTGCACATCTGTTTCCTAGGCTGCTCTTTGTGCTCAGGCCCCTGCAAGTCAACACAGCTTCTTCCAGGCAGACCCCATGGTGCTAGTGTGTAGTGTGCACTTTCTGAATGAAAAGCCCCCAGGTGGCTCCAGTGCTCTCAGGTGGGGTGGGAATCAAGGGCCCACCTGCCCAGGGGGAACCCTTTCTGAGCTAATTCGGAGCAGAGACTGAGCCTGCAGCACAGTCTTTGCTCTCCAAGCCTCTTGGAAGCCGTGCATCAGGGTCCTCCTGATGCCCTGGGGTCTGCCCCTCACCCCCTAATCCCAGGTTGTGGGGATTTTCTCTTCAGCCTGCTAAAGCTAGGTTCAGTCAGTTCAGTTCAGTTCAGTCACTTAGTCGTGTCCAACTCTTTGAGACCCCATGAATTGCAGCACACCAGGCCTCCCTGTCTATCACCAACTCCCGGAGTTCACTCAAACTCACGTCCATCGAGTCAGTGATGCCATCCAGCTATCTCATTCTCTGTCGTCCCCTTCTCCTCCTGCCCACAATCCCTTCCAGCATCAGAGTCTTTTCCAAGGAGTCAGCTCTTCGCATGAGGTGGCCAAAGTACTGGAGTTTCAGCTTTAGCATCATTCTTTCCAAAGAACACCCAGTACTGATCTGCTTTAGGATGGACTGGTTGGATCTCCTTATGGTCCAAGGGACTTGCGAGAGTCTTCTCCAACACCACAGTTCAAAAGCATCAATAATTTGGCACTCAGCTTTCTTCACAGTCCAACTCTCACATCCATACATGACCACAGGAAAAACCATAGCCTTGACTAGACGGACCTTTGTTGGCAAAGTAATGCCTCTGCTTTTGAATATACTGTCTAGGTTGGTCATAACTGTCCTTCCAAGGAGTAAGCATCTTTTAATTTCATGGCTGCAATCACCATCTACAGTGATTTTGGAGCCCCCCAAAATAAAGTCTGACACTGTTTCCACTGTTTCCCGTCTATTTCCCATGAAGTGATGGGACCACATGCCATGATCTTAGTTTTCTGAATGTTGAGCTTTAAGCCAACTTTTTCACTCTCCTCTTTCACTTTCATCAAGAAGCTTTTTAGTTCCTCTTCACTTTCTGCCATGAAGGTGGTGTCATCTGCGTATCTGAGGTTAGTGATATTTCTCCCGGCAATCTTGATTCCAGCTTGTGCTTCTTCCAACCCAGCATTTCTCATGATGTACTCTGCATAGAAGTTAAATAAGCAGGGTGACAGTATACAGGCTTGACGTACTCCTTTTCCTATTTGGAACCAGTCTGTTGTTCCATGTCCAGTTCTAACTGTTGCTTCCTGACCTGCATATAGGTTTCTCAAGAGGCAGGTCAGGTGGTCTGGTATTCCCATCTCTTTCAGAATTTTCCACAGTTAATTATGATCCACATGGTCAAAGGATTTGGCATAGTCAATAAAGCAGAAATAGATGTTTTTCTGGAACTCTCTTGCTTTTTCCATGATCCAGCAGATGTTGGCAATTTGATCTCTGGTTCCTCTGCCTTTTGTAAAACCAGCTTGAACATCAGGAAGTTCACGGTTCAGGTATTGCTGAAGCCTGGCTTGGAGAATTTTGAGCATTACTTTACTAGCGTGTGAGATGAGTGCCATTGTGCGGTAGTTTGAGCATTCTTTTCCAGTCCTGTGGCCACTGCTGAGTTTTCCAAATTTGCTGGCATATTGAGTGCAGCACTTTCACAGCATCATCTTTCAGGATTTGAAATACATCTCCTCTCAAGTCTCTGCTGGCCACCTTTAGCAACTGGTGTATGTAAATGCGATGGATTCTGCCAAGAAGAAAGGCCTGGCAGGCAAAAATCTCTTGGATGATACCTCTCCAGGCTGGGCAGACCACAAAACCCTGACAGCATGCAGGGTGCGAGTGCACTGGGTAGTTACCAAGCAATGGCCCCTTCTCCTCTCGGGGTGCCCTTCCCAGAGCTTTGACATTTATTTTGGGGTGGGGGGCTACTCACAGTTTATCTTTGATGTCTTTGACCCTCTAAACCTTGACCCTAAGAGGACTGGAGGGAGGACTTGTGACTCAGGAAAGAGCCATAGAGGCAAGGATTCTAGACTGGACTGTGATGTCTTAGGCAAAGCATGTTATTTAATTCTTGATGAGTCAGTTTTACTTCCTCTAAATTTGAGAGCATTTAACTCATTCATTTATTCATTCTCCTTAATATATGCTAATTTATATCCAGTGCTGTGCGGGGCTCTGTAGCAAATACAAAGGGAAGGAACAACAACATTTTAAATCACTGACTCAAAATATGCCTTTCTATGCAAAATATGCTGAGTACCAGCAGTACTGGCATCACTCGGAACCCTATTAGGAGTGCTTGAGTTCCGCTCCAGACTATGAATCAGAAACTGCATTTTGACAGGATCCTCTCACTGATTTGTACGCCCATTAACGTTTGAGAAATACTGACGATGTGGATAACACTGTGTCCTCTGCTTTAGTACACGCCATCTCAGGATACACGTTCCTCTCCATAAGGTGCTCGTAATCAAGGACAAGAGAAATGGATTCTGACAGATCCCCATTCGACAGTGTAGTGAACATCTTTACCGAGAAGGGAATAGGATACGATGGGAATTCGGAGGAGTAAGTGATAACTTGCGGCATTGTTTCAGTCATTCGCTCTACAAAGACTTGAACACTTGCTGTAAGCCAGGTACTTGACTGCCTGCTGCGAAATGCAAATAATGCTAGAACTATTCTATTTTTATGGAGCTTAACTTCTAGTGGGTAAAGACAGGTAATAAACAAGTACTATGCATACATTATATATATATTATATATACATATATTTTATATATATATATATTATATATATATATATATAATTCCACGTAATGATGAGCGCTGTGAAGGCAACAAAGAAGGGGATATGATAGCGACTCGGGTGAGGTACTGGAAGCTACTGGCTTGGTCCAGATATGCCTCTTTGAGGAGTTGAAATCTACATATGATGAGGAAACCATCATGGGAAGATCTGAGCTGTGGGGCTCGGGAGAAGAAGGGGATAGGGAGGGTGGACAGAAAAAGGAAGGCTTCATGAAGCAGAAGAGTCTGACCTTATCCTGGTGCAGCAGGAACTGTCGGGAGCTTGGTAAGAGGTGAAAGCATAGGAGCTGTGAGGAGCCAGCTTTTGTAGGGCTATGTGGGCTGTGGTGAGGGTTAGAGTGAAATTTCCTCTGAGTGCAATGGTAATAATACACATTGATATATAATTAAAACACAGGATTTGGCTGTTGTGTGAAGACTAGACCATGGGTAAGGCGGTCAGCGGGGAGACCAGGTAGGAAGCTCTGGCAGAAGTGCAGGCAAGTGATACCAGTGGCCTGGACTAAAATGGTAGGTGTGGACACAGAGAATGGTGGGTGGATTGGGGATACGTTTTGGGAGGAGCATCAAAAGCACCTGGGAAATATCTTTCAGGAAAGGTTATAGGCTAATGAGATGGGCTTTGAAGAATAAGTACGGATTCACTAGGCAGACTTTCAAATTCTGAGCTTAGAAGACAAAAAGTCTGGGGTCACGTATTTTGGAAGAACAAGTGTCCTTCATGGCATTCTTCTAAAAAAAAAAGAGGGAAAATACTCTAAAATACATATTTCTCATGGCTATGCAGTTATTTCCATTCACGATGATAGCCCTCAAATGTGGGGTAACTTTCCTCCTTTCTGAGCAAGGTTCTCCAAATCCCTCTACCAAGCTCCATGTTTCAAAGACCTCACTAAGCACTTGGGAGAGAAGAAAGGTCTCTCTTTTTTCCTTCCAGTAGATCAGTGGTTGGTCCTAGATTTGCTTATGTACACCTTCTCTTAGAAGAGACTATTTTGGTCTTGTGAGCAGTATGTTTTCAGTTCTAAACTCCAGAGCTGCCCCAGAAACCACTCAATCCAACCAGGAAAATAAATGTGAATATCACTAACTCAGCAGCCTGGCAGCTGCAGACGATCCCATTATGTCAATCACCATCAGCAGTTCACTGTAACTGGCGGGCTGTCATTCTCCTGGAGATTAATTGCTAGGAACCTGTGGTATATATTAATAGATCATTTATTCAGATTGATCTTTCACCCATTGATCTTCAATCTCTGCACATGCCCAGGTAGCTATCATTCTGCGATCTGACTTCTGGGGCCAATCTTTACTCTAAAAGACCCTCCTGGGATTTCTTGGCAAGCAGAGTAGCCCCATGAAGGCTCCAGGTCCACAGACCACAGCTGCAGTCAGTCTCCTTCCCTCCCCAGAGAGCCAAGGTGCGTTGCTGTTTCCTGCCTTTCTGCAATTCGATGTTTCATATCTTAAGCTCCAAATCTGCAATCAAAGCACTGCTGTCGGGGTGTGATCTGAATCACCCCTTGAATACCTCTACAGCTTCCTTCTTATAAATGTGAGCTCTTTCCTCATCCCCCTGCTTTCTCTGTGCCGCTCTCATCATTGGACCAGAGAGAGAACCCGAGGTTCACCCCAATCCTTCAGCTGCTGCTGCTGCTAAGTCACGACAGTCGTGTCTGACTCTGTGTGACCCCATAGATGGCAGCCCACCAGGCTCCCCCGTCCCTGGGATTCTCCAGGCAAGAACACTGGAGTGGGTTGCCATTTCCTTCTCCAAAGCATGAAAGTGAAAGTGAAGTCTCTCAGTGTTGCCCGATTCTTTGTGACCCCATAGACTGCAGCACGCTAGGCTTCCCTGTCCTTCACCATCTCCTGGAGCTTTTTCAAACTCATGTCCATCAAGTTGGTGATGTTATCCAACCATCTCATCCTCTGTTGTCCCCTTCTCCTCCTGCCTTCAGTCTTTCCCAGCACCAGCGTCTTTTCTGCTAAGTCGGCTCATCGTGTCAGGTGGCCAAAGTATTGGAGCTTCAGCTTCAGATGTCTGTTATGGGCTGTATGCATATGCTGAAGTTTTAACTCCAGTATCTCATCATGTGCTGTCTTTGGAGACAGGGCCTTTAAAGAGATAATTCTGGTGAAGCGAGGTGGGCCCTAATCCAACTGGACTGGTGTTAAGGATAAAAACAGATTAGCATACGGATGTGTGTACACGTGGCGGAAAGGCCATGTGAGGACAGAGTGAGGAGGCAGCCATCTGCAAGGCGCAGAGAGAAACTCAGAATGGAACCAACTCGACTGACACCCTGATCTTGGACTCCCAGTTCTAAACCTGCGAATAAGGACATTTCTGTTGTTCTGAGTCACCTAGCCCATGGTACTCTGCTCTGGCAGCCAGAGCTGATGGGCACGCCATCTTTCAAGTCTCTTGATAATTGCATCTTTTCTAAAGAATTTCTTGAACTCTCTGATTAGCTTAGGCCATCCTACTGTCTGTTTCCACATCTCTGTCTTTTTACTGCTCCAACACTCATCATGCTACACTTTAATTACTAACTTAATTGTTCATTTTAAACAGTCTGTCAGCTCCACAAGACCAGGGTCAAGTCAATCTTGTTTATTCCTCATCTAGGTATGAAAAATAACCCTAATTGTTGTAGCAGATAAACCTACACATCTCAGCAACTCAGC
This sequence comes from Ovis aries, assembly GCF_016772045.2. Classification (NCBI taxonomy): domain Eukaryota; kingdom Metazoa; phylum Chordata; class Mammalia; order Artiodactyla; family Bovidae; genus Ovis; species Ovis aries. The sequence continues at coordinate 74,463,891 of NC_056065.1, read as the reverse complement.
AGAGACGTCCATTTCTCATTCATATCACAGTCTAACCTGGTCCCAAGATTCAAGGACTCAAGTCTCCATCTGCGGCTGCAGGCTCCTCTGGATCCCTGAAGGACTTCTGATTCACCTGGTAGGTGTGGAATGAAAAAGTGGTCATTGGTAGGAGGTTTCTACCAGTCAGCATTGAAAGTGGAGTGCCTCACTTCTGCTCACATTCCATTGGCCAGAACTCAAGCCACATGGCTTTGTGTAACTGCAAGGGAAGCTGGGAAGTGTAGTCCAGTTGGATGCTTAGGAAGCAAAGGAGAGCATGGATATTGGTGAACACCAGAAATTTATGCCATCTATCTCTGGCACCAATCATAGTGTCCAAGTCATAGTAGGTACTTTAGCAATGTTCTAATTAATTAACACATTAACCTCCACAGGTCATGCACTGGGCCTTAGATGAAACTTGGATAGGATGGTTTAGAATCACAGGCCCAGCTTCTCTCCTTGGGGCATGCATACATGCTTAGTTGCTCAGTCATATCTGATTCTTTTGCAACCTCATGGACTGTAGCCCACCAGGCTCCTCTCAAAAATCTCTATAAAAGGAACAATCCAAATAAAGGATTATGTCATCTCCAGCCTCTTAACAAGAACAGGCAGCTTAGTACGTGTTTCTGCCATTTTGCTACGGTTATTTGACTCTGAGTGATTGTCCTGTAAACTCCTGGAGAGTAAAACATCAGCCATCTGGGTAGACAGTTTCAAGCCCAGTGTCTGGCGCATCTTCAGCTTCCTTTCAGCCAGCATTTATTGAGCACTTACTATATGCTGTGCTAAGTGCTTTGCATCCACAAGCTCATTCAACTGTCCCATGAAGTGGCCGCAGTGACTGTCTGCTTTTCAATATCATGATACTCGGTGCTCAAAGAGCTGAAGATAACTTGCCCAGCATCCCAGAACCAACTAAGTGGTCAAAGTAGGCTGCAGAGTCAAGTGGCTAAGATTTCAAAGCTCCAGCTCTTAAAGCTGCCTCTCCTGCTTATTGAGAGGAGACTGGTCATGGGCATGAGAAGCTAGGTCTGCCGACCTTGCGAGCGGGTGAATACTGTCCTGCTTGGCCATCGTCTTAATTTTGAGAGTATGCATCTCCTTGCTTTTTTGAGGATGGGCTGCCTTTAATACCTCTTAGAACACCTAGCAGAGAGCCCTCTGCGAAGAAGATTCTCGATGTCTGTCTCTCTTCTCTACAAGGTTTTTGAACCAGGACCTAAGGAAGGGAAGGAGCAGCCACCCTGCCTCTCCTGGCCTGTGAGTGTCTCCTTCCCCGAGTGCCCACGCACAGTCCGCCATCACCCCCTGCTCAGCCACGCCACCCAGAGCTCTTCTTGGAGGATTTTCTTTCTCTTTCTGTAAACAACAGGGACAGATGGTGGCTCCTAGAATACTTTGTGAGCAAAGGACACTTCTTCCCATTTCTGAGATGGATGTTGATGGTACAGGGAGGGACCCAGAGGTTTCTGATAGAATTTTTACCTTGAGATTTAGATAGGAAAGAAGAAAAATTCACAGTAAATCAAGTCCTCTCAGGAAATACGACTTATGTATCTGTCTTCCTAGGCATCCTCCTGCATCATTCTGAGCCCAGCTCTTTCACAGAGTCCATGGCCCATTTCTTGCAGCCAGTGAAGCCCAGCAGTAGCGGTACTCAGTTACTACTGCCGCGGTTACAGCTCCTGGGAAGCAGAGATGGAGGACTATGTGAATCCTTTCTCAAATTCATCCTGTAATGAAAAAAAAAAAAAAAGAGAGAGAGAGAGAGAGAGAGAGAGAGAGAGAGAGAGAAATTAAAAAAAAAAGTTGGATACATTTTGCCCAGGATATTTTGTTAGTGGGCTTTCCTGGCAGATAATTCACCAAAAAAAAAGTAAATAATTTAGTGTTCTTTTTGCATCATTTGGCACAAGCGAAGCCCCCTCCTGTGTGAGCACTTGGTTGAATTATTTCTCGCGACTGGCTTTCCTGTCCCTGCAATGAGGAAGGCTGCAGGGCTCCAGCTGGAAATGGTAGGGAGGTCGGGCTCTGCTGTCTCACACATGCAAGGGGCTCTCTCTTCTCCTTCAGGTAGGGGGGCTAGAGCGGGCATAATAAATAAGGGAGGGGTGGGTCAGGCAACATGGTAGGTACTTGCGCAGATTTCTTTTTTTGGTGAGGTGAGAAGGAGGATTTTCAGCAGCTCCAAGGAGATCCTGAATTGGTCCGTGGCTCCTCCATGTGTAAGGAGAGCTTAGAGAAGTTCTCAGTGCAACATGAATTCAAGCTCGAGCTTGGCAGGAGCCCCTTGGGGATAGCAGGTACGGAGGGGGCTGAAGAAAGACGTTCTCCAGTCACCCCAAGTTCATTTCCACTTCAGGCTGAGGGCCAAGGGGAAGCTCTGTCTCATCTGATTTGGTTTAAATCGAGGTCATCCATCCCAGGTGAGCTGCATTGCAGGCCTTTTCCTTGCTGATGTCCAAAGGCTGAATGCGGGCTTCAGGAAGGCTTGAGGGCTGTCTTGCCTGCTAACACTGATTTTATGATATGCTAAACATAACATTCAATAGCTATTACTTCCACTGTCAGAGAAACAACTTGAGCCATCTATCTTCCTCCTCAGACTATATTACATTTCTTCCTACAAATGACAACGCATTATAATATCTTTTATTATAATATTACTTATTTATCGCCAAAGGTTTTCTGGCATTAATGCTGAGGGCTCTCATCCTTTATCTGCTTTTTGGTTTGTTTGTTATGAATGTCACATTTTATTTATCAAGATGGGCTCTGCGCAGAATTTGTGGAGATGGACTCTGATTTACTTCTTATGCAAACCTGAGCTTTTATCCCATTAGATTTCTCAGCATGCTAGGAGAACAGGATGGACAAGGTATTCTGCTTTCTTGCTTTACCAAGGGATCCAGAAAGGAAGGACCAGGCTATAGGGTTACGGCTCTTGGGCCTGGAAGAGAGCGCTTCAGGTCATTTATGTCGGAGCCCCTCTCTGTAGGCAGGGCTGCAATCTTGAGCATTCCATTTAAGCAGACTTCTGCAGAAGAAGCTCCCCAAATTATTCTTGATAACTTCTTTCAAATTATAGCAGCCTTCCTGAGAAGTTCTCCTCCTCCCACACCCCAAATTAAACCTACTTTCTTAATTCGGTTAAAAAAATAAAGTGACATTCTTCTGAGATCTTATTTCTCTAAGCAGGGTACTAGAAAGCCCAATGTAGAAAACTGTTTAAATGGTACATACATTTGGAGGCGGTTACTATTTGTTTCATAAGGAAGAAAAAAGCTCCAACATACTTCCTTGAAGAATGAGTCCTCTAGTTCTCCTAAGTGACTGTGTATACATCATTAATGACTAGACAGAAAAGCTTTTTTTTCCCAGTTGGGGGTCAGTAGATATGCAGGCAGAGAAGATAAAATTTAAGTGCCAAAAAACTAACATTTTCTGAAAGTCTGACAGAATTGCTGATACAGTCCTTGTAAAAAAAGAGAGAAGTGTTTCTATTGATACGTTGATATAAAAGCATCAATGCACACGCCACTTTGTTAGAAGGAAATGTGGTTCAGTTGTGCTTGAGACTGAACCTTTGCCCTGCATTTCTCTTGAAATTTCTTCAGCACTAAAATCCAGTGGTGACTGAGCCTGGGGTCAAGACAGGCCTTGAACAAAGGGCCAAGTGAGGGATATAGATGCTGCTGTTTACCATTGTCTCCCCGCCTCCGCTACCAAGGCTCCTTTCCTATTGCAACGGAAGACTCGTCCTGTGTCTTATCATCCTTCCTCACCTGGGCACCCAGTAACCTACATAACCCTAGCTTTTGGTCCTGTTCCACGCGTCTCAGGTTTGTTAGGTGGAAACCTGAGAGATTAGTGACTGATTCAAGCCCGAAACCAAAATCCTTCATGTGCTAGTTTATGCCTTTATATCAGACCATTGGGGACAATATTATTACTCAAAGAGTGATACTATTATGGTGGAAACCGAGACATCACAGAGAACTGGTCAGAATGTCCTTTTGACTTGGTTTAGCAGCAAAGAGAAGTCAGGAAGTTCTTCAAGTCACTCCAGGCAAAGACTCACATCCTTCTGTCCGTGAGACCAGATCAAAGAGTCCACTTGGGCAGCCTTTCCCTGCCCCATACCCTGGAACACTCCTTTCCTTGGAAACACGCCGAGCTCAGGACAAAGGTGACGCTGTGACATCTTGACCGTGCAGAGTGGTGTGTTTAACATCCACGCAAAACGCGACTGTGCGTACTTCCAGCTATTTCCCCTGAAACAGGTGATGAGGTGAAAGGTCTGTGCCTGAGTGGGACGATGCCTGGGAAGGCTTACAGCTGCCATTCTTGCACCTATTCTTGCCCAGCATCTTCAAAAGAACAGAAAATGGCATCGCTAAGAAGTCCTGCCTGATCAGATAGGATTTCAAAGCAACACTGTCACAGACAGGCTTCGAAGAGGGGCTGGGATGTGTGACTGGGTGCCTTGGCTGATTGCGAGGCCTTGGGTGTTGCTGGAAACTCATATGAATCCCATCTCAGGGTTCCACACTTGCCACTGAGGCCTTGAGCTAGTAGCCAGTCCCTGGGGAAGGCTCTGTGAATTACTCACAAGACAGAGGGACTCTTCCTAAAGCCATGTAGACCTGATTCCAAACACAAGTGTAGGTTGGGAAAGTGGAGAAAGGGATGCTGAGACTCTACAGCTTATTAGACCTGTCTGCCCGTCCATCAGTGTTGTTTTTCCCCAAACAAACACGTCCCAAAGATGGTGAGTTGAAATGAATGGAGTTTCCTTGAATTTTCTCCCATTTTCCGATAGTCCGGCTGCTACCCTTTCCCCTCCTCACTGTTATAATAAGTTCAGTTGGTTTTGGGTAGACTTGTTGCCTCAAAGCACCTGACTCTCCAGGAGGAAGGAGAACAGATATCCTTGTCTTGTTCCCAGTGGGACTTAGGCATCTTTTGCAGTGACTATGGCCCTGAGGCGTGGGCTCCTGTTTGCTGCTGCTGTCGTATCATTAACGGGCTGAGTCCAGGATGTTTTGAAAAAAGTGCAGTGCTGAGCCCTGGTTGTACATTGTTTACGACAAAAATATCATCATTTATAGGCCATGTTGGAGAAGGAAATGGCAACCCACTCCAGTGTTCTTGCCTGGAGAATCCTGTGGATGGAGGAGCCTGGTGGGCTGCTGTCTGTGGGGTCGCACAGAGTTGGACATGATGGAAGTGACTCAGCAGCAGCAGCAACAGCAGCAGCAGCAGCAGCAGCAGCAGCAGCACCAGCATGGGCTGTTTGGGAAGGGGTGCAATAACTCTATGCATATTGTTTTCTGGCGACGCATAGACCCAGGTTCTGGAAAGTGACTGGTAAGCTCTGTGGGGATGGAGAGAAGATGTCCCTAAGTGCCCCGCCCTTTCAGTATCGGAGTCTTCTCTGGGCACACACCGCCTGATTCTTTAGAATGGTTTTGACCACGCACGGTGTTCTTGGCTGTTATTTGTTTGAGGTGCCTCTGGGTGATGCCGAAGTGGTCTCTTCAACACCATACACCTGATAACTTCTAGGGGAATGAGGTTGATAGGGTACAGGAGGCAGAATCACCCATCAGCTTTACTCTCTAAGTGTCAGGGTTCTCAGCAAACCTTTTTTAATAGGAGGGACCCAGGAAGAAACTAAATAGGACGGTGTTCTACGCTGGTCCAAAGGACTCTAGAGCCCTTCTCTTCCTTCCCAAGCAACTGCTTTCCCCTCACGGCTGATTAGGGCTATGTCGATGCCCACCTCTCCCTCAGCTCCCTAGATTCAGTATTTTCCTGGGATTATTATAAGAACCCCCTGACTGCTCCCCACCTGCACCTCCAGTCCTGGACTTTTTCGGTCCATCTCATAATTTAACCAGGATGGTGGATTTAAAACGTGGACCTAGCTGCATGAGCTGTACAGCATGTGCTTGTCATTTATTTCGCATACAGTAGAGGCGTGTATCTGTCAGTCCCAAATCCCCAGTGCATCCTTCCCTCCGTCTTTCCCCTCGGGTAACCGTGAGTCTGTTTCCTGCGTCTGCAAGTCTACTTCTGCTGAACAAGTTCCATTTGCACCGGTTTTTCAGATTCCACATATAAGTGATGTCAGAAATAGTTGTCTCTGTCTGCCTGACTTTAATGTGTATGTATAACAGAATCACTTTTGTGTACATTTGAAACATTGTAAGTCACCTATACTTCAATAAAAAATTAAGTTACAAAAAAACTGAATCTGACCATTTTGGCTGCTGGCTTAAAATTAGCTTCATTAATCTCAGGATAAAATACAAATTCTTTTGCAAACCCACCCCAAAGCCCTTTATAAACTGTTCTTTTCAGTCTCACCTTTTATCACCGTTCCCATCCTAATTTCATGCTGGTTTACTTACAGCACCTCTTTTCGTTACCTGGGAATTCTTCAAATGCACTCCATCCTCCCTGGAATATTCTCCCTCAAACTGCTTTCCCTTTTTCTGGTTAGCTTCTATTTACCCTGTAGGATGGATTCAGAGACTGCCTTCGCATTGATGTGCATAGCTGATTGCCATGGATCAAGGCTGAGATAGGTGTTTGTTCTTGGGGTGCCTGCAATGTTTGGATTTGCTTCTGGCACAGCAGTATCTCCCTGATTTTATGTTTTCTCTTTACTTGCCTGTTTGCCTACAATAAATTAAGTTCTTGAGGCAAAGACTGTGTCTTAGTCATCTTTGTAACTTTAGTACTTGATCAATGGAGTAGTTTCTTAGCAAATGGTAGATGAATAAATGTCTGACCTACGCCGGGATAAGCTAATCACTCATAAGAAAGCTGTCTCCTTTCCTCCTTCTTTCCTTCCCCCCACTCTCTTTCTGTTCTTTCTTTACTTCTTTATTTCTCTCCTAGTTTGGGAGGGTATTTTGTTTTTTATTCTTGATGCTACGTATGGAGCTTCACTGGCCTTAGCAGGGCGTCATTTTCTGGATGGAGATCATTTCCACAATCTCCCCCAGGTAAATCTGTTAAGATATCCCAAGCTCTTGCCCAGTTCCCTCCCAGATTTTCTACTCTTATTGCCAACCAGACATGTATATGATTATCTATATGATAGCTTTATCTACCTAGAGACCACGGCACAGCCAAGATAGGCCTGTTCTCTCTCACATTCTCTAAGTATTCCAGTAGAAAGTTGGAAGGTTCTGCTTCTCCTCTCCTGAAAACAACATCAGAATCCTTTATTAAGTTCCAGTGGAGTGGAGCAATGGTGCGAATAGGGGATGGAGGCTTGGGAGTGAACCCAGGGTGCTGCTTTCACTGGGTAGAATCTGGTAGGGAACCATTCTTTTCTCTCTCCACCCCCCTTCCTTTGGAGGCTGGGGAATCCACAGAATCTTTGGTAGTTACTAGTGTTGTCCATCATGGAGAAGGCGATGGCACCCCACTCCAGTACTCTTGCCTGGAGAATCCCATGGATGGAGGAGCCTGGTAGGCTGCAGTCCATGGAGTCGCTAAGAGTCAGACACGACTGAGCGACTTCACTTTCACTTTTCACTTTCCTGCATTGGAGAAGGAAATGGCAACCCACTCCAGTGTTCTTGCCTGGAGAATCCCAGGGACGGGGGAGCCTGGTGGGCTGCGGTCTATGGGGTCGCAAAGAGTCAGACACGACTGAAGCGACTTAGTAGCAGCAGCAGCAGCAGTGTTGTCTGTTAAGTTCTTCCCAGACTTATGGCAGAATTTCACGTACTTGCCCAAACAGAAATGGAGGGTGACTTCCAGACAGAGGCTCCTAGAACTGAGACGTGGCCCATCCTTCTCAGACCCTGGCCGCTCCACCAGCCTGGTCTGAGTGCAGACAGTGACACTCAGATGCAACCCGCACTGGGTGTGCCCAGTACCGAGGGGTAAAGCTTCGTGCTAAGTGCTGAGATCTGCAGGCTAGCGGTTCCCGCAGGGAAACCTGGTCTCCACTGGCTGATACAGTCACTGAAATAAAATGGTCTCCTCACTAAAAGTCTTCTGCTGGGGATTCCGTGGGAAGAGGAGGCTCAGCATCGTGGACGCTGACACCTCTGCAGCTTTCCCTGATCTGACCCTCGTCATCCTTACCTGATCTTCCCATGGGGCTGCGGTTAGATGGGCCTTGAGCTGTTGTTTTGCCGCCGTTGGTAGCTCTTGTTTAATTTCTGCACCATCTGTCCCACCCTCCTGCTAAGATCAATTCCCACTTCCTTTCGGGAGGTGCTTCTGATCCACCTTATGATCATAATGGGCTGTTGATCATGGCATTCAGTACCCCCGACTGCAGTAATGGGCACAAGGCCTATTCATCCTGACCATTCATCCTTCCACAAGTGATTGGTTCAAGAGGTGGAAATATGAGCTGTATTGATTTAATCAGAAAACTTCTTAAAGCAGAAGTTTTAGAGTGCGCACGTAAGAGGCCTCGCTCTCCTTCAGAGTCTAAGAGAGGCTGGTTTGAGTGCAGAGCATGCTTCCTGCTGCAGAGCGTTCATGGGCAACACCTGCGGATGAGAGCATTGTCAGCACACCCAGCAGCAGAGATGAGAGCAGAGACGGAGAAACCTGCCAGTTTTGTGAGCTAACAAATCCCCTCCTTGTTCTATCGCTAATCCAAGTTGCTTTATCTGACAGTCTTCACAGAAAAAAAATTCTTACAGATTCACCCAGAATATTCAGTCTCCTTTTTAAGAGTGATGCATGTGTCTTCCATGTCCCTTCCCTCCACACTCTGGTGGTAAATATACAAGTGACCCCAGGTCCTTTGTCCCATCTTTCTGGTAAGCAGGCACTCTGCTCTGAGAGCCTCAGGGCTCTGCAACCATTAACCTTGTTTAGCCAGAGGTCAGATGGACGTCCTCTCCAACTTCCTGAACCCTGCTGGAAACAGACCTCTGAGCTGATGAACATAACTCACCCTCAGTCTCGCGAATATTATTCCTGGGACTGTCTATTCAGAAACTCTCAGAGGTGATTTCCTCACATTGTACTTACAATTACGACCTTCTCAATTTTCTTCTGCCTTAGAATACTAGTAGTACATCATCAGAAAGGGTGAGGGAGGCGGTGCTTTGTGTCCCAGTGGCAGGAAGTGACATTGGCTAGTCAATTCAAAGAGAAGCTTGAAATACAAAAAACAGCAAGAAAAGTGCCTCGAGCTTGGGGCCGCCAAAGGTCAGGACAAAGAGTGTTTCCTGGGAGCGGAGCCTGGAGCACATCACTATGCCTCCAAGCCCTATCTTCACTGCCCCTAGAGCTCCCTGCAGAAGCAGATGCTCCTAATGAAGACCCTGAGACAAGGCAACGATAAACTATGTTTGAGTTCCTTGGTTTACTAAGGCAGGGACCTGTAAAAGTCATTAAAATAGTACTAGGATTAATTGTCTCAAATACTTGGCATTCAAAGGGTTATGTTCCAGTTTTTTTTGTTTTTTCCTTAGAAAATGCATTTATGTAGAACAGCCCTTTTTCTGATCTGGGTCGATAAGGTGTGCTGTATTGCTTGTCAATATAAATAATTCGCAGTGTGGATGTCTCCGTTTTGTTTATATGCACACTCTTTAGTATGTGATAATGTTGGTGAAAGCGTTTTGTAAACAGTAAAATGCAATGAAATTGTCCTTTATCACTGTGCTTCATGGGCAGTCCTGAAGGGCACTGTTTCTGGCTTCTCCCTGGAAATTCCTACACTCGAGCCATTCTCGAAGTTTAGTGCACTCAAGCTCTTCTGGGAACCTGTTAAAAGTGCAGATTCCTAGGGCCTGTTCTCAGAAAATTCTGATTTAATGGCTCTAATGTGGAACCCAGAAACCTGCATTTTAATAAAAGAGAGTCCCCCAGGGACTCTCACACAAGTAGCTCAAAACAAACCTTTTAAAAATAATGCTCTCTGCTTCTCTGGAGCCTCCAAGTGCCCTGGAATGCTCTCATTCCATTTCAGTGGGTCTGAGAAGACATTTCTTCGGTGCTGTATCCAGTGTCAGAACCCAGACCTGAATCATTGAACAGAGGCTGGAATCATAAAATAAAAGAGGATCTGGTTGAGGTGACTGAAATAAGTTACAGAAAAAAAATAAAGACTTCCTAAGTCAAGTTTTAGATGGTGGTATAATTAGAATTATTATCCATTATTTATGTGGCAGATGATGTTCATGAGGTGCTTGATGACTCTGTGTTAATAGGCAGTGTCTTTGCTGAAGGAGAACGTGACATTGGTCTATCTTTTCCCTTCCTGCCTCCCTCCCACTGTATCTCTGCGTCTGCTGAGCCCCAGCCAGTTCTGATGGCATTCTGGGTTTGCCATACTCTGGCCTGGAAAATCCCATGAATGGAGGAGCCTGGTAGGCTGCAGTCCATGGGGTCGTTAAGAGTCAGACACGACTGAGCGACTTCACTTTCACTTTACACTTTCATGCATTGGAGAAGGAAATGGCACCCCACTTCAGTGTTCCTGCCTGGAGAATCCCAGGGACGGGGGAGCCTGGTGGGCTGCTGTCTATGGGGTTGCACGGAGTCGGACACGACTGAAGCAACTTAGCAGCAGCAGCAGGTATTTGTGATAAAGAAGCAAAGCCACCGCTGAGAGTCTGATGTAGAAACTGGATCCCCTCCTGCAGGGCATCGGTTGTTCGGTGCAGTCATGGTGATGCTACCATTCCTTTCCCAGCCTCCACGCGCTGGGCATTTGGCAAATTGATTGCATCAAATTCTCACAACAGCTTTGCAAGTAGATACTGTCTTTAAAGATGAAGAAGCTAAGGTTCAAAGAGATTATATGACTGCCTCGTGACAACACCACCAGCGAAGAGTGGACTTAGGTGGCCCTGAATGCGCCTCCCGGGGCTTTGTCACTGTTTGTCAGGGCGTCAGGGCTCCCCAGGGCCCTCGGAGGGAAGAGGGCTGCCCAGCTCTTTACTTCGGTGGCTCCGCAGCATCTGTTGGGTGTTCTGCCCTCCCTACGGTCAACAGTAATCTTTGCCAGGTCTTGTTGACTTTAATTAATCTTCCTTGGGTTCTTCCAGGATCAAAGCCTGGACTACTTACTATTTCCTAAAAGAGCACTTTTGGTAGAACGGGATCGATCTCAACCTGAAGGCTTCTGAGAATACAAAGTACCTGGTCCATGTGATCCTAGCTCTGCAGATAAACTGCATTAGCTCCACGATTGCTTTGCTGTGCCAAATTACTGTTTCTCCTTCCTTCACTTGGATATCGCATTTCAAGAAGTCAAGACCTATCACATGAAGTTGTATGTCCTAGGAGGAAGGGGAAATGCAAAGTTAAGCATGGTCTGTCGAGACAAGGGGCAATTGGGCTTGAAAAATCCCTGCTCTTCAGGGGCAGTGATACCCTGCTTTATTGTAATGAAAGTTCTCGTGCCCAGTGTCCTCTGACAATCTGACTTTAATGGGGTTACTACAGCTGGGGTAAAGCATTTTATATGGAACCAGGTTTACATTATCCTACTCTTTAGAGATCTTGCTTGCAATGCTGTTCAAATCCTTTAATCCATAAATAGGATTCCAGACAGCGCTGGGCTTCCTTCCAAAACTGTAATCTTCCAGTATATGAATTATTACCAAAAGATTAGGGTGTTTCTAGTAATAACATTTCAAATAAATCAGCTTTCATGGAGGAACAACAAACTAATATTGGAAATAACAATATAAAGACATTTATATAGCCACTTGCTAGAATAACTTCCCTAACCAGGGGCTTCTTTTCTCATTTACATTCATTCTGTTTGAAAAGTCTTTTTCCATTTATCATCAGCTACTGGCTTTAGCCTTAAAGCGTGCCGCATGTTCCCAGGTCCTGGACTTCCTCAGTCCCTTCTTTGAAGCCTATGAAAGGACCAGATCTGTTTACTCAGGAATGGTCAGAGGTGTTGACTACTGTCCCTAGAAGCCCCAGATCCCTTTGGCTTTTCTCTTTGGCTCTGAGCGAGGGTGTAGGAGGGAGGTATAAGTAAATTTCAAGCTGAGAAATACCCTTAGAGTGCTTGTATCAAAGTTCATGAATGAGACCATGGACTAGAAGAGAGGGTTCCTTGAGGGATCTTAGAACTGAGTCTTTTTTGGTGACACAAAGATCTCTGCTGACCCCAGATGCATACGCCATGGTAATGACTCCAGGCCTGTGTGAGATCAGGTAAGAGTACCTGCTTTGTACCTGGATGAATTCTGGCTTCATCATCGACAAGTTTGGAATCCTAGACAAATTCTTTTACCCTTCCGTTCTTCCATTTTCTCATCTCCTAAATGGGGATACTTACAATCCCATGGGATTATTGAGAGGATTAAATGAGCTATCAGTGGTACCATTAGCTCAAATATGAGTTCTTTCTCTCCTTTCTATTGTTCTTTTTACCCATTTGAATTCATGGGAAGTTGGCTGATGAGAAGCGTTCCCCTCTCTTAGCCACAAATGGCTGTTTTGAGAAATGCCTCCAGCCTAGAAGCTGAGATACCTGGTTCAGCTTCCATTTCTGTGGCTAAGACATTGTGACCTTGAGTGAGCTGTCATACTTCCAGGGGCCTGTTTCATCTTCTATTAGAAGAAAAGTGTCTGGCTTCTCCCTACCTTGTAAAGCCAATAGACTGATATGAGATCACTTTTAAAGGAGACATTTAATAGTCACAGCACTTTATTGTTGGAAAGGGTTATCTATCTAGGAAGGGGGGTGGGAATTAACATTCATTAAAAGTGCTCACCATGTTCAAAGTGCTTTATATGCAGTGGCATATTTAATCCTAACAACCCCGTTAGAGAGGTGGGTTATGCCCAATTTACAGAAGTAGAAGCTGAGACTCGAGGAGTCACATTTAGGTGACTTAAACCCCTGGTGAACACAGATAAAATGTGGCAGAGACAGAACGCAAACCCAGTTCTGTAGGACTCCAAAGCCCACTGTGTCCCCATTGAACCATGTTTCCCCATCTGTACCTCTCATTTTACAGGTGATAGAACTGGGAGTCAGTCGATGTTAAATCATTCATCTATGGACTTAGCTGGTTAGTGAAAAATTCAAGACTAGAACCCAATTTTCCTGATTGCCATTCTTGAGACCTCTCCTGCCCCTACAAAGTGATATGAATCATGAAACCTAAGCCTCTATCTTTCATTATTATTTCAAAGATGTTTTGTTTTCATTTCTGATAGATTTCCAACAGACAGAGCCTCCTAACATTTTAGCTCTCAGAACTCCCTTCTTATATGAAAAGGTTGGAATAGTTGATTTCTTTGGTTCCTTCTAGCTCAAAAATTCTATTATTCTTATGACCCTCCATTCCCCAGAGCAGTTAATGATCTGTAAAGAAACACTTAAATGCACAGGTTTACTACCCTCTCACTCTGTGAGCTAGAGGGAAGCCAGCTATTATTTTTCTTCTTCAAAAGGGAGATCTGAGACCCACATTGCTTGAGCGACTAACTCAAGGACACAGCTGATCACTGGACTGAGCCAGGCCTGCAATGCTTGAGGGAGATTCATATTTTCTTCACCTTTTAACCTTGATCTTCAGCAGAGGGTCTTGACATAGTTTATGTTGGTTTATAGAACAAGTAAACTCATGCCTTCACGGGTAAGTTGAACCCAGGCTTCCCTACTCCCAGTGTAGATTTTTAGCAGCTCCCATTTACCCACAGAAGCTTTTGTAATGGAGACAACTTGCCTGTTTTCTGAGTGCCTCATATAGTGGGCTTTCCTGAAGCAGGGTAGACCTGATGGGACGGGAGGAGGATTCAACAGGAGGATGTGTTACTTGCGGGTCCTGAGCGGCGGGTCTGAACACTGACCTGGGAGGGTGCATGGGCAAATTTGCACGCAGCACCCCGGTCTACTCTGACTCAATTTAAGGCTGCATTAGCGTCCTCTTAATGGAACGTGAAAGGGGAATGCCTGGGGAAGAGATGTTTGTGAATTGTCTCCTCAGATTAAAGGGCCTTTGGAGTAGAAAGCATTAGCCCTTTGATTAACTGAACCCTGCACTTTATATTTTTGGACTTTTAAATGAACAGGGAAAAGAAAAGAGGAAAAACACCACTGTGTTTTTGGAAGCTCATGTTGTTTTTTGCTCTCTTTCTTGCCCTCCGCTTAGCTGCCCTCAAAGGCAATGATGGATGGCGTGTACTACAAAAGGGTGCCGCTGGGCGCACATGGGCCCGGTCCTGTTTCCATCAAGGCTGCTCAAAGGGAAGTCTGCACCACACGCCGCGTCCCTCTTTCGTCCCTAAACAAATGTTGTTTTACTGAAGTGGTGACGGTCTGATTTAATTACAGGGAGGAAGAGAAAGCTCATTCTTCTCTGTGGACGGCGTGGGCAGGTTGGGAACCAGAATCCGCCAGTCTCCAGGGCCCCCTGGTCAATGGCACATTCTACCTCGGTTTCCCCATCTGTTTAAAAGGGAACAAAGCTTTCCTAGCTGTCTCAAGGGGAGGGAAAGGACTGCTGTTTACAAGTTGATCTGATGGCCAAAAGTATGGGAAAGGAACACATAACTTCATACACTTTTTCCTGTTAGAAGGAGAAGTGGGGATGGGGCCAAATAAAGGAGATGGTTGGGACATATTTCTCCTTGGGGAGTTTTTGGAATATACCAGCTGCCTGCGGCCACTCCCTCCAACACTTGCATAGATATTTTTGTTGAGATGATATTCAAAATCCTGAAAGCAGAGGCGTGGACTCCTTGACATAGAGAAAACCATTTCAAACCATGATTCTGGGACACTGATCTTTGCTTTGGGAACTGAAGACAATGTATCTTCATTGAAAGGCTCTCGTCCTCCTCCCAGCGCAGCGCACAGGGATGGTTCCACTCATTAGAGGGCAGGCCTGTTTCTCAGGGACCGGCCCGCTCTTCTTAAACAACTATTGTCTCCTGTCCTATTCAGCTGTCAGCTCTTTTCCCATGATGCTGCTGACTTTCAGTCTGAAAAGAGCCCTCTCCCTGCTGGGCAGCGAGGCAAGTTTCATCCAAAAGCGCTGTGAACCCCTCTACCCCCACCCACACTGTGGACCATGGCGAAAGAGCAAGCCTCCTCCTAACACCACACTGTGATCTTAGCTGGCCCCAGTCTTGTGAAAATAAGAAGACGGGAGGACGAGAAAATGAATAACTCTTATCTCTATTTCTAGACATTCTTAGTACTGGGCAAAGAGATTATGTGGAGTCAAAATATGTTTAGCCTAGGAAGTTAAAAGAAGAAAAAGAAAAAAAAAAAAAGATGAGAAATTGACCTAGGATAAATTGGACCATATGTTTATGTTTAGAAATTCGGCAAAATCCCAAAGATATCACGTAACATCACCTGGGGGAAATGCTAGGACCAGGAGTCCAGATATTCAGGTTCTGGTTTCAACTCTGGAGCTAACATATTTAGCTTATCTGAATCCAACATGCTGCAAGGCTAGTGAATGACAGTGAATCAGTTGACCAGAGGGTGAGCTTAGCTGACTCTCTGTATCTGTCTGAAAACAGATCTGTTCATAGGCATGGAGCATTCGACGGTACATAAAATAGCAGTAGCCTTAAACATGGAAGACTAGATATTTCCCGCATTCTCTAGACATGGCCATCACAAGCGTAAAACGTCTTTACGTAAAGGTTTGCCTTTTGGATTCTAATTTATTTTGAACAGATTTAAAACAGAGATGAAGGAGAAAGAAAATTCTTTAATTCTGTACACATTAGAATTTTAATTATTATTATTAAAGAAATACTCCTCAAATATGAAATATGATACACCAGAACCCTTACCCAACACCAGTTACTCTTTCCCTTTCTCCTGGGGTATCTTAGGGTGAATCTCATTTGGAAAGTTCCAGAAAGGACAAGCTAGCACAGAATTTGGAGAAGGCAATGGCACCCCACCCTAGTACTCTTGCCTGGAAAATCCCATGGGCGGAGGAGCCTGGTAGGCTGTGGTCCATGGGGTCGCTGAGGGTTGGACACGATTGAGCGACTTCACTTTCACTTTTCCCTTTCATGCATTGGAGAAGGAAATGGCAACCCACTCCAGTGTTCTTGCCTGGAGAATCCCAGGGACGGGGGAGCCTGGTGGGCTGCCTCTATGGGGTCGCACAGAGTTGGACACGACTGAAGCGACTTAGCAGCAACTTAGCAGCAGCACAGAATTGCTGCGGCTCCTGTCCCAGGGTTGCCGGTGGTGGAGGCAAGCAGAAATTCAGCTTTGGAAAAAAATGGAAATGTGAAAAGTTCATGAGATGTTTGGAGCTAAAAAATGAAAATCGCATATCCATTAGAGGAAAGAAAAGAGGGAGTTT
Source organism: Ovis aries (assembly GCF_016772045.2). Taxonomy (NCBI): domain Eukaryota; kingdom Metazoa; phylum Chordata; class Mammalia; order Artiodactyla; family Bovidae; genus Ovis; species Ovis aries. The sequence continues at coordinate 74,447,554 of NC_056065.1, read as the reverse complement.
CTAAAATAGCTAATGGGACTGATTTGCCCACTCTCCCTTGAGAGGCTGGTTCATCCCACACTTCAGGATGTTATGGATCTCTTGCATTTTCTTGCTGTCTTATGAGGTTTTTTTTGTCACGTGACTTCCCCTTTCTCCCTTGCTCTATTCTTTGGCATCTTTTCCCTTCACCTCGGGCTTCCAGATAATCAGCCCCATGATGCCAGGTGTCTTGCTCCCGTTCAGCATAATTGAGTTTTCACATTCACTTGAAATTTGGGCCCCTTCGGAGCCGGCCAAGCCTGGTAATTAAAATGTCCCCTTCATCTCTAATTGCTTCATTTAGCTTCTAGTGCAATGGTTTAGGAGCACGTGTGCCCTCCACAGCGATCGGTTGTGCCCTGGATAACTGACAAGCACTAGCTCTTGCCCTGGCTACTCTGGGGTTGGGCAGTTTTGAATCCCAGCCCTCTTCTTTGACCCACCGTGCTCATCTCACTTGTTGGAAAACATATTTTTAATATCTCTGCCTTCCTGGGTGTCAAGAGGGGCCAGTCCATGCCTTCCTCAGAGACAGGCTGTTACATCTCCCAGCAAACCTTATGGCAGAGGCCACACACTCTCACCTGAGTCAGGTAAGGAGGCAGGGAGAAGCTCTGGGCTGGGAGGGGCAAAGTCAGAGTTTGAGTCCCAGCTCTTCAGGCCCTGGTCTGTAAGTGTCTCATTGCGACCTTGGCAAAGTCTCTATATTGAGCTGCAAGATGACTACGGCAGCCGAAATGAGGGAGGTTTTGGAATGTCTTAAACGGTAAAGACTTTACATTATGATTGTGACACAGAGGCTATCTGGGACCTCGAGTGTAACACACAGACACTCCCTCTCACTTGCAGCCTCTGAACATGGCTGTGGGGGAGGTGACCGCATCCCCTAGACATGAGTCGTATCGGGCAGGAGGCGGCAATGATGGTTATGTGGGTTTGGGAGTGGGCAACGCTGTCGCAAAAAGCACCAAGGCTCTGATTCTTTACCTCTCTTCTCTATATTGCTCTTCCCAAAGAAAGTGTGGTTGGGACGCAGGGGTAGGTACTTCCCGCCAGAGGGATGCTGTGATGTCACTGCTGTCCTGCTCAGGAAAGAGGGGTAGCAGGAGCTTTTGCTCATGATTGGAAGACTCAGCCAAAGTAGCAGATTCCAGTTAGATTTGCTGGAAACACTTTCAGGTGTTGGGTGAAGTCTAGCAAAGTGGTCTTTCCTGCTCAGCGCTGGTGATATTAAGACTTCTCTCCACTGAAAGTGAAGGAGAAAAGGTCAAAGCATTGCCATTTCCACCCACATTTTTTCAGCAAGCTTAACAGTGCTTTGAATCTAGTAACTTCTATCTTGTGAGCATCACAAAGTAATAGAGCTTCCTTTCGTAGGATGTATGTGTGTGTGGATGTGTGTTTGTATCCTTACATATGTGGAGTGGAGGGAAGTCACCATCTTCTCATGGGGTGAGTTACTGTGAGAAGACAAATCCTAGAACTGGACATCTGAAACTGGTTATTTGGGGGAAAGCATATCCTTGTTGAGTACCAGATTTATCAAATAAAAATACATGATCCTCAGTTAAATTTGAATTCCAGTTAAACAATGAGTTCTTTTTTTAGTATATATATGTACAGTGCGCTATTCAGGACACAAGTTATAAACAATTGTCAGTCGTTTATCTACAACTCAGCTTTAACTGGGCAGCATGCATTGAATCTGGCAATTCTACTTGTGGGGGTGTGGTAGGTGGTAGCAGAGTCTCTTTGGGTTATGAAGAAAGCACACAGCCGTTATTGTTTTTCCAAGCTTTGCAGTGCCTGCGAGAGTCAGAAACTTGGGGGAGGAAGTTACAGACTTTGTACCAAATCAAGTGTTGGGAAACTTCTGCTGTGTAGCTTAAAACAGTAGAGGAGCTGAGAAAATCACCCAGTTAGTTATTCGACATAGGGTCTCAGGACTCTGTTTGTCCAGGATTAATCTTTTTTATCCTTTCATTTGAAAACCACTTTTTGAGTACCTACTATGTTCCAGATACTGTGTCCTTGAGTAACCACAATGGAAAACTAATTATAATACTGTGTGGTTAGACTACCTGGATTTCAAGGGAAAAGAACAGACATATTCAAGAAAGCTCAAGAAAATTGAAGAGTAAGTTTTTCTATCAAACACTGCATGTTTATCTCAGATTTTCCCTACGTTTCTGTTTTCTTCTCCATTTTACCAACCACCTTTTTCTACTTACTAATTCTCCATATGCTACCAAATGGCTTCCCTGCCACCTAAAATTATATATCCTTTCAGTTCCAACACTGCTTCCAGCTGTGGTGGCTCAGACAGTAAAGCATCTGCCTGCAATGTGGGGGGCCTGGGTTCAATCCCTGGGTCGGGAAGATCCCCTGGAGAAGGAAGTGGTAAGCCACTCCAGCACTCTTGCCTGGAAAATCCCATGGACTGAGGAATCTGGTGGGCTACAGTCCATGGGGTCGCAAAGAGTCGGACACGACTGAGCGACTTCACTCACTTCAGTTCTAAAACTGCCCCTCAGTGTTGTATCTCTGTGCATCTTAGTTTAAACACTTGGGAAGAACTTGACTGACTAGCTTGTCTTTCAGGCACTCATCAGTCTACGCCATGGCTATTCATCAAGTGTTCACCTGAGGGTCAGTCAGCTATGGCTGATTGGGGAAAAGGCAAGAAAGACTTGCAAAATACCTAGCATATTCTGTTCCTGGTTTTCTCCTTTTTTTCACATGCTTATTTCTCAAAGTATCTCTGACTAAATAAATTATTATTTGTGAAGCTTAGTAGTGAAGGGGCTTCCCTGCTGACTCAGATGGTAAAGAATCTGCCTGTAATGCAGGAGGCTTGGGTTCAGTCCCCTGGATGGGAAGATCCCCTGGAGAAGGGAATGGCAACCCATTCCAGTAGTCTTGCCTGGAGAATTCCATGGGCAGAGAAGCCTGGCGGGCTACAGTCCATGGGGTCTCAAGAAGTCGGACATGACTGAGTGACTTTCACTTTCACAGTGGTGAAGAGTCTATAGTCTGGAATCAGACGGATTGAGTTTGAATCTCGGCCCTACCATTTCAGTTTTATTATGTCCTCAAGACAGTCACTTAAAAGTTTCTATTTCTTAGTGTCTCACCTCATAGAGCTGCTATGGATGAGAAGCCGAGCGTTTAACGCATGCACGCTCAGTCGCTGCAGTCAAGTCTGACTCTGAGACCCCATGAATTGTAGCCCGCCAGGCTCCTCTGTCCGTGTGATTCTCCAGGCAAGAATGCTGGCCTGGGTTGCCATACCCCCCTCCAGGGGATCTTCTGGCCCAGGGATCGACCCCGAGTCTCTTACAGCTCCTGCATTGGCAGGCGGGTTCTTTACCACTACTGCCACCTGGAAAGACTGAGCATTTAATAAACGGTAGCTATGATTGTTAGCATCATCACACATGCAGACACGCATACTCAGCCTCCTCCCTTTAGAAGGCAATACGATGTCATGCCCCACTAGTCCATCCAGAGTTGATGTCAAAAGAGCCACCTTAAATGCTAGTTACAGTTTCCTGGTCACATCTGTGTCTTCTCTGGTTATATTCCAGTAGACTTAAGTATAAAACTTAATATAAGACATACGGATGGCTAACAACCCATGAAAAGATGCTCAACATCACTCATTATCAGAGAAATGCAAATCAAAACCACAATGAGGTACCACTTCACACCAGTCAGAATGGCTGAGATCCAAAAATCTGCAAGCAATAAATGCTGGAGAGGGTGTGGAGAAAGGGAACCCTCCTACACTGTTGGTGGGAATGCAAACTAGTACAGCCACTATGGAAAACAGTGTGGAGATTCCTTAAAAAATTGCAAATAGAACTGCCATGTGACCCAGCAATCCCACTTCTGGGCATACACACCGAGGAAACCAGAATTGAAAGAGACACATGTACCCCAATGTTCATCGCAGCACTGTTTATAATAGCCAGGACATGGAAACAACCTAGATGTCCATCAGCAGATGAATGGATAAGAAAGCTGTGGTACATATACACAATGGAGTATTACTCAGCCATTAAAAAGAATACATTTGAATCAGTTCTGATGAGATGAATGAAACTGGAGCCGATTATACAGAGTGAAGTAAGCCATAAAGAAAAACACCAATACAGTATACTAACACATATATATGGAATTTAGAAAGATGGCAATGATGACCCTGTATGCAAGACAGCAAAAAAGACACAGATGTGTATAGCGGACTTTTGGACTCAGAGGGAGAGGGAGAGGGTGGGATGATTTGGGAGAATGGCATTGAAACATGTATGCTATCATGTAAGAATCGAATCGCCAGTCTATGTCCGATGCAGGATACAGCATGCTTGGGGCTGGTGCACAGGGATGACCCAGAGAGATGTTGTGGGGAGGGAGGTGGGAAGGGGGGTTCATGTTTGGGATCGCATGTACACCCGTGGTGGATTCATGTCAATGTATGGCAAAACCAATACAGTATTATAAAGTAAAATAAAGTAAAAAAAAAAAAAAAACCCCACTTAATATAAAGGCAGACATAAAAAAACCCAGAAAATTATGATAAAAAAGTGACATATAATGCAAATTATAATGGTGATTCCTATTCAGAACAGGGAGAAGAGGAGCTTCGTGGAACGTGCTGCCTATTTTGTAGGAAATCCCATTAGCTGTTTAACATGTGGTGCCCTTCCGGACCCTTTTCTAAGTACAACCATTTGTATTTGTAGGTGACAAAATACCGGCGGAGGCCTGAGTCATCGATGTCTCTTTCTAAGACCCATTCAGTTTGTATATGAAAATCACAGCAACTCTTAAAACGGGCCTGAGCCTTTTAAAAATAGCCTGGTACCTTTAACAGAAACCAGCCACTTGCCCGTGAACACAGGCGTCCTAAAAAGGTTAGATCTCCTGTGACCCACACTTACCACCGGACAGACTTGTGACACCTCTGCCCCTGCTGCATAGAAGCATCTCCGGCTTCTCCACGTGTTACTTTGATTTCTAAGTGTCTGCTATGCCTGTCTCAAGGTGGGGAAAAGAGGGCTTATTGACTTCTGTTGTAATGGAACAAATGCTTATCCAGGTGGGACTGCTTGAGAGTCTATGGTTCCAAGACTTTTGGAGCGTCCTTGCCCTTGGTTCGGTACTGATGGGAAATGGCATTTATGCCCTGTCTGAGACAGGAGATGGTTACATTTCTGCAGCACTGGGAAAGGAAATGGCAGAGTCAAGGCTGGATATCAGGAAAAGGGAAGAGAGTTCCCAAGGTACTTCTTGCCCTTTCTGAGTCCCCTCTATCCCTGGGGCAAGGGGACATAAGATACAGTATCTCCCAACGTCCTAGGGTTCAATAGTAAGCATAGTGGGAAGTCACCATAGCCACATGGGTGTGATCTAATATTCACCTTTGGGTCAACTGACTTGTATTGAGGCCTACCATATGTTTGCTTTCCCTGGTGGCTCTGCCTGCCAATGCAGGAGACATGGGCTCAGTCCCCGGGTCAGAAAGATCTTCTGGAGAAGGGAATGCTTACCCACTCCAGTATTCTTGCCTGGAAAATCCTATGGACAGAGGTGCCTGGTGGGTTATAGTCCATGGGCTTGCAAAGAGCTGGACATGCCTGAGCGACTAAACAGCCACACAACCACGTGTTGAAGGAGTTCTCCAACCTAAACCTCAAGAAACATTGGTTCCCATCAGGGCAGCTACTTGTGTGCACCCCCACACTTGCACACATAACCCTCCCTGCCCCTCTCCCACAACATGCGTGTGCTGGGAACATGGAGCAGATCTCTAATGCAGGAGCGCTCCAGAGAAGAGTTAATGCCATCACAAAAGGTTTAATGAAAGGGACATCACGGCAGCACTACGTTAAATGCTTGATGGCTTTTAAATAATTTGGGAGACGAGAATGAGCATTACAGGCTGGGGGTGGGAACAATTTGGAGAGAGAGAGAGAGAGCCAAACCATCACCTGTTAAGTTACCGAGGAGAGAATGAAGAAAATGTGTGTGTGTGTGTGTGGGTGTGGGTGTGTGTGGGTGTGGGTGTGTGTGGGTGTGTGGGTGGGTGTGTGTGTATTTGGTGAAGGGGCAGTAACAGAGGAGGTGTGTAAAGACACCAGGGTAGAAACGTGCGTACTTTCCCCGTTGTTATAAAAGAAGGGCTTTTTGCACCTCTCCTATCTGACCTGTCCTGGGTGTCTGTGACGCTTGTAATCACATTCCCATACTTAGGGAGAACACACATTCCACAGATGCCTTTTCTTTGTACAGGCAGACTCTCCACACAAATTCCCAACCACAGAAAACGCTGTATTAATTTGATTCAGGAGCACCTTTCATGATAACATCTTTCCAAAACACACAGACCGGCTCTGTCTCCTCTTTCTCCCTTTGATGTATCAGCCTTGTGGGACTTCTGGGAAAGCAGACCCTTCCACAGGCTCAAGGGCCCCTTGCCACTCCTCTGCCTCCTTGCCACTTAACGCCTTCCTTCCCTTCTCCAACTGTCCATTTCAACTCCCTTCCCTCGTGAGAAATACCTTAGTTTGTCCTCATCTGCAGAAGGGAGGTCTCTACAGCAGACATTCAAGGAGGCTGCGTACCCTCCGCCTTCCCCCACCTCCTCCTGACACAGTCGCTGGTGCCAGGCAGGCCTCTGCAGCAGTCTTACAGAGTCTCTGTGATTCTGGGCTCTGCTCTCGAGAAGAACACTGACTACGGAATGCTGCACTCTGTAATAGTGATGGGAAGTGAAAACAGATTTTGGAGAAAGGAGAGACCAGGGTGGGATAAAGTGGCCAAGGAAAGCGGCATGGGAGAAGTGGGGTCCGAATTGCCTTTTGCAGGCTGAGGAGAATTTGGGTTAGTTAGAGAGGAATGAGGGACTTTCCTGATGGTCCAGTGGTTAAGACTGTAGTGCTTCCAATACAGGCGATGCAGGTTCAATCCCTGGTCAGGGAAGTAAGATCCCACCGGTGAGGATAGCCAAAGAAACAAACCAAGCTAAGCGTTAAAAATTAAAACAAAACATGTAGGAATGTGGCACTACATTTTTTAAAAAAGAGCAGAGTGGAAGGCATGATGGAAATTTTGATAGTGCCCTAGCCGTTGATGAATCAATGCTAGACGAGATCAGTATAGATTAGGAGTGCATTTCCCTGCAAAGTCCTTGGCTCAGATGCATTGAGTTTGAAGGGCATCCTAGGCATGTTTCTGCCTCTCATTAACCATTCCCTGCTGGACTAGCCATATCATCAACATCAAGCTATAAAGAGATTTCTTTCAGCAAGGAGAACTCTTTCTTAATTCCAGCCTTTTCTGAAAGGTCTGATCGGCTTCCCCTCTCCTCTCCTCCCCAGGGCTTTTTTGTGTTTTTTTTTTTTTTTTCCTTCTCTCCAGGTTGATGGACTCCCCTGATATAAGAGGGAGAGGGAACTGCCAAAGAGTTGTTTGCTGTATATCTTCATCAGTGTCTGGTCAGGCGAAAAGGGAGAGGCTGACTCAATTAAGCGGAACAGCGATGGGGAAAGGGGCGTGGTGGGTAGGGCTTTAGCAGAGGATGGGGCTGAATCAAGCACATGATTTCCAAAGTGCCACCAATCAAAATCAGCTCTCAACAAATCTGTGGCTGATTTTCAAAAGGACATTTTAATGATGAAACGACCATCTTTGCGACTATTTTGCGAGTAACTGAGTAAAATTCCCTAGTGAAAAATGTTTGGCATCAAGTTCTTGAAAATGCTTCCTCTTCTTTACTCCCTAATGGACAGAAGCACAACCAATCTCTAATCCCATGAAACACAGCTCTCCTTTCCAGACTGCGATTATGAAGGGGTCCCAGAGAGATGCTGGTTAAGGACTCTGTCAACTTGTCCATTAAAAGAGCTGGAGTTATGTGGGAGTTGTGTGTATTATCTTTCTTTCATTTTTCCTTTATTGTTATTATTATTATTATTTTCTTTCCCCTGAAAGAGTTCAGATCACAACTGTTTCCAGTGAGGCTGAAGCTTTGACATAGATTGTCAGCAGGGGAGGAAATTATCCTCCACCAACTTTGCACTTAAAAAACAAAATGAATGCTGCTTTGATTGGAGGGGACCAATTGGTTCTCTGACCTTACTGTGTTCCAAGATTCCTGCTGATTTGGAGCCTGGGTTCAGGCTTGCTTTAGAGTTGCCAGGAAAAACAGAGGCACTTGGCATCTTGCTTTGAGGTGACAGGGAAATAGACGCCACTGTTTCGCGCCTGACTATAGGGTTAATTTATCCCCACCCCCTTTCTTCACTGTGCTCCCAGCTCTGCTATTGGTTGCGACAGTCCTCGACTCGGGGACAGTGCCAAGTTTACAACTGAAACGTTCCTCAGTTGAGGAAAAACTGAATGCCAAGATTATTATTCAGAAGCATTTCTCCTTCTGTTCTTTCCCATTGGAACTGCTTCTGTTCTAGACCTAAATGCGAAACGTGGGCTCTTTAAGGAGAGAAGGATGGAGGTAACGGCTAGAAAGGGCTTCGGAAACAGGCTAATCTGTGGTCACTCTGGGTCAAGTATTACCAGATCAGGAAGGCAAAACCCGACCGCGAAGGTAAAACCCTGAAATTCTTTTCATACGGAAAAGAATTAGGTCACTTATGATGAAATGGACGCAGAGCCAACCTGGGTCTTGTGGATTATGTGTTGCCCGATTTGCTCTCCTCCCCCAAACGGGAAGTCACCCCGGTGCACAGAGTAAAGGAGAAGCTTCTCATCCTGGTGGGACTGGGGACAGCGCAGGGCAGGGTGCTGCCTGCCTTGCCAGTGCCACTCGCTGCCTCTGCCCTGGTCACGCCCACCCCAGAGGCGCTCAGCCCCTCAGGTTTCCTGGCTCAGTCTGGCCCCCTCCACGTCCTTGTCCATGGCCCTCTGCTGACTCAGAATGCTTTTGTCTCTCAACTCTGCTTCATCGCCTTGGGGATTAGGTTTTTCAATGCATGAATTTTGGGGAGACACAAACATTCAGTTCATAGCAGATGGGTTAACAGACTTTGATGACTGAATGGAAGCGAGAGATAGAAGGGAGTAGAATCTCAAGGTTTCAAGCTTGGAGAACAACTTAGAAACTAGTTCAGAAATCTGTGTTTTCCTAAGGGATACCATCTCATTCTCCGAGACTCAGAGATTCTGAGTAGGTCTCCACGAGGAAATAAAACCCACTCAAATATTAGCCTAGTGTTTATCAAGTACCCTCTCCCTCACGTACCCTCTCCTGATCTGACCAACTCTAACTCCCTCCCTCCTCTGAACGCCTCCAGGTCTTTCCTCATGGACAGGGTATATGCTTGCGTATTTGACATCCTTCCTTCCTATACTGTGGAGTTTGACTTACATTTGTGATGACAACACTTCGCCTGATATTTTAGAGTGGGAGGTCAGTTCTTTTCTGGCCCAGTTTGAGGAGTGCTCTGATTTCTTTTCACTTTCAGTGGGGTTTCCTTTGTAATGGAGGATCAGTTCTAATGGAACATCCCTGAGAAGTAGGGAGAACAAACTGCCTCCTTCTTTGTCTTTTTTCAGGATTCAAATGAATCTCTTTCAGAGGAAAGTCTTTCCATTCTTTTCCTGGTATTTTGGAATTTCTGGACCAGAGAATCAGGTTTCTGGTTCCCCAGTAAGAAGCACAGCTTACATACAAATACAACTAGGAGAGAGATTAGAGGTGATTTTGAATCATACTAAAGGTAAATCACTGTTACAAATTACATGTTAAAAACATGTTTTGATGGTGACTGGCTCTGGAGAGGCCTACAAATGAAAGGAAACAGCCGATATGAGAGCAGATGCAGAATTTGGGGGTGACTGATGAATAAATTAGGTTACTCACAGTTTAGCATTGAACCAGGTTGAAATCAGAGATTCCTTAAGTCACTAGGAACTTCAAATCTATACTGTCCATTTCCCACATCCACTCAAATCTGAATTCTCTGGCAGGGCTGGACTGAACACTACACAGGCCTATGAGCTACTTTGCAGAAAAGGGCCTCTGATAATCTACCTCCTGCCTCACTCAGTTACTGGGAGGCTTTGATCTATATTCAAATGAAAATGCCTCAATTGTTTTAACCTTCGTGAAAATAAGAAAGCAATACTTCTTCTGGAAAGAGGTTAAAAAGCAGGGAAACTCGAAGGTTGTTAGGCTCCCAGAGAAAGAGAGGAAAGAAAGCTTCATTTTGCCTTGGGCTGGGTGCATCCCTCTCCTCCCTACCCCTCAATAATCCCATATCCCCGTAACCCAGCTCCACTGTTTGTCTTGTAGCCCTCATTGGCTATGCTCCCTTCCTTCTGTCAAGTTCCCACTCCCAATTCAATTTCAAATTAAACTCCCTCCCACTTTCTCTTATTCTAACCCAGAGGAGATGGAGAACAGCTGGTCACCATCTTCCTTATGATAACCCTTCATATGGTGTAGTTTTATTTCCTTAAATTAATGACAGTGTGTTGGGTGTCTTCCATCCCAGACACATTTTAATAGATGCTTTTAACATACGGAGAGCCAAGGGACAGAAAACAATGCTTCTGTCGTGTTTGGGCACATCCTAGATTTGAACATGGCTGACTCTCAACAAAGCTAGCGCCTTCTGATTTGGAGACAGAATTTAGAGATGTTTACACATCCAAGAACCCCTGTGAACAGTCAGAACGGCACAACCCTGTTTGATGTGCCCTTGGGTGAGGTGTGATGGGCTCTGTATAACTCCAAAACCTCCTTATTCATCTGAGATCAATTATTTACTGACTTTATAATATTGTTGCTGTGATAGATGAGTCCCACAGTGAAAGCGATCATTCCCCACTTCGCCTTTGCCAGCGCTCTTCTCTCACAAGTCAGGGGAAAATGGCAATGGGTGCATTTTCGTCCCTTATGGAGACCTGCTCATAATCTGGGGAAAGGGATGGCAGGCTTAGCAAAACGCAGATTTTTAAACTATTTTCTGTTTTCTCTAAGCTTGAAATCTCAGGATTCTACTCCCCTGCATCTCGTTTCATTCAATAACCAAAGCCTGTTAAGTCATCTGCTGTGGACTAAATGTTTCTGTTCCCCCAGATTCATCTGTTGAAACCTGTTTCTCAAGGTGATGCTAATGGGAGGTGGGGCCTTCGGGAGGTGATTAGGTCGTGACAGCGGAGGTCTCATGGATACGACTGTGTGCGTGCATGCCACAGTCTTTGCGACTCCATGAACTGTAGCCCTCCAGGCTCCTCTGTCCTTGGGACTTCCCAGGCAAGAATACTGGAGCAGGTTGCCATTTCCTTCTCCAGGGGGTCTTCCTGACCCAGGGATTGAATCTGTGTCTCTTGCATCTCCTGCATCAGCAGGGAGGTTCTTTACCAGTTCAGCCACCAGGGAAGCCCATGGATAGCATTAGTGCTCTTATAACGGAGAAGGCGATGGCACCCCACTCCAGTGCTCTTGCCTGGAGAATCCCAGGGACGGAGGAGCCTGGTGGGCTGCAGTCCATGGGGTCAGTAAGAGTCGGACACGACTGAGCGACTTCACTTTCACTTTTCACTTTCATGCATTGGAGAAGGAAATGGCAACCCACTCCAGTGTTCTTGCCTGGAGAATCCCAGGGACAGAGGAGCCTGGTGGGCTCCCTTCTATGGGGTTGCACAGAGTTGGACGCGACTGATATGACTTAGCAGCAGCAGCAGCAGCTCTTATAACAGAGTTGCAAGGACACAGAGAGAAGACAGCTGTCTGTGAAGCAGGGTGTGGGTTCTCTCCAGAACCCAACTGTTCTGGTCCCCTCACCTCAGACTTGCAGCCTCCAGAGCTGGGAGAAACACATTTCTGTTGCTCCTAAGACACCTGCACATACAGTGTGTTACAGCAGCGTCAATGGACCAGCACATCGCCTTTCCAGACTTTCCCATTTCTTCCTACCCCTGCAGTTACCGCTTTTGACCAGGCTTTAACTATTTTGCTTCTAGACTTTTGTAGTGGCTTCCAAAATGGTCTCCCATTCTCTGGAAATTTCGATTTTTTTTCTTTTAATTCATTCTCTCTTTCTTTTTCTCCCCAGCCCATCATTTTTTCTCATTTTTCTTGCCTTCTGTCTCTTTTGCTTTATGCCCTTTCTAGTATGCCATTTCTTTGCCAAAGCATGGGTTGCAGAATTTGTATCCCAGCCCAGCCAGTTACTAAGTGATCGTCAACGAATTACTGAATCTCTCTTTGCCTCGATTTTCTCATTTGTACAATGAAGCTGAGGATTGACCCTCTAAGGAAAGTCATAATTCTGATTTTTCTGAGAATAATTTTTTTTTTTTTTGCACAGTCCTTGCCTCCTGAAATCTTTCAGTTCTTCATGATCAAACTCAAATGTCACCCGTTTCCTTCAGGCTTTTCTAATGGATCAGTTAATGAAAGCTTGCCCTTCTCTGAATTGTGACATCATTCTTTAGTGGATATTTTCCAACTCTTTTCACTTTCTGTTTATATTATGCTCTATTTTCTTAAGGGGGAAGACTCTAAACCTTGGCCATTTTATATTTTAGCCCTTCGCTCTATGCCTGGTCCCATGCCCTCTTTGTTGTGGACACTCAAAATAGCATTGTTGATTTTCATGAATGGCCGATAATAACCCTGGGGTTTTGGTGTAGACATTAGCAAGGGGAGACAAAGGCCATCAGGAGCACCTTCACTGGTTTGGGCCATAACCAGAGGCTCAGTACAGGGCTGGAGGGAATGAGACAGTGAGTTTAGTGGGAGAAACTTCAAAAGGTGCTTCTACCTGTACCAACAAAATGCTTAACACAGAAAATGCGCTCAAAAATGTTGTATGAGTAAATGCGGAAAGCAGAGATGCACAGTGCCTGACATTCATAATTTATTTATTGCTTTACATTTCCAAACATTCTTCAGTTTTGCTCTCATATTTGATCCCCAAATACCAAACTGGAACATATAACAAGACAGATATTATTACCCCTACTTTGTGGATTTGGACGTTGGGTACCTCAGAAGCTTGACCAAGGTGCTGTGTAGCACCGAGATGCTGGATACTGAGGGTTGAAAGAACAGACATAGTCCTGGCCACCTGTGGGCTCACAGTCTTGAGAGGAAGGAAGATGGATGGGTAGACGAGAAGCAGTCATGACCTTGTAACATCATCTCTCAGTACCTGTAATGGGAGCAGACCGGAAGACAGTCTGCACGGATGAAGGAAAGATTCCAAGAGTGGAAATGCTTAAGAGAAGTCTTCAAGAAGGAGTAGAAGCCAAGAATAAGAACTCAGGAAGCCTCAACTCCCAGCCTAGTTATCTTCCTTTTTGGGTAGAGAAAGGTCCAAGTTCAAAACTGTTTTCTAACTTGCAGCTTAGAGCCACCCTCCCAGCTGCAAAAGCCAGTAAGTCTCTTCTTTGTGTTATGGGAAAAGCAATGCCACACAGAAAAGCGGACAAACACACAGGTAGCATTTTCATGTAAAATTCATGGCAAAACTGCAGAGACAGAAAGGGCTCCCCAAGGCCCATCCTCTTTTGTAACCCGGGCCACTGTTGGCACTGCGGGCTGGGGAGACAGCCGGAATAGGCTGGGCTCCAGCTGGTACGTGTCTGTTTGCTGGGCCTGGGCTGCTGCAGGCTGGGCTGCTCAGACAAAGGGATGAATGGCCGAAGGTCTGCAAAGGTGGGAAAAGGGAGGCGGGCAGAGGAGGGGCTGGGTGGCGGGGTTACTGACTAATTGCTTTGTTTGGTGGCGGAGGCCTTTCAGCAACCACAACGGCTACTTGAGGCCCATTGCTTAAGTGCTTTTCATCATCATTACCTCCTGTCATTAGTCCCATAAGCTGCTTCCATCAGCTCATTGCTAGTCAGGGGCCATGCATGTCACCAACTCGCTCTTGTTTGCAGATCTCTTTCTGCCTTCATCCAGAGAGAGGCCCTGTTCCTCCAAGCTCTCTCTCTCTCTCTCTGGCTGCTGGGGCCCAACCTGTTCCCCTGTTTCATGGGTCCATCTGTTAGGAGGCCCACTGATGGCTGTCCCTGGCCGTCTGCGCTTCGCCTATTAGACTGAGGGCAGAGCTAGGTCTGTGGCTGCCCAGCACCGAGCCTGTGGCCCTCTTCTCAGCGGTGACTCTTATCCTGCTGTACGGCCCTAAATCTCTACTGTCACAGGCCCCTGCTGTGTCCTGGCCTCATGAGGACCCGGGAGGGCGCAGCTTTCTCTAGGGACCCTAGAGCGAGTTTTTCTCTGTTCAGTCTAAGTGTGTATACCTAGTCTGAATGAGGATTGCCACTGATTATACGGCTTGTTAACTGAGGGCTGATACAAACCAGAGAGCATGCTGGGAACTATCTGTCTGTTTGAATCCTCTGAGGACACGGGAGATAATGCGATCTCCATTTTGCAGATGAGAAAACCAAGCCTCGGGGAGGCTGAGTAACTTAACTGAGATCACGTTAGCATCACCCCACTTTTTATGGCTTCAGAGTTGTGGTTTATTCCTTGATTAGCCCTGTGGAAAAGTGCTATGAAGGCAAGATTTGGAATCAGAGTTAAGTTAGGCTCCTGCTTCTGGCACATAATAGGTGAGTAACTCTTGGCAGATCACTTCATCGTTTTGGCTCTCAGTTTTCTTATCTAGACAATGGAGATTTAACTTCACTTTAGTACCATTGTTAAAGGGATTAAATGAGATAATATATGAAAAAATGTCTAGTATAGAGTCTTCAAAAAATGGCAGTATTACCCAGGCTATAATTGCTAACAAGGATCATGATTAAGAAATACCACTGGGCGTAGCAAATTGTTTTACTTGAATTGTGGCTGCTCAATTCATGCTTCTTTATACCTTGTACTTATGTATTCGTCAGAATAAAGTGTGTTACATTATGGTAACAAATGGCCCTTGGAGTTCACTGGCTGGCAACAGCAAGGGCTTACTCCTCCTTCTCTGCTATGCATTCCTGTCTTGAGCTGTTTGGGGCTCTGTTCTGTGTTATCTTTACTCCACGTTCTTTACTTTAGACCTCTGGCTGAAGGAGTATTCTCTGGCTAAGGTGGCTCAGTTGGTAAAGAATCTGCCTGCAATGCAGGAGGCCTGGGTTTGATGCCTGGGTTGGGAAGATCCCCTGGAGAAGGGAAAGGCTCCCCACTCCAGTATTCTGGCCTGGAGAATTCCATGGACGGTATAGTCCATAGGGTCGCAAAGAGCTGGACACAACTGAGCAACTTTCACTTTCATTTTCTTTTTCAAGGTACTCTTCGTAGTGCTGGCAGAGGGAAAGGGACATGGTGGAGCTCTGAGAGCCTCTGCTTAGAAGTGATGTCTATCATGTCTGCCTACATTTCATTGGCCAAAGCAAGTCACATGGTCTCACAGGGAGGGACACTGCCGGGAGTTGAAACCAGAATATTTAGCAATGAGTAAGGCAATCAGGCTTCTTTGGTGGCTCAGAGGTTAAAGCGTCTGCCTGCAATGCAGGAGACCTGGGTCGGATCCCTGGGTCTGGAAGATCCCCTGGAGGAGGAAATGGCAACCCACTCCAGTATTCTTGCCTGGAGAATCCCATGGACGGAGGAACCTGGTGGGCTACAGTCCGCAGGGTCACAAAGAGTCAGACACGACTGAGCGACTTCACTTTCACTTTCACTAAGGCAATCAGCCGGACTTCCCCGGTGGCTCAGACGGTAAAGCGTCTGTCTACAATGTGGGAGACCTGGGTTCGAGCCCTGGGTTGGGAAGATCCCCTGGAGAAGGAAATGGCAATCCACTCCAGTACTACTGCCTGGAGAATCCCATGGACAGAGGAGCCTGGTAGGCTACAGTCCATGGGGTCGCAAAGAGTTGGACATGACTGAGCGACTTCAGTCAGTCAGTCAGTCCAGGCAATCAGCCACAAATGGGGCTGCAACTGATTCTGATAGTCTCAGAACTTACCTATTTTGGCCTTATTTTACGTGCTGCTCAGATGCGCCCGACAGTGTCTAGGTTTGTTTTTGTCAGTTTTGATGAACCAAGATATTGCCTGAAATAACAGAATACACCTAGACCTAGTAAAAACATTTTCAGTTGCTGAAATTTCTGGAAGAAAAATAACTATCATTATACATCTAAAAGTGTCTAGCCTCAACTACCTTTTTCCTCCATTAGAATAATTTTTGTTATTTTGATAATGTGATATTTCTTAAGAATGCAATCATTATTTGATAGTAGGAAACAATACTTTTTTCCCCCCATTATTCCTTAATGTTAGCTGTAATAACTTTTGGTTGTCCATGTTCCAGAAAAGGGAAGTTTAGAAGATGCGTCCGATGATGCTCCCTGCCAAATACATAATTTTTCTTATTCACACATCTTTGCCTCCATCTCTCATGTAGCATTTATCCCAATTCTGCTTTATTCAGAATTATTTATTTATATATCAATTAATCATAGTCTGCTATGAGATTGTCAGTTTCTGGAGGGTGGTGACTATTTCTTTCTATCTCTGTGTCCCTTCTGGTACCTGATCCTGCTTTCCATAAGGTTTCTTGAGTTGAACTGGGTGGGAGGCAAGAATTATTCTCAAACATAATCTAAAAGAATAAGCTATTCTTCTCTTCAGGTAAAAATCTGTAAGATTGTTTTTCCCTCCAGAGAAAATGAAGTAGGGTCTTGCTAACTATTCCTAAGGGTTACCTCCAATTGACCTTACATTGCTCTTTCTAAGCCCAGTGCCAACTATGCAAGTGAGATGCTAATAGTTTTTCTTCCCTTCTCAAATATTTGCTTATGCAGCCCACCTTTAGAGACATTCTAGCTATCTGTGCTCGGTGAGTGGGAGGGAGGAGGGAGAGGGAGAGGGAGAAGGCAGGAGATTTGGAACGAAGGCACAGGCACAAACAAAGAAAGAATTGTATACCTTGCTGTTTGGGGAAAAAAAAAAAAAAGATAAGAATCATGAAGTCCTGATAGAGTCTGTTGTATTAAATTGAGAGGAAAAAATTCTTGCCTCTGACTTTTTTAGCTGAGACTTAGGGTCAATAGAGCAGAATGCGATGTTGCTGGTAGTTGATTTAATATTCAACTTTTGCCTATAAATACAAAAGCAAGAGAGGAAAGTACAGAGTGCTATACACAGTGATGCTGTTACCCACCGCTAAATAGCAGGACTTGAATAAGGAGAATCCCACTTACTTACTTGCTAATGAGTTTGTGAAAGCTCCTTAAAGAGAGACTTCAACTGCCTTGTTTACCAAAGCGATGCGTAGAGTTCAGCACAGAATTCTAAGGACCAAGTCTTTTTGGGCCCATGACCTGGGAGCTTGCTTCCCTCTGCTGCTTGGGATTCCTGGCTTCTCTACCCATGTGTCCAGACTGCTACACCTTGCTCATTGGATACCCTGGTTCCAGCCTTCTTGATACTTCCCGCCATCATGAACATATATTCACTCCTCTTTATAGTCTTGGGTTCCTGGGCTAGATAAAGTAGACAAGAAGTGCTTATAACCTTTTCAGGTCAGGTCAGTTCAGTTCAGTCGTTCAGTCGTGTCCGACTCTTTGTGACCCCATGAATTGCAGCACGCCAGGCCTCCCTGTCCATCACCAACTCCCGGAGTTCACTCAAACTCACATCCATCAAGTCAGTGATGCCATCCAGCCATCTCATCCTCTGTCGTCCCCTTCTCCTCCTGCCCCCATACCTCCCAGCATCAGAGTCTTTTCCAGTGAGTCAACTCTTCACATGAAGTGGCCAAAGTACTGGAGTTTCAGCTTTAGCATCAGTCCTTCCAAAGAACACCCAGGACTGATCTCCTTTAGGATGGACTGGTTGGATCTCCTTGAGTCCAAGGGACTTGCAAGAGTCTTCTCCAACACCACAGTTCAAAAGCATCAATACTTCAGCACTCAGCTTTCTTTACAGTCCAACTCTCACATCCATACATGACCACAGGAAAAACCATAGCCTTGACTAGACGGACCTTTGTTGGCAAAGTAATGTCTCTGCTTTTGAATATGCTCTCTAGGTTGGTCATAACATTCCTTCCAAGGAGTAAGTGTCTTTTAATTTCATGGCTGCAATCACCATCTGCAGTGATTTTGGAGCCCCCCAAAAAGAAATTCTGACACTGTTTCCACTGTTTCCCCATCTATTTCCCATGAAGTGATGGGACCACATGCCATGATCTTCGTTTTCTGAATGTTGAGCTTTAAGCCAAACTTTTCATTCTCCTCTTTCACTTTCATCAAGAGGCTTTTTAGTTCCTCTTCACTTTCTGCCATAAGGGTAGTGTCATCTGCATATCTGAGGTTATTGATATTTTTCCTGGCAATCTTGAGTCCAGCTTGTGCTTCTTCCAGCCCAGCATTTCTCATGATGTACTCTGCATAGAAGTTAAATAAGCAGGGTGACAATCTACAGCCTTGACGTACTCCTTTTCCTATTTGGAACCAGTCTGTTGTTCCATGTCCAGTTCTAACTGTTGCTTCCTGACCTGCATATAGGTTTCTCAAGAGGCAGGTCAGGTGGTCTGGTATTCCCGTCTCTTTCAGAATTTTCCGCAGTTTATTGTGATCCACACAGTCAAAGGCCTTGGCATAGTCAATAAAGCAGAAGTAGATGTTTTTCTGGACCTCTCTTGCTTTTTCCATGATCATAATCTAAATACTTTCGGCAGCAAGAAGTAGGTGGGAAATAAGAAAGAAGCTCAGATGGGGGAAATGAGCTGGTCTTCTGTAGCTTCCACTCATAAAGTATTCTGTAATTCCACAAAGACTTTGGACATTCATTTTATTATGATGGTATGGCAGCATGCAATTCTGCAACATGATCCATAGACTGGAATCCCAGCCCTACTCTGACTCTTCTAACTCATTTATTAAATATATTTTGAGTGCCTTCTACACTCTGCAAAGCTCTGGGGGATACAAAGATGAAAAAGCCATCATCTCTGCCTTTGAGAGATGCACCATTTAGTAGGGAAGCTTGTAAACATGCAAAAAGTGTGATAAAAATACATCGTGGTAATGCATGTAAAAAGGGACAGTACATGGCTTTAGATATACACCCAGAAAATGTGAGCAATTATCAGGACTATTGCTGTTATCATTATTAAGTGATAACGGTGGCATGTTCAATGTCTTACAGGATCATTAAGGAAAAATTATACCTGGGGTGCTAAGTGGGAACACAGGGGAAGGCCTCACAGGAGAAATCACTTTTGACTTGAATCTTAAAGATTGGAAGATCATAACTGAGTGGGCTTGGGATGGCAAGCTGGGTGGGGGAGGGTAGGAGTAGAGAAAGGCCACGCGCACGGAGAGAACCACCTGCCCAGTGCAGGAGTGTAAGGGAGAGCGGCTATGTGCACGTGTGTGCAGTTTGGCTTGGCTAGAGTGTAACAGGGAGGCCGAGTGAGGAGAACGGAAGGTCTCCTCTTGTGGTTGAGGAATTAGATCTTATCTTCTGGGCTGCAGGGATGAAAAGCATTTCATAAACTTCAGTCTGATTTTCATTTCAGAAAACTAACCCTGGCCCTGGTTAATCATCTATACACACAATTGGGATTCACAAACAACATCTCTAGATACCAGCTTTCTCAGGTATCATGAGCGTGGTGACTCATGGCCTGCCCATCAGATGCTGCTGCTGCTGCTAAGTCGCTTCGGTTATGTCCGACTCTGTGAGAGCCCATAGACAGCAGCCCACCAGGCTCCCCCGTCCCTGGGAGTCTCCAGGCAAGAACACTGGAGGGCTATACGCATCAAAATGAAGAATAAGGAGGTGAAGGTCTCTTTGTTCACAACATTACCTTTAATGCATCCAACCATGCGCCTGATTACTCCTGGGTCTTTGCTTATATTTCCTACCTCTTCCTTTTGCCCACAGCATAACTGCTTCCTACCCTCTTTAAACTTCTTCAAGTTGTCAGCATATTCTTCTGGGCTCTGCTCAAGTTATTTCTGGTCAAAAAAGACTTCTGCTTTCACTTTCTATTGCTGCATTAAAAATTCCCGCAAACTTATTGGCTTCAAACAGCATTCATTCGTTATTTCACATTCTCTGTAGATCAGGAATCCAGACACAGCTTAGATAGGTTCTCGGTTGAGGGCCTTACCAGAGTGAAATCAAGGTATCTTTCCAGAGCTCAGGTCCTCAGGCTCACAAGGTGGTTGGCATAATTCAGCTCCTTGCAGTTGTAGGATGGAGGTCCCTACTTTCTTACAGGAGCCTCTCCCAGCTACTAAAGCCTGTCAGCCGTTTCTTGCCGTGTGACCCTCTTGACAACGTAGTGGTTTGCTTCCTTGAGGCAAACAGGAGATCATCTGCTGCAGCTTGAAATCACTGACTTCTTCTGTCTCTGACCTCCAGACTCTTCAAGAAAAGGATTCACTTGATTAGGTCAGGCCCACCCACACTCAAGGACAAGGGATTAAGCAGCAGCAGGCGCACCAGGGGATGAGGTTCCTGGGGCCTTTTTAGGAGTCCGCCTACATAGCTTCCCTTACTATCCTACGGAACAGTTCACCTTCTTGAAATTCTTAAACTTCCCATGTGGTCTGTTACCATCCCCTCCATGTAAACAAACACTCGATTGTATTCTGCCTCTTATTACACTTGAACTGTTGCAGAACCAGTCCTTTCAACTGCCAGAGCCAGAGAGATGCCTTTCTTTTCTTTTCTTTTTGTTTGCATCTATTTGCACCCTGGCTCACTGCTGGGGAGACTAGAGACTTAAGAGATGCTGGTATTTTTTGTTCATTTTTTCCCTCTTGTCCTAGACGTTGCCACGCATGTGTTCTTCATTGGCATGCTAATAATACACAGAGCAATGACCTTGCTCAAGGCCTCAGGAGAACCCCCCGAATCCCACGCCACTCAGTATCTGTGGGGAGGCTGCCAGTGCAGTCCTGAGCATTGGAGACCCTGAGTCTGGGCGTCTTAAGGTAAATGGAGAAACAGCCTTGTTTGTGAACAGAAGTAAGTTCTCTGCTTAAAAATACTTGTATCCACATTTGGTTAAGGTCTAGCAGAAGCTTAACTGAAGCTTAGGTTTGCTCTGATAGGAAATCTACCTTTGAACTCCATCTCTGTTTTTACTTTGGAGACTGGGCTTTAAAGGAGAACAACTTGGTAAGCCCCAAATCAACCTCCAAACATTTTATCTCCTGGGATTAACCTTCCAAAGAACAGGTGTAGTGTGTTTGGAAAACAAATGCCTAGCAAATGCCATTTGAGGCAATCCATGTCCACCCAACTAACTGAGCTTGACAGGTCCTAAGAGATGATAAAGCATACTTACTGCTTTCCACAGAGTAAGTTAGAGCTTAGAGCTTTTTCTGTGGTTACTGCTACCTCTGGCTATTGCACAGCAAAATCACTCAATAACTTTTGATGTAGAGTTTGGGGGGAAAAAAATAAAAAGTTCTGTCCCTGTTTATTTTTTTCACATTTGCTGTAATGGCAGATTGTCAAGACAGGACTATTAAATATGTATGGGTACACGGCCTTGTCCTGGTCAGGTCCAAACTCAACCCACCCACATTGTGCAGACAGACTGGTGTTTAAAGTTGGACGATGGCTGTGTATATCCAGGGCAGACAGATGTATTGTGTATATAGAGAAAATGTATACAACAGACTGCATTTCAGTGCATACACTGAGAAATGGGGGCTGCTTGGAAGAGCAGAGTTGAGAGTGGGAGGAGGAAGGACTCCAGCCTTTCTGAGCTCTAGTTACTATGCTGAGAGGCAGAAAACACTCCGCGGATGAAAACCTGTCGACACTTCCTCCTGAACGTAATAGCTTCATTATCTCCCTAGAGTCACTCACAAGCGTCTAGATAATCTAGGACCTGTCCCTGGCTGGTCCTAGCAGTGATGCTGACTTAGTTCAGAGCCCCTCAGTCAGTGCCAGCCAGGCATGAGGTTGCCCACACCGAGTAAACACGTGCATGGATTGGTTGGCTAGGGAGAGAGAGGTTAGACTATTGCTCTTTTCCCGTGAAGATTTTATTAGAATTCAGAGGAAATTAAAACTGAAAGCAATTCTAGGGATCGCCTCACCAAACCTTTCGTTTTGGAAATGAAAAAGCAACTGAGATTCAGAGAAACTGAGAATAGCTTGTGCAAAGGTCCCGCCGCAGAGTGGTCGCTAAGAATAGCCTGGGACGCAGATCTTCTGGTTCCTCTTCGTAGTAATTGTTAGGTAAAAGCCCAGGACACCAAAAAAAGTGTCTAACAGGACTTTTAATGGCGAGGTGCTACTGGGCGGGGTTCCCGGACCCGAACAAGGCAGGTCAAGGAAGTCGGCGCCTGGAAGTGTTGGGGGTGGCTTTTATACTTTCGTTGCAAGGGACGGTCAGGCTAGATGGACGGGTGTTCAGTAGGTCACCAGGCCAAGGCGTCGCGGGATGACAGATCCTTCTACGTGGCTGGGGTGGCGCGGTTTAGCTGGCGGAGTATGCTGTCATTGGTCCCCGGGATCTGGAAGGCGCCTTCCGTTAGGGACTTCCCCCGCCCGCGGGCGGGAGAGAAGGGGCGGCCCATCATGGTCCCCGGGTCCAGCCTTACAGTAATATTATTCCATGATCACTCACACAGAAAAGACCTTAGAACCTTCACCCTCACGTTCACCCTTAAAGCACTCACTAGGTGTTCACTAGCGGCTGCTGGCGTGGGCTTTGTGCTCAGCATGTAGAAAGTAACAAACAGAAGACTTTCCTTGTTCCACGTAGTGAAGCAGCTTTTATGGGCTTAAGGAAGTTTCTCTCACTCCCTGTTGTTGCTAGAAATTCTGCCGCAGCGCTCCATTCCTTAGCTTAAGACTCAGGCATCCACTGAAACACAGTTATCTCTGGCAAAGCCATAACCTTCACCCCACTCCTTTGCTCCCAGGATGAATGATTTTATGAGACTCCCTTCTGATGTAGAATGGAAGGTGGGGAATGTCTAAGAGCTGGAGAGAGAAGAGCGGCATTGAAAAGAAGGTGTTTATGAGGATGGGGCTGAAGAACAAGTTTCATTGGATCATCATTTTCCCAGGGTCTCAACCTAACAGTGAAAATTGTATAATATGGTGGGATTCCCTGGGTGTGGGAGTGGGAAGGTAGGTTGCAAAAATGGCCCTTAGTTTTCTTATCCTTAGAATCTGGGCTGCTTTTGTGACTTGATTTGGCCAGTACAATGTGGCAGAAATGATGTTCTGGGTTTGAGCTCAAGCCTGGAGAGGGCCTGCATTCTTTATCCTTCTCTCCTGGGATGTCTCTGATCACTGTCTTGTGGACAAACTCAGGCTAGCCTTTCAGAGGATGAGACATCGTGTGGAACAGAGATATGAGGCCAGCTGACACTACTTAGGCTATCTGGCTGGTTGCCCATTGTTACGGTTTGAACTGTGTTCCACCCCAGATTTATAAGCTGGAGTCTTGACCCCCAGAATCTTAGAAGTAACTGTATTTAGAGATAGGTCGTTAAAGACATAATTAGATTAGAATTCAGTCTTTAGATTGGGCCCAATCCTATATGACTAACGTCCTTGTAAGAAGAGGACATTTATACACAGACATGTGTGCACAGAAGAAAGGCCATGTGAAGATACAGGGAGAAGATGGCCATCTACAAAGCAAGGGGAAAGGCCTCAGGAGAAATCAAACCTGCTGATACTTTGATATTGGACTTCTAGCTTCCTTTGTGAGAAAACGCATTTCTGTTCTTTATCCCAATCTGTGGTGCTTTGTTGTAGCAACTCTAGTGAACTAGTACATACCAGCCTAGCTGCTAGCCACAGACACATGAGCACATGTTAACAGTATCAGCCAAGTCTGGCTCAAGTTATCAGAGCCCCCAGACTGATCCCAGCCAAAATTGCTCATCCCAAGAACTGCAATACAAACAAGCGATTGTTCATTTAAGTCCCTACTTGGAGTGGTTTTTCTAGCAACCATGGATAACTGATACAATGGATAAAGACCCACCGCGCATCTTGCTGCAAGTACTTACCTGCTGAGTTGGTCCCCAGAATCCATAGCATTCCCCCATTCGTCCCTATGTGTGTGTGCATGTGTGTGTGAATGCCCTTTATTAGAAAGGAGTTTACTCTTTATTGACTGAACCCTTCCTGTCCTCTCATCCCAAGTACCTACACCATCAGTAAGAAGAGCGGAGTTAATTACTGCTGCTCTCCTAATCTCTAGCCTTTCCCAACTGTGCCCACGGTCCCTTGGTGCAAAGAGCTTTTCAACCAAGAGTCAGACAACTTATTTGAGTTGCTCCAGAACAACCATCAGAGGCCAGGTTATTATCCTCCAGTGAGACGGGAAGAGTGGCCTGACATGGTGGTGTGAGGAACAAGGCCTTGCATATTGGCACTAAATGCCTCTGGGTTGGATTTCTAGGTTGGCCAAATTATGCATCTTTTGGGAAGCTCTGCAAGCAGGTATTTCCTTATGGATACAGTGTGGATAATAGCATGTACTTACAGGGTTGTTATATAACATTAATTCACACAATTTCAGATAGCCCAGAATTCTGTATATAGTAGACAGTCAGTACATGTGAACTTTATTTCTTCCCCATTGTACCACTGTTAGGAGGCTCAGATCCGCTTACTCACTTATGTTTTTGTTTGGCGCTGAGTGCCACATACTGTCCTAGCGGTAAGCCAGACAGATAATGTCCCTGCTCTTGTGAAGACTATGTTCTATTGGAAATATGCAGACGTTAAAATCTGTTTATCTGTCTGTCTATCCATCCTCTCTCTGTCTGCCTATCAATCTACCTATCTACTAACTATTGATCAGTCTTGGAGAGATCACAGTGTTCACTACTTTTCTCTTCCTTTATCTTTCATCAGAGCAGCTTCCATTTATTTTAGAAATTGAGCTTCTGAGTAAGGTTTGGCTTGAAGAAAGGGTTATCTAGTTGGGAAAAGAAGTTTGGAAAAAAGCTCCATTGGTTCATTTGCCTTTAGGGAATTCCATGTTTTTCTGCCCATAAATGATTTTAAAAGTTAACTCAAGCTTACTACTTTAACATGGCAATCTTACAAGAGTATATAGATTATAAAAAGAAAATTTTGTAAATATGGTACACCTCTCCCTGACAGAGTATGCTGAGGATAGAGTATGTGGAACATAGCGCAGTTTTCTTAGTCGTTTCAAATAATCAGCCTCTTTGAAACATTGGACAGCACTGACACCCCACTCTTCAAAAGGTTCCTAGGTGTTCATACACTGAATTTTTCAGTTTTCTGCTCACTTTTTGAGACCATTTTCTTCTTAGTTTCCTTAACCAACTCTTGTTATTCCTTCTACCCTTAAGTGTCACTGAAACTTTTCTCTTATTTTCATTCTTTCTCAAAATAATTCTTTCCGCATGTTTCCAACAATCTTCTCCTTGCAGATGGCAAATGACCCCAATTTCATATTTCTAAGGCCATTTCTCTTCAGAGAGTAAAACATGTCAGCTTCTTATGGGGCAGCATGGCCAGCTAAGGTTCTAGGGGTTTTACAAACACAGGCCCAAATCCTGAATCATAGGTTTCTTAAAAGCAGCTCCTACCTTTTTATCTTTCTGAGCTGCGGTATGGCATTATCAAGCCTGTCAATCACTGGCTTAGAACCTCGGAGTCTTCATCATCTAAAGTTGCCCCTTCACCCCTGACCGCCGGTAATTTTTAAGATCTGTTGATTGAGTCCCACAAATTATGACTTCTTTTTATTACCTTGGCTCAGCACCCAATTTTCTCTTACTTGTAGTGTTGAAATTGTTGCCTAACTGGATTCCCTAACTTTATTATTTGGCTTTCAAAGTTATCTTTATCTATTGCTTTTAAAGTACTCTTCCTATAGCAGAGCTTTGATTATATCAGTTGCCTATCGGAAATTTTTTATGACTTTCCACTGCATACAAAATAAATCCCAAATTTCTGAGGATATCACCCTCCTTGACCTGGATCTGAATTGCTTTCTTCATTATTGAAGTATAGTTGATTTGCCATATTGTATATGCCATTTTCATATGTACAACACAGTGATTCAGTACTTTTATGAATTGTACCCCACCTAAAGTCGCTATAAAATAATGACCCTATTTCCTTGTGCTGTAGACTGTCTGCTTGTTGCACACTTATTTTACACACAGTGGTTTGTATCTCTTAATCCCACACCCCTGTCCTGCCCCTCCCTTTTCCCTCTCCCAACTGGCAGCTCTATCACCACTGTTCTCTATATCTGTGAGACTATTTCTTTTTGTTATGTACATTTATTTTATTTTTAGATTCCACATATGAGGGACACATAGAGCTTTAGTCTTTCTCTGACTTATTTCAACAAGCATAATACTCTCTAGGTCCATCCACATAGTTGCAAAGGCAGAATTTTTTAAAAATCTATGAGTTATATCCCATTGTGTGTGTGTGTATATATATATACACATTTCCTTCTCCTGGAGAAGGAAATGGCAATCCAGTCCTGTGTTCTTCCCAGGGAAATTCCATGGACAGAAGGATCCTGGCAGGCTACTGTCTGTGGGGCTTCAAAAGAGTTGGTCGTGACTTAGCAACTAAGCAACAACAACAACAAAGGCCCATCGCAATTAATGTATATTGATGCATCGTACCAATGTATCAGTGTATAGACTTGTGGTTGCCTGGGGTGGCTGGAACTACAAAGGGACATGAGGGAACATTCTGGGGTGATGGAATGATTCTATCTTTTTTGGTTAGCACTTACAAGAAGGTATACTTTTGTCAAAGCTCATTGGGTACATTATATTGTTTCTAAATTATACCTTAATAGAATTGATTAATAAGTTAAAACATTGTTATATTTTATTTCTGCCATTTACTAATAGAGAACACTTTAGGCCCTCTGGCTTCCCTGGTAGCTTGGCTGGTAAAGAATCTGCCTGCAATACAGGAGACCCCAGTTGGATTCCTGGTTTGGGAAGATCCACTGGAGAAGGGATAAACTACTTTATTCTTGGGCTTCCCTGGTGGCTCAGATGGTAAAGAATCTGCTTGCAAAAACAACCTGGCAAGATAAGTATTAGTAATTCCTCTTCAAATATAAGGATGGTAGTAGCATCAGAGAGGCGAAATGAATTGCCCAAGGCCACACAGGTACAGAGAGAGGCTGGATCTCAGTGCTGTCTCAGGGCTTTGTCGTTTTATAGACCTAATTGCTTCTATGATAACAAGCCTGCTGTAGCTTTATTTTGTGTCTTCTTGAGTTTAATTTTTATGTTTTGCTGTTTTCCTCTCTATTCTAATTTTTCATGCTAGACTTTTCTCATTATCCATGTACGTGAGAATCTAGAATCCGGCAGTGACCCCTCTCTATATATAGTCACTTCCCTTTTTTGATAGCTGTTGAGGACCACAAAATTATATAAATGACTTTGTTGTGAATTTTATCTAAAATAAGAATATATTGATTTGAGGGAAGGCAATAGGAGTTTTCTTATATATATAAAAATTTATAATTCTAGGGCAGGAATTTTCCTGAAAACTTTTAAAAAAATTGAGATATAATATAAATCCAAGTGCACAAATCATAGGGGCATAGCTCCATGACTTTTTACAAAGTAAATATCCATGCAACCACCACTTAAATCAAGCTGTAGATAATTGCCAGCAGCCCACAATCCTCCTTCGTTTTAGGCAGGAATTTTTTGACAGATATTATGATTCAGTGTTCTTCTTTGCGTATGCCTCTGTTCTGGATGGTTGCACCTCTGAATAATAAGTTAATATTATTCACTCACTTTAAGAGTCTTATTTTTCAACTGTACGCTGTACCTCTGAGGCACACAGGCAATGGAACCATGGCGGGGCCCTCCCTCCGTTTTGGGACGGGTACTGCACTGAGGTGGGGGTGGGGGGAGTGCAGGGTAGGTGGGCCTGATGAACTCAGCACTCCCAGCGCTGGCATGACTCAAACCTCTACACTGACTGAGCCCTGTTTGCAGATTTGTGCGTCTCCCGAAGCTGGTTTCTGGCCACGCTGTTTCCTAGCCTCCAAACACCTCTGAAAGCAGCTGGTCTTCCTGTGTGGGCACCATGTCGCCTGCGCCTGCCCTGAGACTGTATTCCTTTCATGCTCACTCTGTCCCTCTGATCTACTAAAAATGTCCTTCTGCAGACTTCTGATGAAAATGAAATTAAACCTGGGGATTAGGGCAGGGGAGGCTGGGGCCAGAGCAAGAATGTGTTGCCTGAGGCCTTGGCTGGGCTGTCTTCCAGCGACTTTGGAGAGGTAGCCCCAGGAAAGGACTGGCTGATGAGCTCTGAGCAAACCCCAGCTCCCAGGGCAGCGGGGCCGGACATCGGACTGCATTTTGAAGATCAGCTACCAGAGCTGCAGGAACTGGGAGGCAGAGGAGCTAAGGAGGCCTCAGGGAGGCTTGAATCACCTGTCCCCTTCTGTAATTAATGGTTTTGATGCTTTTTTCTCATTTTTGTTTTAATCTGATGATTCAGCGGTGAAACTAGGAGGCCCTGGCAAATTCAAGTGTGTCCTAAGGAAACCGTATCTATGAAAGGGTTAACTTTATGCAGAAGTCAAACCTCGATCCATGAAGATTAGCTCTGGAGAAGGAATCATTATGTACGAGGGGCCACAGGTGAAGTACTATACACCTGGCCATACTTAGGGTTTTCTTGCTTTGAGATCTCCCAGACGTTGGTCTACTTGGCTGGCTTGCTCTGTGTTTCTTATTTGGCCCCAAATGTCCAATTGCCTTTGCTGGAACTCCTACCTCCTTACAGGCAAGATGAAACTTTGGCAAGGCTTTACAAAATACCGAGAGAGAATGAGACTGAAAGAAGCCTGGGAAATATAGGCATGTTTTTAATGTCCTGGCACCATTCTGTATGGGTACCTGATGCTGCCTTAACCTGCCTGAGGCTGCAGCTTCTAGCCTCTAGTACCAAAGTCCTTGCAAACCTCAGACGGCCCTTTGCCTGGTATTCTGATTTTTTAGATCTCAGTCTGCGTCAGCACGGGTAGAGGGGATCTGCTGACCTTCCCAGCCGAGTGGTGAAGAACCCACCTGCCAATGTGGAAGATCCAGGTTTGATCCCTGGGTCGGGAAGTTCCCCTGGAGAAGGACATGACAACACACTCCAGTGTTCTTGCCTGATGAATCCCATGGACAGAGGAGCCTGCTGAGCTACAGTCCATGGGGTTGCAAAGACTCAGACACAACTGAGTGACTGAGAATGCATGCAAGCACAGAGAATGAAACACTCGCCTTTTATTAACCTCTGCTACGTGCCGGGCAGTTTGTAAAGATGTTTGCATGCATCATTTCTTTTCCTCTTTTCAACTCTTCTATATGATGTGCATTATTAAGCCCATTTTTCAGGTGAAGAAACTGAGGCTCAAACAGATTGACTAGCTCGAGGCCACACAACCTAGTAAGTGGTGGAGTCAAGACTCACATGCTGGTTTTGTAATGCATGATCCAAGACCTCTTTCTTAATCAAGGTAATGCTTTCATGATCAAATCTGAGAGAAGACTGTTCTATTGTCTCACCAGACTTTTCTCCTCAGCTCCAGTCTCTAGACTGAGCACTCTTCTCCTGGTAATTGCCCCATGAAGGACATGGACCTGTCACAGGTATGTCGTTTTGCATTTAGATGCCAGCAGTATAGACCCATTACTATGTATTATCATACCCCAGCATTCATAAAGGAACTGCACCAATTAGCTAATCAGGGGCCACTACACCATTGAATGATTTTATGTTTTACAAAAGGCTTCAGCATTAGATTCTTTTATCTAGCGAACACAGCAGTGCATTTCAAATATGGACTGATTTGCATTCAATCACTCAGGAATATAATTATGCAGCAGGAATAATCATTATTATGTAAGAATAGCTACAATTTATTGAATACCTACTACATACCATGTGCTTTCTCTTTGCGAGTGTTTGTGTGCCAAGTTGCTTCAGTCGTGTCTGACTCTTTGTGATCCTGTGGACTGTAGTCCACCAGGCCCCTCCATCCATGGGATTCTCCAGGGAAGAATACCAGAGTGGGTTGCCATGCCCTTCTCCGAGGGGTCTTCCTGACCCAGGGATTGAACCCAGGTCTCTTACATCTCCTGCATTGG
This sequence comes from Ovis aries, assembly GCF_016772045.2. Lineage (NCBI taxonomy): Eukaryota > Metazoa > Chordata > Mammalia > Artiodactyla > Bovidae > Ovis > Ovis aries. The sequence goes on along the minus strand of NC_056065.1, from coordinate 74,417,426 downwards.
CAGGCAGGTTCTTTACCACTAGCGCAATCTGGGAAGCCCATGCTTTATATTCATACTCTATTTATTCATCAAAAGTTGGCAAGAAGGTATATCTTCCTCATTTTAGAGATGAAGTTACTGAGGCACTTTCCTACACTTATAGAAGTAGAAAGGAGCAGGAACAGAAACCCACTGAAGACCGTGCTCCTCACCATTCCAGAAGGATGTGTTAGTAAGAGTGTAAATGTATCCCAACAGCCCTTCTCACCCTTTTATCATTAGCGTGAGTAACTTTTTGTTTCTTTTTTGAATGAGGCATTCAATTTCACTTGCTGTCCTGCAATAAAATCTCCTGTTATTTGAACTTGCTTCTTTCCACTTTTGCTTTCTCTAAACTCTTCTCCCGAGTCACCAAGCCCCTTTCAAATCTCACTTTTTCTTTAATCTAGACCTCTTGGTACATCTTATCCATGACTCTCTTCCCCCTCAGTATTTTTGATCAAATAGTATTTTTGGTCAAATAGTGTGTGCATGCCTGCTCAGTCCTGTCTGACTCTGTGGACTGTAGCCCCCCAGATTCCTCTGTTCATGGGATTTTCAGACAATATTACCAGAGTGCATTGCTATTTTCTCCTCCAGGGGATCTTCCCGACCCAGTGATTGAACCTGCATCTCCCGAGTTTCCTGTATTGCAGGCAGATTCTTTACTCCTGAGCCAACAGAGATGCCCCAGTCTAATAGTGTATTTGCTTAAATAAATTCAGTTGACGCTTCCTATACTCCATGATGGCTTAGTTTCTGCTGATCCCTCAGAATATAATGAGGAGGCAAAAGACTGGTCCAGGTCCTCAAGGATCTTATATTGAATTGGAACGGTCAGATGTTAAATAGTTAATCATAAGATTATATATAAAATATAAATTGTGATAAATGCTACCATGGCAAAATACAGTAAAAAATAGATACAGCCTCAATCCATTTACTATTTATGGCTACTGGGAACTGTTCAGTGCACTTTAACTGATTTTGTTTTCTCGCTAATACTTTGGGCAAAGAGGCAATGTGTTCAAAGCCCAGAGGCCCCAGGTTTTGACTTCAAGAAATGAGGTTGCAGAGCCGGAATTATTCATCAAGGCACTATAATAAATGCATACTGGGAGTACTGACCCAAGGAAGTGATGCTTCAGTGGACATGGGGATGGATGAAAGGGAGGGACAGGAGAAAACCAGAGGGAGAGGCCGTCTGGACTCTGCTCGCACTCTTGACCTGTGCGCCCTCTCCGTTTTACGAGCTTTGCTGCACTGGCCTTCTTCTCCCACTTGTATACATACAGTCTTCCTGCAGGATCCATAGGGAAGTGGTCCCAGAACCTCCAGAATGCAAAAATCTGAGCGTGCTCGAGTCACTTATGTAAAATGGCACGGTATTTGCTATAACCTACATATGTCCTCCCATACACTTCATTTTTTAATTAATTTGGTTTTTATATTTATCTATTTGGCAGCCCCAGGTCTCAGCTGGGGCACTCAGGATCGCCGATCTTCTCTGCAGCGTGCGGGATCTGTGCTTATGGCCTCTGACCTCTTTGTTCTATCACGTGACTCTAGTCCCCAGACCAGGGATGAAACCTGGGCCCCCGCATGGGGACAGGGGAGTCTTAGCCACTTGACCACCAGCCACCTTCCCATAGACTGTAAATCATTTCTAGCTTCCTTATAATACCTAATGCAATCTAAATGCTATGTAAATAGTTGTAAATGTAGTGTAAATGCTATGTAAATAGTTTCCTGTGCACGGCAAATTCAAGTTGTGCTTTTTGGAACTTTCTGAAACTGTTTTGAAAAATATTTTGTATCTCTGGTGGGTTAAATTTGCAGATGCAGAAACCCTGGATACAGAGAGCCAACCTCATTTCCAAAACTGTCCAGTCATCTCGTCCATTTCCCAGTGACTCTGAAAAAATTCTTAGGCGTCTCAGCTTTTAAAAGCAAACAGACAAGGCAGAAGCAAGGCAGCATGGTCCTGCATCTCTTTCCATGCCCTCTGCTTCATGCTTCCTTCCCAGCCAACTTCTAGGAAGAATCCTCCACCTGCTCTCTGCACTTGCTCACCCCCTCCTTCAGCCCTGACTCCTACCCTATTCTCGCTTTGCACAAATCTCACCAGGGACCTCCCATTTCCAAACAACAGATCTTCACGTCTCCACTTTTCAGGCCTTTGTGCGGCAGGTGATGTCATCACCCCCTTTTCCAGGAATCCCTGCCCTCCCCTGGCCTTGGAGGTGATGTTTTTGTTGGGTCGTCTTCACTGTCTTGACCGTTTCTCCTGAAGCTTGTCTTTCGTGTCCTCTTTTTTCATCTACTTCTTAAACGCGGGTGTCTTAGGTTCTTACCTGATAGAAAATTACGTGTATTTCCAAGTTTCCACTTGCTTCCTCTGTCTTGGTTCCTGGCACATCTGTGTCTCCAGCCTGGGTCTTCATTCTGAGCAGTCTTGTGCACTAGACGTAACACCCCGATGCCTCACGCGTCCCTCAAATCCATCGTATCCCAAACCAACCAAGTGGTCTTTCCTCGTAAACTGCCTTGTTCCTTTTTATTTCCCCTTTGAGTGAATCCCTCCACTATCTGCTCTTTCAGTTCAAAATCTGGACTCACCTTCTCCCCTTTCTTCTTTACAGTGTCACTATCTAAACAGAAGCGGACTTCTGGAGACCCCATCCGCAGTCTCACTTATTTCTCTCTCTCCTCTCCTGACGTTTTAAGCAGTTCTTGCCCCAGTTCGGGCTGCCATTTTCCCTTATCTGGCCATCTGCAACAGACCCCTGTTGGTCTCCCTACCTCTGTCTTTCTCCTCCATCCATCACACGCCCGGCTGCTTCCATGGTGATTTTTCTGAAGGGCAAACCACGTTGTTTCCTTGCTTAAAACTCCAGAAATCACTGCTACGGAGTGAGGTGCAAACTCCTCTGTATGCCGTCCGTGACCTTTGACACTCTAGTCCTTACTTATCCTCACCGTGGCCCCCTCACCTTGAGTAAACGCTTTGACGTTCTCTGAATGTGCTGGGTTCTTTTAGATCCTTGGATTGGCTCACGCCATTCTCTCTGCATGGAGAGTACCTCCTGCATCTAGAGTCCGGTCTCCGTCTTTCCTACGTGCCCATCTGTGTTAGCATCTGTAACACTTTGCATTTTGCACTTATTTGTTTGTCAGCCTCCTTCAGCCCCTTTCATTAGAGGAAGGTCCCTCCCCCAGCTTGCCCCCACATTCTTCCGCATGTGCCAATAAAATATATATTTATGAATGAATGAACACATCTTACGTGAGTTATGTGAGAAGACATAATTTCATCCTGTTACAACAGGCATTCTGATGTGGGAAGCAGGAGGCTGTGACTTTGGGTGAGTTAATGAACTTCCCTGAGGTCAGTTTTCTCATCAATAAAATGGATTTGTAGGAACTTCAAGCCTCAGAGATGGGTTAGATAGTATTTTGAGGTCTTCCTAAGATGTAAGTTGCTTTTAGTGTGCTGTTCACTAAAAGGGTTTAAATGCTGAGCAGTGTTCCCTGTTCAGGATATATTAGTTCTGATTTTCCTTCCTGCCTGAAAGTGCTTTTATGAAATGAGTTTGAAACATTATTGGCATTTATTGAGAGCCAGTTCTATTATGTGCTGGTCTATTCAGAACCTTAAAAGGGTGAATAGTGTATCATCCTCACAACAATGTACCCGAGGGCATATTTTCATTACCCCCATTCTGCAGATAAAGAGACTGAGGCTCAGGGTGACTAGCTAGTAGGTGGTGAAGCCAGGATTCAAACTCAGTCACTTCCACTATGATTAATCTATGATTCAATCCCTAACCTACACTAGCTCAGTTTTCGAAACTGTGGTTGGGGAGTCAAGCTTCATTTTGTTATACTATCAGCTATGAGTTACAAGCTTTTGCTGTGAGGGGCCGGATGGTAAACATTTTGTGCTTTGCTGTTTTCTATTCTTCACTTTGTTGCAGTGGAGGGGTATCTTGGTTTTGTTTTTCTTTAAAGATAATGTAAAAGCTCAAACAAAAACAAGTCAAATGACTTTGTCTTCAGTCAAGTTCGCCATTTTTCTACCTGAGCATACCAAGTCAGGACAATTTTTCTCTTAGACGATGGAAACAATACATAGAATTAACCAGCGTTTTATTAATTCTTGTTAGATAAAGATCAAGACATGGAATTCCACAGCAAACAGATTGACAGTCCCAGCCTCCCTTGCAGCAGCCTACAAAGGTTCCAGTAAATGCTGACCAGCCAGACCAAAAATGTCAATTGTCTGCTCCGTGAACTCTCTGTGTTATAGAATGTCAAGCGCTCTAGGGAGTAAACAATTTAACTTGCCCATTCGGATCTCAATCGTTAACATCAGGGTTCTCCCCTCCAAAATCTGCCATGAAGCAGAGGAGGGGACCTCAGTTCTTTGATGTCTGGCCTTAAATTTAAATCGGTCAAAAGTGAAGAGTTTATTCAACCTCTCCTCCCTAATCACTAATGTTATATCTGGAGCAGAAGCTCCCTTGAGAAATTTTAAATGCTTAGCCTTTTGAGGATGAGACACCCCTCTGGATATTGAAAAATCCTGTAGAACCTGTGCTCTCCTGAATGCCCAGGTGAATATGCACAACAGTTGGCCTTTGTGTTCAGGAGAGTCTTATCCAGAAAGCGATTTAAAACGTCCTGTTTTAACACTTGAAAAAACGAAATGCCTGTGTGTGTGTGTTATCAATGGAAGAACCAGCTCTCTCCTGAGCCAGCCGCCCACCTGCTCCTCGGTCAACACCATTGCTCAGGCACCAGTGGAAAAGATTCATTTCCTCCACGCTTCTGCCTGTGTCATCCGGCTGATGAGAGACACAAGCCTGGCGCCCCCGAGGCGCGCTCCCCTCCGTTCCCTGCTCCTTATTGCCACGTGTCACGTTTCCCTGCCAGAGCATCTAATGGGAGGTCGCGGTTCCCTAGCTCGCGGCTCCCTCGGAGTATTTTACCGCAAGTGGAGGACGGCCCTTTGGGAAGACTGGAAATGCAAGCTGTCGCCTCAGACTGCTGCTCAGTGGAGCATCTGTTCAAAATAAATTTTATTCTCCCTTCCAAGTGCGACCTTTGGAATGCAATGCAACCACCTGACCCCCGGCGAGAGGGGTCGAAGCTGGCAGAACGGAGCCCGGGGTGAGAGGATCCTGCGGGCTGCCAGCGGCTACGCCTGGCGTCAAGGACGTGGTCGCAGAGACGACCGCTGACGTGTGGCTCTTTCGTGTTTAGCCTCGTGGCTGCTGTCGTGGGTTGGATGGTGTCCTCTAAATCTTCATGTCTACCTGGGACCTTAGAATCTCACCTGATTGGCAAATAGGGTCTTTGTGGATGAAATCATCTTGGATTGGGGGTAGCCCCTAAATCCAGCGGCTGGTGTCCTCACAAGAAGAGCAGCAGGCACTGAGACGGAAGGAAGATTGCTGTGTGAAGACAGAGGCAGAGATTGGAGAGACGCTGCCGGGAGCCACTGGGAGATGGAAGGCACAAGGATGGATTCTTCTTTAGAGCCTTTGGCTGCGGCGGCGGGGGGTGGGGCGGCCCCTGGTGACCCCTTGATCTCCAGCATCCGTCCTCGAGGGCTGTGAAGGAAGACTTCAACGTTGTTCTAAGCCACCCCGTTTGCGGTACTTTGTTATAGCAGCCTTAGGAAATGAACACGGCTGAGTTCTAACTGCTGTGAATGGCTGATGGGCCAACTTCTTCATGGTTGGAAATCCTGATTCCTGGTGATTCCTGGTGATTCCTGGTGTAACCTGAATGATGCTGGTGGAGAAATGACGGGGGCCTGGAACTTCTGATTCGAGGGACCTACAGTTATTGGATGTGTGATTGATTGTTATTGGATGTGTGATTGATTGACACAGTCAGCAAATCGGAGGGCGTGTCTGTGTGCTATCTTCTGTAATTTAGTAGGAAACCAAACTGTCCTTACTTCTGCCTTCCCACATGAATTTCTACCAGAACTTTAGAAATGCTGACAACTTTGTGAAGAGATTCACTGTCCACCCAAACGTAACCCATTCTTTTCTTTCTTTTATTCACTGTCTTTGCTTAAATTGCTTTTCCATCTGGGGTAATCCTTCTCCTATTCATCATGCCAAATGTTAAACCAATAAAAAATGGAATATTCATTGGTGTGTCGTATCTCCCTTATGAGCCTGTAAGTTACTTGAGGCGGAGTCATTTGTGCCTACTGGACAGCCAGCCCTGTGCACAGCATTTGATGGGTCCCCGTTTGTAATCTGGGCCACATGTTATCTGGTATAAGGGCTTCCCAGGTAGCTCAGACAATAAAGAATCTGCCTGCAATGCAGGAGGCCAGAGTTGGATCTCTGGGTTGAGAAGATCCCCTGGAGGAGGACATGAACACCCACTCTAGTATTCTTGCTTGAAAAATTCCATGGACAGAGGAGCTTGGCAGGCTACAGTCCAAAGGACTTCAAAGATTCGGACACAACTGAGCGATTGAGCACATAGGCATGCCAAGGTCTTCTCGGTTAATTTGAGGTGCTGTCAGGACTTGAATTCAGGCAATCTGGCTCTAGAGTCTAAGACCTTAATCGGCACATCTACTGCATTGAAGTTATTGAAATAAACAAGCAGAGAAACACATGGACCTCCTGAGTGGCCCGGTTGGAACCCAAATCTGTTTCTGAAAAACTCTCACCAGTGGCAAAATCTTTATAGCTGACCTCCCTGAGCCTTCTATTTTGATAATGAGAGCACTGGCAAAAATAAAGTAATTTAGCAGTGGTCAAAATTCCATTTCCTTTAGGACTGCTCTAGAAAAACAGATAATCAAGAAACATGGCGAACTGCAAGGGTTTTGGTGACAAAACTGAGTCTGAAACCACTTACAAACCCTAAAATTTGAAGCTGGATATTTAGCATTCCTTTCTGGGAAAAGCTCCTTACCAAAATGATTAACTTAAACAATGTACATAAACTGCCTGGCAAAAAGAACACCTGATCTTTATCTTTTATGCTGTCTTTAAACTAGTATAAAAACTATCCATCCAGTGGTTTCTGGCCTATTGTCATGGTATCCTGGGGTGCTTCAATCACTTGAGAAGTATATAATTCCTTTGAAATAATAATGAAAATGCCAATACTTGTAAATAATAAATCCGTTATTTTCTATAGATTAAATTACTATAATTTAGGTGATCTCTGCCTTAATGCCACACTTGCTGGCATTTTTACATGGTTTCCCAAGGAAAGAGAGAGAAAAGGGCAAAGTGAATTGGTGAGGAGGAAACTGTACCACCTGGGAATATGCAGGGAATTGTCAGATGTCAAATGTAAGATGGTGGAAAAAAGATTTGAAGATCACCATGCATCTGATTCCTCGCCTTGCTGTGCTGTGCTTAGTCACTCAGCTGTGTCTGACTCTTTGCAACCCTAATGGACCATAGCTCGCCAGGCTCTTTTGTCCATGGGAATTCTCCAGGCAAGAATACTGGAGTGGGTTGCCATGATCCCCTCCAGGGTATCTTCCCAACCTAGGGATCAAACCCAGGTCTCCCACATTACAGGCGGATTCTTCACCATCTGAGCCACCAGGGAAGCCCACCTTAGGAGTAAAGAATCTACCTGTGAGCTATGGCTACATGGTGGAGGCAAAGATTAATCTAGATTCAATATGCTAAGAATTGTTTATTTGTTGGCGTTTAGTTGCTAAGTCACGTTCAACTCTTTTGTGACCCTATAGACTGCAGCCCATCAGGCTCCTCTGTCCATGGGATTTCCCAGGCAAGAATGTTACAGTGGACCATAGCTCTTGGACCTTCTCCAGGGGATCTTCCCAACCCAGGGATCAAACTCAGATCTCCTACACTGCAGACAGATTCTTTACCATCTGGGCCACCAGGGAAGTCCGATGCTATTGGGATTAATAAAGGAAAAATCATTTAAAGACATAATAAAATTCATAGTAACTTCTTGTCACTCTATTTTTTAATCAGCAAAATACTCAAGCACTATCTTGTGGATGTTAATTTAATACACTCAAAAAGATTGAGAAGCCCCAACTCATTGATGAAAATGTTTGCACGATATCTTGCGTGTTCAGCTGCTCAACAGCCCTCTTCTCGTGGTGGAGGAGCACGCTGTTGGTCTTGTCAGGAAAGGACGTGAGCAGAGACCACAGGCCAGGAGGTAGAAGAATCAGAACTCTGGGTGGATCTAGGCTGGATTAAACTCCAAACACGGGGATATGCAATGGTACAATGGCCTTAGGCAATATTTTTTTTGTATTTGAGATATTTACATTGTTTTCAAGATCTATCCAAGTTTATGTTGGGGCTGAAAAGTTAAGTCTGTCTCTAGGGAAACTGCTAAACTAAGGGGTCAGAACTTTTGGGAAACTTGGCTAAGAACTGAGCTTCGAGCGGGAGTTGGAAATGACATACAGAAACAGTGACAAGGGCACTTTGGTGGTGTTTGCACCTAGTCGGGGCAGTCTGAAGGCTACAGCCCAGTGCCCAGGGGATCCCTGGCAGCAAAGTCTACACAGACACAGCGGACACCATTTACATAAGGAGTGGACGCCTGTTGGGAGCCAGCGTGAGGAACTCCGCCCATGGCAAAGATCATGAGGAAGGAAGCTTGGCATACGCAAAGGCGTGATCAAGCCTCAGGAAACCCCCTGTTCCCAAGCATCTACCCCCAAACCAGAGTACTTTACGGGGAGCTCTCCTCCATAACCATTTCTCTCGGAGAAGGAGTTAACTTGCAGCTCCAAGTTAATAAAAATTCCTGGGCGTGACAAGAGTGTTTCAACTTACGAACTCTGAAGGTTCTCTGGCCTGCCTGATCAGGTTCATCCACCGCATGTAATTGTTTACAGCCTCCCAACTGTGAGAGGCACGGGATGTTCTAAAACTTTCTAAATACAGACTCTTTTGAGAAGTTAGAAGATCATTAGTATAGTATTAGTGGGTTGATTAGGAATTATATTGGTGAAGGGTTTTTTCTTCATTTGTCGTGCCAATAATTACTGCTAATTCCCTGCCCTGGGTGTGACAAGGATGTCTCAGGTCAAACCTCTCTGCTGACAGACTAGCTTGTGTGACAACCTCTCAACCATAAACAGCACAGAGAGTTTGGAGTATTAGCATAGGTCTTTTTTCATTGATGAGTCAATGATTGCCATCAGGCTTCCATATCCTTAGGCACCTGGGAATATATTAATCAATGTATTTGGAATATAGAAAAGGAAATATAGTAGTTTTTTGATGTTAGCAATACTAGACTTTTTGAGTTAATGAATTTTCTCTTTTGTTATAGATCACTGTACTTTGTTATAAATCACTATAAATCACTGTGTCCTTGCTATGCAAAAATGTAACTTTATCACTATCTTAAGACTACATAGATCTTAAGGGAAACATTGGTGAAGGGTTTACATTTGTTGAGCCAATATTTGCTGCTAAATCTCCATATTCCTGTCCTTATAATGAATATAACTAGCATATAGGAGAAATAAGTATTAACCTTTAAGATTAATCATGTTAAACCTTAGGTTAAGTAAATTTCTTTCTTGATTGTAACTCACTACACCCTCACCCTATAGAAATGCAACTTTATTTGGAGGGTGGTGCCTGATTTAAGAAAAAATCACCCCTGGAAAAATAAGTTTTCTGGTTAACTGACCGGTATCAGAAAGGGCCATAAAATGTCAGCAGACCTCATGGCCAGAAGATGATGAAACTCATAAGACCTTTGTATAATTTTATATGAAGCACCTGATTGTGACAAGGGTCAGGTCTGCTGACCCCCCGCGTGACTCTGTATTCATCCCTATGTATAACAAAAAGGTATATAAACAAACCTGAAAAATAAAGAAATCGGATCAGTTTCTGGAAAGACTGATTCCCCCGTGTCGTTTCTTTCTTGCTCCCTGCTTTCCTGGCTGAATTCCCATCTGAAATGTGGGTATTCACCAAGCCAGCTAATTCTGCCTGGGCTTCTGAGATCAGACCGGGAGGCCTCAGTGCCTCCTCTCCTTCGGGAGAATGGAAAGACGCCTGTGGCCTACGTAGGTGGTGATTGGGATTCCATGTAAACCAGTTATTCAGCCTCTTTTCTCCACTAATTCTCCTACTACACTATCCGTTTCTAATCTCCCTCTATATCTGTAATTATATAAGTTTTTTCCAGGATGCCGATTCCATCCCTACCTTCGAATTACCCTGGATCCACCGGGGCTGGATCCCGGCAGGCACCTACAGAATTCCAGAGTGGCTCTCTATTTCAGAGACTAGTAGTGCTGGGTCTGCAGGAAGCAAGAGGTAATTCTCACAGCTGGGCAGATCAAAGACAGTCAGAAAAAAATGTATGATTTTCTCTCTCCCAACATCCTACATGGGTGGTCATCCAGGCTCTGCATATAAGTCTTTAGTGATAGCAGTCTCTTCAGGGGTAAGGTGGGGTCACATTCCTCCTCGGGGGAAATAGACCTGTTTTCTATTGAAGAGGGAATCCCCCTGCGGTATTGCGAACTGTCCCAAATGCCTATTTGGAAAGAGGCAGCATGTCAAATTGCGACTTTGTGGCATTCCAAACTTTGGACCAGTTATTTGTGCAGAATATTCCAATTGTACATTTGAATCCAAATAAAACTGTTATAAGGGGAGCAAGTGTATATTTCTGTGTGAGAGAAAGGAAGATAGAGACAGAGAGACAGTCAGAAAAAGGCAGGTAGTCTAGAGAGGAGAGAATTTTCTTCTCAAGTGTTGAAAAACACAACATCCTTTCAAGAGGTAGAGACGACAGGATAGAAGTTTCCTTTCAACTCCATACTTCATGAATTCTCTCAGACTTCCCTCTTTGTTGAGTTTACTGATTGTCTTAGCTGCTAGTCATCAACACAGCAAGTATGCAGTGTCGCGCTGGGGTTAGGGATCTGTAGACCACATAAGACCTAGTTGTTGCAGCAAAGGTGGTATCCCCCCATTTAAGGTGAGGAAAATGGGGCTCAAATACATTAAGTGACTTTCTCAAGGTCACAGGTTCATATGAGGCTGAGAAAAAGTCAAGACATGTGTTGACTGAACTGCAAGCCCTCGTTGTGAAAAGCCTTTATGTGCTTCTTCCTCTGAGCTCCTTGTCCCCAAGTCTTACTTTCACTTACTGGAATTGCAGAAGCTAGAATTAGAATCTTAGAATTATTGTTCAAACCTTTCTCCCAAATTGTTTGTAATGGGATCGCAAATTTAACTTCCATCCTAATGCAAATGCGCAAAAGAATAAAGTCTGAAATTTTACTTTTGTCTGTAATTAACTTGGTCTTTCTCTTGAGTATCCACTTAATAGGAAAATAAATTAATGCAATGTCCAGTCTAATACAACCTTAGTCGATTTTAAAAGTTAAAAAGTTTAATAATGCCTTGAGGTAATGTTCTATCTCTCTCTCGGGGGAAAAAAAACTGTGATATCTCATGCAACCTCTTTCTTTGGCCTTTGGCCATACAGGAAGGGGTGTGCGGTTTTGCATTGGGTATATGTATTAGTCAGGATAAATAATGCTAACTTCTATAACAAACAACCCTCTAAAATCTCAGTGGCATAACATGAAAAAAGGGTTATTTCTCTTTCATGTCATGGTGCATGTAGGGAGTGTGGCTTTTTTCTAAGTGATGACCTAAGAATCCAGGCTCCTTTCATCTATTTTTATCTTCAAGACATCTCTCTCTCTCTCTCTCTCAATTTCTCTCTCAATTTCTCAATGATTGCAGTGCTTTTCTGGGGAAGAGAATATATACAGGAATTCTGCATGGTAGACATTGATACCGTGCACACTCCATTTACCAGAACCTCGTCACAGTGTTTCAGCCTAACTGCAAGGGAGGCTAGTGAACACTACTTTTCCCATGTGCTCAAGAAGCAGAAACAAGACTGATGGGATCTAACCAAGGTCCACAGCAGGCAGGAATGGTTCCCCAGCCCTCCTGCGAGTTCCTCCTGCCAGTGTTGACTGCCGGCCCCTCTGTCTGCCGAGTCACCAGGTTAGCGTCCCTCATCTGCTTCCGATGCTGAAGTGGGTGGCTGATGCCCCTGGGGAGGCATTTGTCGTGGCCTAGCCGCCACTTCCAATGGAGCTCCCACCGGTGTGGTGCCACTGAGCTCCGTGCTGTGTCTCTAGCTGGCCTGCTGGACAGAAGGTTCACTGCCAAGGCCCACTGTGGGGTCATGTTGTAATACCCTGGTGGACTCAGTGACTCTCAACCCAGCAGCCGTACCACCCAGGAACATGCACAGGTTTGGTCGACCTAATCATCAAGGCTGCCCTCTGCCTGACCACACTCCAGGAATTATCTCTGCTCAGGCCCGAGCTGGACTTCCGTGGTGGCTCAGGGATAAAGAATATGCATGCCAATGCAGGAGATTTGGGTTCGACCCATGGGTCTAGAAGACCCCGTGGAGAAGAAAATAGCAACCCAGTCCAGCATTCTTGCCTGGGAAATCCCATGGACAGAGGAGCCTGGAGGGCTTCTGTCTATAGGGTCACAAAGAGTTGAACATGACGAAAGACAACAAAAAGACCCAGATTGATGGGAGGCTGCCTGTTAGTGAGATTCTTCCGAGAGTCCCCAAAAGTATCAGGGTGAATGGCTCTTCAGAGAGCAGTTGTGAGGTGTGGGTGTGGTTCTCCGTGCCCCACCCCTCCCTTCCCATCCCCAGGAGGCCCCTGGGGAGGGGCTGGGACTTTTCTTTCTCCTCATCTGCCACTGCTTCTCCTTCCCAGAACAGGCCCCCACACCTGGGAAAATGCCTCTATTGATTGAGACCCTCCGGTGTGCTGGGCGGATACAGAGACACCATGGACCCTCCTTCCTCACGACAGTGACCTGGCTCGCCAGCTCTTGTAGAGCCCAGCAACCTACATTTTGCCTTTCAAAGTTGATATCGCCTCAGTGTTTTTCCTTTACATTCATTCTACGGCAATTTCTAATCTTTCCCAGGCAGGTAGATGCTGAGGGTGGTGGAAAGTGAGTAAAGAGATATATACTTGGACAAAAGAGAAACCCCATTTAATTGAGAATGCCTCCGTTTAATGAGGAACTTCTTAGGGTTATGAGCTCGGATGCATTCATTTAACAAATAGTTATTGATTATGTTCTGAACAGTGTTCTGGGCCATGGGGATGCATTTGCTCACCCAGTAAGCAAAGCTAACTGCCCTTGAGAAGCCTATGCTTTAGAGTGTGTAGGACTCAGCAATAGATACCAAGTAAGTGCTTGTATATGTAATGCTTGGGAGTGGTAAGCGCTAAGCAGAAGAGGAGGTACGAGATCCCAGGTAACATGCTGGTGGAGGTTTTACTGAGAGGTGGCTTGTGAGTAAAGATCTGAAGGGAGTGAGCAAGTGAGCCATGTACATTTTTGGATAAAGAACGTTCCAGGCAGAGGGGATTGCAGGTGCGAAGATCCCAAGCAGAAGTCTTCCTGCTTCGCGGAAGAATTAGAGGCTAGCGGCTGGAAGGAAATGACATCAGAGTTGATGGGAGGGTATGGATGGTGTTGACCCTTCTTACCTTTTCCTCTAAGTGAGTTGCAGTTCTGAGCACGAAAGTGATTTGAGCGGACTTCAGTTGTAACAGACCTGCTCTGGGCCAGCTTTGTCTTTTAGGGTTAAAGTTGGAGTGGCTGTCTATCTCTGCTTGAATTCTCATGGTGGCAGGGAACGGGTTCCTTCATGTGAAAATCCACAGCGGTCGTACAGGCTTAACTGTCAGGGGAATCTTCTTTCTCATTCGGTTCCCACAGGACAGAGATTGGCATACTACCGCCTACAAGCCAAGTCTGCACCCACCTCTTTTTATAAATGAAGATTAACTGAAACCCAGTCATGTTTATCTGTTGATGTATTTTCTACGGCTACCTTTGCGCTATGACGGCAGAGCTGAGTAGCTGCCACAGAAATCATATGATCTGTCAAGTCTAAAATATTTACTAACTGGCCTGTTTGAGAAAACGTTTGCAGGTCCTTATTATGGGAAAAAAAACTAGAAAGACAACTAGAAAAGAAAACTGAAGACATATGAGCTACAGAGATAAAACAGATGTCAAAACATAGTGCAAGTTTATGTATACCAAGAATATGCCATAAAATGTATAGGAAGTAGGAATCCAGGTAAAATATAGTTTCGTAGAGGTTTGGAGATTTGGGGAGGTCAAGAGTGACTGTAGTAAGATTACTATATTGGTAATAGCATTGAAGGAAAGTTTACCTACTGAACACCTGCTTTCTCCACTAGGGAACCTAGTAGATCCTAAACTAGGCTGAAAAATTCCGGCATGGCTTAGACTAGAGACCTCTGCTTTTGACCTGATTTGCTAATTGCCTCTACTTTAAGTGTCTTGCTTAAGTATGTGCTGATTTAGTCTAAGAGATCATCAACCCTTTCCCATTATCAGCCTCTGTATATTAATGTCAGATGATAGTTAGCAATAGCCTTAATACTCTTAGAAGTGTGCTTAATTTTGCAAAAATGATGGAGGCTTTCTTCTTCTCTCAGTCTCTGTTCCATGCTTCATTCCCTTCTGCTTAGTGTTACTAGCTCAGCTCCAGGCAGCCTCAGGGAGAGGACACTGCCTGCTCATGCAGGTACTGGCTGTGCAGACCTCCAGGTCCTTTCTCACTTGAGCCCTCTGCAAAGCAGTAGCCTGGCCTCATAAGCGCCTGGTTTCCCCAGTTTAATTGGTTCCACTCAATGCATGCACAGTCACCAAGACATTTTCCAAATTACTTACAATTAATGCTCGAGTCATTGCCAACGAGCTGTCTCAAGTCAGTTCCAATTTCCTATTCAACGGCCTGAGCAGGCAGCATAGTCAGAGCTGGGGTCACAAGTACCAGTCACCCTCAAGGAGGAAGCTATTGCCTAGAATCACATCTGTGGCTGCTAATAAAGTCATGTTGGTAAATGGTTTGGTATGAAAGGCGGTTACTTAAGGTTATCTTTTGCAATTTTGCAGAGATGAGGACTGAACAAGATACTATTCACATTAGGGCCATTAACACTGTTCCAAAACTAGGCACTTCCACTGCCATAGCTTATACACCTATGCCCTAGAGTCTCTAGGCCTCTGGAAAGTTAACATCATCATCTATTCACCCACGCACTTAAAGAGTGTCTATTGCCAGGGCTGGACCAGGTCCATGCCACTACTTTGTAGAACTGTCTTAGCCCTGTGAAATTTGAAGATGTAGGGCCCATCGCTGGCCTTGACCTAATCAATTTTGTGATGCTCACAGTGATATAATTTAAGAATCCCTTGTCTAGAGTTGAAATAGATGAAAAACAGGGTGTATTTGCTTTTGTTTTCTGCTTTTAGAGGCTTTATGTTGGTACCAAGGGAATAGGTTTCTGCTACCCGCTCTGCCCCCAGTCTTGCCTGGTCTATATCCCCACAGATTGGTTGAAGCTGGCGTTCAAGGGGAGGCTCTAGGTCCTGGAGGATTTGTATACTTGGAACCCAGGGAGAATAGAAGGACATTTGTATCAGTTCAGTTCAGTTGCTCAGTCGTGTTCAACTCTTTATGACCCCATGGACTGCAGCACGGCAGGCCTCCCTGTTCATCACCAACTCCTGGAGTTTACTCAAACTCATGTCCATGGAGTCGGTGAGGCCATCCAACCATCTCATCCGCTGTCGTCCCCTTCTCCTCCTGCCTTCAATCTTTCCCACCATCAGTTCTTCACACCAGGTGAGTCAGTTCTTCACACCAGGTGGCCAAAGTATTGGAGCTTCAGCTTCAACATCCATCCTTCCAATGAATACTCAAGACTGATTTCCTTTAGGATGGATTGGTTGAATCTCCTTGAAGTCCAAGGGACTCTCAAGAGTCTTCTCCAACATTTGTATACCTAAGACTAATAGACTAATCAGGCAGAGAGGAATACAAAGTCTTCAGGGTTGCAGTCTAGCTCACACAGCCCAGTGTGAGAGACTGAACCTCATCCAGGGCGCCCCTAATCCTCAGTACTGAAGCTGCCACTACAGTCTGATGGCATCCTGTTGTACCACTGTCTTAATCAGGGTGCTTAAGAAACAGAACCAAGAGGATGTACATAGACAGCGATGTAGCAAGAGGCAGTGTGAGGGACTGGATCACATGATCAGGGAAGCTGAGACGTTCCACCATCTGCTGTCTGCAAGCTAGAGGCCCAGAAGAGCCAGGGGTGTAGTTCCAGTCGAAGACTGAAGGCCTGAGCAGGAGGGTCCATGGTGGAAGTCTCAGTCTGAGTCTAAAGGCCCTGAGGACCAGGACCTCCGATGTCCAGTGGCAGGAAAAGATGGCTGTTCCGGCCCAAGCAGAGAGTATTCATCGTTTCTCTGCTTTTTTGCTCCATTTTGTCCTTGACAAATCGGATGATTCTCACCCACACTGGTGAGATCGATTTTCATTCAGTCTACTGATTCAAATGCTAATCTCATCTGGAAACACCTCAGGGTCACACCCAGAAATAATGTTTCACCCGCTATCCAGGCATCCCTTTGCTCAGTCAAGCTGACACCTAAAATTAACTCTCACCACCACCGGGCTGGTGGCTCATGGATGAACTTAAATAGACGGCATTATAGCTACCAGGGAAATCCACTCAGATGGTAAAGCATCTGCCTACAATGCGGGAGACCTGGGTTCACTCCCTGGGTCGGGAAGATACTCTGGAGAAGGAAATGGCAACCCACTTTGCCTGGAAAATCCCATGGATGGAGGAGCATGGTAGGCTGCAGTCCACGGGGTCTCAAAGAGTCGGACCCGACTGAGCAACTTCACATAGCTACCAGGTGGGCTTTCCAGGTGGCTCAGTGGTAAAGAATCTGCCTGCAAACTCAGGAAATGAAGGCGACAGCGTTTCAATCCCTGGGTCAGGAAGATCCCCTGGAATAGCAAATGGCAACCAGCTTCAGTATTCTTGCCTGGAAAATGCCATGGACTGAGGAACCTGGTGGGCTCCTGTCCAGGGGGTTGCAGAGTTGGACACGACTGAGCAATTGAGTGCACACACAAACGCACATAATCAGCAGGTGGCATTTTGGCTGGTCTTTGAAAGAAAAGAACTGAAGAGGACATTCCAGGCCCAGGGACCAACTGGGGGAAAAGCAAAGACGTATAAAAGTAGGAGAAGTGCCCAAGAAATAGCCATGGGTAACCTGGTTGCAGTCCCAGGGTCATGAAAAGGAGAAGTGAGCGTTAGGTGTAAAAACAGCACCTCTTGTATGTCAGCCTCTTTCTGGCTGCTCTGAGACATAAAGAGAAATGGGACAATATAAAGATGAAAGAGACACGGGCCCTACTTTCAAAGGGCATACTCATTGAAGAGAGCATCCGTATAGCACTGTGGCATCAGCAAGGCTTTGCTGAGTGGTAGGCTTGAACCTCGGAGAAGGCAATGGCACCCCACTCCAGTACTCTTGCCTGGAAAATCCCATGGATGGAGGAGCCCGGTAGGCTGCAGTCCATGCTAAGGGTTGGACACGACTGAGTGACTTCCCTTTCACTTTTCACTTTCATGCATTGGAGAAGGAAATGGCAGCCCACTCCAGTGTTCTTGCCTGGAGAATCCCAGGGACGGGGGAGCCTGGCGGGCTGCCGTCTACGGGGTCACAGAGTCGGACATGACTGAAGTGACTTAGCAGGCTTGAACCTTAGTGACGTTCTAAAGGAGATGCCATGAGCACTGTACCTAGGAAAGTTCTACACCTCTGGGTCTTGGGATGCCCACCCATGGGATACCCCATAGAAGGGGGGCTAGAAAGAGAGAGCTGTAACCTGCAATGTTAATTTTGTTCATCAAGCTGATTGGACCATGGGCTGCGCAGACATTTGGTGTTTATTGTGGGTGTCTGTGAGGGTGTTTATGGATGAAATTCACATTTGAGTTGGTAGACTTAATAAAACAGTTTGCCTTCCCTAAGGTTGGGTGGGCTTCCTCCTCTCAGCTGAACACCTGTATAGAACAAGAAGACTGAATAGGAGGGAATTTCTCCTGAACGAGGAGCTGGGACATTGGTCTTTTTAGCTTTCAGACTCAAACTGAAACACTGGCTCTTCCTGGGTCTTGAGCTAGCTGGGTTTTGAATTGGAGTTTATACCATGAGCTCTCCTGGTTCTCAGGACTTCAGATCTAGACTGGAACTACGCTGTCATCCTACACCCGCTATTCTAGGTGTCCAGCTCGCCAACTGGAGATACTGGAGTGTCTCGGCCTCCATAGTTGTGGAAACCAATTCCTTAAAGTCTCTCTCTCTCTCTCTCTACATATATATGTATATATGTATGTATGCATGTGTCATACATGAACACACGCACATCCTGTTGATCCTTTTTCCCCCCAAAGACTCTAATGTGTAAGCTCTGCTGATGTTCAAGAAGGACCTCAGTCTCTCCTTTTCGAATTCCGTCGTGTGGTGCAGTCTTAGCTCTGCCAGTTCAGCGTGCATCTCTTTTCATCCTCTCTCTGGCCTGGCAGTTAGAAGAGGGGAAGGGGTGGGGTCCAGAGGACAGGAAGCTCTCCATCCCTGATTCCTCCATGTCAGGCCCCCTCGTTGGAGGCTCCTTTCTCCAGGCTCCTTCCAGGGGAACTCTTTGGCCTCAATGCCCCGGGCACATGGATGGTGTGGAAAGTGAGGCTTTATTTCGTGGCGGTAGTGGTGATGCACATCCCTCCAAGAGCAGCACTAATGAAGGGGAAGCGTGACTACCTTCATTATTTTTCTCTTCTTCTCTGTCTTAGCAAAAGTGGTGTTTTTTTTTTTTTTTAACCATTAATTCGAAGCTTTTCCTTAAAGATATTCACTTTGTGCCAACCACAGTGAATGAAGCTAAAGGGAAAGAAAACTCTGCAGGCACCAGAGTATCATTGGTTACTCACACAGCTCTGGCTCTTTCCGCTGAGTCAAACTGGATTTGTTTGTTCTCAGCACCATCAATGCATGTACACCGGTGCACACAGGGAGGTGTGGAATCACACCGAACGATATTTTTATCCAAGACCAAAAGGATGTGCTGTCTATCCAGGGCAACGTGGAGATAAAAATCCTTTGTACTTATAATGCTTTCATCTGAGCCCAAAGTGCTGTCTTATACCCACTTTATCTCCTTTATCTACCTCCCAGCCAGGAAGTCAGAAGCAGTAAGGAAGATCCCCTCATCCGGACTGTGAAGACATTTAGGGCTGGGTGGATTATACGGTTTGCTGTCGGTTACATTGCAGAGTTTGAATCAGAAAGCTGGTTCTTTCCTCTCTCACATCTTCTCCTACCGTCCCTCCCTCCCTCCTTCCTTTCTCTCCTCCCTTCATCCCATTTTCCCACCTTCCTCCCTTTCTTCTTTCATCAGATGTTGTTGAACCAAGGGGTTCTCTTCTGGGTGCTGATGATGTGAAACACACAGCTCTCACCTCTGAGGCATTCTCAGCGCAACAGGGAACAGAGACGTATCAACACACCAGTGGAATGCAATGCTGGGAGGCCAACAGCTGCCAGTAAAGGCACCGGGGCACATCGAGGTGGGGGAGGCTAGGCCCTCCTGGAAGACTTATAGTGAAGGTTCTCTGGAAGTCATATTTGAGCTAGGCATGAAAGGAAGTATAGGAATTTTATAGATGAAAGAAATGTGGGCAGAGGGAACAGCTTGGGCAAAAACAGAGCCTTGTGTAAGGTCGTCTTGTGGTCAGGGAATTGCAAAACTGTCAGCATTGCTGAAGTGTGGGGAGCTCTCCTCTGAACAACCCCTACTGACTTCCAGCGAGAAATAGAACCCCTCTAATCATAACTCGGCCCATTCCTGAGACCCCAAGAACAGAGTCTCGGCGAGGTGTCGTAAGCACTGTCAGACCAAGATTAATCCTGCCTGTCCACTGCCAGCCTCTGAGGACTGCTCCTCTTTCTTCCACAATGAAGAGAGCCGCGTCAGTCTAACGGCTGCCATATTACCTCCCATTAACTTCATTATTGGACACTAACTGTTTCCAGTTATAATTCTTGCACTGGTAATGACTCGATGTCTGATTCCTGGATAATTACTGTCATGAATGTGATCAGACGGCTGCGCAGGGTAGCTTTTCTCCACCTGGGATCGGGGCACGAATCAACTGAATGCTCAGAGCTTGTAGTATTTTCCTGGAACTGACAGAGGAAAGTGATCTTACGAGTGACAGGGAAGGAGATTTCCCCTGGGGAGTCTGGAAACCCAAAACAGAATTCTCCCCTTCCTTGGGCTTTTGGATAGCCATGGTGGGTCTGGGCATATATATTTGTGTGCGTGTGCGCATATGCTGTCATGCAAAGCCGTGGTTCAAGAAACATCAGGTCCTTTTCTCACTGTAGGGACAGTAATTGATACCTTGCTAGAAGCTTCTGGCAGATTAAATTTTATAAGCCATGACACGCAGAAGCTTTCACTCTAAGTTACTCAAAACCCACTCTAATTATCCACATTTATTTGTACGCAGAGATAGGCTGCCTATTTGTAAGTCCAAGAAAGGGGTTTCTCACATTGCATGTGGTTGAGGGTAATGCTAGAAAAATGAACGAAGTTGGCAGTAGAATTAATGAGGTAGGCTGATGTGAAATTCGAAGTGCAGAAAGAAGGAGCCAGAATGAAGCTGGAGAACCAGAGAAGATGAGCAGAGGTCAGTGAGGAAAACTCTCCATGGGCCTGAGACCTCAGATCTGCCTGCCTGGCTCTCCCTCAGCACGGCTGGGTAAGACCACTTCTGATAGAAGCAAACCCCGCTATCCTAAAGATTGAGAAGGTCAGGCCTGTCCAGACAGTGTTGTGCAGCTTGCCTCTTGCATGCAGAATTGCAGCTCGCCTAGAACAGACAATGCTTGAAATGTTCTGAACAAAGAGTTACCAAGTGTTTCTTCTGCAGAGGGTTTTTTGACCTCAAGTTCACAGAATTGTGTGCATGGCACAGTATTAACATCAGCCCACATAGAAGCCTCTGTCATTTGATTTTTGATTGTTGCTGCTCTGTCCCTGCTCTTTATGCCTCCATCCTTCATTCTACAGGCTCCAGCTCTTGTGGGTTTCATATATATTCTCAGTGAATTAGTTTCCTATTGCTGCCTGAACAAGTTACACACGCATAGGGTTTTAAATAAGACAAGCTTATGTTACTTATTTTTAAATTAAAAACAATTGATGGTGGCATAGAGTTGATTTGTAATGTTGTGTCAGTTTTAGGCACACAGCACAGTGTTGCCATTTTAAATATACTTCTCCGCCTTCTTGATCAGATTCTTTTTCCATATAGAGTTCCCTGTGCTGTACAGCAGTCCTTGTTGATTTTGTATTTTATATATATATAGGGCATATATGCTGATCCCAAACTCTTAATTTATTCCCCTCCCCCTTCACCTTTCCCTTTTAGTAGCTTTAAGTTAACACAAACTTCTTATCTCAGTTTCTGTAGGTCAAAATCCAGCAGGGTCAGCTGGGTTCTCTGCTCAGGGTTTCACGTGGTTGAAATCAAGGTATTGGTTGGTCTTGGTTCTTATCTGGGGGCTCCAAGGTGAGGGGAGATCTGTATCTTAGTTCATTTGGGTTGTTGCGTGCATAGCGTTCTTTGCTGGCTGCTGATGGGGTCATTCTCTGCATCTAGAAACCATCTGTACTCCTGGGCTCATAGTCTCCTTAGTCTTCAGAACTAGCAGTGGTGTGTTGAATCCTCCTTGTACTTAGAATTTTTCTATTGGAATCTCTCCAACTTTCTCTTCCGCTTTCCCTTCTGCTCTTAGGGGTCATTGACCCTCCCTAACCATGCAGGATAATCTCCTTATTTTAAGGTCAAATGCTTACTAACTACTTACACCTGTAAAGTCCCTTTTGCCATGTAAATTAACATATTTGTAGACCTGGAAATTAGGGGGTAAACTTTTCCTGGAGGTCATAATTTTGCCTGGCATTGTGACCCAACTTTCATTTGCTTATTTACAAGCAATAGCCTTAAAAGTGTGTTATTTGTTTATCCTAAAAAGATTACATAAACAGTTTTGTGCTATAAATCTTACTTTTGTTTGCTTAAAATCATATTTTGAAATCTATCCTGCTCATTATTTCTGACCAAGATGTACCATTCTGTTATGCACTTATATTAAGTATATTACATGTATCCATTTCCTTAGCTGTGAATACCCACAAACAGAGCTGCAATGACTGTCTAATATGTCTGTATCTCACAGTGGACCTGTGTAAAGGTTTCTGTGGGGTATACATCTAGGAGTGGAATTGCTAGGTGATAGGGTGAAGCATCCCTAACTCTACTCTGCATTTCTAGATTACATTCTAGAATGTCTGCACCCACTTCCTTTCCCATTAGCAGTATGTAAATATCCCGTTTCCCCACATGCCTGCCAGTGTTTGGTATTCAGTCCTGGCTCCAACACTCTCTTGCTATGTCACCTGTGGCTGTAAGTGTTAATTGCTCAGTCGTATAGGACTCTTTGCAACCCCATGGGCTATGGCCCTCCAGGCTCTTCTGTCCATGGGATTTCCCAGGGAAGAATACTGGAGTGGGTTGCCATTCCTTTCTCCAGGGAATCTTCCTGACCCAGAGATGATACATTGGGCTCCTGTATTACAGGCAGATTCTTTCCCATCTGAACCACCAGGGAAGCCCTAGCTATGGTTAAGAAACGTAAAATCTGTTTTCCTCAGTTTTCTCATCTGTAAAATGTACTGAAACTAGCATCTGACTCATAAGGTATTCTGAGGATTACGAGTTTTGATCAGAATAGGTCCCAGGACATAGTAGGTGCTTTAATAATTATTCTGTTATTTTAAAATATTTACAGTATAATAGACATAAAGTCACTTTTTTGGGTTTCATTTTGCATTGTTTCATTAATAAGGAGGTCAAGTATGACTTCCTGTATTTACCAGCTGTTCAGATTTTTCTTTCCTTTTTTTTTGTGATTTGTCTTTTGTGTCGTTGATGAAGAATATTTTATATGGTTTTACGCTCTGTGTCCATTTCAACAGCATTAAATCCAGGTGCCCTCATATGTCTAACATTTAAGAATGCTCAAACTACTGCACGATTGCACTCATCTCACATGCTAGTCAAGTAATGCTCAAAATTCTCCAAGCCAGGCTTCAGCAATACGTGAACCGTGAACTTCCTGATGTTCAAGCTGGTTTTCAAAAAGGCAGAGGAACCAGAGATCAAATTGCCAACATCTGCTGGATCATGGAAAAAGCAAGAGAGTTCCAGAAAAACATCTATTTCTGCTTTATTGACTCTGCCAAAGCCTTTGACTGTGTGGATCACAATAAACTGGAAAATTCTGAAAGAGATGGGAATACCAGACCACCTGACCTGCCTCTTGAAAAATCTGTATGCAGGCCAGGAAGCAAAAGTTAGAACTGGACATGGAACAACAGACTGGTTCCAAATTGGAAAAGGAGTACGTCAAGGCTGTAGATTGTCACCCTGCTTATTTAACTTCTATGCAGAGTACATCATGAGAAACGCTGGACTGGAAGAAACACAAGCTGGAATCAAGATTGCCGGGAGAAATATCAATAACCTCAGATATGCAGATGACACCACCCTTATGGCAGAAAGTGAAGAGGAGCTAAAAAGCCTCTTGATGAAAGTGAAAGAGGAGAGTGAAAAAGTTGGCTTCAAGCTCAACATTCAGAAAAGGAAGATCATGGCATCCAGTCCCATTACTTCATGGGAAATAGATGGGGAAACAGTGGAAACAGTGTCAGACTTTATTTTTCTGGGCTCCAAAATCACTGCAGATGTTGATTGTAGCCATGAAATTAAAAGTCGCTTACTCCTTGGAAGAAAAGTTATGACCAACCTAGATAGTATATTCAAAAGCAGAGACATTAGTTTGCTGACTAAGGTCCGTCTGGTCAAGGCTATGGTTTTTCCTGTGGTCATGTATGGATGTGAGAGTTGGACTGTGAAGAAGGCTGAGCACCAAAGAATTGATGCTTTTGAACTGTGGTGTTGGAGAAGACTCTTGAGAGTCCCTTGGACTGCAAGGAGATCCAACCAGTCCATTCTGAAGGAGATCAGTGCTGGGATTCCTTTGGAAGGAATGATGCTGAAGCTGAAACTCCAGTACTTTGGCCACCTCATGTGAAGAGTTGACTCATTGGAAAAGACTCTGATGCTGTGAGGGATTGGGGGCAGGAGAAGAAGGGGACGACCGAGGATGAGATGGCTGGATGGCATCACGGACTCGATGGACGTGAGTCTGAATGAACTCTGGGAGCTGGTGATGGACAGGGAGGCCTGGCGTGCTGCGATTCATGGGGTCGCAAAGAGTCGGAGACAACTGAGCGACTGAACTGAACTGAACATGCTGCAACTGTGATGATGAGTCTGCTCATGGAAGAGCATTGCTGAGAAATAACAGTTTTTATTACACATTGGCGGGTTACACATTGGTGGGTCCTGCAAGCACCCTTGTTACACACTGATGGGTCCCACAGACACACTTGCCATGAAGTCATACCCCATCTAGGTCTCGTTTTGTTCATCCCTGCCAATGGTTAGCTCTGCTGCTTAGAGAACATCTCTTGTCACTATGGCTGTGGACTTGGTTCTAGTCTGGTATGTTCTAGTCTGCCTCCTCAGGGAAGGCACAAGTCTATGGCTTCACTGCCTATTACTCTCTAAAAAGAAGTTCCAGAGAGACAAGGGTCTGTCTCCCTATCATTCCATCTCAGCCACCAGAAAAATGATGGAAGTCATGACTGAGCCACAAGAGCCATTTTGTATAGAGCAAGGGCCATTATAGAAGGGCTAGTCCATCTGCAAATTGGCAAACAGAACTTTTTTATATGTAGCAAAAGCAATGATTCATAACTCAAAACCAAAAGGGATTTGATTTAGAAAAGCATCTTCAGTTCAGTTCAGTTCAGTCACTCAGTCATGTCCGACTCTTTGCGACCCCATGAATCACAGCACGCCAGGCCTCCCTGTCCATCACCATCTCCCGGAGTTCACTCAGACTCACGTCCATCGAGTCCGTGATGCCATCCAGACATCTCATCCTCTGTCATCCCCTTCTTCTCCTGCCCCCAGTCCCTCCCAGCATCAGAGTCTTTTCCAATGAGTCGACTCTGCATGAGGTGGGCAAAGTACTGGAGTTTCAGCTTTAGCATCATTCCTTCCAAATAAATCCCAGCACTGATCTCCTTCAGAATGGACTGGTTGGATCTCCTTGCAGTCCAAGGCACTCTCAAGAGTCTTCTCCAGCACCAGAGTTCAAAAACATCAACTCTTCAGCACTCAGTCTTCTTCACAGTCCAACTCTCACATCCATACATGACCACAGGAAAAACCATAGCCTTGACCAGACGGACCTTAGTCGTCAAAGTAATGTCTCTGCTTTTGAATATACTATCTAGGTTGGTCATAACTTTTCTTCCAAGGAGTAAGCGTCTTTTAATTTCATGGCTGCAATCACCATCTGCAGTGATTTTGGAGCCCAAAAAAATAAAGTCTGACACTGTTTCCCCATCTATTTCCCATGAAGTAATGGGACTGGATGCCATGATCTTCCTTTTCTGAATGTTGAGCTTGAAGCCAACTTTTTCACTCTCCACTTTCACTTTCATCAAAAGGCTTTTTAGTTCCTCTTCACTTTCTGCCATAAGGGTGGTGTCATCTGCATATCTGAGGTTATTGATATTTCTCCCGGCAATCTTGATTCCAGCTTGTGTTTCTTCCAGTCCAGCGTTTCTCATGATGTACTCTGCATAGAAGTTAAATAAGCAGGGTGACAATCTACAGCCTTGACGTACTCTTTTTCCAATTTGGAACCAGTCTGTTGCTCCATGTCCAGTTCTAACTGTTGCTTCCTGACCTGCATACAGGTTTTTCAAGAGGCAGGTCAGGTGGTCTGATATTCCTATCTCTTTCAGAATCTTAGGGGTTTGGAAATCAGTGAATTCAAACACCATTAAAATAATGAAACAGCCTCACATTTTAACTCAGTTGGAATTTTACTCTTCATTTCTTAGTTTTTAACCTTGTTAATTATAAAGGTGGTTGAAATATCATTTTGAAAAGTTGCAAATGATCTGTTATCTCAGCATGATTTTAAAAACACCCAAAGGGCTGTATACTGTGTTGTTGTTCAACATTCTTTTTCTGTAAAGATCTTAAAGTTACTGTTTATTGCTTTAGAAACCTTTAACTAAAAATGATCACATGGCCTAAGAGGGAACCTCCCTAGAGGCAGGCCCTGCAAGTGAGACTGGGTGGTGTTGGGGCAGGTAGCCAGAAGTGGTCTTCTGGGATGGCAAGTGAGGTTTCATGGCCTGAAAAAACAGAATAAAAACAATTTCTTGTGCTTGAGAGTGAAGACAGCCCTGCCAGACAAATTGGTCTTTAAAAGCAGAGTTTTAGCTGGTTCTGGGTAACTTACAAACAGACTTCCTCCTTACTGAGTTTGGATAGCACAACGCCCTGCTTGGACTCTGAATGGCCTTCATGAAACGACCTAGGACCTGAAGTTAAAAAAGCAAACAACAAACAAACAGAATTTTGGGGTTATTATTTTCTAAACCAATGATGTATGAAAAGAGTTTTCTTCCCAGACTACAGTAACAGGGGGGAAATATTGGCATCTGTTGATATATGGACACAGCTATAAATAGTAGTAGGTAGTAACCCAGTGCCATGGGGTGGTGGATTTTCGCCCATGTCTCCCCAAAATGCCACAGTGAATTGTGGGAAGTTTACAGTCGGCCCTTGAATGACTCAGGTTTGGACTGTGCAAGTCCACTTATACATGGACATTTTTCCACAGTATATACTCTGGTTCTACACACCCTGAGGTTGGTTCAATCCTTGGAATGGAGAACTGGGGTACGAGAGCTCGAGCTCACTGAACTTATCCTCAGATTAACCCTGGAATTGTTCAACTCTAGTCTGTTTTAACCCAAACAAAGAGGAAAAGCACCTGTCCGGGGCCTGCCCCAGGACCCCCCTGAAAGCTTCTGCCTGGGAGTAGCTCGCTGGGCCAACGAGTTGTCTCAGCTCTTTCACACATATCTGGAATCTATAGGCATTAACCTTATAATCTATGTAATGGATTTTTTAGTTCACTGGGGCGACAGCTAGAAAGCAGAAGCCCTGCTCAGGCGTTCTTGATCACGTCTGTTCTGATGAGGTATTTGTCTCACCACTTTGTCTTGGGGAATTTCATTATGTCATCATTTTACTAACATTTCCCAGAGATGTTCCTCTAACTGAATGGGCCAGAACATGGTAACAGAAAACTTTTGCCTTTATTTTCCATAATCCAATACTAGATATGAGAAATCCTAGAGTGAAATTACTGCTGTGCCATAGAACTCTCCAGTTAAAAGGGCTGTGGGGGGGAGGACACAGCACAAGAAAGAGAGTGCCAGTACATTGTAAACGATAAGCAGTTGACACCAAGAGTTACAGAAGTTTATGAACGCTGTGCTAAATCCTTTAAATGCGCTTTCCCACTAATCCTCTCAATGACCCACTCTTGTTGTTGCTTAGCCACTGAGTTGTGTCTGACTCTTTGCAACTCCAAGGTCTGTAGCAGGCCAGGCTCCTCTGTCCATGGGATTTCTCAGGCAAGAATACTGGAGTGGGTTGCCATTTCTTTCTCTAAGTTATCTTCCTGACACAGATCGAACACATGTCTCCTACACTGGCGGTAGGATTCTTTACCACTGAGCCTGACCCCAAGGAGGTAGATATTAATCATTATTTGTACCTTACAATGAAGAAATACAAACATGGCGGAGATCACTAAATGTGCCCATGTTAGTGACTAGGCGTGTTGGGGTTGAACCCAGCTTTGTGATTCCTGGGCCCAAGCTATTAACCATCCAGAGATTAACTACTGTTTCAGCTGAGAGAATTTTTGTTTTGATCACTTACTCTGTATCAAATGCTGTGAAGAATACAAGAAGGATAGCACATGTTTATAGCAAAGGCTAAGAGAGTTTGGTTCAGACCAAACTCTGTATTTTTGTGTACTGGTTCAGACCAAACCAGTATTTCTAATACCCAGACTTTCTTTGGCAGAAGAAAAATCTTTGCAGGCAGAAGTTGTCAGGGAAGTCCTTATGAAGCGGGTGGATCTGGGAAAATGGGAAAAAGGATTCAGGCCTGCCTTTTAGAGAAGAGGATGCGTTCTGGATAGTGAGGAAAACTAAATAACCCCTCCCTTACCAGATGTAATTGAAAACATAGAAAAAAAATGAGAGGGTCAGGTCATAGCAAATCTTCTGACCTGTGGCTACAATAACCTTATGAAGTCCTACGACTACTCTTGGTTTTGCAAGACAAACAGAAATTTATTATTGTTATTATCAGTTATTCAAGGAGACAGGGAAAGATCTACATCTGGAAGAGTTGCCCCAAAGACCTCATTCTAAAGCCTGCTATAATGAAGCTTGTCAGATATGAAGGTTCTTATTACTTTTCAACACTTGGGAGGATTCCAAAATGGCAGCCGCTTTGACAGACCCATGAAGTGTTCATGGGACTTTCTCTGGAAGGGACACCAACTTAGAAGCGAGGCTAGAGGAGAGCTTGGGTCACTGATAGAAGCATAGCTTCCCCTCCTGAATGAACACATGTTATCACGGAAAGAGAGCTTTCCCTTGTTCTCTGGTCCTATGGCTGGTCTTCTCCATCCAGAAATATTGGGTGATACGATGTTCACTCCAGCAGAACACATTATCATTATTCAGGAGCAAGTGACTTGAAATTGAAATGCTCACACAGTTGTGAACTCCAACAGCGTTAAAAATAAATCCCTTTATCTGTTCTACATTCCTAGGTACTCTTTTCCATTGGAGACCCCCTTTAAAAGATGTGCGGACTGCACGTTGAACAAGATCGAATGTGACTTTACGAAAATAGAATGCCTGGTCTCTCCTCTTTCCCTTTCCACTCGACAATGCAAGACAAATTCACTCCATGGGAACCTTTTGTGGGCTGTACTGCTCAGGCAATTTGCAGTTTGCTGGGGGAAAGGCAGCTCACGCTACATTTATCACCCCCTGCCGCCGGCTACAATTCAACCCACTTCGAACCACTGAGCAGAGGTGCTGATGGAGGCTCTGGCATTAGAATTTCACATCATAATAGAAGTTCAGGGAAGCAAAAGACAAATGTATCAGGGCCTTTCCAGGTCTTCACTAAGGAAGAGGTCAAGAGTACGACATGGGGTGATAGGGACCAAAGATGAGCATTTGCAGTAATGAAAAATACGGTTGCTTTTCTCGAATCTTTTATATATATATTTCCTTCTGGTAACCTTAGCTTGAATAGTGAGTTTCCTATTGCTATCCAAATCATCAACTCATATTGTGAGGGGTACTCTACAGTAACTGCACAAAGCAACATGGCCAAAACTAATAAATAAGAAAAAGCATGACTTGCCTTCATTTCATTCTGTTTTACTCAGGGGCTTGTTCTCAAAAAACAAAAAAGCAAACAAGAACAACACCATAAAATGAGTGTAGTGGGTAATTGGGTGGAGTTAATGTATTGGTCAAGACAGGCTAGATACTGCTATGAACAACCCCCCAGTCTCCCAAAGCCAAAGTGTTACTTCTCATGAAAATCAGTGGAGGAGTGTGCTTCATAAGTTTACTCAAGGACCCAAGCTGATGGAACATGATATTGTTGCTATACTATCTCTAATTCTGGAAGCAGAAGAGTATGCTGAAGAGTCTTATCTGGCATTGAAATTCTGACTTAGGAGTGAAACGCATCCCTTCCACTTACAGTCCATTGGCCAGAACCAGTCATGTGACCTGCCTAACTGTAATGGGCCAAGGAAATATAACCCTCTTGTGCAGCTAGAAGGAGAGGGTGGTTATTTATGGGTGAGAGCTGGGAGTCTCTACTATCATTGTGTTATGTCTCTTCTATTGGTCGACTTCTCCTCTGGAGAAGGAAATGGCAAGGAGTTGGCTTAGGTAATCTCCAGTATTCTTGCCTGGGGAATCCCACGGACAGAGGAGCCTGGAGGACTACAGTCCATGGGGTTGCACAGAGTCAGACATGACTGAGCTACTAAGCGTGCATTGGTTGGCTTAGTGAAGTTGGTCTGAATAGTGGTAGTGGTTTTGGGTATTTATTTATTTATTTATTTTGGTTTTTGGTATTTAAATAAACCACATATACTTGCCATTTCTTTTTGTTTCGTGTACAGTGATGTTCACAAATGTCGTAGCAGTGGTAAGAAGATTTTGGCAGTAGAAAGACTCCAACAACTCCCTAACGGAAGGGATGAGAAAATAGAGAGACTGAAAAAGTTATCCACGATTTCCTCATTGTTGGCAGAGACAAGGTACCTTCCAGATCAGTCCTCTTTCCTCTGCGCAACTTGCCTGTCCATTAGATCCGTTCCCTGGAGCTAAGAGAGAGTATGAGCTCAGAAGGTAATGTCCTGCAAATCTGACCAACAATGCAAGTGAGTCTGTATGAGGATTAATATCACAGTGGACAGCATGTGATTTATTTTTAGTGTTAACACTCAAGGTATTCATTACTCTGTTTAGAATGGATGTGTTTTTGCATTATTCATTCATTTCTCTACCTGTTAGTATTATTAATATTTTTGACTTGCTAATCATAGTACTAATGACAAATGTTTTCCTTTGAATTCACCCGAAGGTTCATATTTGCTCCTAGGGCTGTGTGTTGATACATGGCGGTACTTCCTAATGATTTTGTGCCATGGCGCATGTAGAAAATGTTAATAGTATAGTGGGGTAAAACCGCCAAGGCTGCTCAACCCTTGAGACAATTGCATGTGAATTCCAGCTGCTTCAAGACCAAGCCTGGCCACCTGATGAGCTGAGGATTGACCTTGGAACACTAGTACCCCAGTTATAAAGTGCGGGTTGGGAAGCGCTGGCATTCACAGAAGAGCAGTGAGCTAGGTGTTACTTTCTCTTTCAGACTGGTTGGGTTTGGGGTCAGAACTATGTCCCTATTTATCTCTGCTGACTTTGATACTTGTGTTGGTTAGAAGTGGTTGTTAAGAGGAAAAAAAGGCACCTCACCTTGACCCTTCTTGATCAGGGAAGGTTTCTTGGAAGAATTAGATTTTTCAGCAATGTTTAGGGAGTGAGTATGAATACCCATAGAAATCATAGATAAGCTGGTAACCCTGGAGTGCTCTTTAGAGCCATTCTGGCAGGGTAATGAAGTCATTTTAAATAAGGGGTATTTTCAGCATAAAATGTTTAACAGATCAAATGCGTCTAGGCTTCTGCAGGTTTCAGAGGAAACAGAATGGAAAGCCACACTGATGAAACACTGCTAACAGGCAAATGTTCCCTTTTTCCATGAGGTAAGCAGCTCATGGGGTTTCGTTTAGGTGAGAACTCTTTGGTGGTTGGCTTAGGTAATGAGCATCTGCTGGGAAGACCTTGTGAGCATTATTTGTGCCAGTATCTGTGCAAAAAATACCTCTTCCCTTTATGGTGTGGATTTGAAAGAAAAATGGCATCCCATTGGAAGAAAAGGATTTGATCACTGTTGGGCCCTATCTTTTTGGTCCTTTATAATTCTTTTCTATGTCACTGCTTGACATCTATCATTAGAACGCTGCCAGACAATTTCCTCCCTCTCTTTTTACTACATGGAGGTCTCTTTGTTAAAAACAAGGATGCTAATGTTGCTTCAACTGTTGAGTGCATGAGTGTGTGTGTGTGTGTGTGTGTGTGTGTGAGTGTAAACATACTTGTCTATGGGGCATGGATGGAAGGCTAGAATTTCATTCTAACATATTCACTGACTCTCTGCCCAGCAACTCAAATGCTATGGAACAGACAGAAGTAGGTCAGGATGGGAATTGTCCTATCTCAGCATATTACAAGGTGGGTGTGACAAGTGAGTGAGCTGTCAGTTCAGAGACAGAAGTAGGGAAAGCCAGAGATGGGTAGAGTAACCGTATAATTCATCATCCACACCGTGACACTTACGAGAATGAAAGGGGGTGCTATTAATAATTACGCTGGGACAACATGTGTAAATTGGGACTGCCCCAGGCAATCTGAGATGAATACCAAGCCTGGGGATGGGCTAAGTGTCAAAATGCCAGGAGAGGAACAGCCACATAATAGAGCCTAGTCTTTCCATTGGAATGGAGTCAGGAGTGTGGACAATTTCCCACATACTGGAATAACGTAATGAAAAATGCAAAAACTGAATGGGCGGGTGAGAGAAACACGGCACTTCATGGTTAACAAGAATAAGAATTATTCCTGGTGAGTGTAAGTCACGTGGACCCAGCATAATCCAAGCAAGTAGGTGGTTTGCTCCTTTTGAAGGCCAGCAGCTGCCTGTCTTCCCTTATGGAAATTGTTTCTGTCCATCTAAAAGGTGGAGTTCTTGCACTCGACATCTGTCAGGAATGGGCATTTCACTTCGGTAGAAGCCTAAGTCAGATCACGTGTAAGGCTGAAGGGCAAGAGTGCAAGGGATTTCCGGGAGAGGATTGTCAGGAGTTGACGGGGGCATTCTACTGGGGAGAACCCCCTCTATTTGCTTCTGCTTTGTATTCTACACATAAGACTGTCATTGGATGCAAAAAACTGAAGCATAAATAAGACTGTCTCTACCTGGTAACTTTTTATTAAAAAAAAATTATACATTAGGTGTGGAGAAGGAAATGGCAACCCATTCCGGTATTCTTGCCTGGGAAAGCCCATGGACAGAGGAACCTGGCGAGCTACAATCCAGGAGGTTGTAAAGAGTCAGGCACAACTTAGCAACTAAACAACATACATTAGGTGAGAAAGGGTATGTTCAGAATCCTAGGAGCAGCGAGCCTTTAGAGGGAAGTACTGGACACTCAGCAGACCTCAGCCCCATTCTTCCCTTCCTTGCTTCCTTCCATCACTTACTTTTCCATTAATCCCCTACTAATAGTTAGGCCCCATACTTGGAACAAGAGCTACGGATAAATGAAACATAGTCCCTACCTTGGAGGAGCACTTGTTTTAGTAAGAATGAGTGTAATTCTAAGAAATTAAGCATAAATAGTAAAGTACTGAAACAGGAAGGGATAATGTGTTAAGAAGGGCTCATGCTTAAGAAGTATGATGGAGTATGACAGCTATATAAGGTGCAGAAAGAATTTCCAGGCAGAAGCTGTGGGATGAAGAAAGAAAGTCAGATATTACAAGGAGATGGAATGTTTGGGGAAGGGATAAACACTCACCTGCCCTAAAGGGCCCAGAGTAGGGAGGGAAAGAGTTAGCGGCAAAAATTTAAACCTGAATTGTGCCGCAACGAAAGAGGAATTCTAGAGCTGAGAGGAGGAAGAAAAGACACGGGACACTGACGATCCAACAGGAAAAGAGAGAAAACATGGAAGAAACACAGGGACATAGCCTCTGATAGAGAGGAGCAAAATTCTCAAAAGAACCCTTACAAGATCTAATAGACACACGCAGCCCGACTTCCCTTTACTGCCTTTCTGGGTCTGGGAGCTGCGGCTGAGACTCACAGTTATGGGACCAGCGGGGCTCAGCACAGATGTTAGGGTAATGACACACAAAGCCTTCCCCTAAAGGGACAAGCCCAGTCTGCTTGTCTATGGGTAGACAAACAAGAATGGGTTTTTCTGTTTGTTTGTTTGCTTGCTTGGTTGGTTTGGGTTTTGAAGCTCTTCTCTTCAAAGCAAAGAAGGGGATGCAATGCCAGGGGAGGGGAATTGGTTCTGTGGTTGGAGGCTCTGCCAGGAGCCCAAGACCCACCCCTGGCAGATTCTGTGGCCAGCTCTTGAGGAGGCAGTGAAGGAAAATGCTTTACTGCAGTGCCAAGCTACCTGCTGGCACAGCTTAGCCTGAACTAAGGTTGCTTTTATGTCAGAAAAACGTAAGTCTGGAGATCCTGGGCTGTATGTTTAATAAGGGACATTCATATATACTGTGGTTCTGCTCGCTAATTGTCCCACCAGGCTGGCTCCCAGGCAATCCAGATAAAGAGGGGAACTTGGCTGCAAAGCCTAGCTCACTTCCATCAGCATGGCAAAGAAATGCACAAAGCCTGATCCTTGGACAAACACACAGATACAGGCTGTATTTCTTATTTATTCATTTTGCAATTCTGCTTCTTCTGGGAAAGTGGAGGTTTATTGCCCAGTAGCACATGACTGCGCTGAAAGACAGAAGGAATATCAGCCAGCTGCTTCATGCACTATTCTGTCCAGCAGGGGCTGAGAGTACCAGCAAGAGGGTTGGGGGTGGGGTGTGTGTGTGTGGAACCAGAACACTTACCATAGAAACCTATCAGTGAAGAATGGGGATCCTGTTGGTCACAGTTGTATGGCTCTCCCACCCAGAATTCTTGCACCCATCTTTAATTATGAGGTAGGGACAAATGTCCCAGTCATTTAGGCAATAAATGTTTATCAAATAATGATCATGAGCCACGGACTGCACCAAGTGCTCTGGATACAGTAGTAGGAAAGATGGTCAAGGTCCATCTAAGGATTTACAGTCTAATGTGGGATATAAGCCATGAATGAATGAACAAACCATAACTACACATAGAGCTATAATACCTAACACTTCTATATAGAGCTTACCATCCCACTTCTGAGTCCGCACGTGTATACATACGCATACGCATCTTCGTTTCTACTTCTCTACAGCTGCTCTCCTGTCTCTCTTCCTCTCTTCATCTTAGCCCAAGTCGGCCCAGATTCTAAGACTCTGACCTAAAGCAAGGAATACTTATGCCATCTCACCCCATCTTAAAGAATTTAGCATTGAGCCGATTTCCCTGTTGTTTTGGCTGAAGATCTGGTGACCGGCGCTAAATCCGGCGCTTCATTTTCCTCTTCTACGCGCCCCCGATCCATGGCACACTTGTTTTGAGAATAGACTCTTGCCTTTATCATGTGCCCAATTACAATTCTGTGAAGCATATTTGAAAACAATAATCTGTTTGATCTTTATTCAAGCTTTTCTCCAGCCTTGCTTTTAATCTTACTGAGTGTTTTTTTTTTCTTTCCATCTTAGATGGGAAGCCTATTCTTGAATGGCTGTCCTGTGACTAAAAGACTGCTTTCTACTGCAGATGGCCAGATGGGGCTACTAGCTGCCACTTACCTAGAGCTCCTTTTCCAGTATCCATCTGCTTGCTGGGATCTGAGGTTACTTATTCACATCATCTCCTCCCGCACTGTTCATTCGCTTGAATGGACTGCAATGAATAAGAGTGCTCGAATGTGGCTAGAAATGGATGTCAGCGAGGATGGTTTGGGGCTGGTCATGGGCAAGTCCACAGATATCATGGTATCACAATGTTAGAAAGACAGATATGATGACTGAGCATAGAGCCTGGTGTCACACAGATCTAGGTGTGAATCACGCACACCTCACTTAGCTATGCAAACTTGACTGAGTAACTTCTCTGCCCTTCAAATTATCTTTCCATACAATAAACAAAATTTCACAACAGATTTAGTTCTTACTAAGTAGTTGTGAGATTTAAAAGATAACACAATTAAAGACTCCTGCGTCTGGACAGGGAGAAGGCAATGGCACCCCACTCCGATACTCTTGCCTGGAGAACCCCAGGGACGGGGGAACCTGGCGGGCTGCCGTCTATGGGGTTGCACAGAGTCTGACATGACTGAAGCAACTTAGCAGCAGCAGCTTCTGGACAAAATAGAGTGACACGGATTGAATTTAGGTTCTGTCTGAAGCAACCAGAGGAAAAACAGACAAAATGAAGCAGTGGCTTTAAGACCTTAAACACTCATCTGGTCTTGCCTAACAAATCTTAAAAATAGAACACAAACAATCAACTTATTTTTTAAAATTAATTTAACTGTGTATGATAACAAAGCCCAAGGATATGTCTAGGAACAAGAAAATACAGCACCCAACAAAGAACAGTTCACAATGCTTAGAATCCAATAGAAAGATTACTAGCATGCAAAGAGACAGGGAAGAATGACCTATGGTGAGGAAAATAATTGAACATGATCAAGCGCTGATATAAATGATTCACTTGGTAAGGGCATTGGTTGCTTTCGTGTGTGCTCAGTCACTCGGCTGTGTCTGACTGTATGTGACCCCATGGACTGTAGCCTGCCAGGCTCCTCTGTCCGTGGGAGTCTCAAAGCAAGAATACCAGAGTGGTTTTCCATTTCCATCTCCAGGGCAACTTGCTGACCCAGGGGTCCAACTCACGTCTCTTGCTTTACCACTGAGCCACCTGGAAAGCCCCTAAAAAGTTAAGTAGAAACAAAGAAGTTATACAAAGGGCCCAAAATAAACTTCTAGATCTAAAAAACACAATGTCTGATGTGAAAAATATACCTGATGGGGTTAATGACAGATTAGTCATTGGGGAAGAAAAGATTTTTAAATATGAAGACATAGAAATAGAAACTAACTAAAATAAAACACATAAGAAAAAAAAAGAATTGAAAAAAAATGGAAGGAGCTACGGGGCAACCTCAGGAAGACTGATTTTTTATATATATATATATATATATATATATATATATATATATATATATATGTATGTGTGTGTGTCTGTGTGTGTGTGATTGAAGTCCCTGAAGAAAGAAGGGGAGGTCAGAAAACATATTTTTACACATAATGAACATTTTTCCCCCTAAACTTGCTAAAAAATATAAAGTCCCAGATCTGAGACATAAAATCAGCAAGGACAAATAGACTTGAACTGGCCTGCGTTATGTTTACAGAACAGCTCCACCAGATAACAGCAGAATAGTTATTTTTGAGTGTACATAGATCAGTATCAAGTTTCCCTTAGAGATGGAAGCCTGACCCAAATGCTGGTCCTGTGGCTGCAGCCTGCTTTCCATGATGCAGATGGTCAAGACTATGTTCTGGGCCATGAAACAGGTCTCAACAGATTTAAAAGGACTCAAGTCCTACAATAAATGGAATTAAATTAGAAATCAGTAACAGAAAGATATCTAGAAAATAGAGATTTAGAAGCTATATAATGTACTTCTTTAAAAAAATTATGCTATATTGGAGTGCGGTTGGTTAACACTGTTAGTCTCAGGTGTACAGCAGAGTGATTCAGTTAATCATGAATATGTTTCTATTCTTTTCCACATTTTTTTCCCTTTTAGTTTATACAAAGTATTGAGCAGAGTTCCCTGTGTTATACAGTAGGTCTTTGTTGATGATTTATATTTAAACATAGCAGTGTATACATGTCAACACCAAACTTCCAATCTACACATAATCCTTGTTGATGATTTATATTTAAACATAGCAGTGTATACATGGCAACACCGAACTTCCAACCTACACATAATCTACTACATAATGTACTTCTAAATAACTCATTAGTCAAAGGAGAAATCAGAAGTATTTTGAACGGAATGAAATGAAAACCCAGTACGTTAGAGTTTGTGGGATGCTCCATAGCTGTGTTTAGGAGACAATTATTGCACTAAACATCTGTATTAAGAAAAAATAGTCTTAAGTCACATGATCTCACCTCCCATATTAAAAAAAATAGGGAAGGAAGTACAATTAAAACTAAAGTAAAAAGAAAGAAAATAAAGATCAAAGCAGAAATCCCCCCAATATAAAACAGTATGGCTAGAGGTTTCTCTGTTTTCTTCATCTCTTAGAACCAGTCACATGGTCAGGAATCAAAGAAAGGCCACAAATTACCAATGTCAGAAATGAAAGGTGACATCACTGCAGTCTATGGACATTAAAATGATAATAAGGGAATATTGTAAACAATTTTATTCCTATAAATTTTACATCTAAGATGAAATTGACAAATTCCTTGAAAAGAACAGACTACTGATGCTCATTCAAGAAGAAACAGATAACCTGAATAGCTATATATCAAATAAAGATGTTGAATTTACAGTTAAACATCTTCCTGTAAAGAAAACTACAGGCTTAGATGGCTTCACTAGTGAATTCTTCAAAACACTTGAGGAAAAATAATACCAATTCTACATAAACTGCCCCAGAAAATTGAAGAGGAGAAAATACTGCTTAACACATTCTTTGAGACTGCCTTGACACCAAAGCTAGGCAAAGACATGACAGGTTAAAGGAACCAAAAACCAAAAAAGCTGCAGACTAATACATTTCTGATTACAAGTGCAATAATTCAAAATAAACTTTTATCAAATCCAGTCCAGCAATGTACTATAAAAGAACAATATATCTTGAGCTAGTGGATTTATCCTAGGAAGTATATCATCATATTATCAAACCAATAAAGAAAAGCTACGTGATCATCTCAATAAATGCAGAAAATAAGGTGACAAAATATAACATTTATTTCTGAATAATCACTCAACAAGGTAGGAATTGAAGGGAACTTTTTCAGCCTAATAAAGTCCGTCTACAAAAAAACCTATAGCCAACATTATACCTAATAGTGAAAGACGAAATGCCTTATCACCAAACCAAAAACAAGACAAATATGTCTGCTTTCTTCACTTTTATCCAACATTGAAGATTTGACTAATATATCCAGGTTGAAAAAAGTACAAATCATGCAGGTAGTATAAGAGGAAATAAACAATCTTTACTGCAGATGACATGCTTATCTATTTAGGATAGTTTTTTTTTTTTCAATCTCTGCAAGATATTCTGAGCTCAATAGTTCTTTGTTGTGGGAGGGTTTTCCTATGTGTTGTACAATGTTTAGCAGTAATCCTGGCATCTAACCATTAGTTGCCAGTATCATTGTCTGTATCCCTTTATCCCAAGGTATGACAGCCAAAAATGTCTCTGGACATTAGCACATGACCCTCAGGGGCTCAACTACTCCTAGCTGAGAATCACTGATAAAGAGAATCTGATGAAATCTATAAAAATCTACTAGAACCAGTCAGTGTGTTTAGCAAGATTGTAGAATATGAGATCAATACATAAAAATTAGCAAGAGCTTTATATACTGACAATGACTATATGGAAATTAAAATTAAGTTGTAGTACTATTTATAATTGCATCAAAAATATGAAATTGATAGTGATACATCTGACAAAAGGGACAAAAACTTCTATAATGATACTACAAAATATTGTTGCAAGAGGTTAAAGGCCTAAATAGATAGAGGTACATAATTTATTACAGTTGAAAGACTTAGTACTGTTAAGATGTCAATTTGCTTAAATTGATTTATAGATCAGTACACTGCTATGTGCCTAGTCATTCAGTCGTGTCCGACCTTTTGTGACCCCATGGACTATAGCCCGCCAGGCTCTTCTGCCCATGGGGATTCTCCAGGCAAGAATACTGGAGTGGGTTGCCATATCCTCCTCCAGGGGATCTTCTGAACCCAGGGATCAAACCCAGGTCTCCCGCATTGCAGGTGGATTCTTTGCTATCTGATCCACCAGGGAAGCCAATCCCAATCAAACTCTCAGCAGACTTTTATTTTTTATTTTTGTAGAGGTTGATAAGCTGATTCTAAAATTCACTGGAAGTGCAGAGCCTCTGGAAGAGCCAAACAACTTTAAAAAAGAACAAAGTTGGAGGAGTAACATCACATGATTTCAAGGTTAAGAAAGCTGTAGAAAGCAAAGATGGTAGAATTGGTATAAACATAGATGATACAAAAATACAAGTCTGTAAAGATGCACATATATCTATACAGCTGATTTGATAGTGGTAAGGGGGTAATTCAGTGAAGAAGGGATAGTCTTTTCAACAGATGGTGCTGAACAGTTGAATATATTTAAAAAAGGAGAAGCTTTAATCCATACTTTGCACAATATGAAAAAAGTTAAATGCTTCATAGGTCTAAATATAAAACCTAAACTATATAATTTCTAAAAGAAAACATAGTATGAAATGTCTGTGATTTTGGATTAGGCAAAGTTTTCAGAGATAATATCTCAAAAAGAAAATCTATAAAAGAACACATTGACCTATCTGACTTCATGAAAATTAAAACTGCTTTTCAAAAGATACTGTTAAGAGAATGAAAAGACAAATCAAATTAGGAGAAAATATTTGCAAGATATGTGACTGATAAAGGATTATATGTATATATATATATGCATATGTCTACAATATGCATCCGTTCAGTTCAGTTCAGTTCAGTTGCTCAGTCATGTCTGACTCTTTGTGACCGCATGAGTCGCAGCACGCCAGGCCTCCCTGTCCATCACCATCTCCCAGAGTTCACTCAGACTCACATCCATTGAGTCAGTGATGCCATCCAGCCATCTCATCCTCTGTCATCCCCTTCTCCTCCTGCCCACAATCCCTCCCAGCATCAGAGTCTTTTCCAATGAATCAACTCTTCGAATGAGGTGGCCAAAGTACTGGAGTTTCAGCTTCAGCATCATTCCCTCTAAAGAAATCCCAGGACTGCTCTCCTTCAGAATG
This sequence comes from Ovis aries, assembly GCF_016772045.2. NCBI lineage: Eukaryota > Metazoa > Chordata > Mammalia > Artiodactyla > Bovidae > Ovis > Ovis aries. The sequence continues at coordinate 74,377,000 of NC_056065.1, read as the reverse complement.
GACTGGTTGGATCTCCTTGCAGTCCAAGGGACTCTCAAGAGTCTTCTCCAGTTCAAAAGCATCAATTATTTGGCACTCAGCTTTCTTCACCGTCCAACTCTCACATCCATACATGACCACTGGAAAAACCATAGCCTTGACTAGATGGACCTTTTTTGGCAAAGTAATGTCTGCTTTTCAATATGCTATCTAGGTTGTCTCAACAATACATCTGTGTCTTATTGGGAGAAGGTGGTGGGGGGGGCGATGATTTGAGAGAATAGCATTGAAACTTGTATATTACCGCATGTAAAATAGATGACCAGTGCAAGTTCAATGCATGAAGCAGAGCACGCAAAGCTGGTGCTCTGGGATAACACAGAGGGATGGAGCGGGGAGGGAGGTGGGAGGCGGCTTCGGGATAGGGGGGACACATGTGTACCTGTGGCTGATTTATGCTGATGTACGGCAAAAACCATCACAAAATTGTAAAGTAGTTATCCTCCAATCAAAATAAATAAATTGATAAAATATCTCAATAATAAGACATCAACAAAATTAAAACTCTTGTTCTCCAAACTACACCATTATAAAAGTGAAGACAACCTATGAAATGGAAGGAAAATTTTGAAATGGAAGGAAAGAAAAAAAATATATATCTGATAAAGACTTGTTGGACTTAAAACATAGAAACACTAACAACTCAATAGTTAACAAATAACTCAATTAAAAGTAAGTAAATGATTTTATAGACCTAATTCCAAAAAAGATACACAAATGGGCAAGAAGAACATGGAAAGATGCTCAACATCATTAGCCATCAGAAACATGCAAAGCGAAGCCACAATGAGTTGTCACTCAATACCTACTGAGACGGCTGTAATAAAAGACAGATAATTATGTGTCTGCAGATGTGGAAACATCAGAATCTTTACACACTGCTGGTTGAAATGTAAAATGGTACACTTCTTTGGAAAATGGTCTGTCAGTTTCTAAAAATGAAGCATTAAACATAGGACTGCTATATGGCCTAGCAATGTCTTCCTAGGTGCATACACAAGAAAGGCAAAACATAACTGCATTGGTAAAATTCAGTCTTCCTTCTATATCTGCTTTTACACAGACCATTTCACTGCTGACACTTCTGGTCGCCAAATTATGTGTGTATTGTTTTCCCTAAGTCAAGAAATTCTTCATGACACCAGCTGGGTGTTCTATAATCCAACTCAGTTCTGACTTCATTTATCTGGAAATTGATTGAACTCCTCAGGTTAAGAGCTCAGCACCAAACAACTGTCCTCCACTTCAGGTGCTAATTGCAAGAAGCAGATCCCCAAGTTACTTGGTTACAAATTGGAAGTTCCCATGACCTCTTCTCTCTTAAAATCTGAGTAGTTTGCTAGAGTGGCTCACAGAGCCCAGGGAATATTTATTTACTAGTTTATTAAAGTATATGTTAAAGAATATAAATGAATAACCAGATGAAGAGATACATAGAGTGAGGTCTGAGAGGGTCCCAAACGTAGGAGCTTCAGTCCTCAGAGAGTTGGAGTGTATCACCCGCCTGGTTTGTGGATGTATCCGCCACCTGGAAGCTCATCAAACCCCCTGGTACTGGGGTTTTATATAGGCACGATCAATTACTAGCTTCATTTCTAGCCCCTCTACACTTTGGAGAAGCTGGGGGCAAGGAGGCTGAAAATCCCAAGCTAACCATGGCTTGGTCTTCTGGAGACCAGCCCCCAACCAGGAGCCCACCCAGAGCTGCCTCATGAGAACAAAAGATATTCCTAATATTCTTTTCACTTAGGAAATTACAAAGGTTTTGGCAGCTCTGTGTCAGGGACCAGGGGCAGAGAGCAATATATATGTACAGATAGATTTAATTTGTAATTTTTCTATTATCTCAATAATCCACACAAAAACTTGTACACTGATATTCATAGCAGCATTATATATGCAATAGCTAAAAAAATGAAACCCCACATGTCTATCAATTGATAAATGGAGAAATAAAATGTTATATACCCATATGGTAATATCCAATGGACTATTCTTTAGCAGTAAAAAGAAATAAAATACTGATACATGCTACAAAGTGAATTGAACCATTATGCTACATGAAAGAAACCAGTCAGAAAAGGCACTTATTATGATTTAATCTATAGGAAGTGTTCAAAATAGGAAAATCTATAGAGACAGAAAGGAGATAAGTGGTTTGGAAGGAAGGGAAAGGACATGGGGGTTAGTGGGGTGGCTGCTAGCAGGTATGAAGTTTCCTTTTGAGGTGATGAAAAAGATTATAGGTTGATTTTAAAATCTGTGACTATATTAAAAAACCCTTGTACACTTTAAGTGGGTGATTTGTTTGGTATGTAAATTATATTTCAACAGATTTGTCGTCTAAAAAAGAATAAAAGTTCAAAGAGTGGGATTGACCATCAAGAAAGGAGTCAGGACTTTGTAGATTTCACCTTGATTGTGATGGCAGTTACTGGAATGTACACGTTTTTCAAACCTCACTGAGAAGTGTGTCAATTAATCCTCAATCAAGTTGATTGGCACAACCTCAGGAATAAGGACTAGCAAGCCAGTTTTTTAAAAATGGGCAAAATACTTGAACCAACACTCACAAAAGAAGATATATAAATGGCAAATAAGCATATGAAAATATATTCAACATCATCAGCTCAGTTCAGTTCAGTTCAGTCTCTCAGTCATGTCTGACTCTTTGCAACCCCATGAATCGCAGCACGCCAGGCCTCCCTGTCCATCACCAACTCCCGGAGTTCACTCAGACTCATGTCCATCGAGTCAGTGATGCCATCCAACCATCTCACCCTCTGTCATCCCCTTCTCCTCCTGCTCCCAATCCCTCCCAGCATCAGAGTCTTTTCCAATGAGTCAACTCTTTGCATGAGGTGGCCAAAGTACTGGAGTTTCAGCTTTAGCATCATTCCTTCCAAAGAAATCCCAGGGCTGATCTCCTTCAGAATGGACTGGTTGGATCTCCTTGCAGTCCAAGGGACCCTCAAGAGTCTTCTCCAACACCACAGTTCAAAAGCATCAATTATTTGGCACTCAGCTTTCTTCACAGTCCAACTCTCACATCCATACATGACTACTGGAAAATGCAAGTTAAAATAACAATATTATCCCACTACCTATTAGAATAGTTAAAACGATTGACTAAGTGTTGGCAAGAATGTGTCAGAACTCGAACTCTCAAACACTGCTGGTGCTAATGTAACATGGTGTAGAGATTTTGTAAAATGCTCAACAGTTACTTAAACATTCCACATTCAGCTGCCACACCATCTAGCTGTTCCACCACTAGGTATTTACCCAAGAGAAATGAAAACACATGTCCGTACAAAGACTTGTACATAAATATTCATGGCAGTTTTATTTGTAACTGTGTGAAACTGGAAATAATCCAAATGCCCATCAACAGGTGAATGGATAAACCAATTGTGGCATATCACACTTACCAGTATAATAGAATGAACTATTGAATACTTATTGAATGATTCCCTTAAAACAGAACATTAGAAAATGCTAACACTTTTATAGCAAAAGCAAGTCAGTCGTTGCCTGGGAGGGGGTGGGAGGGGCAGGATGGGAGGCACAAAGAAATCTTGGGGCATGATGGGTATGGTAGGCTTGTTGTCTTGATTTTGGTGATTATTTTTATTGATATATACATATATATATATATATATATATATATATGCCAAACCTTATTAAATTGTGAATTTTTAAATATGTGCAGTTTATCACATGTCACATACACCTTATTAAACCTGTAAAAACAAAGATACTCCATTTAAAGTTCTTGGCTTAAAGGGTCTGTTTCCTCTAATTGCACCTTGACTCCATGCCCTGAAATTATAGGCTGGAGAAACTTCTACCTTGGCCTTGACAGGCCCCTGGAATCCAGCTCTCCTCTCAGGTTGCCCAGGCTCCTCTCCAGTCATGTTTTAGAGGACGCAGGTCAGCCGTGTACCTCTATACTCTCCACGGAGGGCTGGCTGCTCCGGTCCACACAGTGTTCCTTTGCTCACACTAGGACCTCTCAGTGTGTTGGCTTTTATAATTATTTCTTGATTATTCATTTTGTTGTCAATTTTTTACGACCACCAACACAAGCAAAAATCATTTAACTCAAATTAAGTCTCCCGATATTTTTTTTCAACAGTGAGTATGTGCAAGATACACGGCAAGGGTGTGTGTGAAAGAGCCTATGTCTAGAAAGACCTCGTTGATTAGAAAAGTTTGAGGGCGAATGCGGGAGCGCTAGTGACTTCCTGAGACTTGGAGTGGGATTGGCATAGGTGGGGCCTGCAGATAAAGTGACACAGGGTTTACTGACACCTGATTCTCCCTCTCTGAAATTTTGTGAGCTCATCCTGAGACCCCAGAGTACCTCTTTCTTCCACTGTCAGGAAGGCTGGTGATCCAGTCAGTGGAAGAAGGCACAGTGTTTCCTTGCTTGTTGCCTTGCTAGTCATCTGGGCCTAGAGCAATGGAAACTTGGGAGCTATCAGATGACTTGGGAAGGTATTTTCTATCTTACCTTTATTGCTACATACCACTTCCAGAGATGTGCTGGCTGAGCTTGTGGGTCTGATTTATGGAGGGGTTCTAGAGGCAGCTTTCAGCTGCATGTCCGTATGCAGCTCTGTACCGGCCACTGGACAGGCATTCAGATTGACAGGGGGGAGCATATGCATCTCAGAAGGAAGCAGATGCTCCATGGTCAACAGTACTTTAGAAGGAGAAGCAAAGGCGGAAAAGGACAGACCCCATATCTGACCTCAGAAAGTTCTATACCACTGCTGTCTCCTGCCTGAGGCTTCTGAGTGCTTCATGCGTCTTGAGCCATTGCACCAAAGGCTACAGGCAACTCTGAAAGAAGTGGCCTCCAGCAGACTGAGTTATGGGAGTATAGACACTGCCAACCTCCGCTGTTGCCGTGGAAGGGATGTTATTGTTAGGGGATGATGTGGAAGGGCCCTTCCAAGAAGTGACCAAACTCGTACCTGAGAATTGAGTGCAGCATGGCGAAGGGTGAAGATGAAGGCCTTTGGAATTTGAGAACGATAAAGACCACTCAGAGTGAGAATCAGTTCTACCACTTCCTGATCTTGGAAAGGTAACTTGCTTACTCACAGCATCATTCTATCAGTTGGAAAATAAGGATGTTAATAATAATAATGCCTGTCTTCTCAGGATCGTTTTAAGGACTAAGTGGAATGATACATGAAGTGATGAACTGGGGAGTTCTCACTTATGCCAAAAGATACATTTTAGGTGGTTTTAAATACAGGAGGCATAGTGTTTGGTTGAAAAAGGATTCTTTAGCTGCCAAAGATGTTTTTTGGATCTGAGACTAATAGTCAAGTCAGCTGCTAAATGATCAAAGCAATGGCCATACTTACAATGAATGGGGCCATCTTTTCAGATTTAAACCTCGGCCCAATGGCAGCACATCCGTGAAGGCTATTTCTCCTTCCTACTTCATCTTAGTGAAAATGAAATGTTTGCTGGCTTGGAAAAAAGGGCTTGACCTCAGCCAAAATAAAAAAATCCACAACTTCCAGGTACACGAAATGACTTGTGTTCACCAGCTTTGTATGAACACTGAGATCTCTGGGTACCATGATTTGTTTAATCGGGAGTTGGTGAGGGGCATTAAGTAAATGTCACGGGAACACCATGCTGCTCTTGTCGGGCGGTAAACACTTTTATTTCAGGGCCAGAGAAAATGTCTCTTTAGAGGATTCTGATGCTCCTATGAGTATGTCATGCCCCTCTGCACACATGTAGACAAGGGTTATTTTAAAATTATTCTCTTCCCACTCAAAGAATCATGACAAGATTCAATCCCCTAAAATCTCTACCTGGATGAAAAAGAGGAAATCTCTCTGGTGTCTCATAATCTGGTCGTTTCAGGTATCTGACTCCAACTTCCCCTGAAGTTTCTGACAAGCCACCCTCGTCCCTTTGCCCATGGCTGCCGTTCCCGGCCTGGTGACCTGCCAGCCTCACCCACCATCTCTTGGCCTCTTCCTTGTCTATTGAATGCAGTGGGGTCATTTTTACCCTCGCTGATAGTGCTCTCACTGGGCACTGCTGGGTGAGTTCCCCTTTTTGGACACACTTTTCTCATTGAAGGGCTTCCCTTGTGGCTCAGCTGGTAAAGAATCCGCCTGCAGTGCAGGAGGCCTGGGTTTGATCCTTGGGTTGGGAAGATCCCCTGGAAAAGGAAAGAGCTACCCACTCCAGTATCCTGGCCTGGAGAATTCCATGGACCCATATCATCCATGGGGTCGCAAAGAGTTGGACACGACTGAGTGACGTTCACTGAAAATCCAGAGGCATAGAACCCAGGGTAGCAGGGACGGAGGGTTGCAGGCCTCTCTGAGTGATAAGGCTCATATTCATACTCACGTTCAGTTTGTGTTAATTAATGCATAGACCATGAAGTGTCTAGGTTAGTACCTGGCCTGTACTAGGCATGGCACACATGCTTGCCATCCCCATCATTATAGCACAAAAACAGAACCATGGCCCATGCGTCACAACTTCTGAAAGTCGTTTCATGGACCATGCTGCTTCACATCCTAGTGTTTCCCAAGTACGTTAGGTTTTTTCTTAAGAGACAGAGAAACACTCCATTGGACTATTGGAGTGGCATAGATGGGGCTGTGAGAGAAATGTCAGCTCTTCCATCCTTTTTAGATGCAGTGTTTCTGACAACATCTTCAGAAGCACTCCTAGCCTAGTGCCCGGCACACAGGAAGTACCTAATTATATACCTAACATGTATTAGGTACTTTCTAATTTTTCCTCTGTATAAAAGAACTGTACTTAGAAATCTGGACCGAGGCCCCATTAAGCTGCCCTGCTCTGGAGCCCAGGGGAGCCCCATTCACAGCCACACAGGTGCTTCTTATCTTTAGCCTCCTGCTCCTAGAGGAAGTGAGCTTGCACACCTGCTCAGTCGTTTGAGTCATGCCTCTTGCCGACCCTAAGACTGTAGCCCCAGGCTCCTCTGTCCATGGGATTTCCCAGACAAGAATACGGGAGTGGGTTGCCATTTCCTTCTCCAGGGACCAAACCAACATCTCCTGCATTACAGGCAGACTCTTTACTGCTGAGCAACCTAGGAAGACGAAGTGAGCTTCAGTTCCGTTCAGTTCAGTCGCTCAGTTGTGTCCGACTCTTTGCAACGCCATGAATTGCAGCACGCCAGGCCTCCCTGTCCATCACTAACTCCTGGAGTTCACTCAAACTCATCCATTGAGTCGGTGATGCCATCCAGCCATCTCATTCTCTGTTGTCCCCTTCTCCTCCTGCCCCAAATCCTTCCCAGCATCATAGTCTTTTCCAATGAGTCAACTCTTCACATGAGGTGGCCAAAGTATTGGAGTTTCAGCTTTAGCATCAGTCCTTCCAAAGAACACCCAGGACTGATCTCCTTCAGAATGGACTGGTTGGATCTCCTTGCAGTCCAAGGGACTCTCAAGAGTCTTCTCCAATATCACAGTTCAAAAGCATCAATGCTTCGGCCCTCAGCTTTCTTCACAGTCTAACTCTCACATACATACATGACCACTGGAAAAACCATAGCCTTGACTAGACGGACCTTTGTTGGCAAAGTAATGTCTCTGCTTTTGAATATGCTATCTAGGTTGGTCATAACATTCCTTCCAAGGAGTAAGCGACTTTTAATTTCATGGCTGCAGTCACCATCTGCGGTGATTTTGGAGCCCCAAAAAACAAAATCTCACACTGCTTCCATTGTTTCAACATCTACTACCCATGAAGTGATGGGACCAGATGCCATGATCTTTGTTTTCTGAATGTTGAGGTTTAAGTCAACCTTTTCAAGCTCCTCTTTCACTTTCATCAAGAGGCTTTTTAGTTCCTTCTCACTTCCTGCCACAAGGGTGGTGTCATCTGCATATCTGAGGTTATTGATATTTCTCCCAGTAATCTTGATTCCAGCTGGTGCTTCATCCAGCCCAGCATTTCTCAAGATGTACTCTGCATAAAAGCTAAATAAGTAGGGTGACAATATACAGCCTTGACGTACTCCTTTTCCTATTTGGAACCAGTCTGCTGTTCCATGTCCAGTTCTAACTGTTGCTTTCTAACCTGCATATAGGTTTCTCAAGAGGCAGGTCAGGTGGTCTGATATGCCCATCTCTTTCAGAATTTTCCATAGTTTATTGTGATCCACACAGTCAAAGGCTTTGGCATAGTCAATAAAGCAGAAATAGATGTTTTTCTGGAACTCTCTTGCTTTTTCCATGATCCAGCAGATGTTGGCAATTTGATCTCTGGTTCCTCCGCCTTTTCTAAAACCAGCTTGAACATCAGGAAGTTCACAGTTTACGTATTGCTGAAGCCTGGCTTGGAGAATTTTGAGCATTACTTGACTAGCATGTGAGATGAGTGCAATTGTGCGGTAGTTTGAGCATTCTTTGGCATTGCCTTTCTTTGGGATTAAAATGAAAACTGATCTTTTCCAGTCCTGTGGCCACTGCTGAGTTTTCCAAATTTGCTGGCATATTGAGTGCAGCACTTTCACAGCATCATCTTTCAAGATTTGAAATAGCCCAACTGGGATTCCATCACCTCCACTAGCTTTGTTCATAGTGATGCTTTCTAAGACCCACTTGACTTCACATTCCAGGATGTCTGGCTCTAGGTGAGTGATCACACCATCGTGATTATCTGGGTTGTGAAGATCTTTTTTGTAGAGTTCTTCTGTGTATTCTTGCCATCTCTTCTTAATATCTTCTGCTTCTGTTAGGTCCAGACCATTTCTGTCCTTTATTGAGCCCATCTTTGCATGAAAATTTCCCTTGGTATCTCTAATTTTCTTGTAGAGATCTCTAGTCTTTCCCATTCTCTTGTTTGCCTCTATTTCTTTGCATTGATCGCTGAGGAAGGCTTTCTTATCTCTCCTTGCTATTCTTTGGAACTCTGCATTCAGATGCTTATATCTTTCCTTTTCTCCTTTGCTTTTTGCTTCTCTTCTTTTCACAGCTATTTGTAAGGCCTCCCCAGACAGCCATTTTGCTGTTTTGCATTTCTTTTCCATGGGGATGATCTTGATCCCTGTCTCCTGTACAATGTCACGAACCTCTGTCCATAGTTCATCAGGCACTCTATCTATCAGATCTAGTCCCTTAAATCTATTTCTCACTTCCACTGTATAATCATAAGGGATTTGATTTAGGTCATACCTGAATGGTCTAGTGGTTTCCCCTATTTTCTTCAATTTAAGTCTGAATTTGGCAATAAGGAGTTCATGATCTGAGCCACAGTCAGCTCCTGGTCTTGTTTTTGTTGACTGTATAGAGCTTCTCCATCTTTGGCTGCAAAGAATATAATCAATCTGATTTCAGTGTTGACCATCTGGTAACGTCCATGTGTAGAGTCTTCTCTTGTGTTGTTGGAAGAGGGTGTTTGCTATGAACAGTGCATTCTCTTGGCAAAACTCTATAAGCCTTTGCCCTGCCTCATTCCATATTCCAAGGCCAAATTTGCCTGTTACTCCAGGTGTTTCTTGACTTCCTACTTTTGCATTCCAGTCCCCTATAATGTAAAGGACATCTTTTTGGTGTGTTAGTTCTAAAAGGTCTTGTAGGTCTTCATAAAACCATTCAACTTCAGCTTCTTCAGCATTACTGGTTGGGGCATAGGCTTGGATTACTGTGATATTGAATGTTTGCCTTGGGAACAAACAGAGATCATTCTGTTGTTTTTGAGATTGTATCCAAGTACTGCATTTTGGAATCTTTTGTTGACCATGATGGCTACTCCATTTCTTCTGAGGGATTCCTGCCCACAGTAGTAGATATAATCGTCATCTGAGTTAAATTCAGCCATTCCAGTCCATTTTAGTTCGCTGATTCCTAGAATGTCAGCGTTCACTCTTTCCATCTCCTATTTGACCACTTCCAATTTGCCTTGATTCATGGATCTGACTCCTATGCAATATTGCTCTTTACAGCATCGGACCTTGCCTCTATACCAGTCACATCCACAGCTGGGTATTGTTTTTGCTTTGGCTCCATCCCTTCATTCTTTCTGGAGTTATTTCTCCACTGATCTCCAGTAGCATATTGGGCACCTACGGACCTGGGGAGCTCCCCTTTCTGTGTCCTATCATTTTGCCTTTTCATACTGTTCATGGGGTTCTCAAGGCAAGAATACTGAAGTGGTTTGCCATTCCCTTCTCCAGTGGACCACATTCTGTCAGAAGTGAGCTTAGTTGCCCCCAGATCAGCAAAGGACTATGCTTTTCTGCTCTAACTCCTTATCCTGTCCCAATCTAGGTGGTAATTGTTTCTCTCCCTCCACTGGCTTTCTCTCTGCTTGACAAACACTTCTCGTTAATACCTTTTGTTTTACAGATAATGATCATGAGAACAACGATCGTTCTCTCTTGTATGGTGCCTTCTCCTTTTCAGATCACGTCCTCTGCCTTGCTCTTCTTTTTCTCCTCAATCAATCGGATGAGTAAGCAGGGGGGTGCCACATGTCCTTCCCATTTTACAGACTCGTGCTGTTCTAAGGTCACACAGCTGGGAACTGGCAGAACCAGAACTAGACTTCAAGGCCTTACCTTCAGACCCTTGGTGTTCTCGCTGTTGCAGATGATTTCCTGTGGATAAGTGACAGGTCTGGAAGCACAGAGCTGGAAATGAGCAAGCCTTAAGATGACCAACACTTCCCAGGTTGCGAAGAATCCACCTGCTAATGTAGGAGACAGGGGTTCGATCCTAAGGTCAGGAAGATCCCCTGGAGTAGGAAAGGGCAACCCAGTATTCTTTTTTCTTTTTCAATCTATGTGTCTAGGGCATGAACCAGGCATGAGTACGGAGCAAAAGCCAAGCTGGGATAAACAAGGAGGTGTTTTGTCCCTCACTGACATGAGACAGGCACCATCAACGAGGTGCCACTCTACCCAGGTCAGGGACAACAACCCAATATTCTTGCCTGGAAAACTCCATGGACAGGGGAGCCTGGCAGGCTATAGTCCACAGGGTCACAAAAGCGCTGGAGTGAGCCCACACACCATAAGGTGGTGAATGGCAGCAGGGGCTACTGTGGCCAAGAGAAAGCCAGTATGTCAGGCTTAAAACAGATCCAAGAAATGACAGTTTCAATGGTCAAGAAGTATAGCAAACATTTCTGGTAGCAACTTAATTTGTTGAATGAATAACATTGAAAAAGAAGTACATTCTCTAAAGATGCGAATGCATCCTTATGATCAGTTCAGTCACCTCAGCTAGGGGAAAGTAACCTCTTAGATTCTCAAAGAGCACTTTTGACCCTCAAAGGACATTGGACAGTGCCTGGATACATTTTTAATCGTCATGACTGGGAAAGGAGTGCTACTGGCCTCCGGTTAGAAAAGACAGTCAGTGCCGTTATACATCCTACCGGGCATAGGCTAACCCCGACACTACCCACCCCCCTCAAAAATCATCTAGCCCAAATGTCAATAGTGCCAAGGCTGAGAAACTCTGCCCTAGAGGAATAAACATTTCCGTACTTGCCCTACTTTCAGGATAGAGACAATCTTGGCATTAACCTTTTTTATGGGTCTGTAAGTATGACTACGGGGTAATGGGAATCCTTAAGGGAAGGAGAAGGGCTTCAGGAATTGTATTTGATTTTAAAATCAAACTGGCTCAGCCCACTATTTTTCCCTCTCTACAAATTTAATACACTCTCCTTTGTGGATAATAAAGGAGTGGAGAAATAAGAGTCAAGTGATGTCCTACAGGGATGTGCTTCCACGAGTTGGCAGAGCAAGATCTGAAATATTGATAATTAATCTATACAGACCTTGAGAATGGAGAGCTCTGTTGAGAGCTGGAAAGGTCAAGAAAGAATTGACTGAAACAAAACAAAACAATGTGAAAGGATAAGAGCTCCACGAAGGTCAAGGCTGGAGGAAGGCTTAGAGATGATATCGCTGCTCCTTTTCTACATGGGGAAACTGGAGTCCCGGGCAGTGTGCCCTGATAATGGCGGTGAGACCCAGACTCGAGCTTCCGAGTGGTTGGGGTGAAGCGATGTCCCTAAGGATTCTGCAGTGTCATCGCAATCAGCACAGGGACAGTTCTGATGGAGCACTTCTCTGTTTACTAGGACATTGTCAGCTCTGACAGGGAGAGAGCTGAGCAATGTTATCCTGTGAAACTGGACTCTTTAATACAAGGTTGAAAAAATGATACTAATACTTTAATGAAAATCTGCACATCGCTTTTATCTTTCCTGGTTTATTTACATGTGCTCTTTCTCGCCTTCTCAATTCCCTGTACATGCAGTCTTCTTGTCTTTCTTTTTCCATCATCCTTTGGATAGTGACCCATCCCCTCTTCTGTGAATCTTTCCTGACACACCCTCTCTTCATATGCGTGTGCACACATATGTGAACGCACACACACACACACACACACCCCATATAAAAGAAATCCCTCCCTACTACACATTAATTCTACGCTTTATGCATCTTTCTGCAGTACAATAATCTGTGTCATGTTGGATTTTGTGAGAACCAATAAACAACACCCCTTTATTCCCCAGTTGAATTCAGAACCAATCGAGAAATAAGACACAGTTGTCAAACAGATGGATATAAAAATATAAACTTTATTGGTAAATTTTACTAGAGAACTTGGCTTAGATCTGCAGCCAAGTGTGCCTCTCTAATAATTTCCTCCAGAGTGAAACGCACGCATCCGGTCCCAGGAGAAGCAGAATTGTGCTGTGGTGGGTGAGCAAGATGATGGAAAGAAAGAGGCCCCACACTTTCTCTTCCTGTATTTCGGTAACTTTTTCCTTTCTTGAGGACCAAATATTTCAGAATTGACATCAAAATATACAGTCTGTCTCCTCTCTTAGATTGTGGGCAACTTGGGGGCAGGGATACCATATGGTCTATCTTTGTTTATTCAACTCTAAGTTTAGCGTCTGTTACATAGCAGGTCTGCTAAATGAATGATGTTAGACATACTTCATGTCTTTTTCTTCTGCCTCATTTCATTCCTTTCAAACAGAAATTGATGCTGCCGGTCCTCCCCCAGCCAGCCAGGCTCCATCCCACCCCACACGTTACAGCAGCCAATTTTACAAAGCCCCTGCAGAGTCATGTCACTTCCTCTTTTACCGAGGAGGGAAATGAAGCTCAGAGCTCTTCAGTAATCTGAGTATGAATCAAGCCAGCCAGCAAGCAAGTGGTAAAGCCAGCTTCAGTATGTGGACCTCCTCAGCCCTCACGTGCCATGAGCTTCTCCTTGCTAGCTCAGACCTCACCTCTTTCTGCATCTTCTCACAAATTCTTAGCCAATCCTGACTAAGGCGGAAATTTGAATCGGCTTGACTTTTAATATGGGCTTCCCTGGTGGCTAAGTGGTAAAGAATGCCCCTGCCAATGCAGGAGACACCGGTTTGATCCCTGGGTCGGTAAGATCCCCTGGAGGAGGAAATAGCAACTCACCCCAGTAATCTAGCCTAGGAAATCCCATGGACAGAGGAGCCTGATGGGCTATGGTCCATAGGGTTGCAAAACAGTCAGACATGGTTTAGCGACAATTTTTAATATAGTGAGATTGTAGGCTTCAGACTTAGCGGGGTTCAGTGGCCCAGTTACCACTAGAATCCCACCAGCTAAAATAAAAAGGGGTATCTCTTGGCAGAGAGATTGCTAAGCTCTGTGCAGTCCCCCAGCCAGAGCCCATCTTTCCATCAGCCAACACCCCTCTTTCAAAGTTTCCACCCAACCAAGGCTCACCTTCAGGACATAGAGTCTATCCCGAATTCATTCCTTCTAGACAAACGTCTCAAGGACATACTCCTAAGTACCGAGCACGTGTCTGGCTTCACCCGTAATCTTGACTCCTGTGTTCTGCTTACCCGGTCAGGATCTCATTGTCCACTCCTGGCAAACCCGCACACTCACCAAGACCATAGACTCTATCTCCAGCTTTCCCAGGTGTCACCTCAGAGCTAGCCTCTGCTCTGCAGTGTCCTCAAGCTGCTGCCTGCCCGTCCCTGTGGGCAGGGCTCAGGTGAGGTCCCGGCCCGCTCTATTGTCTTTCTTCCGTCAGCTCCTCACACCAAAGGCAAAGCATCAGGTCTTGGAACTAGGACCTGCCATTTGTGAAGCAGGTTGGGGATGAGTAGATTTTATTAATTGTCCTCATTTTTAAAATGAAGACACTGAGATCCAAGGAGGCTCAGAAGCCCACCCCAGGTCACACAGGCGTGATGATCGGAAGGGAATCAGGGCTTCAGAAATGTTGATCTTTGCATTCCTGAATGCATAATCCTGTCTCTTCACAATACAGCCAGACTCACTCTCTTGGCCTCTATGAGCCCCTTCCTGCCTCTTCAATCAGGAGGATGTAAAATGAGAGGAAAGAGAGAATCAAGGGAAGGCAAAAATCGTTCACAATTCAACATAGCTCTAATCTGACGTGACAAGGCCAAGTCCATCTCTTCCTGGTGCCAATTACTTAAAGGGCATCGATGCCATGGCACCATTAAAGTAACAGCCAAGACGAATTGTAGGACCTCGTGGATCAATGTGCTCAGTGTTGTTCAACTCGTTCAATGAAATAAAGCGGTAGATGATTAACCTTACCAATGTCAATGCATTGTTGCCATCAGATTCAGCTAAATGAATGGCCATGGCCCTCATTATAGAGTGCACTCTGAGGTAGCTAATGTATTAATACCTTATTGGCAGATTATAAAGGGAGAGAATCTCCAGGGCAGGGCAACGAGTCTGAACAGAAGCTAAGATTATTAGATATTCTTAGAGGGGAACAGTGACAGATACAAGTGCAGAGATGTGGACTGGGTCAGAAATTGAGAGGGAGATAGAAGGAAAAAAAAAAAAAAGCAACACCCAGAGTTAGTGAACGGTTGCCTCCTTGATCGGTGGGGTCTGGAGTACACAGACATTGAAGGTGGACTTGAGAAGAAAACTGCAACTTGCCCATTTTATTTTCTTTTGGGATAGCTGTCTAGTTTGGGAGGGGTTAGCTCATCCTTTTAACCTTAACCCAGCTGAGGATTTTGAAGAAATGGGAGCCTCCAAAAAAGCAGTGAGTGGGTGCAGCAAGCAGTAGAAACATTGCTTAGGAAGCATCTGATCCCTCCTCTTGCCACCCTTCCCACTGTCCTGGGGTGGTGAGAACCCCGTGAGGAACCTTGGCTCCTCGGCTAAGGCTGGCTTCTAGGCGTGGAGGCGAAGGGCAGTGGATTGCAATTCAGGAGACTGGAGTACTGCTTCTAGCTCTGCTGCCCTGGGCAGAAATTCTGCACGCCGAATTCCGATCCCTGGGTCTCAGGTCCCTTATTTGTGGAACAAGGGGCTTGGAGGACTGCAAACAGACTTTTTCAGCGAATTGGACACCTGTAGGGTGATTTAGGGGATCCTGAGCAAAAACACGAGTGGGCGGGGTAGCAGGAATCTGCATCTTTTCCCGCTTCCATCTATCCACAGCTGCTCGACAAGCATACATTGTGTATCAGGCTTCTGCATAGTATTTCACGGGCAAAATAGACCCCATTGCCAAACAAGACAAAACAAACAAGCAAACAAGCAAATCTGAAACAAAAACCCTGGACCGTGTAATCCCCAATATTTAATAATTTTTAACACTAAAATGTACTCACTGAAAAGTGATAAATGAAGTCCATTATCTAGTCTTTGTAGCTACCAAATGCCATTCACACTGATTCTTTTTTTCTCCCCCCTAACAAATGCTCTGATTATCCTGGCACCATGAGGAAATAACTTCGTTGTGTTTTTATCATTAGTACATGCATCAAGGCCTCATGGGCTGGTGATAAGCTTCCAGAGGAGGGTGAGAGCATTTGAAAGGACGCCAAGCCCAGTGGGTGGAAAGGGGAGGAGTCCCCTAAGGGAAGAGGGTAATGGTAGATAGGAGGCAGAGATGCTGATGCAGAGAGCAGACACTGGGTCTCCCATATAGTGGCAATGCTTATTTTATAGCCAAATAGGACTGCGATTGTCCAGTAATTTCTGAGAACTATCTGCTCAGCTGCTCCCAGTTCTGCATTACTGGCTGAAGCTGGGGAAAATTTTTGCCTCCCTAATGTGTACTAAGTGTCTCATCTATCATGAGCTTCTGCTGGTGACTGATTTTTGCTCTTACTCATTCTCCACACTATCTGCAAATGTTTCCCAGAACCCAGAGAAACTCTTTTCTGTTTATAAAAGCTTACATTTTCATTTCCTGAGCCTTGATCTGCCAAAGGTCCTCCAGATGGGCCAACATTTTCTGTAGCTACTCTGGAGTCCTTTCCTTGGTTACCTGTCCCCATTTGGGGATTTTCACTTCAGTCCCTACAAGAGATGCTTGTACCAAAATCACACAAATGAATGTCATGGACTAGTCAGAACTCTAGTTTTTCTCATGTGTGTTCTTAGAAAGTGATGACTGTCTCTCGAGTTAGGAATGCTTATTTAAATGTTTTTCATATACATTACCATATGTAAAATAGATAGCCAGTGGGAATTTGCTATATGACGCAGGGAGCTCAAATCTGGTGCTCTGTGATAACCTAGAGGGGTGAGATCAGGTGAGAGGTGAGAAGGAGGTTCAAGGTGGCGGGGACATATGTATACCTATGGCTGATTCATGTTGATGTTTGGCAGAAACTAACACAATATTGTAATCTTAATCCTCCAATTAAAAATAAATGATTTTAGAAAATTTTAAAAAGAATACTTTTTTTCATCTAACTGCATACTCATCGATGGCAGCAGTCATTGTCATTTATTAGTTTTATTTTAGTTGTTATTACTATTATCAGGTTGGCCAAAAAGTTCATTTGGTTTTTTCTGCAACGGTGGTAAAACCTGAATGAACTTTTTGGCCAGCCCATTATCATCTCAATCGGTGTCTCCTGATAATGATGGATGGTATATATTCCTTGGGTTACTTGGAAAAAATTCCTATTCTGAAGCCCCTCCCCTAGAGTTTAAGTCAGTAGATATAGAAGGATTGTCCAGGAATCTGTAATTAAAAAAAAAAAAAAAAAGATCATGATCCTCATGGTCACAGAAGACTAGGAAACACTGAGCTATAGAATCAAGTGCCCAGCCCAGTGCCTGGCACCAACAGTTCTCAGCAAATGCTTGCGAAGAATAAAGACACTCTAGGATGCAGGCCTAATGACCCAAGCCTAGCCCAGTGAGGAGGAGAGGGGCGCATGAGAAAAGCCTTTGCAACACTCTGTGTTCCCTGAGTCCAGCCCGGAGGGACTGTGTGTATATCACAGACTCTCAACACCCCAGCTGCCACCCACATTGCCAGACATGGAGCCCATATCTGCAATGCTAGTCAGTGCACTCAGCAGGCAGACATTCAGACTGCACACCTCTCCCCAAAATTGTCCCCTTCAGAGTAGCAGATCCCAAGGAGACATCCAGGCTGCTGTCCATTCTGGGCTGCTTCCCAGGGTCCCTGCTGCCTCCCAAACTCTATCTGCTTTGCTATACAAGTGGGGTCCCTTTCTGTCACTGTTGACTCATCGTGGGCTTCTCCCTGATGAACATCTCTGCTCCACGAAGGAGCAAGACTGTCTGAGCCTGTGCTGGGCTTGTCCACCAGGAACACCTCTTGGCAGAGACTTCCCTTCACTTTCTTATGCATCTACTTGTCCCAAATTGTCGACCAGTCATCTGGCCTGAGCTCTTCTGCAGATGTGCCCCCTTGACCTTGTCATGACTTCCCAGTTCTGGAAGATTTTGCATAGTTTGGTGATAACTCTTTGAGCACTGTGCACGAGGCTGGTGGCTGAGGGTGCAACAGGGAATAACATGCAACCTCTTTATCTTAGAATCACAGGAGCTGTAAAAGGCCAGAAGTTGAATCCTGGCTACCCTCTGAAAAAATGCTATCTTAAGATTAAGCACAGATGACTATGCAGGCTCACAGAAAGGGCCTTGACCCTGAATGCTTCAGCAGGGAAGGTCTCCTGAAGGAGGTACTCCTTGATCCGCGTCTGAAGGAGTCAGTTGTCCAAGGACGAAAGCCAAGCCTGATGGGCATGTTAGGAGGAAGAAGCAGCATGCACAGAAACAAATGTTTTGATACTTAGATTCTCTGCATTATTTGAATATCCTGGCCTTAGACTCAGTTCCATTTAGGGAAAAGAGTTCTAGGATCAGGAGTCAGAAAGTTGTATTTTAATTATTTTTGTTGTTGTTGTTGTTGTTAGTTGTATGACCCTAAAAGAGGCACTGCTTTTCTTAAAGTCTCAAGATTGTCTTCTCTGTGAGGGGTTTGGAGAGATCTGTGATCCCTTCTAGTTTATTCGACTCTGAATCTTCCTGTAGTACACGTGTTGTTATTTAGCATGATAAATTGTTCTACTTGCCAGGTAATATTTGCATGTGTATGCATTTGTGGGTGCCACACAGGTATTCATGTATATTTGGGCTCATAAAACCCATCTAAGTATAGCTGCCTGTATTGTGGAATTAAATTGTATGTTAGGGAGAAGGCATACTTTTTTTTTTTGTCCTAGACTATCATATATTATATAACACACACACACACACAAGCACATACACACACATACACAATCTCTTTGGAGTAGACCGCCCAAGAGGGGTGGAGGGGGCTGGAGAATGGGTGAAGGAGAGCAGAACACGGGGCTGTCACAGCCTGTGGCTTAAAAATGGCTTGAGCTGCAATTAAAAGAGGCAGAGGCCAAAGGTTATTCCCTGGCATTTTGCTTGGGGGGGATAATTTTAGAGGGTGATGTGTCTTAGCTTGTTGAGATATTCTGAGAGACTTGCAACAGCTTAAGTCTGGCCAGCCTAAAATAAAAATCAGAAAGGCCAACACATTCAAAGATACCAGAGAGATGCAGCACATTGGTTGACGTTAAATGGAGAAAAAACTCAGGGTGATTGACGCTGCTCCTGGATCCTTATTTTTTGATTAATAGTCGAGATTGGATAATTTTAAAATTATTAATTATTTCAAGAGTGCATACACGATATCAGCTAGTCTTAGGCAGTCCTGTCACTGGGAAGGTTAAATACTCTCTGTACTTGATAATTACCTAATCACCATTACTTTTACATTCATTCTGCCCCAGAATTCATTATGACTGGGTTGGGTTATTAAAGCTTCCATGGAAAGAAATATAGCACCCTGTTGTTTGCACAGGGTTTAGCAGCGAATAAAACACCCTACTCTCCCAGGCGACTCCAGAAGAGCCCGGAATAGATTCTCCTGCCAGTTTGTTAAATTTGCTCTCAGGCTCACCTTTGTGTGTCCACTAGCATGAACTGCATAAGGAAATGCAAATGAGCCCCTACCTGGGGAAACCTGAGGCCAGAGGGAAATGACCTGCAGGAGAGGAAGGTGATGGCAATTAAAGAAAGGATCGCCTCACTCCAGAATGTCCGAGGCACTTCGGAGAAACTGCTCTTTCCCCCAGACCCTCTACATGGCCACTTGCTAGCAGGTCTCCCCAGTGATCACCTCTGTTAGTTTTGTCCTTTTGGCAAAACTGTTTGTTTAATCAACGTCAGCACAGCGAGTGAGGCCAGAAACCCCTCTCACAACCTTGGCCGAAGCATGAATTCATGAGAGCTGCAAGGGGTTAGGAATAAAATGCAGTCACAAAGGTAAGCTTGGCTTTTACAAAAGCTGCCCTTGGCTGAGATTACGGTGAATGATAACCCTTAGTGCGGGTAAGGCAGTGGAGGATGAGGGGAGCTCATACACAGCTAGCTGCTAAGTCACTTCAGTCGTGTCTGACTGTGCGACCCCATAGACGGCAGCCCACCAGGCTCCCCTGTCCCTGGGATTCTCTAGGCAAGAACACTGGAGTGGGTTGCCATTTCCTTCTCCTATAGCTAAGGGCTGTGTAAATTGATAAAAGCTTTCTGGAGGGCGGTTTGGCAAACTGTATTAACAACCTTAATAAGGTGCATATCTTTGACTGCATTTTCCCACCTTTGGGAATGCATAAAGATATATCTCTAAAATATTAAAATATTAATAAGAAGCCTACATGTTAAACCATAGGGAATTTGATTAGGTTAAACATACTTTAATATACTTTAAAAAAGTCAAGCTATGAACTATTTATTGATAGTGGAAATACCCCTTATGTATCTTTAATTTTTTTTTAAAAGGAGGCTATGAAAAAGTAAGATACAATACTTTTTCATTTTTAAAAAAGTGGGGAGGGAGGTGGGAGGGGGGTTCACGTTTGGGATCGCATGTACACCCGTGGTGGATTCACGTCAATGTATGGCAAAACCAATACAGTATTGTAAAGTAAAATAAAGTAAAAATAAAAATTTTTTAAAAAGTGTCTATAAATATGCACTACAAAAGTATGGAAAGATACAAGGCATGACTGTTAACAGGAACTACAGGTGGTGCATGCTGGGTGTTTTTGTTTCTCTGAGTTTTTTTTAAACTAATTTTATCGAGGTATAGTTGCTTTACAATGCTGTGTTAGTTTCCGCTGTGCAACCAAGTGAATCAGTTACATACATACATATATATACTCTTTTCTAGATCCCTTTCCCATTTAGGTCACACAGGGCATTGACTCGAGTTCTCTGTGCTATACAGTAGGTTCTCACAACTTATCTAGTTGAGATATACCAGCGTATATACGTCAATCCCAGTCTCCCAAAACATCCCACCGTCTTTCTCCCCTTGGTAACCATAAGTCTGTTTTCTGCATCTGTGACTCTATTTCTACTGCACCATCTTCCTAGGTTCCACATGTACGTGATATTATAGTATATTTGTCTTTCCCATTCTGACTTACTTCACTCTGTGAAATAGGCTCTAGGTTCATCTACCTTATTAGAACTGATTCAAATGTGTTTCTTTTCATGGCTGAGTAATATTCCATTGTGTATATATAAAGCAATCATTCTCCAATGAAAACTCAATTAAAAAAAGAAGTATTATACTCATCTTGGACCATGGACAGACAAGCTTTAGAGAAAATGCCAACAATCTGGAAAAATAGAAAGGTAAATTAACCTGAAAACTTAAGTTTTTGAGCAACTTTATTAGCTAATTCTGGAAATACCTGCCTATGGACTTCTTAATATGTGGGATAATAAACACCTATTTTTAGTGGAGCTTTTGATTACTTAAAGCCCAAAGCAAAATATCTTGGGCTTCCCTGGTGACTCAGATGTTAAAGCATCTCCCTGCAATGTATGAGACCTGGCTTCAATCCCTGGGTCAGGAAGATTCCCTGGAGAAGGGAATGGCGATCCACTCCAGTATTCTTGCCTGGAGAATTCCTTGGACAGAGAACTCTGGCATGTCCATGGGGTCACAGTCAGACATGGCTGAGCAACTAACACTTTCACTTGCAAAGCGTATTAGCCACGCTTTGCCTCTCTAATTACTTCTGGTTCACATGAAGAAGGTAGTTAGCCATGACCAACATATTTTAAAATATTGTATGATAGAGTTTTAAAAAGCTACCAGGGGTCAAAACACACTCTAGAGCTGCAATATTTAAATGGTGTGGTACTGGTGCATAATAGGAAAAACAAAATCCAGATACAGAGTCATATATATATGGGAATTTGGTGCAAAAGGGATCTGATAGTGTAATGATTAAAAGTACACCTTGTGGAATTATACTGCCTGGCTTTAAATCCTGGCCCCAGACAATTATTAGCTATGGAAATACAGGAAAGTTACTTAGCTTTAGTCATTTTCTAAGTTTTAGTCACCTCAGCTATAAAACATGAATAGCAATGTCTTTGACAAAGTGTTGGTATGAGAGTTAAATGGCATAATATATGTAAGGATCTTAGTATATCATAGAAAAATTCTAAATTTTTATGGTGCTTGGTACGTGATAAAAGATACACTGGCACCACTTAAGCACCATTTCAGAATCTTCTTCATCCACATTTTATTCCAGGCAGATGCCATCCTGTAAGTAGCCACTAGCCATATGTGGCTCTGTATATTTAAATTTAAATTAATTAAAGTTAACCTAAAATTAACAGTTCAGTTCCTCAGTTGCACAAACCACATTTTAGCAGTGCAGAGTCATATAAGGATTAGTGACTGCCACACTGGACGGCGCAGATATAGACCATTTCTCACTGTGGAAAGTACTATCAGATGGCCCTGTTCAAGGGCTTTTGGTAAAAACTGGCTCATGGAATGTAAGTTGACCAACTTCATGCAGGTGAGATCAAACAGCACTTGTCTTTGGTCCTTACCACTTATCTCTTACTTTTTGCTGGGGAGCATCATGCACAATGTAGGTGAGAATGTGTTTTTCACTCATACAGGCCCAACCTGGAATTACAGGGGGATATTCATGGGGCCTCTCTTGACCAATGACAAATTGGAGTCAAAGGATACATTCTTCTCCTTTACATTTGAAGTGTATTTAGTAAAAGTCCCAGAATATTCAGTAAAGTTAGTTTTATTTTTATTTTTTTCAAATAAAATTTTATTTTTAATTCATTTTCTTATTTCATAAATATGTAATTGACCTACAGCACTGTATACGTTTGGAGAAGGAAATGGCAACCCACTCCAGTATTCTTGCCTCGAGAATCCCATGGGTGGAGGAGCCTGGCAGGCTACAGTCCATGGGGTTGCAAAGAGTCAGACATGACTGAGTGACTTCACTTTCACTTTTTTCAGTGTACAAGTTTAAGGTGTATCAGGCACCCAATCTTTAATGCTTTGCTACAACAACCCTAGGAAACAAATGTACCCATAATCTATCACTGAGCAGAAAATGGAGTCCCAGAGTCATAAGCATAACATACATTTACTTTATCCATAAAACTTTGTTGTTTTTATTCTCAAGTGCTTACATGTACCTACAAAGCTTCTGAAAGAATATTCACAAGGCTGTTCAACAAGACTACCCGAGAAGGGAACTTGTTGGGTTAGGCCATCATGGGGATGTCTTGTTGTTTTCCTATTTTCTATTTTCCTACAAATTGACTATTTCATTTTTTACTCCATTACTTTTGTAAAGATATATCCCCTCCCCAAATTCAACTCTCTTGTGCAACACTGGACCTTCTTCTTCTGGAGGTGGAGAAAAGAAATATGAGCTAGAGCAGAGAAGAAGGAACCTGGCACAGGGCAAGAAAAACGCGGGCTTTGAGGCCTGCCCACCCGGGCCTTGGAACTAATTCCTAGCCAATGAAACGCACCACACCTCTACAAATGACCCAGCTTTTTCCTTTTTAGTATCCTATTGTAGACATGTTGCATGTCTTCTTTATCCGTTCCTCTGCTGACGTACATTTAGGTTGCCTCCACATCCTGGCTATTGTGAATAGTACTGGATGGACCTAGAGAGTGTCATATGGAGTGACAGCTAAGTCAGAAAGAGAAAAGCAAATGTCATATATTAACACATATATGTGTAATCTAGAAAAATGGTGTAGGTGATCCTATTTGCAAAGCAGAAGTCATCTCACAGATGGAAAGAACAACTGTATAGACACCGAGAGGGGAAGTGGGGGGATGAATTGGGAGACTGAGATGGACACATCTGATCCCATGTATAAAATACACAGATTTGGTTCTATGTATAAAGTATGTGTCCACCTCAATCTCATGCCAAACAATGCCAAAGAATGCTCAAACTACAGCACAATTGCACTCATCTCACATGCTAGTCAAGTAATGCTCAAAATTCTCCAAGCCAGGCTTCAGCAATACGTGAACCGTGAACTCCCTGATGTTCAAGCTAGCTTTAGAAAAGGCAGAGGAATCAGAGATCAAATTGCCAACATCTGCTGGATCATGGAAAAGCAAGAGAGTTCCAGAAAAACATCTATTTCTGCTTTATTGACTCTGCCAAAGCCTTTGACTGTGTGGATCACAATAAACTGTGGAAAATTCTGAAAGAGATGGGAATACCAGACCACCTGACCTGCCTCTTGAGAAATCTGTATGCAGGCCAGGAAGCGACAGTTAGAACTGGACATGGAACAACAGACTGGTTCCAAATTGGAAAAGGAGTACGTCAAGGCTGTAGATTGTCACCCTGCTTATTTAACTTCTATGCAGAGTACATCATGAGAAACGCTGGACTGGAAGAAACACAAGCTGGAATCAAGACTGCCGGGAGAAATATCAATAACCTCAGATATGCAGATGACACCACCCTTATGGCAGAAAGTGAAGAGGAGCTAAAAGCCTCTTGATGAAAGTGAAAGAGGAGAGTGAAAAAGTTGGCTTCAAGCTCAACATTCAGAAAACGAAGATCATGGCATCTGGTCCCATCACTTCATGGGAAATAGATGGGAAACAGTAGAAACAGTGCCAGACTTTATTTTTGGGGGCTCCAGAATCACTGCAGATGGTGACTGCAGCCATGAAATTAAAAGATGCTTACTCCTTGGAAGAAAAGTTATGACCAACCTAGATAGAATATTCAAAAGCAGAGACATTACTTTGCCGACTAAGGTCCTTCTAGTCAAGGCTATGTTTTTTCCTGTGGTCATGTATGGATGTGAGAGTTGGACTGTGAAGAAGGCTGAGCACCAAAGAATTGATGCTTTTGAACTGTGGTGTTGGAGAAGACTCTTGAGAGTGCCTTGGACTGCAAGGAGATCCAACCAGTCCATTCTGAAGGAGATCAGCCCTGGGATTTCTTTGGAAGGACTGATGCTAAAGCTGAAACTCCAGTACTTTGGCCACCTCATGTGAAGAGCTGACTCATTGGAAAAGACTCTGATGCTGGGAGGGATTGGGGGCAGGAGGAGAAGGGGATGGCCGAGGATGAGATGGCTGGATGGAATCACGGACTCGATGGACGTGAGTCTGAGTGAACTCTGGGAGTTGGTGATGGACAGGAGGCCTGGCATGCTGCGATTCATGGGGTCGCAAAGAGTCAGACACGACTGAGCGACTGAACTGAACTGAATAAAGTGTACTGTTGATTCTATGCATAAAGTAGACTGAGAGCCGACTGCATAGCATAGGGAACTCTACTTAATGCTCTGCGGTGATGTGAATGGGAAGAAGTCCAAGAGGGGAGGGGGATAGGTATATATGGGGCTGATTCACTTTGCTGTACAGTAGAAACAGACACAATATTGTAAAACAACTATACTCTAATAAAATTGATTTTTCAAAAAATGTGCCACTGACAGAACTCTTAATGCCCTGGAGCTGCCAAGAGCGGGAACTGAATCTCTGCATGAGGAGAGGGGCATGGGCCCCCTTTCCACTGGGCAAGGGAGCCCCCTTCCTTAGACGCTTCCCCTGGCAGCTGCCATCCACCCTGCCACTCTGCACCAAGCTGGGAGGGTGCAGAGTCGGTGTCAGTCTGAGCCCTGGTTTGAAGTGTGTCCCAGGCTTATTTCTGGATTATCTGGTCATCACAGCAGGGCCAGTGCTGGAGATGGTTGGCACAGATGACCTGAAATCCTGCCTCATCCCACCTCCTTCTCTTCCCCAGCTCTGAAGAGGCTGCTCGGGGGTAGGACGGTCTGGAGCTGGTGGAGGGTGGAGAGGAGAAAGGCAGGGAGAGACGTGGGGGTTTCTGACGACAGAGGGGAGGGGGCACAGTTAGCGACGCCAGAGAAGCGAATCTGCGCCATCAAGGAAAGCCACTCTCAGGCCTCTGAGCAACTCCGTCTTGGTCCCTTTCTCCTCTTCCTGCCCCTTGCTTCCTCACCTCTTGCTTCACAACACTTAGCACCTTCTTATTTCCTTTTCTCCTCCTTTCAAACCAGAACAGGGTTTGATCTCCCCAAGAGAGTGAGATAATCGCCGATCATCATTAGACAAGTAGCCTTTTCCCTTTTGCAGCAGCAAAATCTGGAATTAAACTTCAGATGCTGAAGGGACAAAGCCCTCAAGTGGTGAAGGAGGATTTTCAGAGCTTTAAAAGCCTCCCCAGGAGTCTCTGACATAATATATCTAGCCCTCGTTTGATGAGAATGAGGAAAAAATAGGTGATACCTATATAAATATCCATATACTGCAGTCCTTTCCACAACCTGCTGGGGGTAAGCTATTCCCCATTTTATGGAGGAGTGACTGAGTCAAAAACATTAAGTAACTAGTCAACATGTGACAGAAGCGGGGTTTTAACCTGGGATGTCTGGCTGTGGGTTTTGGTGCTTATCAACCTATTATACTCTTTCTTATAAGTGTGTCTGGAGCGCTGATCTCCAGAAATCATCAGTGAACCCCGTGAACAAGGGACTTCAGGAGAGCCAAGGGATAGGATGTGAATCAGAGAGACACTTGGGATGGACAGAATGTAAGCAGTTCCTTGGCAAGAGCACCCCATGGCAAAGGTCTCATTAGACTGTAGAATGTACCATCGTAGTGCGGCAGAGACACAATGTGCTTGAGGGGAAGTGGAATCCCAACAGCAGGTGGAATTAGGTCTCCAGAGACTAGGAGCAACCATTCTCTCTTTTGACCCCATTCCATGCTAAACGTGACATTTAGGAAACCATCGCTTGACCCTACAGAATCTGCACACAAGCCTGCCTTTCTGTGTTCCCTCTCCACTCTCCCAGCTCATTCTCAAGTTCACACTTCATAGGCTGGACAGGACAACACCTGCGACCTTCATCCCTGTTTCTAGGATCTTACTGCCCTTGAGGATTCAGCCCACGGTCTCTGGTTATCATAGCATTCCAGGATTTTAAATGCCTCTTTAAAAAGTTGGTGGATGGAAAAACCACATCCACCGTGGAGTTTTGCAAGTTAAATATTTTTACAATTTCCAACCCAATGGCAAGGAGATCAAACGGCACAGTTGAGAAAGAAAGCTGAACAAGGCAATTCGATTCTAGAAGCTGCTGGCCGGTATTAAAATATTCCATTGTCCTTTGTCCTTTCCCCACCTTGCTCTCTTCTGGAATAAGAGCCTTTGACTCTCCAGGCAGCCTGAAAGAAGTTTATGGATGAGACTGAAATTTAAGACTCTGGCAAAGTATGACCTTCAGCTTCCCAATAAGCGTCAAGGACAAACGGCAGTGCTTGGGACTTGAGACTTTAATTCCCACCAATTGCTTCCCTCTAGTCTATTATGCATGAGAAATGCAACCGGCTCAGCCCTGGTAATCCGGGGCTGCCTTTGAATCACAGACCCAGAGTGTCAGAGCTGGCTTTGGAGATCACTGAGTGAGTCCAACCTCCTCATTTTCTAGACGAAGAACCTTGCTCCAGGTGTGTGTGCCTCTCAGGTTGGACTCTCTGCCCTGGCTCGCCTTTCCCAGAGACACAGAGCAGTCGGCGGGGTTATGTGGTTCTCAAACCAGTTAATGTTGCTAACGAGCAGGCAACGTGGGAGTAGGACAGAGCCAGCAGGCAACGGCAGAAACCATGGGCCTGGTTTTCAGTGAGGCTGAACGAGGACCGATTCCTCGCTACTGTGAAACTGAAGGAAAGGATGACGTATGAGCCAGAACCTTGAGAAGGTTCTTTATAGAGGGGGGAAGGAGGATCTTTCTGTTTGTCCCATTAACTTCTTTACCTCTTTCTTGTTTGGCAGAGGAATTCTGAAGTTTTCCACATTCCTTCCAATCCAATGAGGAGGCTACTGTCCCTCTAGCTCTCTGATGTCCCCCGAGCATCATTCTGGCAGCAAATCATTTTGTGCTTTGCATGTGCAGAGCATTCTGAGGGCTTTGCATGTGTTCATTCACTGAAAGCTCATAAAACTCCCAGGAGGCGGGTGTGAAGATGAGCCTCATTTTATAGACGAGGAAACCGAAGCAAAGAGAGATGAAGTAACTCATCCTGGGTCACACAGTGATACCATCAAAGTCTTGAGGAAGGAGAAATGCTTTGTCAAGAAGGGCTTCCAATCTGGGGTAAACTTCCTGAGGCAGTGGTGAGTTAAGCTTGACCAGGGGTCTCACTGAAGCAGAATACTCTTGTAAACATGCGTTCTCCAGGTGAGAGATGTATTCTAGAAGAAATGCAGACTTTAGAGCCTGGATAGGTTGCTTGGGATTCTAACTCTTGCTAGCTATATGACCCTGGGCAAGATATGTGATGTCTTCAAGCTTCCATGTTCATATCTGTCAAACAGATGTAACAATGGTTTTGATGCTTTTAAGGGTAATAAAAATATGTACCTTGCAGAGTTGTTATTAAGGTACAAGTTATCATGTAGGGTTTGCTGTTGGTGGGCATTAAAAAAAAAAAGGTAACCCTTGTTAAGTAATCACCTCCTTTCCTCTTGTTTCCAGGTAGATGTGTTTCCATTTCTATAATCCTCCTGAGTTCTCTTCTTCATTTACTCAGTAACTGAAGCACAAAAAAGTAAGTAGCTTTCCCAAGGTCACCCAACTAGTAAGAGGGGAGCTCTGATTTAAACCCAGACAGTCTGGCTTCAGAGCCCACATGCTTTGATGCTTCACCATCCCAACTCCTCAGAAGACCAAGTACACATGATATCAAGTGTCTTCTCTCTCCCTGGCAGGAAGAAGGCTGAAACCACCAACATTCTGGAAAAGGCAGCATGGGGAAGCAGACTCAGAGCTCATGACTCAAACCACTCATTCTCCAGTCTTATTTTATATCCCCACTTCTTGTTAACCCGAAGAGTGGGGATCTTGGGAGGCGGTGTCCACTCACCCCCAGTTCGCCCAGGAATCTTTGGGAACATCCATTTTTTCTTATGTGACTGTCAAGGTCCTTCTTTCACTCTCAGAAATATCTGAGTTTGGAGATACATTCAATGGTTGTTCTATGCAAAAGGCATACGAAATGCTTAGGCAAGTGAGAGGAGCAGGTCATAGACAAGACTACAGGCATCTTCTCTAAGGCAGAGGGAAAAAAAATTGGCTATATTCTTTTTCTGAGGGCTGAGTTAGTTGGCGCTCCAAGAAACGAAGACCGCAAGACTTCTTGGAATGTAGGCTTCTTGAGTTTTGCCTTGGCAGGACTATCTTTGTTCTGGCTCTTGAATGAGTCCCACTCATGCATTCCCAGGGCCATCAGAACCCTAAATGACAGCTTAACAGCAGGCAATCAAATTGTCTCATGCCTCTTTCAACATGGTCAGGAGCAGCCCTCGGGCAACCTGTTGCCAGGGACAAGGACAGGAAACCTAAAGCGAAGAATGACCTGCACAGCCTAAACCCTGGAGTTAAATTTACCGGCATAATTGCCAGATGTAATTTCCCTGCACCTCTTTCTACTAAGTGCTCTCAAAGAGCAAAGCACTTAGTAAATTATAAGGAGGAACCAGCACAAAAGTGCTTACAAATAAGAATTATGGAAAATCAGACGCCAAATGCTCACAACAGCATTTTTTTTTTATTTAATCAGAAACAGAGTCAGAACCTATACAGGAGGGGTAAAGTCTCTCAGGCAAGCAATAACATAAGCTGTTCATATACTTTAAGATCTAATCTATCATTTTAAAAATTATTTTATTACAGGCAGTTTTGTAAAAAAAAAATAGAGTCTGTGTTCCATTCTTCTACTGGGTATCCCAAGAGAAGCCCAATAAAGGGTACTGATAGAATGACTGGGAAGAAAGTTTATGGCATTAACTCACCAGGCGAGAGAACAAGCGAGAAGCAAAGATGGGTGGACAAGGGAATTCAGCTACCAACTGGTCCACGCTGATTGGGTTCGGGAGCTGTTTCTACCAGTTTTCATTTCAGGAAAGGGAGTTCGTCACACAGAAGATGGCATCTGACCTCAGCTGCAACGATGGCAGAAAAGAAACAAAGCCCAGGCTTTCTGGAATCTTAGGCAATCCCACAGGAAGACTTTGAGTTTCTTAAAAACAGAGCCTGGAGGAGCCAGCCATCTATCAAAGTGATTGCGCTTTTGCCGGCTCCACATCAGTCACCTCCTGGGGGCAGATCACGAAGCACAATCGGGCACACAGTTTTTTTCATGTCTCCCCATCACAGCTGGAAATTGTAGCTCTGGGTTCATGGGAGGCTATGTTTGGGAAAAACAGCCGACCGGGCATCTTTGAAAACCACAGATCACATATATAAACATGTCTAGTACAGTGTGTAGAATACAATAGGCACAAAAAAATGTGAGCCCCTGTTTTCCTTGCCCTTCCCAACCATGTCTCTGCTGCTGCTGCTGCTAAGTCGCTTCAGTCATGTCCGACTCTGTGTGACCCCTTAAATGGCAGCCCACCAGGCTCCCCCGTCCCTGGGATTCTCCAGGCAAGAACACTGGAGTGGGGTGCCGTGTCTCTAAAACAGCAAAATAATGGAAGAGGCCTAGAGATAAGACTTTGAGGGGCTCTTGGGGACTCAGTCCACCTCTCTGCCTCTATCCAAGTTCACAGTGAACTCACCCCACTTGGGAAGCTCACCTCTTCTCAGAGTGAGATGTCTTCAAACTCCTCCTCTGCTTTCAGTGTCACCCACGAGTGTCTCTTAGGCCCCCGCTACTAAGGTCATGGCTACGCGCGAGCTGTAGGCTGATTTAAGGTGGAACTGACCTGAGAGCCTTCTCTTTCACTCTTAGATGACAAGAGCTTCCTTCTTTAAAAAAACAACAACAACAACAACAACAAAACTTTCTGCCCTGGTTAACTTTTTTTTGCTGTAAATCCAACAGGCAGCCCTGAGGAAGAAATGGGTTACGGAGAATAAACTAATGTTCTCAGTACCTAACAGGAATTCCTCCGCCGCCAATGGGAACTTCCTAAATGCAAGGCTTTAAAGCCAAGATCTCTCTTTCTCTTGCCAGAGATTCCTTTCCTGCATTTATTCCCAAAGTCTCAAGCGGCACTGAAGGCTTCCAGCATCCTGAGTCACAAGAAGACTCACAACAGACAGTGTACAGGCTGTGCATCTATAGTGTGTGGCCCCAAAACCCAGAGATGGGCCGTCCTGCTATCTCCAGAGGGCGCTGTGCAGCTGACCAGGTACCAGTGAGCCGGCTCGTCCCTGCTCCCATCCCCAGGGAGAAGCGCATTAAAAGCATTGTGGCAGAGTTCATTCGGAGAGAACGCTATTGGCCTACCATCTCTTTTCTCTACATCATCAAAATCGGTCAGTTTGATAACGCTTTATATCCTTTCCACATTGTCAGGTAAGATACATTGCAAATGTATATGGCTTAACAAATATATGGTAAATAAGCATTTTTTCCTGTCTTTTCTATTGATAAAAGATTCTGTGGAAAGTTGGAGGAAAGAAAGCCGCTTTGTAAAAATGATAGATATGGTATAAAACCCCATGGTTTAAACATCTAACTTGCTGAGTTTTAATGGGGTTGTCATCACTGGACTGTTAGCTTAACTTATGAAAATCAAGAAAATGCCTTTTTGTGCTTCATAAATCCTGATGAACAATAGTCCGACAACAGAAAACAAGCTCTGATTTTGGAATGATTGCTCTCTGTGTATCGCCAGTAATGAAGTATGCAGGAAATCGAAGACTTATTGCTCACAGATATTAGCACAGACCCAGATGGCTCAATTTTTTTTTTACCATAATAGATAATTCTTGAATTATGTGCCTAACAAAGACAAATTCTAGAACCATCGGAAAGCATTTATTATATTAACAAGTGTGTTTTCGATTCCTTCAAAACAGAATGTAATTTAATCTCAGCTTCAGAGACAGATTGGAAATGTTAAATGTCTGCTTTTCAGAAGTGATTTCTGTAGGGAGAAAAGTATTCACCATCAGCTTGAGCTGTGGAACTGGGGGAAAGGATGTTTATCTTAACCGCACAGAAAGGGAGAAGTTGTGGATTTTTTTCCCATTTTCTTTTTCATTTTTTAAATGGAGAGCAGATTGTATATATCCTAGTCCTTCCCCAGGGCAACTTCTGCCTTGCTGCATATAACATATTCCACTGTGAGAAAGAATAATTATCTGATAGTGATAGGGACCCTTCTTAGTGTTCTGTGTGTATAAATGAAAACCCAGGACCTACATATTACTCTAGGAACTCAGGTGGATCTGGCTGGGGTCAGGTTTGCGATTTTTCAGGGAGGTCCCTGTTAATAATCATCCCGGGAAGGATAGCTGGAGCTGTGGAAGCTTTGGAAATCACACCATATGAAAAACAGCAGAAGGACCGAGGTTGTTGGATTTGGAGAAGAGAGACACTCGCAGGCGGAGTGTTGGCGGGAAAGGGGATAATTGTGGGGGGTTGTCCGTCCTTCATGGAGGGGCACATCGCTCCACACTGGGACCAATGTCTACATTTCCTAAGAGAAAACACTCTCACTTTAACTAACGTCCCAACTCACCTTTCAGAGAATCGAGCATCCAGAGTGCTCTACCAAAACTTTAAGGACTTGAATCTGGGTATGGAATGGGGAGGATGGAGTCAATGGAGGTGTGAAAGGCGGTACCTAGGGAGAATCAGGGAGTGAAAGTCAGATAGTGCTAAGGAAGCCTCCACCTGAATGATGGAGAGCTGATGCCAGGCGGTGGAGTGGAGACAGGAGGTGGTGGGGCTCAACTGACGACTTCAGAAAGAAACCAAAAAATGCCAAGGCGGACGACTGCCATCAGCGCTGGACACACCCACAGTGCTTGTCATAGAACATCTGTACCCTCCCCTGCGGACAGGAAGGGAACGTTCAAGAGTGCGGAGGAGCTAGTTTGGATGAGGAGGAACTTGCCAGCAGAACTGCCAAGGTGGAGCATCAGTGAGCTTGTGAAGAAGCGGCGTCTGGATACCTGCTTCCGGTCTTGCAGGAGCCAGCTGTGTCTGTGTCAGGAACGCTGCAGAGGGATGCCAGGCTTCAGTGGAGGCCCTTTCTGGGTGGCATCTGAGGTCCTGCCAGTTCCGAGTCAGTGCCAAAATGCATCTTCTTGGCTACCATGATTCATTCATTCAACATCTCTTTATGCAGTCCCTACTCTGTGCAAGGCAAAGTGCCTGGCCCTGGGGACATGGTTGGGGGGGGTGGTCAATACACAGGGGTTGAACCTTGCTCCCAGGGAACCAT
Source organism: Ovis aries (assembly GCF_016772045.2). Classification (NCBI taxonomy): domain Eukaryota; kingdom Metazoa; phylum Chordata; class Mammalia; order Artiodactyla; family Bovidae; genus Ovis; species Ovis aries. The sequence continues at coordinate 74,344,030 of NC_056065.1, read as the reverse complement.
TCCCAGGGGGGCAGCCAGGGAGTGAGCAGGAATTACAAGGGTGCTGGTGATGAAGATGAGGGGCAGGTGCTGGGGTGGGTGCCCTAGGCAGATGGTGTGATAAATGAGGGCAGACAGCATGGAGGGAGTGATTGTAAGACTGATCTATACTGCCCGGGGGAGTTACGTAGGAACAGGGAGGAAGAAAGAAAAAGAGAAGACCCCATGCAAAGAGAACCACACATTTTACAATATGGAGGGAAGAAAGGGAAGTCCCACCATGGGATCACTCTTTACCTGGGAAGTTAGAACAAAGCAAACCATCACCCTGCTGGCTCGGTCTGCTCAGCTTAATTAGTTACATTAAATTAAAAGTTAAAGTTGGGGAGAACAGAGAAGGAACATGCGCATTTTGAGGTGAATTGGTGTGACCTGGAAGGGATTAAAGAAATAGGGATTATTCCTTGAAGGCTGAGTTTGACTGCATAAAGCAGGAAAGGAGTTTGGGCTGCAGCTGGAGGTGTCCCAGGGTGGCGAGAGAGCTTCAGAAGTGGCAAAGCGCTAGAAGCAGAAGCACAGGGAGGAGTCCCCGTCGCTGCCCTCAGCCAGAAAGAAGATGCAAGACAAAGTCCTCCCCAGAGCACGACTCTCCCCGGCGTGTCTTTCAGGCATCACAACCTGTTTGGCCATCCTGCCCTCTGGCTCATATGTGGGGAGATCCTGCAATACAAGTAAATGGGGGATTTGAAGACAGAAAACTCCATGCAGTTTGTTTTCTTTCAATGCTTCAGAGCTTGCAAAGTGTTATCACCCATTTGAAGAGGATCGATCTTGGCTCTGCAGAGAGGACTTGAGATCCAGACATGGGAAATGACTTACCCAAGGTCATGGCTTGGTTCTGGGGTGGAACATTCTATTTCTGCTCTGCCGACTGGTTTTTACGCCAAGCATTCCCATTGCAGGGGCATGAGAAACAATGGTGTCTCTCCAAAAAAAAGCCCTTGACAGGGAAATCAGTCAGATAAGTGAGGGGATGGTTCTGAGGGGGCTCCTCTCCCCTGCAGCCATCTGTCCTTGAAAAGGATGACAAGGGCTTTTCTGAGTGAAGGGAAATACCCGCAAAAATACCTCACAACGGTTGATAAGCGCTTGCTCTTCTATTCTGGGTCTTTTCCCCCCCTTTTCCTCAATGCACTGCTGTGGCGTTGAAACTGTCTGAATCAGCACGGAATCGTTTAGCAGGAAATGAGGAAATCTGTCATTTTCCTCTGTCTGCAGGGTAATACACAGCGGGGAGAGCTGGCGAGGATGGAGGGGCCGTCTGACAGTGCCTCCGGCCTCAGATTGGAGTGTGGGTGGGAACAGCCCAAGGTCTAATCAGCGGCCCTTCCCCGGGGTGGGCCTGGGACTGTGAAAGTGAGGCTGTCCCTGTAGCAGGGATGCCTGGACCCACAGGAGGGCCCTGGTGAGGGAAGGAGGCAGAAAGACAACCTGGGGGGATCTCCCTCCAGGAAACAGACCCCCTGAGGATGGGGTCACCAGTTGCTCATTGCAGCTATGGGAAAGGGTGCCGGGCAAGGGGCTTTGTGACAGGGAGGCGTTCCCTTGGTTTCCAGTAAGTAACAGGGAGCCTTGCTGAAATACTACCCCTTAACCTCATTCGTGGGTCGATGTGAGTGCTTTTACCACACTCTCAGGATTTTTCATCACAGCTCTGTAATGTTACCATGCGACTTTACCCTGGGAGCCTCAGTTTCCTCTTTTGTAAAACAGAGATGTTGGGACCTAGGGCTGTAGCATTACTGGGCTGAATAATGACATAATGACTGTGATAGCGCTTTGATCAGGGCACATCATTATATTATTCAGAATCCAGAGCCTCTGGGGCACGTTAGAGCCCTTATTCTAACACTCCTAAGTAGGCAAACAAGCAACGCTCTCTCTCCCCCGCATCCCTAGCTTAATGGGTTTAATGCAACTGTGGGCATAAACACTGACCTATATGTTCCAATTTGAGAGGGGTGTGTGTGTGGGGTGGGGGTGGGGGAGGGTTAATGGAAATGAGACAGTCCCCCAAACCCAGAGTTGCTTCTGCGTTCTTTGAGGCTAAGAGACTCTGTAGCAATGACTGTGCTTCACTCGATATCCAAAAGAAATGTAAGCAATGTATGACAATTTAGAAATGATGTTCCAGAAGTGAGGGAGGAGAAAGTAATGGAAAGCATGCTTGCTATTTTTGTTTAAAATTGAGCAGGCAGATGTACAGCCCAAGTAGCCCCTAAGAAGGGGTGGTGCAATGTTAGCGCACAGGGCCGGGCTGGCAGAAACACTGAGTGTGCGGCGGGCCATTATGCGATGGGAAGATTCAGCTGGATCGAAGCGACATTCACTCAGGATTCTCATGCCACTGAAGCCCTGCCCAACAATTCTTTTTTTTTTTTTTCTGTATCAATCAGCATTTAACAATGATATCCCATTTATACTATTAAAAAAATCTTTCTGGAAGGTCACTTTGGCCATTGTGTAGGGAATGAACTTCAAGGACATGCTCTCAGAATAGAAGCGAGGGCTAAGTGGGTGGCTACTCTAGATGAACTTGGATGGTGACTAGAGTCGGGGTAGTGGCCGTGGAAATAGAATGGATACACCTATTTGTCACTAACAAATTAATCAGCATAACAAGTTAATTAGCATTAATTATGCTATTAATTAGCAAAGCTATCTATTTTATCAGTAGATAAAATATGGTTGAAGAGAGAGAAAGAGGAAAAAAAAGGAATCAAAGATGGAACCCAGGTTTTTGGCTTGGGCAAATAGGTAGATTGAGGTTACTTGATTTAGATGGGGAAAACCAGGGAGGAACTGATCTGGGTAGAAAAAGCAGAATCAAGAGCTCTATTTTGGGGACATGCCTAGAAGCCATTCAATGGGAGATGCCAAGCAGGCAGTTGAGTATGCAAGTTTGGAGCTCAGCTGAGAGAGACGTCAAGGCTAGAAATACAGATATGGAAGTAATCTTTTAGATATCCAAATCTTGGAAACTGAAAGGGATCACTTAGGGAATAAGTGCTTACAGAAGAAAGGGACCCATCCATCCCAACATTTAGAAGAGGGAAAGAGAAACAGAGACCAGAAAAGGAGTTGAGAAGACATGTCCAGCGAAGTGGGAAGGAAATCAAGATAGTCTGTTGTCCTGGAAAGGGAGGCTGCTCTATATAATTGCTAAGGTCCTTTTCATATATATATGCAGAGTACATCATGTGAAATGCCAGGCTGAATGAAGCACAAGCTGGAATGGAATCAAGATTGCTGGGGGAAATATCAATAACCTCAGATATGCAGATGACACCACCCTTATGGCAAAAAGCGAAGAGGAGCTTAAGAGCCTCTTGATGAAAATGAAAAAAGCTAGTGACAAAGTTGACTTAAAACTCAACTTTCGAAAACTAAGATCATGGCATCCAGTCCCATCACTCCATGGCAAACAGGTGGGGAAAAAATGGAAACAGTGAGAGACTTTTTCTTGGGCTCCAAAATTACTGCAGATGGTGACTGCAGCCATGAAATTAAAAGATTTCCAATGAAAAGACACTTGCTCCTTGGAAGAAAAGCTGTGGCTAACCTTGACAGCATATTTAAAAGCAGAGACATTACTTTGCCAACAAAGGTCCGTCTAGTCAAAGCTATGGTTTTTCCAGTGGTCATGTATGGATGTGAGAGTTGGACTATAAAGAAAGCTGAGCACTGAAGTATTGATGCTTTTGAACTGTGGTGTTGGAGAAGACTCTTGAGAGTCCCTTGGATTGCAAGAAGATCCAACCAGTCCATCCTAAAGGAGACCAGTCCTGGGTGTTCATTGAAAGGATTGATGCTGAAGCTGAAGCCCCGATACTTTGGCTACTTGATGGAAAGAACTGACTCATTTGTAAAGACTCTGATGCTGGGAAATATCGAAGGCAGGAGAAGCTGACAACAGAGGATGAGATGGCTAGATGGCATCACTGACTCAATGGACGTGAGTTTGAGCAAGCTCCGGGAATTGGTGATGGACAGGGAAGCCTGGCGTGCTGCAGTCCATGAGGTTGCAAAGAGTTGGACATGGCTGAGCGATTGGACTGAACTGAAGGGTCCCTTCTAATACAAACACTATGATTCTTGCTGCTCTTTGCATTGCATCTTCTCTTGTTGACTGCACAGGTTGATAAGTCCAGGAACTTGGATTTCTGCTTGCTTCGGGAAAGGGACCTCAGGCTGTATAGGGTAACAAATTATCTGTGTATCACGACTGACACTATTACCGTTATACTTTAGTATTTCTTGCTATTATTTCCTCTGACTTTTGGAAAGTTGACTGCAGCTTTTAATCTAGATGCTCAGGCTCCATCAATAATCCACTCCTTCTTCTGTCTACCTACCCCCACTCTTCTGCCAGGAAGGTTTCACCGTCATCTCTACCCAGTGAGCCTTTATCCATTTCATCTGATTTATCTGCTGATAGTCCTCAAGGTTCAGTTGCTTCTCCACTGTTATTTGCAATTTATCTGATTCCAAACCTGACATTATATCTTGCTGTGATATACAGTTGTCTAGCTATTGTTTATCTAGTCAAAGTGTATTTTTCGGCATCAACGTTTCTCCCTCTCTTGGAATTTGAGGATTGTGTCTATAACGTCACACAATCTGATGTCTACAAATCATCCACCAAACTGCAGAGATAAGACCTAATTCATTACCATTCATGTTACCCTCATCTGGGGGGAATTTGGGTCAAATTGCTTTGCCCTTGGATGGCACTTCCTTTTAATTTTAAGCACTCTTTCTCCTACTCTCTCTCTTTCTTATTCCCACCACATCAATTTCTTCTCCGATTTGAAGACCATTTCTACTATGGTAGGCATAGTGTAAATATTTTATTTTGGTGATTTGTTCAGCGAGATCTATGCAGAGTGAAGACAAACTGCCGACTAAAGTCCCTGTGTGTGAAGAACACCGTGTTCAGCTTTTTACTCCCAAGGCAAATTATTTGCTTAAGTAAGGGTTTCTTCCTTGATTACAGCTCTTATTATTGAGATCATGTCTGAATTTCCCAGGTGTATTTTGAATTTCACAATCTTGCACTGTACTCTCCAGAACTAGTCTCAGAAAATATATTTGCATGTGCTTTCAGAGATGGAGTCCTTACCTAGAGGAGTAGCCTGGGAATAAAGAGCTATCAAGAAACACAGTATCTTGACATGTTAATTATTTTTCCTGACTGAGGCTATTTGCTGGCTATTAACTGTGATAGCGACATCTATTAGGTGTCATACTGTTTGTTTTAGGAGATTGCCACTCTTGATTTGCTAGATCTTAGAGGATAATGAAGTGAATAGGTGAACATGGAATAAGCTATATTTGATTCATTCATCTAAGAAATATACATTGCGTACCTATGGTATGCCAAGCAAAACGCTAGTCATGGGGACCCAGAAATGGACAAGAAAAGTAGTCAGTCTGTAAGGGACTCCTTATAGAGTCCAGAAGAGAGACATTTAGGTAAGCAATTATAACATGTTGATAAGCCCTCTGACAAAATGCTACGGGAGCCTTGAAGATGGAGTTACAAATTGCCAAGGGGTGCTGGGGACAATATGACAAAGAGTGCGTTTTGTGAGTGACTGAGTGCATGTCAGAGAAAGTGGGCCACTGCACTCTAGAGATAGGCAGCTCTCAAGTGTGGAGAGATGACAAGCATTGCAATGGAACCAGGCAGAATGTGGGTGAAGGTCAGAGGGAGTAAAGGGGCATCTTGGAAAACTACAAGGGCCTGACAGCTGATGGTGTCAGACCTCCTCCTGTGTGAGGGTCAGGTATCTGATTCAGGGTGCCTCCTGGTGTGACAGGGGAAAGGAGAAATCATGGACCTTGTAAAGGGGCAGCAGCAAAATTTAATGTATCCAAATAATTCAGCCACTCCTTACATAGGATTCTGATTTCTGCTCGGAAAATTCTACAGCTGGTTCTTGAGCTCCGATTGCTCTTTTGGCTTTGCCTTTCCCATTTGGCTGCCACAGATACAGGGACTTACCAATGGGTTTGGTTATTAACTTTGCTTCATAGCATCCCTTTTTCTGCTCAAGTGACCCTGGCTTGTATTTATCTCTATTATCTGTCTATCTGTCTATCCATCCATTACCTATCTATCTATCCATTCATCTATCTATCTGCTTATCTATTCATATCCTCTCATATAACCCTTTTGATTCAAGGCTATGTTTTCATTTTCCCATCTTAGCAGTGACTATGTATGGTAGAGCTCAGTACTACCCTGGGAACAGACAATCAGAATGGGCAAAGAACTCTCTTAATAGGGCTTATTGATATCTACTCATAAAAGGAAATGGGTGGGGTTTATTTAACTTTGTCAAGAGTCATACTATTCTGGCATGAGGATAGATAGGAAGATGTAGAGTAGAGTGATAATAGTAATGAGATCTGAAAGGAAAGTTTTCCTTGCAACACCAAAGAAGGGCAAAGCCAAAGAATGTTCAAACTACTGCAAACTGTACTCACTTCACATACTAGCAAAGTAATGATCAAAATTCTTCAAGCCAGGCCTCAACAGTACATGAACTGAGTACTTCCAGATGTACAATCTGGATTTAGAAAAGACAGAGGAACCAGAGATGAAATTGCCAACATGTGATGGATCATAGAAAAGGCAAGAGAATTCCAGAAAAGTATCTACTTCTGCTTCATTGACTACAAAGCCTTAGACTGCATGGATCACAACGAACTGTGGAAAATTCTCAATGAGATGGGAATACCAGACCACCTGACCTGCCTCCTGATAAATATGCATGCAGGTCAACAAACAACAGTTAGAACCGGACATGGAACAACTGACAGGTTCCAAATTGGGAAAGGAATACATCAAGGCTGTATATCGTCACCCTGCTTATTTAACTTATATGCAGAGTACATCATGTGAAATGCTGGGCTGGATGAAGCACAAGCTGGAATCAAGATTGCCAGGAGAAATATCAATAACCTCAGATATGCAGATGACACCATCCTAATGGCAAAAAGCAAAAAGGACCTAAAGAAAAAAAAGGGAACTTGAGGAAGATGAAAGAGGAGAGTGAAAAAGCTGGCTTAAAACTCCAGATTCAAAAACCCAAGATTATGGCATCCAGTCCCATCACTTCATGGCAAATAGATGGGGAAACAACTGAAACAGTGACATACTTTATATTCTTGGACTACAAAAGTCACTGTGGATGGTGACTGCAGCCATGAAACTAAAAGACACTTGTTTCTTGGAAGAAAAGCTATGACAAACCTAGACAGTGTATTAAAAAGCAGAAACATCACTTTGCCAACAATGGTTCATATCGTCAAAATTAGTTTTTCAAGTAGTCATGTACGGATGAGTGAGTTGGACCATAAAGAAGACTGAGCACCGAAAGATTGATGCTTTTAAATTGTGGTGCTGGAGAAGACCACAATTGGGTCTTCTTAGGACCCAAGAGTCCCTTAGACAGCAAGGAGCTCAAACCAGTCAATCCTAAAGGAAATCAGTCCTGAATATCCATTGGAAGGACTGATGCTGAAGCTCCAAAACTTTGGCCACCTGACGCAAAGAGCTGACTCATTGGAAAAGACCCTGATGCTGGGAAAGATTGAAGGCAGGGGGAGAAGGGGACAACAGAGGATGAGATGGTTGGATGGCATCATTGACTCAATGGAAATCAGTTTCAGCAAACTCAGGGAGATAGTGAAGGACAGGGGAGCCTGGTGTGATGCAGTCCATGGAGTCGCGAAGAATTGGACACGACTGAGTGACTGAACAACAACAGCACTATCACTGGTAAATAGTAGAGAGAGAGATTTTAGAGAGCAAGGGAGCTTTTCAGTTACTAGATATGAAAGATATTGGGAGGTTAAGTGGAGTCATTGTAAGTAGCACGAAAGAAACAGAAGATAGGACAATAATAGGTTTGGTAAGTGATGACGCTTAGACTGTTTTGTTAATCATCAGTTCCCTTCCTTCTACCTTCTCAGCCATATCAGGAGTACCATCAGAGCTAGAGTTCAGAACAGAAACAGAGAGCTGGGGGGAATGTCAATCTCACATTCATTATCTCTGGAACCCAAAGCATGTTAAAAATTTTAAGCCAGTGGTTAGCTCACAGAAGCAGAAGCCAACTGTGGGGGGATGGAGGCTAGACTTGAGGAAGTCACATTGCAAGGCACTAAAATAACACAGCGAGGGCATTAGATTTCTCTTCACCGAAATCTGTTAGAAGAGGGGAGAAAACCATCTGTCTGTAAAAGTATAAATATAGTCATGCATATGCCCAGGGGATGGACTTGTTTTTTTCCTCTTAAACAATATTAACTAGAAGTTTTATGTAAAAACTCTATCAATACTTACTTCCACATTGCTGCAACCAGAAAGTACTGTGTATTCTGCTTTATCTTCCTATTATGTCATTTACTTAACATTCCAGCATTAGCATCTTTCATAATTCTACCTAGTCTTCAGGGTTTTTTTAACGGCTATGTAGTACCCCGATATATTGTTGGGTTGTTAATTTAATAATGTATCTCAGGTTAGCTTTGTAAATCCTTTTCTAGCTTCATGTTGTGCATTTTATGGTTTTCTTAATTCCTCTATTCTATCCAAGTTAGTCCACCTTTCCTTTCTCGAATATTCTTATAATTCCTTCTACAACCACCCCACAACCACCAGCAGAATGTACACTAAACTTCCTCTCTGCTGATCTGTAGGGAGGAAACATGCTATGAGGGTAAAGCTTTTGGTGTCACACCAGAAATCACAGTTTTAGGTTTTGTCACTTACTAGTTGTGTGATCTTGGAAAGGTTACCTGATTTTGACAGGCTTTGTTTTTTTTTTTTTTTTTTAATCTTGAAAATGATTCAGGTATAACATAATTACAAATACCTTGAAACTAAAAGTGAACGTGTTAGTCGTTGGGTCCTGTCTCTCTTTGGGACACCATGGACTGCAGCCCGCCAGACTCCTCTGTCCGTGGGATTCTCCAGGCAAAAATACTGGAGTGGGTTGGCATTTCCTTCTCCAGGGGCTCTTCCTGACCCAGGGATGGAGTCCAGGTCTCCTGCATTGCAGGCAGATTGTTTATGGTCTGAGCCACCAGAGAAGCCTTATATATGCCTTAGAGGATTATGATTCTATATACTATATGTATCTTAAAGGGCTGTATAAGGATTGAACACAATTTGTAAAGCGCTTGCTACAGAGTAGATGGCTAGAGACTCTGCTTGCTCAGGTCCCCGTGGCAAAACTTTCTTTGAACTTACTGTCTATTCCACAGAGCACTTTCCACATCCTGCCTTGTATTCTAAGTTATCCTTTTATGTGAGTAAGTTGAGCCTCCTTACATTCAGTTAAAAACACACCGAGAGCAGGGAACCTTATTCACCCTTGCATCCTCCCATGGTGCGTAGGGCTTTATACAACTCATGCTCGTTGGTTGATGACGTAGCTCTCCGCTGAACATATGACATTATGATGATCGCTGTAGCCTTACCCTGTGATGACTGCGGAGTGGAAGACATTAGGGGCAGGGGCAATGGAGGAGGCCAGGCTCTCAGGCGGTGCCTTTCCAAAGTCTTCAACTCTTCCCCACTCATGGCTACCAGGCTTCAAAATGGCGGCAGAGCACCGCGCAGCATGGAGCTGCAGCCCCACCTCCAGGAAAGGCGATTGGAGCAGGCAGCCGCCGGCGGCTCTACCGCGCAACTACCTGTTCTCAGCAGCGGCGTGGGCACCCGGCATGAATATTCAGTGCGCATTTCACACCGTGACAATTTTAGAGACCAGGTGCACCCAAGATGCAGGGGCAGATGAGACCAAGAGAGGAGAGGGGAGGAGGGAACCGATCCACCAACAGACCCGAGTTCCCCGTGCCTCACAAAACATTTGCCTTTTATAAGCACTCAGGTAAATCCCAGCAGAACAGGGAGTGCCAAGAGAGAGAAGCTGGCATTTGAAAGGCTTGCAGTATCAGCTAATTGGTCTCAAACCTAAATCATAAAAAGACCTGTAATTATGCTGCTCAGAATGAACACAGGAGACTGTTGGGTGCGCGATGCTGGAGAGGAGGGGCGGTGATGGGGGAAAAGAGTCCGTTTTTTAAGTGAATTTATACTATTATAAGACCTGTCGCGGGTGAGTAATAAAAATGGCGATGCTAAGTTAAGCCTTGTGTTATCCTGTTTGCTCAGATGCTGCTTATGCCAGCTGTAGCCAGCAGAAAGCACTTTTCAATTTATTTTTATGACTCTTCTCTAAAAGCATTCCATTAAAGGAATATTACCCTGTATGAAGTTTGGAGGCACCAATGGCAGTTTATTTGCTTGTTGTGCTGGAAAGGAATAAACAGTTATCTGTGGTACCCATTATTTCAGTTTTGTCTTTCTCTCTCTCCAGTAAAGGGTCAAACGTGGATTCTGCCTTCTCTTCTGAGGACCTCCCCTCCTTCGCAGAGTTTGCCTGAACCTCGGCCACATTTCAGTCCGGTCTGATTATCTGAACGCTGAGTCTGAAGTTTGCAGCTTGCTTCTTTCATTTCTGTCATCCCATCGGTGAGAAGAAGCGTCTGCAGCCATCCTTCATATTGGGAGGGATGAGCTGAAGGAGGCAGGGAGATGTCTCCTAAGGAAGAGTCTTTCCCAGCTATCATGGCTTTCAAACCTGCTTATCTGGTTCCTTGGGCAACACAGTCCACAGAAGCTGTGATGTAAATGTATGGGGACTTCCCCTTTCTCTCTCACAAATAAAACAATTTCTGGAAGGAAAACAAAGCCTAGTGGTTGAGAGGAATGGCTTTTGGAGTCAGATTGCCTAGGTTTGAAATCTCACCCTGCCATGTAGGACCTGTTATCTTAGGTGACTTACTTAACCTCTCTGCTCTTAGTTTCTTAACCTATAAAATGGGGATGTAATCGTTCTCATCTGATAGGTTTTTGTGAAGGTTTAGTGACATCACAGATGTAAAGTGTTTAAAGAAGTAACTGTCCCATAGTAAGAGCTGTAAATAGTCAGTTTTTTAAAGCTAATATTGTTACTGAGATCTCAATAAATCTAAGGGGAGACTAGTTTTCTGGCTCTGATTTCACTACTAAGTTGCCACATCACCTTAAACTTGTTACTTCACTTCTCTGGGATAGTCATTCAAGCCCCTTTCTCATTCATGGAGGGTTATGAAGACTAGTAAATGGCAAAAATCAGGATATGTGAATGGCCTTATGACTATTTATATGATGTTTTTATGACCCAGATGAAGATGGTGCTAAGTCATGGTGTCAGCATGTTCTTTAAGCATGTTTTAAAGATCTAGCATTGGGATGTCAATTTCCTAGTGAAGTAGTTTTTTATTTAAGTAATAGAGTCTTTCAGTTGCAAGAGATCTGAGAAGCTATGAAGTTTTTATTTTTAGGCAGGAATTCCTTCAATGACTGCAATTTATGGCTGTTCGCAGCCTATGTTCTAATCTGCCCTAGGATGGTGGATTCACTCTTCTGCAGGCTCATCTTTCCTACTTCTAAATGATAGAATGCCCTCCTTTACAGTATCTGAAATCTTCCTCTTGCTGTCACTTTCATACAGTTGTGTTGGTTCTGCCCTGTGAACCTTCACAGATGAGTCTGATTCTTTTCCGAATCACAGATCCTCAGATATTTGCAGAAAGTAGTTCTTATGTCTTTTCTGTTCTTTGCAAAACTCCTCCAAACATTTCTTATATGCCATGATGTCCAGAGGTTTCATCATCCTAACTAGCTCCACTAGATGGAGGGATCCTTTATTGTCAACACCCTTTATAAAATGTGCCTGAAACTGACCACGGAATTCTGATTGTTGTTGAGATTCCTTGATTGTGAAGTCATTCTGTGTGATCAAATCTATGTGATCAAAGGTGAAAGAAAGCGAAAGTTTAGTTGCTCAGTTGTGTTTGACTCTTTGCAACCCCGTGGACTGTAGCCAGACAGGCTCCTCTGTCCATGGGATTCTCCAGGCAAGAATATTGGAGTGGGTTGTCACTTTCTTCTCCAGGGGATTTTCCAAACCCAGGGATTGAACCCATTTGCAGGCAGATTCTTTACTGAGTCACCAGGGAAGCTTGGTTCTCACTTTTTTAAGTTGCTACAGAACCTTGGTCAAGTCGTTTATGCTCTGTGACCACGTCCCCCTGCTAAAGTGGGAATAGTAAAACTTGCCTGCTGCAGCCCTCATGGAATTTGTGTGAACCTCAAAGGTGAGCAGGTACATGAAGGGGTTTAAAAGAGCCCTGGGAGGAATATTTGGATGAAATTTTACGGCTGTTGAGTTTATGTGATCTGCTACAACTCTTGTGGTCTCTCCCCCATAAGCACTGCTGTGAACCCATTTGTTACTCCATGTTCATAACTGTGTAGATTCATCTTATTAACGTTCCCTGTCATTTGGGTTTGTAGAATCATTTCAGAATCTTGATTTTGCTAATCAGTTTACTGGCCATCATTCCCTGCTCTGTGTTATCCACAAATTCAAGAAGCTTGTCTTTAGTAGCTTTACCTGGATGATGGATACAGATACTGAAACTTTCCCTTCATGAGAACTTCTGTTAGGTTCTCCTTGCCCACAACATACACAACTAAAGTAACAACTGGGTCTTTCCTGTTATCTCTCCTAGCACATATACATTTCACTCACAGAAACAATTTCTCTTTTCTTTTAAAGTTATTTGAGTAAGTACCTCTCTTTGCCTGTAGACAGTAATACTCCTTGAGGACTGAGAATGTGCCGTGTTTACAGTTGTAGCGCTAAAGGCACTAATCTTACCTTGCATATAGAAGTTAACTTCAAGAATGTTGGACCACGAACAGAGATTTTCATATCCCCCAAAGAAAAAATCAGTCCTCAATGGCCAGTGATTTGACTTGTTATGCTTACGCAATGAAACCACCATAAAAAGCCAAAGAGATGGGCTTTGGAAAGCTTCTTAGTTGGTGAACACATGGAATTTTGGCCAAAATGGTGCCCTTTAGAGAAAGTGATATCCTTTCATAATAAACTAATAATCTAGTAAGTGAAAAGTGAAAGTCACTCAGTTGTGTCTGACTCTTTGCGACCCCGTGGACGATAGTCCATGAAATTCTCCAGGCCAAAATACTGGAGTGGGTAGCCTTTCCCTTCTGCAGGGGATCTTCCCAACCCAGATATAGAACCCAGGTCTCCCACATTGCAGAAAGAGTCTTTACCAGCTGAGGTACGAGGGAAGCACAAGAATACTGGAGTGGGTAGCCTACCCCTTCTCCAGGGGATCTTCCTGACCCAGGAATCAAACTAGGGTCTCCTGCATTTCGGGTGGTTTCTTTACCAGCTGAGTTATGAGGGAAGCCCCATAATCTAGTAAGGAAACAATCTAGTAAGGAAAATGTTATTTTGATTCAGTAAGCCACTCTAGCTAATTAACCAAACCTGAGGAGGAGGGGGTGTCAGAACCTTCAATCTGTAGCCAGTTGGTTACAAGCCTAGGTGACAAGTGGCACTTGTGACTGATGTCTAAGGTGGAGGGGAGGGGCAGACTTGCAGGGCTGAGCGGGTAACCTGTGGAATCTGACGCTCTGTCCAGATAGATAGTATCAGAACTGAGTTGAATTGTAGGACCCTCAGGCGGTCTCACAGAAAACTGGTTGGTGTGGGGACCTGCGCTCTGCTCCTTGATGGAATTGATTACAGTTATCAATGGTCAAAATTTATTGTGTTCCAGTTTGAGGATAGCCTGCTCCTTTGTTTTACTTTTGCAGAGGTAAAATATTGTCTTGGAGGGAATCACTGGCAGTAATTTTTGAAGTCATCAAAAAATAATTTTGATCTAGTGGGATAATAAAGCAGTATATCATGTTTAGTAGTATGAAAACATAAATAAAAAATAAACTAATAACAATGTGTTGAAAATTATAATAGATCATTACCTAACATTTTCTCGGGTTTACAGAATGTCTGTGAAAGTTACCAAGCAAGGAAAGAGAGAGAGAGGAAAGGAGGAAAGAGAGAGAGAAAGAGAAAGAAAGGAAAAGGAAAAAAAGAGAAAAGAAAGAAAAAGGAAACCATCAAGCAACTCTTTGGTGAGTTCTTTGAAGTATAGTACTTCTTTGGTTGTACAATTTATCGTGACAAAAATTTATTGAAAAAAATCATAAATGATATCATCACTTTGTAACAGTACCTTGTAACATTTTCAAAGTCTCGCCCAACGTTGTGGGGAGTTTTTGTTTTTGTGTTTCTGTAGAAGAAGCTAAGAAGCAGTTATTTGGTCCTCAGAAATGTCGCAGTGTAATAGGGAAGATGAAAAGAAATAGATATACAAAACAGAGAGATGCAACATGCTACAGAATCTATGGGCTAAGAGGAGTTCATTGCGAAGGACCTGTCAGGGCTGCTTGTATGTTTAATAGAAGAAAGTGCATAATCGAGGGCTGGAAAGTGTCCATGTACTAGAGAATCTCATCGCGAGTTAGGTTCCTTTTCCATTTGCCAAGAGAATGGAGGAGGACTTCCCTTTACCATGGGCAATAATTTTTCCAAAGTTCCAAGCTAGGTTAGCATTCTTAGTTTTCTCTGGATCTTCATTTCCACACCCCAGAGCAAGCTATTGCTGAGACAGGGAGACATGGGAAATTTGGTATGAGTTAAATGAAAGTTAAAATAAGCAGGAGTTGGGGTGATGAGAGGTTCACGGGAATACAGAGTGAGCCACAAGAGAAGGCAAACAGAAAGGAAGATGTATCAGACAATTGAGGGGATGACTTCCTTAGTCAATATATGGTTTTTCTTCGTTCAAATCCAAATGAAAGACTGTTATAGAATTTTTGTCCAATAAAAGTTGAAAGCATAAAGCAAATTGTTTCTTCTCAGGCCTCTGAAATCCTTGATGCCCAGATTAGGTGTTTTTTTTTTTTTTTTTGCTTGCATTTCAGTCACTGTATTTTCATTTTTATGATTTCATATAATTTTTGTCTCCTCTAAGCCCGACTCCTTTCTTCGATTGCCAACTTCAGAATCCAGCACACACAACTGGGAGAGGAGTCTGGATATTCATCCCCTCTGGACTGTAAAGATGACAAATCTCTCTCAACTCTTTGGTTAGAAAATACAATTAAGTGGACTGGAGTGGGCTCTCTCCAAAGAAAATTGGCTGGATTGAGATGTGAGTATCCTAGAAGCTGAACCAATAAAAATCAATCATTCCCATCCCCTGTGGAAATGGCACTAGGGGAAAAGTTTGCTTTGATATCTCTGTGCTGTGGACGAAACGTGTGTGATTCTTACCCAATCAATAGAAATCTCTAAAATGAAAGATTGAAGCCGTCAGGAGCTGTAACATCTCTGAGATGAGAAATGTTTGTGAGAATTGTCTCCACTAAATGCTACCCGCTTTCTCTCACCCCATCTGAGTGTTTGCCCAGTTTGGGAGCTCTGCGTTGTTGTCTTTCTGCTCAAGCTAGGAAGGCTTGAGCAATCTCCAAGTCCGTGTGAGCCACTTCCCAGAAAACAACACATGGCTGAACGACCTACCTATAGGATTGCGGGGCAGGGAAGGAGGCTGCTGAGGGATGGTGTCCATTCCCTGCCTTTACCTTAACCCAGGAGATCTGGTCCTATCCTGTGTCTAAATACTTCCAGAAAATGAGCTGGCATGCTGCCTGAGGCACATTGGCGAGATGAAAAACTCACTCTGAAGACATTCTTATTTTCAGTCTTCTATTAATTCTTTAATCCCAATTATGATTAATTGAGATTCCCTCTGATGCCACCCTGGGACCAGCAATGGCTATGGCTGTACTTAAGGTGACGTTTCTTGGGGGAACTAAACGAATGCATTTGCCAACCAGATTCTTGAAATCGGTTTGTTAATCCTAGTGTCTCTGTTTTAATAAGATGGATCATAGCATAAAACTCAGCAACCGCACGCTGAACTTGTTTCCCTAATGCCAGCCACTTTAGGATGATTCATTGGACTGTCCTTTGGGTGAACATATTAAACAGCTGGGTCTCTCTTGCCTCCTCACATACAGAGGGAGGGGAACCTGTTCAGCTTCCAACTTTATGCTTGGCCAACTTCTTTTTTATTAAATTGTGGTAAAATGCGCATGCACACACACACACACACACATATAAATTGACCACTTTAGCTGTTTAATTTTTTCATTATATTTATTATGTTGAAACTCAGTAGTTGTTTCCTGTTGCCACTTCTAAGTTTACAGTTCAGTGCGTGCATGCTGCATGCTAAGTCGCTCAGTCACGTTCAACTCTTTGCGACCCCATGGGCTGGAGCCCACCCGTCCATGGAATTCTCCAGGCAAGAATGCTGGCGTGGGTTGCCGTGCCATTACAATTCAGTAACATCAAATATATTCACATCATTGTGCAGCTCTCACCACCACTCGACTCCAGAACTTTTTCATTTTCCTAAACGCAAACTCTGTACCCGTTAAGCAATCACTGCCCATTCCTCCCTCCCCCAGGCTCTGGGAGCCCCTCTTCTATTTTCTGTCTCTATGAATTTGGCTGTTCTTAGGCGCTTCACGCAAGAAGCCTCGTGCATTATTTTATCTTTTTTATTTGGCTTATTTCACATACATAGTATAAGGCCTTCAAGGTGCATCCATATTGTAGAATGTGATAGAATTTCATTCTAAGGCTGGAATAATATTCCATTGCACGTATGCACCATAGTTAGATTACTCATTCATTTCTCGATGAATATTTATCTTCATGTTTCACCTTTGGACTATTGTGAATAATGCTATTCTGAAGCAAATACACAAATATCTTTGAGTCCTTGAGTTCAACTTTTTTGGGGCAGGAGTTCAAATGTTTGTTTTAATTATTACTGTTTATTGGAGTATAGTTGCTTTATAATGTTTTATTAGTTTCTGCTGTATACCAAAGTGAACCAGCTACATGTATACATATATCTACACTGTATCTACATATACACTTTTTAGATATCCTTCCTGTTTAAGTTAACACAGAGCATTGAGTTTCCTGTGGTATATAGTAGGTTCTCATTAGTTATCTATTTTCTACATGGTAGTTTATATATGTCAATCCCAATCTCTCAATTCATCCCACCTTCCCCTTTCCCCCTTGGTATCCATACATTCGTTCTCTCCATCTGTGTCTTTTCTGCTTTGCAAGTAAGTTATCTGTACTATTTTCTAGATTCCACACATAAGCAATATTATATGATATTTGTTTTTCTATTTGACTTATTTCACTCCCTATGACAGTCTCTAGGTCATCCATATATCTGGAAATGGCACAATTTCATTCCTTTTTTTTTATGGCTGAATAATACTACATAGTATATATGTACCACATTCTTTATCCATTCGTCTGTTGATGGACATTTAGGTTGCTTCCATGTCCTTGCTGTTGTAAATAGTGCTGCAGTGAATATTGGGGTGTATGTATCTTTTGGAGTTGAGTTCTCTCCAGGAATATGCCCAGGAGTGGGATTTCCAGGTCATATGGTCATTCTGTTTTTAGCTTTTGAAGGAATATCCATACTATTCTCTGTGGTGGCTATACCAATTTACATTCCTAGCAACAGTGTAGGAGGGTTTCCTTTCTCCACACCCTCTCCATCATTTATTAGTTGTAGACTTTTTGATAATGGCAACTCTGACTCGTGTGAAGTGATACCTTATTGCAGCTTTACTTTACATTTCTCTAATAATCAGGGAAGCTGAGCAACTTTTCATGTGCTTGTTGGCCATCTGTATGTCTTTAGAGAAATGTCTATGTAGGGCTTCTGCTCATTTTTGATTGGGTTGTGTTTTTATATTCAGCTACTTGAGCTGTACAAAAAACTGAACAAAAAAGATCTTCACGACCAAGATAATCATGATGGTGTGATCACTCACCTAGAGCCAGACATCCTGGAATGTGAAGTCAAGTGGGCCCTAGAAAGCATCAATCACTATGAACAAAGCTAGTGGAGGTGATGGAATTCCAGTTGAGCTATTTCAAATCCTGATGCTGTGAAAGTGCTGCACTCAATATGCCAGAACATTTGGAAAACTCAGCAGTGGCCACAGGACTGGAAAAGGTCAGTTTTCATTCCAATTCTAAAGAAAGGCAATGCCAAAGAATGCTCAAACTACCACACAATTGCACTCATCTCACACGCTAGCTGAGTAATGCTCAAAATTCTCCAAGCCAGGCTTCAGCAATATGTGAACCGTGAACTTCCAGATGTTCAAGCTGGTTTTAGAAAAGGCAGAAGAACCAGAGATCAAATTGCCAACATCTGCTGGATCATGGAAAAAGCAAGAGAGTTCCAGAAAAACATCTATTTCTGCTTTATTGGCTATGCCAAAGCCTTTGACTGTGTGGATCACAATAAATGGTGGAAAATTCTGAAACAGATGGGAATACCAGACCATCTGACCTGCCTCTTGAGAAATCTGTATGCAGGTCAGGAAGCAACAGTTAGAACTGGACATGGAGCAACAGACTGGTTCCAAATACGAAAAGGAGTACGTTAAGGCTGTATATCATCACCCTGCTTATTTATCTTCTATGAGGAGTACATCATGAGAAACACTGGGCTGGAAGAAGCACAAGCTGGACTCAAAATTGCCGGGAGAAATATCAATAACCTCAGATATGCAGATGACACCACCCTTATGGCTGAGAGTGAAGAGGAACTAAAAAGCCTCTTGATGAAAGTGAAAGAGGAGAGTGAAAAAGTTGGCTTCAAGCTCAACGTTCAGAGAACGAAGATCATGGCATCTGGTCCCATCACTTCATGGGAAATAGATGGGGAAACAGTGGAAACTGTGTCAGACTTTGTTTTTGGGGGCTCCAAAATCACTGCAGATGGTGACTGCCGCCATGAAATTAAAAGATGCTTCCTCCTTGAAAGGAAAGTTATGACCAACCTAGATAGCATATTGAAAAGCAGAGACATTACTTTGCCATCAAAGGTCCATCTAGTCAAGGCTATAGTTTTTCCAATGGTCATGTATGGATGTGAGAGTTGGATGGTGAAGAAAGCTGAGTGCTGAAGGATTGATGCTTTTGAACTGTGGTGTTGGAGAAGACTCTTGAGAGTCCCTTGGACTGCAAGGAGATCCAACCAGCCCATTCTAAAGGAGATCAGTCCTGAGTGTTCTTTGGAAGGACTGATGCTAAAGCTGAAACTCCAATACTTTGGCCACCTCATGCAAAGAGTTGACTCATTGGAAAAGACTCTGATGCTGGGAGGGATTGGGGGCAGGAGGAGAAGGGGACGACAGAGGATGAGATGGCTGGATGCATCACTGACTTGATGGACATGAGTTTGGGTGAACTCCAGGAGTTGGTGATGGACAGGGAGGCCTGGCATGCTGCAATTCATGGGGTCGCAGAGTTGGACACAACTGAGCGACTGAACTGACTGACTGACTTGAGCTGTTTGTGTATTTTAGAGATTAATCCCTTGTCAGTTGCTTCATTGGTAAATATTTTCTCCCATTCTGAGAATTACCTTTTTTTGCACAGTTCTTCTGTGTATTCTTGCCACCTCTTCTTACTCTCTTTTCCTTCTGTTAGCTTTTTGCCATTTTGGTCCTTTATTGTGCCCATCTTTGCATGAAATATTCCCTTGGTGTCTCCAATTTTCTTAAAGTGATCTCTAGTCTTTCCCATTCTATTGTTTTCCTCTATTTCTTTGCATTGTTCACTTAAGAAGACTTTCTTATGTCTCCTTGCTGTTCTCTGGAACTCTGCATTCAGGTGGGTTTATCTTTCCCTTTCTTCTTTGCCTTTCACGTCTCTTTTCTCAGCTATTTGTAAGCCCTCCTCAGACAACCACTTTGACTTCTTGCATTCCTTTTTCTCTTGGATGGTTTGGGTCACCACTTCCTGTACAATGTTAGAAACCTCCTTCTCTAGTTCTTTAGGCAGTCTATCTACTGGTCTAGTCCCTTGAATCTATTTGTCACCTCCACTATAAAATCATAAGGGATTTGATTTGTGTCTTACCTAAATGACTGAGTGGTTTTCCCTGGCTTTCTTCGATTTGTGCCTGAATTTTGCATTGAGATGCTGATTAACTGAGCCACAGTCAGCTCTAGGTCTTGTTTTTGCTCAGGTGGATACCTCTCCCAGTGATTGTCAAGGCAGGGTCCAGGGGGTGGGGCAGGGGGTTACGATAGCAGTCCCCCCAAACTTGTGTGTCACTCTGCAGTGGCACCTTGCTTCTATGGTGGCCCAGGCTTCTGCCAGAAGTGATGGGAGCTTCTTACTCCCAATCCTTCAGGCTGTCTC